>NC_137265.1:53288039-53911914 GCF_053477335.1 Acartia tonsa
GATAGGCCTCCAGGTTCCGGAGCTCCGGGCCTCCAGGTCCTCTCTGTACAGGTAAAAATTAAAAAAATAATTTTTTTTTGAAGAGTTAGAAGTCAACCTATGAAACAAAATATGCGTTTTTTTCTTCAAATATGTGAATAACATTCAAAAATATGCATATTTTGTTTCATAGGTTGACTTCTAACTCTTCAAAAAAAAAATTATTTTTTTAATTTTTACCTGTACAGAGAGGACCTGGAGGCCTGGAGCTCCGGAACCTGGAGGCCTATCCAAAAAATCTTAAAACTTGGGAAAATTCATCATATAAGAATGATTTTATCCCTAATAACCTATCCTCTCAGTCCAAAGATAAAGCCTATACTCCCTGTTTACGCAAATGTGTCAAAACTTCCCCCCCCCCCTTGGTATTATCCTCTTAGAAATTTTAGTTTTTTCCTCTTAGGAAATTTTTTTTCAATTTTGAAAATTTGAGTATTAAATGAAAAATGATTAATGATTGTGGAATTTAATAAATAGTTAATAACTTTGGTTACTTGATTAGTTAGTATATACAATCAGTGTCCAAACTTTTCGACCAGTAATTTAAATCTACAAAAGAAATGATATTTTTTAATAGGTAGTTATTTTGGATGTAAATCAATTTATCATCCATTACCCCTTAAAATTCCTGATGTTTTAAAATTATATTTTCTTTATCCCTGTCTCATTCCAATCCGTGAACTGTATATGCCAGACTTGCCGTTTCCGCCGCGACGACTTGTCCAGCAGCTGCAGCGTTGTCGTTACAAACGACGCGTTTTCCGAGCTAAATTTCTTTGTAATCGTATAATCCCCGATTTCTATGGAGGAGCCGTCGCTTTGCGGGCAGTAGGGCGTACAGCCGCTACCTTTAGTTGAGCCGGATAATTCGGTCAACATGACGATTAAGTGAACATCATATAAAAGTACCATTGACCAGAAATTGTGTACCGTGTTCGGCATGGGACTCTGGGCCGCGATATAAAACCGCTGCTGGTTGCCGACCGTCGCAGAAATGTGGCTGGCATTCACATAGCCGTACTTGTTGTCCGTTTCATTGTTGATCTTCACCCGGTTTTCGTTATACGGCAACACATTGGGGAACCGGTTGCGGTCAACGTTCTCCGGCAGCTCGGCCACGGATGTGTTGCAGCCGGTCACCTTCTTCTTGGGGATGGTCTCGAACTCGCGCAGCACGTCGCCCTCCAGCAGTTTGGACTCGAGAAACGGGCCGATGGATTCCTTGGGGATTTTGGTTGGATCCTTGAATTCTATTTCTGAGGTGAGGTCGGGACGGGATCGACTTATGGAACTTCCTTTCCTGGAAAAAAAAATCTTCAATTAATATATGCCAAAATAAATAGGTACCTAAATGTCTTGAAATATGACAGACAGAAAAAAAACAAAGATAAACATTTTTTTTTGAGAAGTTTACTTTTCAAAAAAATTATTAGGTATAAAAATTGAATATTTATTTAATTCTATTGAAAAAAACTAACAAACAAAACACTACGACATTATTTTAAAATTGCAAAAAGTTTGATTCTAAAGTCTTTATATTTTAAAACGTACACCATGAAAGTTTAAACTATTTCCAATAATTACCTACCTGTTATATAAAATGCATTTTTTCTTAACAAATAAATATAGAAAAATACCTGGATAACTTTTTAATAATTTCTTCTTACAATTTTCCTATTCATTGTCCTATCCCTAAAATATAATCTCACCTGCTTGTCTCACTGGAGCTATGACTTGACCTGGACCCCAAAGATTTCTTTTTGCTGAGAATTCCACCTCCACTAAGATTCAGATTCAACAAGGACAAATTTGACTGCAGCTGTCCCATCTTTGATTTAATGCTCGACCCGCTGTGGTGATGAGAAACAGCTAGATGCTCATGCACCGGCGGCTCAACAACACTGGAATTGCGGCTTTTCGGCCGCAGGCCGGAGGCATTAAAAGTGTCGGATTTTTCTATATTAGAGCTGCTACGCTCATGATGTCCGGCGCCTGGCCGTACATCCGCCGGTTTTAGGCCGCTAAATTCTGTCTTTTGGGCGGCTGCGGCGGCGCCAGCTTCAACTAAATTTTCATGGCTGAGAGTAAATCCTTTTTTGGCAGAGAATTGTGTGACAACACTGCCGTTGAGTTTCCGCCGGTCCTCGTCCAGTGTAGAATTGGCGGAGTTGTCTTTACGGGGACTGTCGTCAATTTTGATTCCATCAGTCAATCCTAAAAAAATATCAGTTACAAAAATCATGTAATATTATATATCAAAGTATAAGGATGTCTATGTGTAGCTTAATATCTCGATCACTGATATATATTTCTACTTTAAAGTGTAGCTTATTATAGGCCTATAGAAGGTTTATAACTATTTTGACTCTTTGAGGGTAAGGTACCCCAACCCTCCCAAGAGATAACCCCCACCCGAAAAAATACTTTTTACATCATTTTTTTCTTTTTAAAACAAAAATGAAAATAGAGTATGTAACATCTTGACCAATATGTCTTTTCTTTATAGTGAAGGCTTTCATAATTTTTTGGGGAAGGGATTCCTACACCATCCTAGGAGAAACAGCCTTTCGAAACTCCCAAAGTTAAAACTTACACCCACCTTGTACAGACTCATCATAATGTTGGATTTCTTTCATTTCCTCCATCTCTCCCTCCTCATCCTCTCCATCTGGCTGTTGTTGCACCACCCCCTGCTGCTGCGCCTGCACCCCCAGGTGGGCGGGCAGGTTCTGGTAGATGGGCTCCCCCGTCCCAGAGTCGGAGGTCTGTGTAAAGTAGGAGGAGGCAACCTAATAAATAAATTGTAAATAATCAGATAACAAGATTAGTTTTCACGAAACCTTATGCCTTTTTGAAATACTACCTAGTTGATGCACTCCTAGCATCTAGGGAAGGACGGATATGTCAGGAAAATAGCCTAAAACCACCAAAACACATGTATAAACCTACCAAGAAAAGAATTTCCCATTCGGACCAGCCATTTCCAAGATCTTTAGCTACAGACAAAAATATCTTACTACTTTACATTACTACCCTTTAGTGTACAAGTATAAAAGACCAATAAAAAGTCTGGATTGTTTTGCAGAAATAATGAAAATATTATGAAAAACAGTAAAGAAACGCAAGATTTCATATAGAAACACATACAAATTCAGTTAACTTTTAATTAGTTTTTAAGAAAAGAGAAGAAAAGTTTGATCAAATCAAAGATATGCAACTATTTTTAATTAACACATTATCATAAATTGCAATATTATGCGCGCCAATAAAAATTCATTAATGTTATAAAACGTTGGGTACAGTACAGATATAAATTTAAATTATAGTACAATATCCCAAGCTTTTTATTACTTTTTTTTGGAGGGGGAGGGGGAATAAAAATCAAAATTCATTCAACCCCCCCCCCCCCCTCCTTGAAATAACATACATCCAGCTAGTTTAGTGTATGGATAAGAAAAGATAAGACTTTTTTGTGACAATATCATATAGGTATTTTTAAGTTCTACCTGATTTTGATAGATAGGTTCTTGTTCAGATTGTTGTTGTTGCGAGGAGTTCGGCAGGGGGGCAATAGGGGCCACCCGTTTAACAGGTCCTGGCTGCTGAACTGTATAGTCAGGATACCTAGAAATAATAATGTATTAGTCAGTGCTAGACCTCCTAGTTTAAAAGATACTAGAAAAATTAAGTACATAGGTATTGACAAACGCCTATTAGTTTATAAAGGATTTTAATGACTGAGGCAATGGACTACAAATTGATGTACATCTCCAATGATAAACATAATAACCACTTCTATAAAATAATAATGAGAGTTTTGATAATACTGTTACTAAACCAACCAATTAAAAATTAATAGAAGTATCCAAAATTTTCAAGTCAAAGAATGAGAAAAAGTGAATATAAAACTTTGGGTGCCAACGTAATTTACATTCCAATTTATCCCTCCCGAGAACTTTTTATTGTACCTAGTACCTATGTACTTCATTTAAAGTGGAATTTTAGCTTTATAATATCTGAAAAGTAGAGATCAATTCCATAAATAACATCTACCTAGTCTTATTTAAAATACAAAAAAAAAACTCGTAAAACAAATAAAAATGTATTATATCATGGCTTGGCCCATGCAGAAAAACTATTTTATCCCAAAAAATTATACTTCAGACCATAAGTATTGTTTTCTGCTTATTCATTGATATGTTCAGTAGAATTCTATAATCATCATCAATAAAGAAAAAAATATAAAAATAAAATGCTTGCTAGAGTAATTAAGTAACTTTTATTCTGATGAGAATTTTAAAATTTCCACTAGAAACTTGTAAAAGGACAGACGGAAAAAATAAGTTTTAAAGTAGCGTTGCTACTAAAAACTTACCTCAAAAATGTGTCTTGATGAATGGCAGGAACCGTCATGTTATGTAAATTCAACTGCAGCTCTGGAGGATTGCCCTTCAGGGCCAAATCTGGCGTTGACGTAGACATCATATTGGCCAGTGAACCTTGCACAGGGGCGGACAACCTGTTATTGTTGTTATGCGCTGCAGTCGCCGAAAATTCATGAAATACTTGGCCCATCTTGTAGACAGTATACTGACTGGCGTCTATTGCATCCATTCCGAGTTTATTTAAGTCTGGAGTAGAATATGTATGATTATTGGTCAGGGGATAAACAATGTCATCCTGGATGATGTTATGATGACTGCCATGTATGAAACGTATATCAGTTCTGGAGGGGTGGAGGTTGTACTGTTGCCAGTGTTGGGCCACGGCAGGAGGCAACGTTGTTGCCGAAATGCCATGTGCCTGCGCCTGTTGGGCAGCATGCCATATTTCTGGATGGGAGGAATGAAAACCTGGATAGTTGTTCTGCAGGGCTGTGTGGTAATCCGGCGGCGGATTATAGGCCAGACGGTCCAAATCTGTTGTAGACCTGGCGCCTGACATATAGGTCATATGACCCCCGCCACCGCCGCCACTAGCCGTGGCCAAAGCAGCAAATGAGTTGTGCATGTCGTTAAGGCTTGTATTGCTGTTTGTACGTAGGTGTTGCTTCATGGGCAACGAGGTTGAGGCCGTTGTACTTGTGGTGGGAGTTGAGACAAAGCTTTGATTCAGCGGTTTGTTTATTATTCGTGGCGCTCCGCGGTGGGCCAAGCCAACAACAGAAGAATTTGCGGCCCGCTTTTCTATAGACATTGGAATGTTTTGACTGATTTTCTGGAAATGTTGGATATCCGCAGATTTTATGATTGCCTGGCCTCCGGCCGAGGTTAGGTGGTTGTAGTCATCGTGCAACAGCTGATTGGATGATGGCAAACTCGTGGAAGACATTTGATTTTGTGGCTTGACTAGCAAATTATTTTCATTTCCCTCCGCGGCGTTCTGGTGCATTTTAAAGAATGTATGCTGCAGCACGCACATTTTCCACACGTACTTGGCGGCCTCGGATTCATTAAACACAAACTGGGTGCTCTGTTCGTAGTTTTGACATTCTATGCCAAAATATTTCTTATGGTTGACCAGATTTGTAATGTCTTTCCAGCAGAAAAACTGTGGCGCCTGCCCGCTGCCTTTCCGTACACATATTCCAGTAAGTGAGGCGCCAATTAGAACCTCATTACCAGAATCATCCTTTGCTAGAAAGCATTCTTGGCCGTAGCCTTCCAATTGCTGTGCCCCGACAATATAATAAATTTCTGCTAGTTGCTGCGACGTGCCTATGAGGCTGGCGTGCTGCGAAATAACAGCATCTGTCAGCGCCCCCAGCCTGTCCTCGAACTGCGACACCATAGGCTTGGGCAGAAGTGGAAAATCTTTAAGATATTCGGCTGTGTGTTTCTCAGGATCGTGGTCTCCGAATTCTGCCTGTAGGCTATAGCTAGCAAGGACAATAGCCTGCTCATAGTTACACCGCAGCCGTCCCTCCACCACGTCCATTTTTAGCTGGAGAAAGTAATGGTAACGTGTAACCTCATCTTCCAACAAGGACACATCTGTTACATAGAACACAACACCAAGATATAAATATGCTTCTTTTGCGTATTTTTCAAGTTGACGTTTCAATGGTCGGTCCAAGTCGACCCAGCGGATTTTTGGATAAACTTTTCTGGAGCGGTAGCGTAGTCCAAACAAGTCTGGCTGTTGTAATCCAAGTCTATAATATAAAAAAAATCAAGTAAAAGATGTACCAATTGATGGCACGAGGGCGGTTTCCGTAGTGCCACGTTTACTTAACTATTTATCTTAAGACTAAATTTAACAATTGGTTGGTTCAGATTTTGTATTTGGAAACCACTCGTCCATGTGCTTAATGAGAAAAGCTCATAGTCTGATCTAAGCTATATTAGTCTATGATGCTAGTCTCACATATATACCCTATTTCCCTTTAGTCCATTGTTTAATATCTATATAACAAGTTATACCTATTTTAGGCAGTGATTTTCTGATAACTGAATCAAAGTGACCTTGTGATCTATACAATGCTCTCCTGGAAAGCTAAGTGCAGGTAAGAGTTGGTTATCTAGGTAGCTTTTAAATAAAGCAAAGTTTTACTCCATAATTCTTATTTAAGTCTGTAATTGACGAAGCTACTCTATAACTAATTATATTCTTAAAAGAATCAAAGCTAATCTACAATTAGTTTTATAGGTCGGTTTTTGGGGTTACAATTTTAATATAAATTAGGAATTAAAAATTGATTACTTTATGATTTTATTGGCATAGTAAAATGAATTAAATAAGGGGGGGGGAAGTTTGTACACTTATAGGAAATGAAATTCAGTATCAAATTTTGGGAGGGACGTGTGGGCTTGTGTTTATAGTTATCGACCTAATTCTTTTTGTAAAAGCTCTTATACGACTGGATGTACACGGAAAACTTTTAAAATTGAATTTCGGGACTTTCCTTCTAGGGGATAGTGGAGCAAAAGACCCCCCAAAACACTAAAAATATGAGTTCTGAGCTTATTTTTAGAGATATCAACCTGATTTTTTTATGAAAACTTTTTAAAAATAACTGAACTTAGTAACCATTACACATTTCATTTTGGGACTTTCCTTCTAGGGGCTTGTGGAGCAAGAGACCCCCCAAAACTAAGAATAGGAGTTTTGAGCTTATTTTTGAAGATATCAACCTGATTTTTTTTAAAGAAAACATTATTAAAATAACTGAACTAAGTAACCATTACACATTTCATTTTGGGACTTTCCTTCTACGGTCTTGTGGAGCAAGAGACCCCCCAAAACTAAGAACAGGAATTCTGAGCTTATTTTTGAAGATAACAACCTGATTTTTTTTAAAGAAATCTTTTTTAAAACAACTGAACTAAGTAACCATTACACATTTCATTTTGGGACTTTCCTTCTAGGGGCTTGTGGAGCAAGAGACCCCTCAAAACTAAAAATACGAGTTCTGAGCTTGTTTTTTAAGATATCAACCTGATTTTTTTTAAAGAAAACTTTTTAAAAATAACTGAACTAAGTAATCATTACACATTTCATTTTGGGACTTTCCTTCTAGGGGCTCGTGGAGCAAAAGACCCTCAAAACTAAGAAGCTTATTTTTTAAGATATCAACCTAATTTTTTATAGAAAACTTTATTAAAATAACTGATCTAAGTGACCATAACACATTTCATTTTGGAACTTACCTTTTAGGGGCTTGTGGAGCAAAAGACCCCCCAAAACACTAAAGAGATGTGAGTTCTGAGCTTATTTTTAAAGATATTAACCTGATTTTTTTCAAAGAAAACTTTTTTAACATAATTGAACTTAGTAACCATTACACATTTTATTTTTGGGCTTTACTTTTAGGGGCTTGTGGAGCAAAAGACCCCCAAAACTAAAAGTATTAGTTCTGAGCTTATTTATTAAGATATCAACTAGATTCTTTAAAGAAAACTTTATTAAAATAACTGATATAAGTAACCATTACATATTTAATTTTGGGACTTTCCTTCTAACGGCTTGTGGAGCAAAAGACCCCCAAAAACTAAAAAAAGAAGTTATGAGCTTATTTTTAAAATATCAGCCTGATTTTTATTAAGAAAACTTTTTTGACATAACCGAACTAAGTAACCATTACACATTTCATTTTGTAACTTTCCTTCTAGGGGCTTGTGGAGCAAATAACCCCCAAAACTAAAAATATTATTTCTTAGCTTATTTTTAAAGATATCAACCTGATTTAGAAAAAAAAAACTTTTTAAAATAACTGAACTAAGTAACCATTACACATTATTGATATCTTTAAAAATAAGCTCAGAACTCATATTTTCAGCGTTTTGGAGGTCTTTTGCCCAACCAGCCCCCAGAAGAAAAGACCCAAAATGAAACCTGATTTTTTTTAAAGAAAACTTTTTTAACATAACTGTACTAAGTAACCATTACACATTTCATTTTGGGACTTTCCTTCTAGCGGCTTGTGGAGCAATAGACCTCCCTAAACACTTAAAATATTTTTAAGAGCTTATTTTTAAAGATATCAACCTGATTTTTAAAAAAATCTGTTGTGGCTACGTAGTTTAGTTATGTGAAAAAAGTTTTCCTCATAAAATCAGGTTGATAGATATCTTTTAAAATAAGGTCAGAACTAATATTTTTAGTGTTTAGGGGGTCTTTTGCCCCACTAGCCCCTAGAAAGAAAGTCCCAAAAATAAATCTGTAAAGGTTACTTAGTTCGTTTATTTTTAAAAAGTTCTTTGAAAAAATCAGGTTGATATCTTTAAAAATAAGCTCAAAACTCCTTTTTATAGTTTTGTGGGGTCTTTTACTCCACAAGCCCCTAGAAGGAAAGTTACAAAATGAAATGTGTAATGGTTACTTAGTTCAGTTATTTTTAAAAAGATTTCTTTAAAATTCAGGTTGATGTCTTCAAAAATAAGCTCAGAAATTCTATTTTTAGTTTTGGGGGGTCTTTTGCTCCACAAGCCCCTAGAAGGAAAGTCCTAAAATGAAATGTGTAATGATTACTTAGTTCAGTTATTTTTAAAAAGTTTTCTTTTAAAAAATCAGGTTGATATCTTAAAAAACAAGCTCAGAACTTGTATTTTTAGTTTTGAGGGGTCTCTTGCTCCACAAGCCCCTAGAAGGAAAGTCCCAAAATGAAATGTGTAATGGTTACTTAGTTCAGTTGCTTTAAAAAAGATTTAAAAAAAAAAATCAGGTTGATATCTTCAAAAATAAGCTCAGAATTCCTGTTCTTAGTTTTGGGGGGTCTCTTGCTCCACAAGACCCTAGAAGGAAAGTCCCAAAATGAAATGTGTAATGGTTACTTAGTTCAGTTATTTTAATAAAGTATACTTTTAAAAAATCAGGTTGATATCTTCAAAAATAAGCTCAGAACTCCAATTCTTAGTTTTTGGGGGTCTCTTGCTCCACAAGCCCCTAGAAGGAAAGTCCCAAAATGAAATGTGTAATGGTTACTTAGTTCAGTTATTTTAATAAAGTTTTCTTTTAAAAAAATCAGGTTGATATCTTCAAAAATAAGCTCAGAACTCCTATTCTTAGTTTTGGGGGGTCTCTTGCTCCACAAGCCCATAGAAGGAAAGTCCCAAAATGAAATGTGTAATGGTTACTAAGTTCAGTTATTGTTAAAAAGTTTTCATTAAAAAAATCAGGTTGATATCTCTAAAAATAAGCTCAGAACTCATATTTTTAGTGTTTTGGGGGGTCTTTTGCTCCACTAGCCCCTAGAAGGAAAGTCCCGAAATTCATTTTTAAAAGTTTTCCGTGTACATCCAGTCATATAAGAGCTTTTACAAAAAGAATTAGGTCGATAACTATAAACACAAGCCCACACGTCCCTCCCAAAATTTGATACTGAATTTCATTTCCTATAAGTGTACAAACTTCCCCCCCCCCCTTACACATCAAATTGTCTTTTACATAATAAGAAATAATACTAGATTAATAATATAAATATGTACAACATTAAATTAAACATATCTTTATAAGTTTATTCTATGCAGCAAATGCATTCAGTAAAGAATAAAAGCTGAGATAGTTCCATTGGGGTAAAATCCTTTATGTCATTAATTAGGGGCTCAAAGTCTTTCAAAGCTGGACTTTTCTTAACAAGCTTAAGTAATTTAGTTACTTGGCCAGGTTTAAAACCTTTATGTGCTTTCCTATCTTGAAGACACATACCAATAAGATTAGCTATTTGAATAGATCTTCCTAAAGGAACCAATGAGTCAAAGTCTATGACATTATTCTCAGTTTGGCAAGATGAATCTATCTTTTCAGGTATAGCCTCAAAGATAGCATTTAAATCAACTTCAGGCATTTCAAGAAGTAAAGTTATAGGATCCATATTGATAAGTTAAAGTTAAAGTAATTAAATAGTTTAAATATAATTTTGCCTGTGAGTATGGTGAGGGTTTATGATTACTTCCAAGCTTGAAGATGGAGAGTAAACCAAAAATAGACATGCCTTACTGGGAATTCTGGATTTTATATATATACTACAGAGAGAACCGCATAGAGAGCATATTTACCATCCCCTCAGGAGAATCCTCTGGAAGGAAAGAAGCTCCATTCTTTCCCTTTAAGCTTTCCCTTAGTCCTTACATTCAATGGATGTTCCCCAAATAGTATTGCAGGGGAATATTAAAAATAGGTACTTTTTTTAGGGGAATATCAAACATTACCTTGACCTATTGACCTACTGACCTATTGGCCTAGTGACCTAATGTACTTGTCCTTGCAGGACATCAACCTATTGTACTGCAAAGTATGATGCAATATCGAATTTTCCATTTTAAGACAAGAATAGACATGTTTAAACAGGAATAGGTACTTATTTAAGGGGGAATATTCTACAGTACATTGACCTGTTATTGACCTATTGTACTTGTCATAACAGTACATTGACCTGTCAATGACCCTTGTATTGCAAAGTATGATGCAATATCGATTTTCCATTTAAATACCAGAAAAGAATGATAAAAGGTTAATATTAACATGGCAAGGACTCGACCAATGGTTCCAAAGAAAATGTTTAAATTTCAATTTAATTTATGATGGGATATCACAATTTTATAAAAGGATGTAATAAAACTAAAAATGCATTTTTTTTATAAAGTAGGTATCTTTATTCAATGTAATCAATAAACATATGTATGTAGTTAATATAATCTATGAAAAAAAATATTTTTCTATATATTAGATAATTGGTGCTTTTGCTAAAACCTAATTCTTGATAACTGAAATCATCCTCCCTTTAGAATAATATCTTAGTTCTATCTTAATCTAAACTAAAAACTTTATTGAGAAAGTCGTTTGTGGTTCAAAAGCCATATAAACAAATTAATAAGTTCCAAACGAAATATTTTTGTAGTTAAATATAACTGAAAACCGAATTGATAAACAGACATATCATAATTTATAAAAATGAAAATGATAGAAAATGCATTCAAAAATATTTTGCACATGTTATAAAAGTAACTTATCTTCTATTAATCTATCCCTTACCTTGTACATATATTATCCATACAATCTCGGCCGGTTGATTCAGCCGACAGTGTACATTCCAGCACAGACGTGTCCAGCAGTTGTACTGTCAGTACAAACACAGATTTAGAGGCGACATTGTACTGGTTCTTCTTAAATTTTATTTTGGGAAAGGAAGGCATTTTGATTTGAAGGATTTATGGTTCGATCCTTCTTCAAACCATTACAAAAGTATAAATTTTTTAATCTGAAATAAAGTAGATTTATAATTATAAGAGGGGGGTCAGTAATTAAGCACAAATCAGGGAAGTAGGGAACATTTAGCTGTTTATTACACTAGCCCCCAAAGTTTTGTAATATAGTTTTCTTATTCATTGACCTAACAACTTTAGGACTTTTCTTTCATTTTTATTGGTTGGTTCATTGAGTTGAGTGACTAAACGTTTCAGCTACTAAGTGTATTTTACAGAAAGGATAATTTTGTGTATTATTATCATTGGGATCGTTGTACAATGTACATCAATCTATCCAACATTGTCTTACCCCTTTAGATCCCTGAATTCAGATGGCTGATAACCAGAAATTAAATAGCAAACCTCTAAAAAAGTTCCTTGTTTCTAAGGAGGGAGAGGACATTGGAATTAAATTACTTTAAGCTTTAGCAAAAATCAATTTATTACACATTCGTTGGCTTATCGATCAAATTTGGGTTCTTTTAGCTAATCTTGATTGGTTGTTTGAAAATAGAAGAATAAAAAATTACAACCTATCTAAGAAGGGGTTGATTTAGTTGATTAAAATTGGGGGTTTACGTAGCAATTTACAGTCGATTGTCCTCTCCCTTCTTGAATGCAAATACTATCTATCTCTATAATACACAAGAAAAATAAGTAAATCTATTTTTTTAAACCAACGCATCACTAATTCATTCCGGAGAGGAATAGGGCATTGAACGATTTAATTTGATATCACTTCGATTTATCAATTTGAAGAAAAAATGGTTGCAGATTTTAACACAATTGTCCTCTCCCTGCATGATAATGAGTCACCTTATAAAAATGTAAACATACGGAAAATCAAATAAATTAAACGTATTTACAAAATTTCACCACTAAATAATCATTCATTATTAAACTAGTGTTATTTTGCTCTATTTTCATAACAATACATTTAAAAATAATTAATAAAAACGATCACAAATTAATCTAAAACCCAATGAAAATGTTTATGAAGAGAATGTTTGGTTGTTTTTTCCTCTCAATTTCGCAAAGGACGCTTGTGTGCGCAGCGACTGCTGACAATGCCGCGCTTAATTTTGTACCAAGCTCCATTCTCAAATAAGGATTATCTCGTTTTTATTATTTTGTTTTCAACCGGCGAATGTAATAAGGCATTTTTAATGATATTTTACATTTATTTTTGTATTTGAATATATAAAACCCTTTAAAAGTACTTTTAACTTAAAATTCTACCTTTAAGGTAGAAATTATTAAATAAACTTGTCTTTTTTAGGTTTAAACTTTTTATAAAAGACTTCTTTTTTAGTATTTTACCATTAAAAAATAAAATAATATACATATTTAGTTTAATTATTTGATTTATTAGAATATTTTTAAGGCTAAAACCAGGAAATAAAAAAGGAAAACGCTAAAATATTTTTAAAGATTGGGCAGGAACTAAAAGGATGGCTCATTTTTTGGTGCAATTACGAGAGCGGCGACTAAAAAACGCCCCCGCATTTCGTGTTTTTGGGTTTATTTGCCCTTCATAATATTTTCATTTCTCTATATTTTAAACATAAGAGGCAAAACAGTTTTTGGAGAAATGAAAAATTAACTCAAAATACAAAATTATTACAAGTTATTGAATTTTGATTAGAATTGGTTCCTTTGGTTGAGTGTCCAAACGTTTCAACCACTAATTGTAATTAAAAGAAGGGGTAATTTTGTATATTATCATTGGATATTTACATCAATGTATCTGCCATTGTCTTATCCCTGTAGATCCCTGCGAATTCTTTGTATGGAAAAAAAATGATGAGCTTCATTATAGATGCGCAGCTATTGAATTACTGAGGTCCGTCTGTCCGTCTGAACTAATACTATGATAAGACAATTAGTATTTGTTGTGTAGATTCACATATACACTCATAATTCAGCTTACACAGTCAGACCACTCAACTTGCTTTTTAGGCGATTTTTAAAAGCAAAGCTTTTCTATAATTATTCGTCTGTTTTTATCGGTTAAATCTTTTCGTTGATTTGTACAGGTTTGAATTGTCCTATCGTTTTCAAACTTTATACATGATGATTCCTACAACAGTTAGGTACGATTAAGAATCGTTATTAGAATGTCCTTAATTTATAACATGTTGATTTTTATATTTTTTGACAACAATTTTTCATGTGATGTAATTTTCCTATTATTCTGATGTTCGGAATACTGATTCGTAGAGCAACAAAGTACGATAAATGTATTTTTTAAAAGATAGATAGATGGCTGAAATTTCATGTGAAGATTTTCACGACTATAATAAGCAAACTACTCTAGCCACCTTAACATTTTCTGTTTGGATTAATAATTGACTTTTCAACCAAGCCTGTCCTTTTTTGCTGATTTGTAGTTTTCCTTTGTTTATTTCTCTTTTTTTTGTAGGGTTAATTGGTTATTTTTTATTGGGGGTTACATTTAACAACCCCTCCCCCCCTGCCTTTAAAGTCTTAAACGTTTTTAGAACTAATGTAAAACTTCCCTTAAAAAATTTTAATCCAGCTTAGTCTAGATAAGAAATAACACAATAAGTTTTCAAAATTTCATTAATGAATATATAAAAAGCTAAAAACAATATTATAATACATATATATTTAATCTAATTTACCTATTTACAAATACTTTAAACAAAAATTGAATAATTCAAAAATACATGTTGTCTCTCTTTGCAATCAAGATATTTTGATATGAAACCAAATCTTACCATTCATTTATTTGTAACAAAATGTAAGCAAAGTCTTTAATAAATATAGAAAAACCTCATAGAATAATTATGCAAAACAGAATAATAAGATTAAGCATATTTGCTTCCACAATATTGGGCCTTTAGAAACTCTCTCTAGATTAAAAATCCATCAAAATAAGTGAGTAAACTAATAAAATTTATAAGAACTGCTCTATTAGGTAGCAATCTAATTTGATTTCTAAGTGTGAATTTAAAATACCTTGATTACACAAAGAGAAGGTGTGAAAATAATACATAGTTAAGCATAACATACATTTATTTACAACTTGTAGATTTCAAAGTCATCTGATTCTTCTGAAATTAAAATAATTTATTATCAATTTATAAAATGTTGCTACTCTAAAACTAAGGTCTGTCCATTCATACTTGGAAGTAAGTCAGCCATCTTAAGCCAATGAGTAGGTCATACATTTAATAATGTTCTAATCCTGCTGTTGCTAAACTTATTGAAGTGTTTTTTTGCATGATATAATAACAACTGTATTGAGTATCTTTGCTTCCAGCCATTTGCCTGTAAGTGTGTACTGTGATCTGTTAAAGAATAAATTTGAGATATGCTGCATAGAGACTGTAGGTTCTTTCATTCACAAACTTACATAGTTCTATAAAAGCTGTACTGTAAGAGACTTATCATACCTGTTTCAACATTATGTATTGTTACTTTAACTTGTTGTTTAACAGAGTCTTCAGAAGATTCATCTTTACTGTCAGAAATTCCATTTTGGGCCTCCTTAATCCAACCCAAACCTTCTATTGTGTTCTGCTCTTTTGCTTTTTTCTTTTCATCAAGCTTCTGTTGAATATTTTCCAATTCTTTAGCCAAACTTTTCTCATCTGGCCTCTACAATTATAATAATATTAATATTATGGAAACATTTGTCTCTATAGTAAATTAACCCTATACTCTTTGGGTCTTGACATAGCATGGTCTCTTTTTAGACCATGCTAAACAATGTCTAATTCTAGGTAATAAAAGTTCAAACAATTTGAACATTAACTGAGGTGATGGGGTTGGGGGTGGGGGAGGATTAAATTATCACCCAATATCTAATTCTTGTGTTGAACTTACTTTGGTGCCTGGTATTGGAGAAGACTCTTCTGATGGCGGTGAAGGAAGTGGAATAGACACTCTCTGTTCTGACCTAAAAGTTAAAGATAATCTTAAAAACTTGGTAATTGGGCGAAATGAAAAGAAAAGGACATGCTCTGATTCAAAATTGTACTTCAAAATGTATAAGAACCAAGTTTAAAAGAAGCTTACAATGTCAACTAACCTAATCTGCCAGTTGAAATCTAAAAGCCTAATGGCAAGATGCAACCTCGGACTTATTGTTACAACTATTACAGATCAGAAAAATAGCAGGACATTTGCTTGGATATTTGTTTACTGGCATTGGATATATTGTCAATGTTTCATAATGCTTGACATTCATGTCCAATATGTTTACATTTCATGCAAATTTGGCAAAAAACTCTTTGTTAAGAAATTGAAATAAATGGATGCAGATTGATATTTTTGGCCTTGACTCTTATCTTACTAAAACAGATAATAATATACCTGAAGCTTGCAGTGCGAACCAGTTGGGGATGAGAAAATCCAATATTAAAGTAGTCTCTCTTGTTCAAATCTGTCAGGTTATTTTCCAGACTAAATAAATAAAATATTTCAAATTTATTTCACTTTAGTTTTTGACGGGTAAGTTTTAGGTCAGTTCTTTAAGGGTTAGAATAGATAGTTTAGGTTAGGCCACCTGCAGGGGCTAGGAGCTTAGGTGCAGTAATTGGGTGGAATTGAAATAGAACCATCATGTGATTCAACAAGCCATTTGTGGCAGAATTTGGTTTTATTTTCTGTTGATGTGTGCGGGTTGTTTCACCCAAAATAGCAAAAATCACAATATTTATTCAAACATTCCCTGAAAAGTACAAACTAATCTTATGGACTTATAGACATTGTTTCACTTTGTATTATTCATGCAATGTTTGAAGTAAAATGGATGATTTCAATTTAAAAATGACAGTAGTGTTAGTAAATCATAAATGTAGAATATGTTAGCTTTCATAAATCAATTCAGAGGTTATGGGTAATGTAAGCAAATCTTACGTATCAAGTCTAATCTTTAGTGGAGAATATTTACTTCCATCTCCAGCAAATCCCTCCTCACTGAAAAAGTAATGTTATTATTTTAGATTTTTTCTTAAAGGATGTAGAATAATTGTAACTTTATTGATTATTAAGATTGATTGAATATTCATTCCATCAATCTGTAAATTAGTCATTAAATGTTTGAAATTTTTTTTTGGAGGTTTTAAATTGGTAAATATCAGTGGAAAAATCCAAAAGCCTTTTTTGCTCTATTTTTATTTTTTTTTATGAATGAAAACATATTAGATGACTAAAAATGTTTTACAATATCTCGATATTAGGGACACTTTGAACAATTATTTGCAAGAAATCTTTTGAAGAAAAATGTTTACATAATTTGTATAATGTGAAGGTACTTACTCTAGTCTTCTATACAAGTTCTTTGCTTGTTGAAAATACATATAGGCTTGACCATGGTTCCTGAAATAACAAGATTGTGTTATACAAATGTTTGATTCTATGCTTATAATGCTATTTTTTCTTCATCATAAAATTGACTATCTTCAATATTCTCTTGTAGAGTATACAATAGCTTGGTCATTTTGGTTACTTTAAATCTTTGCTACCTATGGATACAATTGCCTTGTCAAATAATTTTCCTTTTAAAAATAAAACCTGTGAGTGTTTGATTTTTCAGCCATGTTGAGGAAGTGTTCCAGGAAGAAAGTAATGATATTTTTCCAACGTGTTTCATCCTTGTCAATGATCCAGTCACCTTCCAGCCAATGGTCAGTGCTGTTCTTGTTGGCCTCCTCTTCTAATCTTCGCCTTTCTTCATTCTCTTTCTAAATGTTTTTTTAAATAATAAAAACAATATTTTATAATGTATGCCTGCTGTAAATACCTGTTTCTTAAACACTGAAAATCCAAAGTATGAGAGTCCAATAACAAAATTTGCTTTATAACTTTCCAATGCATAAAAAAGTAGGACCCATTCTTTCCAATTAAGGGCAAAATTAACAAAAAATACTCTATAATATACTTTGTCTGTCCATAGGTCAGTTTGTTACGCTGTGGGGGAAATGTAATTTTATCGGCTTCTATTAAAGATAGACAGCTGAAATTTTTAGTGATGATTCCTATTATATATGCACATCTAATCTATGCACTATTCTTTCTTTATGTCCGTCAGTCATGCTTCAAAAGATGTAAACATTAATTTTAGGGTTTTGTGATTTCCTTGGGGTTTTTGCATATTCTCTTTTGTTTTCCATTGTTATGAGAACTGAAAATCTGCTTTATGATTTACTTTGTCTGTTTGTCCATTCCATGATTTTTGTGTGCTTTGCATCTTATGGATGTTGTCATCCTTGTTTATTTTACTATTAGTTTACCTGTTTTTTGCTCTCCTCTTCAAGTCTTATCTTGGTCATCTTTCTCTGGTATTTGTCCTTCCCCTTGGAGTTTACATCCAGGGAATCATCACTAATGTTGTTCAATGTCACATTTCCTACAAAAATGTAATATTTTTTTGATTTTAATTTAACTTTTTAGAATTCACCTCAAGAAAATATGAATCCATTCCCAAAAAATATTTTTTTTTACTATTCCTTAGGAAAAAAATTGATTTTGGAAGGTTAACTCTTCCCCCCCCCCCCCAGCCTTACCTTCCCTCAAGTGCCTCCAGAGACCTTCAGTAGCGTATCTGCTAGTTTTGTGAATTTGAGAAAGATTAACACTCACCCATATATTCAGAATTATGAGTTTGTTTGGAAGATGAAACTCCCATAAGATCCTCAAACACTTCAGTTTTGTCTTTTTTCAGCATCTCATACAACTTGAATGTTTGGGAGTCAAATCTGTAATGTTATTGTAAAATATAAAAATAATGTCTATAATTGTTTCACAAGCAGATTTAAATTAATTTCATATTGCATCCAATAAGTATTAATTATATGCAAACACTGTCTTTTTAATAAATTTTTATCTTTAGGCAATAAAAGTTTTACAATCTCCCTTAAACTATTGATAGTCAGACAGACTTACTGAATTAACTAAAAAACATTGCTTTCAAGGGATTGTAAGATTTTCAAAATAAACTTTGTTACTAAAGTAGTAATTTCAGGTTAACAGGAATAGGTCAATGTGAGACAACCTTTAGAGTCAAAATATTGCCTTTTAGCATAAATGACTTTGACAGGTAGACAGAGGTACTAACTTACAGAACAATACTTTCAAGGAGGACTCTTAAGATTTCCAATAAAAAAATACATGTATTTCAAAAACAAAATTTTGCACATTTACCAAAATTAATCTATAAATCTTACTCTGGGTAGAAATTCTTCTCATATTGAATATCATGCAGGGCAGCTAGCAAGTGGTTCACAGGATTCTCCAAGATCCTATACACCTAAACAACAAACCTTTTAATTTATTATGGACACTTTAATTAACACTTGATATTTAAATTGGGGATGGTAAGGGATGTATATGATACAGTAACTCATAACAGTAGCCTTAGAACTGCCATGCCATATAAGGAAATATTCTATAATCTGCCCAACAATCCAGCAAATTAAAACAGAGATCTTAATGTAGACATGGACATTTGGTGCTTTCCACAAAGTATCGGTTAAGCACTGATACCCCCCCCCCCTCCATCCCCTTTTTTTTGACATAAATTGAAGATAAAGGGGGGAAGGGAAGTAAGTATTCCTATGACTAATGCCTACAGGGGGCTTTAACTCTGTAGGTCAACCTAGTACCTGATGTAATCTAACCTTACCTAAAGTTATAAACAATAATACAGATATCTTAATGGACAGATGGACAGACAGACATTCTGTTATAAAATCATGTTATTTACTAAGTATATTTGCGATTACTTTTATTTAATGAAATCTTCCAATTTTTAACATTTACAAAACGGCCTGCTTTATTGCATCAAGATCCATGACAGATCTATATAGGAGATAAATGTCTATATATGAGCTCAAGTCTTCCAAGGGATAAATGTTTAAAACTCATAGTGCTCCAATAATCCATAATAAACTCTCATTGCCCAGAACGATAAGACCCAATATTTTACTTTATTAAGAATAAATTCATCTTTTTTATTTCATGTTGCTATTTACATAATGTTGAAGTATTTAATTACTATTCTTAAAACAGAAAATTTAAATTCATAATATAGTAAATTTAAGAAAACTTAGTTTTAAAATAAATTGATTCTAGCGCCACTTTTAATGTGTTCAGATTTACAAACAAAAATTAAAAACACTTTAACCCTTTCAAGACGGTTATATAAAAAAATATATATTGGAAAATAAATTCCATAATTCAAATTTCATTTTGAAAGAATGAAAAAAGCATTATTATAAATACGTGTCTGAAGATCAAATAAAGAAATCAAAAGAAAATGGAAGAAAAAGCAAGTGTGAGAGAGAGGTTTTAAAAAAAAGAAAACGCTAAGGCAGAATGTTATTACGTTCATAGTGTGGTATCCGCCGAGGATAAATGGCAGACACCGGAGTTCAATTAGATTACGGCAGTGTGACAGACGTGGACACCTTACTATAGAGAAGCTACGCTTCTCTAGCATTCACTAGATAATAATCAACATCTATTTCAGTTGTCACTTTATTGAAGGTTTAAAGTGCATGGACACCATTTCCTCGGCTGCTTCCCGGCCGATGGGTATGGCATCCCAGTCTACTGAAAAGTCCCGGGACTTGGCATGGGTGAGCTTGGCTCTAGCCAGGGCCTTCCTATACAAAGCTGGATGGTACAGGAACACTTGTGACACCGCATTCAAGGCCGCTCGGACGCCTCCTTGTGCTGCTGCCAGAGAAATGATGGTTAGGTCCCCCAGCAGTTTGAGGATCAACAACAGCAAGCACAGTATGGCTGCGCCATCTCCCCACTCGTGGATAGCTTGTCTAAATCCAGCCCAGACATCCAGGGCGGCCTCTCCTTCCTCCGCCAGTCGGTCAATGTTGTAGGACACTATCCCATGGTCTCCTGTGGCCGAACAGCTGCCTTGCTGAACGCAGGAGCCATAGGATAGGCCGGTCAGCATGGCGCTCTTGTATGCTGGGAACGCTAGCAGTTGTTGCCAGTCGTTCAACTCAGCCTGCGAATACAAGCCCCCTGAACTGAAGTCATCCAAGGGCTCTGTCAGCAACTGCTTAGGCGTATCCAGCGGGGGTGGCCTCTTCTTAGGAGCGGGGGTTAACTCTATCCAGCCTTCCTCCGCGTGCACAGTCAGGGGGTATGTGGAGGAGCAGGGAATCTTGGTGGCGTGTTCACTATACACTCGGGTCACAGCGTCTACAAATCCTGTGGGTTCTACTGGCACTTTGTCCCAACACTCCTTGTGTTCGCGGACAACGTATTTATGGCGTTGGCAGGTCAGCTGCAGCAGGATGTCTCCCCTCAGTACCGAGAACGTGCTCCCCTGGACACGCACCGGGTGGGCCGGGTCTAGTTGCTGGAGCTTCCAGCAGTTGGCCGCTACTTCTTCTGCTGCTGTGCTTTTCATGCACGTTTCCAGGGTAAACCCAATATAACCTGCATGTATTTGGGCTTGTAGGGGGACGTCGACATCCCTGGCCGACACTCTGGGCAGCGCAGCCGCGGCTGGGTCAGCTGCCACGAACAACGCTGGATGGTTGGTGGCATGGGCCTCGAAGTCGCAGTTCACAATCGAGGTGGGGTTGGTCATGTTGATGAAAAACTGGGCCTGATGGTCAACCAGGTATGCATCCATCACTAGGCTGGGCTGGAGGCTGCGGATCAGCCTCAAGGGGCAATCTCTCCCCAGGTGGTCCCACACGTAGGTTGCTTCCCCAGTGATGCAGGACAGCTCAGAATGGGGACACTCCAGGGTCAGGTGGTCAGATTGGGACTCCACCCGTCCATCCTCTACCACGTAGGTCTCTTCCTTGACCAGCAGCCGTCGCTCCTGGAGCACTAATTCATTGCGGTACAGCTGGCCCTCAAAGTGGACGTCCTCCCCTTCACAACCCACCCCCTCGGGGCTGTTGACGAGGGCGCCCACCATGTCGATGGTGAAGAACAGGGGATGGTTCAGCTGGAACGTCAGTGGCTGGGTCTTGCCTGGCAGCGTGTAGACTCGGTTCCTGGCCAGGTCTCGGCACGCTTCTGGGTCTATCTTGGTTGGCCTCATGAGGGTGGGGACCGAGGTCACCTTGAGGTGACCCCATACCCCACACCTGAATGTCCACTGGGACACGGTGAGCTGGCAACTGTACCCGGTTGTTTCCCTCACCTTGACTTGCTGCAGGACGTGCACTTCATGGCCCAGGGGCACCTCCTGGTGTAGGGGCTCCGTGTTACACATCTTTTCTTTATTGTAGGATGTGACATGGGTGGGGTTGGCACAGTCCCATCCCACCAGGACGTAGCTGGTTGTAGGCCACACGGCTGCCAGCAGGAGGCCCCACAGGACCATCCACCAATGGGAGAGGCTTCCAGGCAACCATCTACCTCGCACACGCGGCTGGGGATCTTCAGCTCTGGTCACGGCTGCTTCTCGTGGCTGGACACGGCTGGGCTGCTCCTGGCTAGATACAAGTTTCCATTGAGCGTTATCTTTGTGCGGCCGGGGCACCCCGATACCCTCCCCAATGACAGACTGGCAAGCGACTGGCACTTGCCTGGGTGTCGGCTCCCCTAGCCCCAAGTGCTCCCTTCCCTTGTCCAAGACATGCCCAGTGGCATGGGGCGGAGGTGCATGTGGCACAGGCTCGCCCTTACTCACTTCCCTCCCCTGCCCTAGGAACTCAGGTGCATGTGGCACAGGCAAGTCCTTATTTTCCCAAATTTCAATCTCCCCAGCCTCTGGTGCAGGGGGCACAGGCAAGGCTGGGGTTTTACAATGGCTTGGATACAACACATTTAACAAATTCAACTTATCCTGGTGTTGAGCAGCTGGGTTCCTTCGGCTGGCAGGGGGCTCTGGATGGCATGTAGCTGGGCTCTCCCTGCAGGCTGGTGGCGCTGGCTGACTGGGGGTGACGGGTGTCACCCCTTCCTCTGGGACTGCTGGCTCGTTCCAGGGCTCAGGTCTCTCGGTGGCGGCGACGGTTGTCGCCCCAGGCACCAGGTTGGAGGCTGGCTCGTTCCAGGATCCAGGTATCTCGGTGGCGGCGACGGGTGTCGCCCCAGGCACTAGGTGGGAGGCGCTGGATAGCACCCCCCAGTCGTCACAGGTGGCGGCGCCGGGTGGCGCCCCATACATCGATGTTGATGCGCTGGCTAGCGCCTCCTGCCTCTCTTGTTCAGCGGCCGCCAGGGCCTCCCCGTACATCGTCTCAGGGACGCTGGGTAGCGCCCCTCCACTCTTGCTGGGTAGGCTCGGCCGCGCAGGCTCCATCATGTTGAGGCTAAAAGGCTGGGGCCTCAGGACTTCTGGCTCGGCTATGTTGTAGGGTTGCACCAGCTCCGGCCCCAGGTGGTTGAGACTGAAGCCCAGGCCAACCCGGTTGGGTTCAGCCGCGCCGCCCAGTACGTTGATCCTGGCTGGAACGGTCCCAAACTGTGGCATCCCGTCGGCTCGTTCCGCGGCTCTGGGGGCGGCTGCCAGCTGCGGTGGTGCTGGGGGCGCGCTCCCTTCCATGTGGGCCACTCTGCTGGTCTTCCATGGAGGGGCACCCTTGTCGGCGGTGCGCCTGCGGCTGGCTACCTGGGCCCAGTCAGCTCTGCACTCGGCCGCCTGTTCGTAGGTCAAGGCTTGGCCTGCCTCGCCAAACAGATGGGACGCCATTTCCGCCGCTTGCCCTACCAGTGACAGTAGGAGGGCGTTGCGGCGGTTGAGGGAGTCATGGGGTGGCACGCGATAAGCCGCCCATGACATCTCGAGTCTGCGGATATGTGAACTCCAGGATTGCTTGGGCAGTCCTCTAAACTCTGGCAGGTTACTCAGCATCAGCTTGCGGTACTCGGCTGGAGCCGGCTGAGGGTCATCCTGGAGCCATACTGGGGCTTGGTCACCTCCTGGCGCTTGCGGCTGATCCATCGGGGCAACGGTTCAATGGCGGGACGCAAAGTTATAACGTAGATAGAATAAATGGTTTGTCACTAGAGGCGGGCTAGCCTAACAGCCAACACTGTTTTTTATCACTAGGTTGGTAGTTTAGTTACAAAAATATAGCTTAGCTGTGTTTATCACTAGTTGGATTCTGAGGTGGTAGAGTAGGCTGGTAGGTGTAGACAGATGTTGAGGGTCTGAACTGCTGTCAAGAACTGATTGGGTTTTCCTTTATCACACTAGAGCTAGAAGGAGGGAAGCTTGTAATCCTTTATTTGCTGAAAATACCCCTGTTAGATGCTATGGAGTAGCTCCGCTCCGGTGTGTGTGTGTGTGCGTGAAATCTCCTGTCCTTGCAACGCGCGTACGCACCGTCAAATCCGCGCACACGGGGAAAACGCTCACTTATCCCGCAACTCGCCCTCTCATTGGTCCGCTTTGTCCGTTGAATTTATGATATTTCCGCACTCTGTTGCGCTGCCCGTGAATGGCGCTCTGTGTTCCCGGTCGCTAGCCCCACACTACGAACGGACTTAGTCTAGTGTGGGTAGGAAGGGGGGGAAGCGCGTGAGGGGACGGGGGTGACTCCATCCGTTCCCCCGGTGATGGAGGGGGGGGGGGTAACTGTGTGCTGGTGTAATAGTGCCTTTTCTTCTTAATCCTAGGCTTATCTATTATATCACCCTGATTGTATTTGCCTTCAATGGAGAGGGGCTCCTCCCTTTCCTCTGGAAGAAGGGGTGTATTGTTGTTGTGCTGTAGGCTTGAGGTGATTGGATTGTGTATCAGGGTCTTTATTATATTACATCTAGCTTCTATTTTTGTCCTTATCACAATTACATAACAGATTTGTTTACTAACCCTGTTCTATTTTTAGTTGTTATCACAATACACAATAAATCCAAGCCTGTTCTATTTTTAGTTTTATCACAACACAACAATTTGTTTGCCAAGCTTTGCTCATAAATCTATTGTTTAGCCATCACACCAGGGTGGTAATCCCTGCAAATGTGATATAATATCTGTTTTTCTAGATGGGCGGCTGCGTTGTAGCCTCTCAGGATACTTGGAGTTGACGTAGTTTTCTCTGTTCTGGTGCACTACACTCGTATGCTGGCTCGCAGCTCGCAGCTATATGGCATGTTTCAGCCTATCGGCGGCAGGGAATGTCCCGTCCTGCTGGCGCCGCTGATCCAAATCCGGCTGATGGCGGCAGGGAATGTCCCGTCCTGCTGGCGCCACTGGTTCGGATCCTGCTATCTCTTGCAGTAAAGTTGGCCTATTTTCAGCCGTTTACACTTGTTTGGCTTGTTTCAGCCGGTTCTTCGTCAGGTTTCGCTGTCTCGCTTCCACAACTGCCGGATGCAGAGTTAGACTTTGCTGTCCAGGGTGGGTAATTCAGGTTGCTTGTGTCAGTTTTGCCAGTTTCACTGCTGGGAGTACCTTGGCCTCAGATGCGCGTCTGCTCTACACTTGTGGTTTGCCGTAATCTCACACAGCTGTCACCAAAAGTTGTGGTATCCGCCGAGGATAAATGGCAGACACCGGAGTTCAATTAGTGTGACAGACGTGGACACCTTACTATAGAGAAGCTACGCTTCTCTAGCATTCACTAGATAATAATCAACATCTATTTCAGTTGTCACTTTATTGAAGGTTTAAAGGATACTAAAGCTATATACAACAAACAATAACTACATGGATAGGAATAAATAATCATAACATACAAGCATTATAATACATATACAATAGTCAGTTTGGGCAATAATGATCCCCCATCCCTGGAAAGGGTGGGGGGAATTAAGAATACAGTTAACCATAATAAAACATGACAGATTCAATCATTAATTCTAGGCATAGGGAAGGGGTCGTCAGACCCCTTCCCCAGGACTCGGGGGAGGGCCATTGACCCTCCACCGAACCCCGGTCAGGGGTGCCATTTGCATGGCTCACGGTTGCCGAATACCACAATAGTATCAAAGGCTTTTATTATAAAATAAATAACTGAAATCAGCCAGACAGAAATTCTAATGTAAGTAGTTGAACTCGAAGTAATCTTTATGTGCAAGTTAATATATTTATATTTATTTTCTAATATTTCCCCTGTGAATATACAGTGAGAACCCAATCAGTTAAGTAGATTAGATATTAAGAATGAGACATTGAAATCAAATTGACAATATATTTACAAATAAAAATATTTTTATTAGTTATTTATTGTTGTATGTTGTAAATCATACAAAACTTGAATAGAAGATAAGATAATAAAGTCTTCCCTGGAAATACTAAAAGCTATACTGACAGACCGACGGCATATAAAAGGGAAAAAATACATTTTTAATTTATAATTAAAGCCGTCTATCTTTAATAGCAGATGAAGAATTATGTTTTACCCTCAGACGAACATTTCTAATTATAGAGGTGCTTCGTGTAAAAAATATATTTAATAATAATTAAGCAAGTGATGTTTAGGGTGCTTTCCCATATCGAGTACATATCAAGCATTGAAAATACACTTCCATATTTTATAAATTAGCGGTTTCGCCCCAAGAGGTTTAATCAAACTAATTTTTCGTATTTTTTTTTTTTGGGGGGGGGGGGTAGTTGACCCCACTATTTTAATTTTAGTTTTAAAAAGAAAAAGAAATATTTTTTTTTTTTTTTTTGGGGGGGGGGTATTTTACATTTTTTGGGGAGTTGGGGGTGTCCCACCCCCCAAGAAAATAGATATAAACCTTCCCGGGACCTATGAGAAGCTACCCTGTAAAGGAGAACCCGATCGGTTCAGCGGTTCGCGAGATCCTTTGCTACAAACAGACAGACATCGTTCTACATTGTATTATAGACTTGTATATAGATAAACTAGCAGCGGCTATGCCCCTAGAGGCATCCAGGGACCCTTGGGTTGGGGGGGGAGTCAAACCACCTCTTTCAAGTACAGTTTTTTAAAGAAAAAGTAAAAAAAAATTTTGAGAGGGGTTTATTATTTTCTAGGGGTGATTTCTCCTAGGGCGGTTGTGGTACTCTCCCCCAAAATAGTTATAAACCTTACCAGGTCCTATGAGAAGCTACAATGTAAAGGAGAACCATTTCGTAAAACTTAACAAGGATAACATTATTTATAAGTCCTTAGTAAAGCTAAAAAACATGGAAAGGTTTACAATAGATTTATACAAAATCTTTGATAGTAGATGCATATCAAAGCTTTCCAACAGACGGACGGACAAAGTAAGTTATATACTGGATGTTCATCAGTATGGGGATGTTTTTTTAATTCCAGCCATTTATCTTTAATAACTGAAGAGAAATTCACGTTTACTCTAATAAGATAGACAATGTGGTTAAAACATTAGATTTCAATAGAAATATATACAGTTAACTTTAAACATACATCTCTAAATCCATAAAATCTAATTACTAAAACTTTAGCATAATGGACGGACTGACTGACAAAGATAATTGAATATATGATGCTTTTTAATCAGCGAAATCCTCACAGACAAATTTGCTTTGTATTTTTATTTTAAAGTAAATCATAATTCTGATTGTGTACCAGACAGACATATAAAGTTCATGTAAGATTTTCTGCTAAAATATTTTTTAGTAGAGAAGCTACTCTATAATTTGAAATATCCCTCTGTTTTTTTTCTAATAACTCGGACCCTAAGGCGGCCTAAGGCCGCTTGGTCTAGTTGCTAATAGAGACAATAAACAAACCTGATGTTGGACATTAAAGATCTTATGATCTGCCACTCCCTCCAACATGTTGCACTGTAGTACACCCAGTTTTTAGAACAAAGGCAAGATAAGTGCATTTTCAAGCACAGAAACCTCACCAGCCTCTTCACTTCGTATCTATAATACAAAGTAGAATGATGTCTGTCTGTCTGTCTGTCCGTCCGTCTGTCCCTTAAGATCTCGGTAACCACTGAACTGATCTGATTCTACTCTTTAGGGAATATACCTACTGGTCCTGTGGTGGTTTTGTGCTATTTTCTTTGGGAGTGGGAAACCCCTTAACTCCCTCCCCCCCAAAAAAAATCTCCCCACCATTTTTTAAAATTAGGTACTTAAAATAGTGGTGGAGTGGGGTCAACTACAGGTAATAAAAGATTTAATTATACTTCTTGGGGCAAAGCCCTCCTAGAGGCTATGGGCGAAGCCGCTAGTTTTATAATAAAATGTAAAATAGAGGGAGGGAAGGTTTTTCCTGTGTTTTACTTTAGACTAGGTTAAATTTTGTTAGGTAAACAGTTGCCCTACAGAGTAAGGGCTTTGCATTTATAGGTCCTGCTGGTACTGGGTATAGTCATTTAGAAAAAATACTGGAAGTATACAATTCCAAATAAGATAATTGTTATTCTATTTCATGGTCATTAGAAGAGATAGTTTTATCTAAAAACATTCCTTGTTAATAAAGAAGTTAGTAATTTTCTTGGTTTTCAAACAATCAAATAGAGTTCTCAAAACATCCAACAACTAGCAGAGCAAAAATATTTCTTAAAGCTACTTTCCAATTTTCAAGTGGATTAGGTGATAATGGATTGTAAAATTTCCCCCGAAGTTAATGAACAAGTTCTGCCATTAGCCTTATCTTTTGGAATAGGATTGTATTGTACAAAGTAGCTTCAAACTTTTCCGCCAATAAATTTAATCTACAAAAGGAGAGAATTTGCATATTATAAATGTGAGTGATGTCTTTACTTAAATATTTATTTTCTCTCTTATTGTTCTAACTTCCCTTCACCCAAAACCAAAGCCAAACCTAGAAGTCATTCGAAATATGTTTATATAATGAAAAACCATCTAAGAATCTTCATATAATTTAAACTAAAGTTTTATCTAATACAACACCGTAAAAGGTTTTAACATTTTTACAATCGATAGCTAGCTGTACTAACAATGAACGTAAACGTCAATTCAAAAAAGTTAGAAAATATCTTTTTCCTTTTCTCCAGCATTCTCTTCAGTCCAATTAGTTGGGCACTTCTCAATTTTACTAAAATAAGAATAATTATAATTATAGTGTTGTTGCGCTACTTAAATGGGATAAAATTTAAAAAAAGCAGTAAAGAGTATCTTAGTTTAATTTTAATTAGTTTAATTTGCATGTCTAGTCTAATATCGAATTTAATTTTTAAATAGGGATATACCAATTACAAATAAATTAATCTAACACCAATTTTATGTAATTAAATAATTTACATATATTCTTGATTTACCTGTAAAAGATATGCTTCAGATGTTCTTCTGTAATCCCCTCCAGATTTTCCATGTACTAAAAAAAATTTTTATTGTAAAATCATTGCAGTCTAGAATCTAGATGCTAGGGTATCTAAGTCTAGACTCTCCAGTCTCTTTCAAATCTATAGAATCTAGACTTTAGAATAATCCGGACTATCAAATCATGTCCTAAAATTTGGTAAGGTTAAAAATACATTTTTAAAATCACAGCATCAATATTTAAAACTTTTTTACAAATCGGAAAAGCTGATTTTTTAAACTGGACAAAGTGTCTCAAAAATCAGCCATGTGTCGTCATAAAAATGAGGAATTATCCATCTCTTTTATAGGGATTTTCTTTCTCACTTCTCCTCTAATCTCCCTGATTTTTATGACATTACATGGCTGATTTTTGAGACACTTTGTCAAGTTAGTGTTGTAATTCATCTGATTTTTTTTCTAAAATAAATTAAAAATCTTACCTTTTTATAGAGCACCAGAAGCAGAAAGTAGACTTTAATTTTGGGGTAATGAAGATGTTTTGTCAAATAGGTTTCAGCTTTCACAAATCTGGGTCACAATACAGTTCAATTTCATTTGAAAACTTATACCTAATCAGCGCAGAGCTCGCTTTATATTTACAAAACTAACCCAAATTATTATAATAAATTTTTATATATAATATATGAAACTATTGCAATTATTCTTATTGGAAATAAAATTTGGATTTTTTGTGAAGATTTTCATTACCAAGGTTATTTGATTGAGTCGACAATTCTATGGGGATAAATGAGCTTAATATGATGATATCTCATTTAATTAAATGTTTTATGAGTTTATGTTATAAATTGTCTTGTTTTAATTCCTACGACTAATATGACAAAAAAAACACAAGCTTCTAGCAAATCTAACATTTTTCTCAACATTCTAATGGGTATTATAAAAAAAACCCAATCGCTCACAATTTGAATCACCATAAGTACTTCAAATCTTGGAGATAGACCCCATAATGTTTAGAGATTTTGTAGCATGTAGCATGTAAAAATCTTTCTATAGACACCTTAACCAGATTTCTAACTCAATCTATGCCAATTTGGCATAATAAAGACAGACCCTTCCAATATTGAGACATGACGGCTCTTTCTTTTATAGTTCTTGATGTTTGCCAGGTCTTTCTTTTTGATGCCAAATTGGCTAAGATTTTGTTAGAAACCTTGTTAAGGTGTCTATAGAAAGGTCTTTACATGCACCATCAAAACCCCGAAACATTATGGGGTCTATCTACAAGATTTCAAGTACTTAAGACGGTTAGTTCTTTTATTCTAAAAAACAAATTTGTCTTAATCTATAATAAAATATGGATTTTCGGCGTAGGGCAAATTTCTCTGCAATGGCTAGGAGACGAGCTCTAGTGGTCTGGAAAGGTGAGTAGATTAAAAATATTGTTTTCTTATTGTCATTGCTTGGGCATGAATTGTATTATTTTTTTTTACTAGTTTTGGACCAAAACTGTAAGGTTTATATTGAAAAAAGTGAAGCGATTGTTTTTTTTTAGCACCCTTTATTATCAAATGTGAAAGTGGGGTTACTCTATAATTAGGATATTCTGTACGTCCATCCGTCCGTATATGTAAAAGGGCTTTTCCTTACTAGGTTTCGTGATTTTTTAGTATATTTATTTAATTCTACCAGTTCTGGAACTGTATTGTATCCTGCCTAATCTGCCATTGAATACTGAAGTCTGTATTTTCTTTCTGTTTATCTCTCCGGGCATAGGTAAATCCAACTGGTACTATGTTACATCCTTTCAAACAAAAAGCAAGTCAGTGATCTTAAGGGATAGGACAATAAACGATAAATTAATTTACATTCCTAATTATATTAAACAAAATCTTTTTCTGTAGATTAAATTATAGGTGGAAAAGTTTGGACACTGCTATTCAAGTTTCAAAAATAGAACCATTGAATAAAATTAAGTTGTTATAAAACATTGGGTACCAGTGTAATTTACAGTCCACTATCCTCTCTTTCCATACAGTTAATAACTCAGCAATAACTAAGTGACAAAATTTTTTAATGTTATTGATATGATAACAGTGAATTGGTTGCTTTCCCTAAAAGTGAATGAAAGGAACAAACAAATAAAAAAAACTTTTCACACCGTTATTTTCAAGCTATTTAAAAATATGTAGATTCACAACGAAGGATATTTCAATGATATAACAATGAATCATTATAATGTAAAAATAAAGTAACTTACCAAGTTTAGTTACTGCATCTCTTTGAGCTTCGTCAGGCCACTCATACATTATGTTTGTTCTTCTGTCCTTCATCTTTGTGGGCTTTCTAAATCAATATCTTTTTATAAAAGTAACAGGATGGTTGTCTGTATGTTTTTAAATATTTTGATGAACAAAATTACCCTTTCTGTCAATTTAAAATTATTGGTTGAAAAGTCAGAAACTACTAGTTTGGAACCAACAAATCAAAGCACCCAAAGTTTTTGATCCAACGAGTTAGAAAACTGATTATAAAACTTTGGGTACCAGACCAGTGTAGCTCAAAGCCCAATGTTCGTTCACTCGGGCTGCCTGACTATACCTGAATGTCCATCCAACTTTTATAAGATTATCCAGCTCTGCACACTTTATGGAGGGAATAAGTAAACACTAGACTATAAAAGTTTTAAAGATTTTTAATCAATATAATAGATTTGAAATCTGCATAAAATTTTAAGGATTTTTTATAAAATTAGTTTTTTATATAATTCTTTATTTAAAGGCGCAAATACAAATTAAGTTAAATAATTTTGAGATCTGTGATTGGTGGATTGAAAACTATCTGCGCTCTGATTGGAGAAGCTTAAGTGACGTACATCATTCAACCAATTAGAGCGTAGGTAGTTTCCAATCCAGCTATCCTATTGGTCAAAATTTATTAACTTAAATCGTATTTGCGCCTTTAAATAAAGAATTATATAAAAAACGAATTTTATAAAAAAATCCTTAAAATTTTATGCAGATTTCAAATCTATTATATTGATTAAAAATCTTTAAAACTTTTATAGTCTAGTAAACACCTATTGTTGACTTAGGGTCAAGGAATGTTTACCTCTATATTAATCTAAGTTTTAAGCTATATATTACATTCATGTATTTTAATCCTACTTTCAAATAATTATTGTGAGACTACATTACAGTGACTTTAAATCAATCAGTGCTAGTCCATGTATCCTAATGCAATGGAAGTAGTGATCATCACCTGAATGTCCATCCAACTTTCATAAGATTATCCAGCTCTGCACACTCAATGGAAGGGGTAAGTAAACACCTCCTGGTGACTTAGGGTCAAGGTATGTTTACCTCTATATTAATCCAAGTTTTAAGCTATACATTACATTCATGTATTTTAATCCTACTTTCAAATAATTATTGTGAGACTACATTCCAATGAATTTGATTCAATTTATGCTACTCTATGTATCCCAATGAAATGGAAGTAGTGAACTGAACCTGAAGGTCCATCCAACTTTCATAAGATTATCCATCTCTGCACACTCTATGGATGGGGTGAACTTGATATGTGTCTCCTCATAAGAGTCAGGACCTACTTGTTCCGTTTCCTTGAAAAATATTAATAAGTTGACACCAAAGATGAAAATTTCATTAAAATATAAAAAACTACATACATACAAAAGGTGGAATATCCCGGACTTATACAAAGCTTCACTATAAAGGAGATGCAAATACAATAGTTAAGCGATTTGCAAGATTCACCGGTACACATAGACATCCTGTTACTTTTATATGAGGATTAAAGATTCAAGTGTAAAGTTTACCTTACAGAAGATATCTGGGGGAAGAACAGAACTGTTGGAACCACTCTAAAAAATTTAAATTCATTAAAAGGTACTTTCCTTAGGAGTGCCTATTGAGCACTGAACTCTCCCTAGTTATTTTTGATATAACGGAGGGGGTAGTTAATAAATAAACATCGAATATTTTGGAATTATTTCAAAATAAGAATGGGAGGTTCTGTACTTTCATTGAAATTGCCGATTAAAACTACCTATAATATACTTATTTCAGAAATTTTAATTTTTTTTTAGCTATAATCATTAGGACAAAATATAGTTTTTTTTCTGCATTCCATCGTGTAATAGATTACCTTAAGTTCTGGTTTTCCCAATCTGTCACAAATACTTGGAAACTGCTGTTGGAAATATTTCATCATTCCCTGAACAGAAAAAATATCAACAATGACAAAAATAAAACAATGGATAAGTTGATGTATAAAACAATTTTCTGTACTTAACTAAATGAATAACACTATTTTATCAACATTTTTGTATTCATATATAATAAACATTTTTAGTAACAGTTACTTTCACATTTACAAAAAGACTAAAGGCTTGGTGGTAGGTTGTCTGGTTGTCTGTACTACCTGCATACATTTATGCGCGCACCTGGTTGTGAAAACATCTAGTGTTGGGAGTGTTACAAATAACTAAATATTTGCAACATGTACCATATCAAAGGAACAAATTTATACCTTGTGTAAATTAAAATTAACAGTTGTAAAGTTTAGAAACTGTTAGTTTTTAACCAACCAAGCAAGATTTAATAATAGTACCCAAAGCTTTATGTGCTTATAAATGAGATTATAAAACTTTGGGTACCAGTGTAATTTACAGTCTAATGTCCCTTCCTCCCTGGAGAAAAGGATGATTTTGTTAGTGTCTGAAAGACATGCAGCTCAAACAAAACAAAATCTCTTGCTTACATATATTATCAACAAGAACAAAACTTACCCTGGAGCTGAGATACAAGAATTGTTCTGTATCATCAATTCTATCAATAGTATTATCATCATCATTATCAATACTTACCCTGGAGCTAAGATACAAGACTTGTTCTGTATCATCAATTCTATCATTAGTGTTATCATCATCATTAGTACTTACCCTGGAGCTGAGATACAAGAATTGTTCTGTATCATCAATTCTTTCAATAGTATTATCATCATCATTAATACTTACCCTGGAGCTAAGATACAAGAATTGTTCTGTATCATCAATTCTATCATTAGTATTGTCATCATTAATACTTACCCTGGAGCTGAGATACAAGAATTGTTCTGTATCATCAATTCTATCATTAGTATTGTCATCATTAATACTTACCCTGGAGCTGAGATACAAGAATTGTTCTGTATCATCAATTCTATCATTAGTATTGTCATCATTAATACTTACCCTGGAGCTGAGATACAAGAATTGTTCTGTATCATCAATTCTATCATTAGTATTGTCATCATTAATACTTACCCTGGAGCTGAGATACAAGAATTGTTCTGTATCATCAATTCTATCATTAGTATTGTCATCATTAATACTTACCCTGGAGCTGAGATACAAGAATTGGTCTGTATCATCAATTCTATCATTAGTATCATCATTATTAATACTTACCCTGGAGCTGAGATACAAGAATTGTTCTGTATCATCAATTCTGTCATTAGTATTGTCATCAATATTAATACTTACCCTGGAGCTGAGATACAAGAATTGTTCTGTATCATCAATTCTGTCATTAGTATTGTCATCAATATTAATACTTACCCTGGAGCTGAGATACAAGAATTGTTCTGTATCATCAATTCTGTCATTAGTATTTTCATCATCATTCTCCTCATCCATATCAAGTTTGTCTCTTTTCTAAACATCAATATTATATTCATTATAATATGCTTAATTGATATCATTTTATAACAAGAGAGAGAGGGGACAATGGAATGTTTATTACAACTAGTCCCCAAAGTTTTTAATAAAGTTTTCTTATTTCTTTGCTTAACAACTTTGGGGACTTTTACTGAATTTTGATTAGTTAAAATATTAAGTTGAGGGTTCAAACGTTTCAACCACTAATTTTAATCTATAGAAGAGATAATTTTGTGTGTCATCATTGGGGATGTATCTCAATTTATCAGGCATTGTCTTATCCCTTTAGATCCCTGCATTATAACACACTAGCGGATGAACTCCTAGCATCTAGATGCTATTTATTCAAAAGGGCCTAGAAATAGCATAAAACCACCCAAAGACTAATGTAAAGCTTCTCTAAACTTCAGTGATTAGCGAGATCTTAATGGTAAACCAAAAACCTTACTTCTTTATATAATAGGTTAACATTACCAGTAAGACCTTTGATTGAATGATCTTTGTCTTGTAGCCCTTTCTGCGTCAATTTAAATGCCAAATCTGTCCCTCTACTATATACAGCAGAGTTAGTTATCTTTTTAAAGTCTTTAGCATGAGGCATTGTGGTCCAGTCTCGAACCCAACACTCTAAAGCCGCGGGTAGCAATATATAATATGGAAGTCCATTTTAGAGATCTTTATATATAATTAACAACAAGTTGATTGAAATAAAAAGTTACCTCAAAACACGTTGAAGGAATAATTGAACCTCTGGATGACCTAATATATTAAGAAAATTATGCCAGGTGTTCTATTTTAGTAAATCCTTATACTAAAGTAACAGAATGTTTATTTGTCTGTGTGTTTGTACCGAAGGATCTCGCCAACCGCTGAACCGATTGGGTTCTCCTTAACAGGGTAGCTTCTCATAGGTCCCGGGAAGGTTTATAACTATTTTCTTGGGGGTAGGACACCCCCAACCCCCCCAAAAAATGAAAAATATCCCCCACCCCAAAGAAATTTTTTGAAATTGTTTTAACTAAAATTAAAAATGAGGGGGGGGAACCCCCCCCCCCCTCCTGGGCGTAGCCGCTAGTTTAAAGATAATGTACACTTCTATAAAAAGAAAAAGTTTTCTTTAGTAAGGAAATATTTTTTTTGTAAGGTTGGTTCAAAATATTCTTAAATATACCCATGACCAATTCTTAAATTTTCCAGTTATTGTAGTAAAATCCAAACAGAGTTATCAAGATCTTACTTAATACATGTGTACATACAGCACTGTACTTTTTTATGAAAACTATTGTAATAGAAAGAAAATCTGATTTTTGGAAGAAAAAAAAAACATTAAATTGAAGCAGCTATTAGTGACTAAGAAAAAATGACGTCATACAATACAAATTACCAATAATAGGCCAGTATATATTTTACCACATATACATGGGTAAATTATAATGTATACTGGCCTATCATTGGTCATTGTCATTTTTTTACTATAAGCTGCTTCCAATTGTAGGATTTATGACCCCAAATGAAGTGGATGCAACCTCTAGTGCCCCCCCCACCCCCCACAACCCCCTAAAATAGCAAGATGGGGGGGGGGGAGGGAGGCTCCCCGCAAGGTTTAAGCTAAAAAAAATTGTCAACCTTGTTTCTTCTTTATTTGTATCAACATCTTCCAAAGGTTTTCGTCTAGATTCAACATAAATACCATCTAAAATTTAACATAATTGTGTTATAACTTTTCTACAACTAGAGCATGTCCGTTTTACTGCTCTTAAAGAACCTAGTAATAGTGTCTAACTTTTTATCTTTGTGACGTAACAAAGATCGAAGGATGAGAGGGGAGGTGGGAAAGGAAAAAAAGAGATGGATTTTTTGTAAAGTCACAAAGATAAAAAGTTAGACACTATTACTAGGTTCCTCTTAAATTGTTAATTTATGTCTTAATGAATGATAAATAAAAAGGAGGGAGAAGACATTGGATAACAATTTTTACTGGTACCCAATGTTTTATTATCACGTTCTCTCATTCGTTGGCTTTAAAACATTACTTTTATTTAATCTTGATTGGCTGGTTCAAACTAGCAGTGTCAAAACTTTTCAACCAATGATTTTAAATAACAGTAAGAGTAATTTTGTTTTTATCAATTTATCGTCCATTGTCTTATTCCTTTTTTCATTCGTTTATTAAACACTTTACTAATATCAAATCGATAATAATATCAAAACTAAAATTTTTAATTCTAGTTTTTTTAACAAGGATGACAACATAAATAAAAGCGAAGTTAATAAATTCTAATATAGAACTAATAAAATATGTTTCTCTGTATTAGAAGGGGAAGGTCTGGAAAAATAGCCTGAAACCATCCCAAGACTTCATTATGAAAATCAAAAAGCCTAAAAACTTCACAGGACCTATGTGATGATTACTTAAAATAGATAACCCAATTGGTTTACTAGTTCTAGAGATCTTAAGCTTCATACAAAAAAGAATTGACCGTGGACACGTGAATAAAAATAAGTTCTCACCCATATCATTCTTGTTAGGCATCCTTGTTGGTACTAAAGTATTGGTGTCCTGACCGCTTTCTGATATCACACTTTTTTGCTAAAAACAAAACAAGAACGATTATGTTCAATAGCTGCCAAATAATGAGCTAAAACCTGCTATGTAATTTTAAAGAATGACAAATCAATAAGTAGCAAAGCTTTAAAAAGTCACGGATGGACAGCAGATTTCAGTTGATATAAAAAAGAGAGGGAATATACTAAAATCAAAGAAAATTTTTGAAAAATGCCCAACAGACCAAGTAAATCATACTGTATTATAATGTGGTATTCGGCAACCCTAGGCCATGGTTTTATGGCAACCCTGCTCCCGACTTGTGGGAGGTCCGAGGGACCTCCCCTGAGTAGGGGGGTGGGAACTTGGGAAGCGGCTGACAAACCGCGGCCGCTACCACAATAATATCTTCACACAATTTAAGAGGTCTATCTCAAAAAGCAGCCGAGGAAAATCAAATAAGCAGACAATGTAAAATTGTGAATTATAGAGTAGCTAATGTTAATTTTTGTATAAACTTTTGTTAGATTGTTAATGCTGCGCTACTTATGAAATTGTTTTTGACAGGGACATTTCACCTAAAGAAAAACTCTATTTACCTTTTGAAGCATCTGCTTTATTTCCTGTTGCTTCGCAATCAACTAGAAGTTAAATATTCTAATTTTTGTAAGTAGCGAAGCTACTCGATAATTTGGTTAATGACCGTTACTAGGGGTTTTTAGATAAGAAGATGAGAAATACGCTACAGCCCTTTCTTCACCCACCTACAAAATTTACGAAGAAAGATTATGTCATATAATTCTTAAGGTGAGAATTTATTCATGATCTATTGTCCGAAGGATCTATAGGGAAAAGACAATGGCCGATAAATTGATGTACATCCCCAATGATGATACACAAAATTACTAATTATGTAGATTAAAATTAGTGGTTGAATTGTTTGGACACAAACCAATATAAATATAATAAAAATCGCCAAAGTGGTTAAGTCAATGAATAAGCAAAACTTTATTTTAAAACTTTGGGGACTGGTTGTATTAAACAGCCCATTTTAACCTTCTCTCCTGCTATTGTCCTATCCTTGTTTGCCTAGTTTTTTTCTGTGAATTATTGTCACCAACTTCAAAAATGAAAAACACCTGACAAATTAATTTAATACTTTTTTTTATAAAAGACAAAGTACATAAAAATACTTTTATAACTTTATCAGTCATAAATTTTTTTCATATTTACATATTTGTAAATCACTATTTATTATAAAAGTGCAAATTTTTGCTGAGTAATACTTTTACAAATTTACTTTACAAGTCATTGCAAATATGGAATTGGGGGGGGGGGGGGTTAGAAAGAAAATTAATTTTACTTTTAACAACATCTTACTTCCTTATATAAAAGTAACAGGATGTAAGTTTGTATGTGTGTCTGATTAACCCAGTCCCAGACAATTCCACTTTTCAGTGAATTTCTTATAAGTTCCTGGAAGGTTTTTCAAAAAGTAGTTTTGGGGAAAAAATCGCACACAGAAAATAAGATTCCCCCCCCCAAAAAAAAAAAAAAAATTAAGTATAAAAAGTCGACATCCCCAAGCTTTCCCTCAAGTGCCCCTAAAAGCAACTAGGAGCGTAGATGCCAAATAATAGAGTAGCTTCGCTACTAAAAAAAAATCTGAATATTTTCCTTGAAATGTGACTCATGAAAGACACCGCTATCTCTTCTACCCTAAAAATTAAAAAAATATATGTCAAATTACAAAAAAAATATTTGCAGTTTTTAAAACCTTTTCTATATATTTTTTTTACGCAAATCATGTTATCTTAATAAAGCTTTCTTTTTTAGACTTAGCTTTTATTAAGTCAAAGTGGGGATTATCCCCCTCAAACATTTGAAGCCCCCATTTTATCTCCCTTAAAATAAAAGTTAAAACTTTTGCCGTACGAAAACGAAAAGTTGATAGAAGGCGGAGAATCCACTACCTCCCCCTTTCAACCCCTTGACAGAGGGGTACATCCCACTAAAACAGACAAGTGAAGTTTCACGCTAAAAAAAAACCCCATTTCTGGCTTCGCGGACCTTTCTTACAAAACCCTTTGCACGCCACTGATTTTATTAGATATTTGCATAAGAGTTGGACATAATGTCAAAGAACAATATGGAGTTGAAAATGACGAATAATTATTTTTTGCATAGTATTTTAGATTTCCATTGAAGTGAAAAACCAGTTTAAATAGCTCATAGGGGCCGAAGGTTAACAAAATTTGTATTGATTTTATGATTTTTATTTATCATTTGCGGAAAATTGTCTATGATACAATTCTATACATGATTTTTCAATGTTACAGAGAAATGGTTCTAATCCAGCGGATATTAATCGGATTCGAAGCCTTACTAAAAAATTCAATGGAGTTGGGTTATGAAAAAGGTAATCAGCGATAGGATAGGAAAATGACTTATTGATAATTTTTTCCCGTATGTTTTTAGTAACTATGATAAACTGCACAGGGACTTAAAGGGTTAACACTAAGGCTAATGTATTGATGTACAATTACATCCCCAATAAATAAACACTTAATCACCCCTTCTGTAGATTAGTGGTTGAAACGTTTGGAAACTAAACTTAGTTAACAAACCATTTAATTTTCATTTTGAAAGTCCCGAAAGTTGATGAGCTAACGAATAAGAAAACGTGATTATAAAACCTTGGGGACTAATGTAATAAACAGCCCATTGTCCCCTCTATCTCTGTAATTACCTGTCTAGTACCAGGATTCATAGGAGCCAAATCTGGCATGACCGGCTTCACTCCTATTTCACTAAATTAAATTTGAGATTGAAACTCAGGGATCTCAAGGGATAAGACAATGAATGATAAATTGATGTACATCCCAATGAGGATAAATAAAATGATATGAATTAGGTTGACAAGTTTGAACACATCTAGTTGGAAAGAACCCAAAGTTTTTAAGCTAATAAATATGAAAACATTATTGTGAAACTTTGGGTACCAGTGTAATTTACAATCAAAAACCACTGAATGAAATTATTGTATGTTAAAATTTCTTATCTTACCGAGCTATTTGATTTGTAGAGGGACCAAATTGTTTTCTGGGTGGATTCACATAATTATCCAATCCAACTGAATTAAAAAAAAACAATGATAACAACATACATATTAGCAGAGGTCAATATAGTCTAATATTAGACAATGTATAGCACCATAAAATAATTTAATTTCTTTTGTGTTATTGATACTTAATTTCTTAATAGTAAAAGGCAAAATTTCCAGCTTTTGTTGGCTTAAATTTAGATTTAGATTAGGAGGATGGATGAGATGAAGCCTGATTTAAGTTGCTTGACAATTAGAATCCTGTATTCCTATATCCCTCTTTTTTTTCTATTTTCCTTAAACATTCAGGGCATCCCCGGGAAGGTTATTTTGGGAAAGTAGACAGATCCATAGTGATCTATTTATGGTAGAACTGATTAGAATTAAGGTTGTTTATTGTTATAGTAATTTTAATCGTATTTGTATCTTATATTTTTTGATTTTATGATTAAGTTTGAATCTTAATGCCATAATAAATATGTCCATGTTTATGTTTCTTGATCATAATCTGAGGTCTTATGGGGTCATGGGGAACAGCCTTCCGCCCATACAGGGTGATTTGCAGGAATATAGGGATGGGACAATGGAACTAAAATTATTTTTCTTATCTGACTTAGACTTTGCGTACTGGAACTAATGCAACTTTTCTTATTTTGGCTAATTTTAAAAACTTTAGGGACACTTAACGCTTTACTATTTTCTTCAAATTTTCTGGATAAATCTGGTTTTCTAGTCTTTCAGCGATACTCTTAAATTGAATTAGTTGCCCATTATCCCCACCCTGTATCCCTGTCCCAAGGCCTATATTGGCTTAGCTGCTAATTCAAAAGATAAGACAATTTTAACTTACGCATAACTTTAGACTTGAAAGCCTCCATGTCATCTTCTTCCTCCTCTTCTTCGTCACCTTCAGCTACATCCTCAAGGAATGGGGTAGGAGTCTAGAAAACAAGTCTTTTAGTGATGGCAATCCGTCGAATTTTTGGGCCGGATTCGGATTCCAGATTCTTAAAGAATCCGTCAAAAAAAGTGGCGGATTCCGGATTTGGATTCCAGATTCTAGCAATATTTTAAAAGGATTTTTAAAATTAAGTGCTACATATGTCCTAAAAAACAATGTTCTTGGTGTTCTCTATAATTCACTTCCGAGAATCGAACCAGATTTTAAAAGATATTATATATAATGATGAAAATCTTTGCCTTCAAAGAGGAGGAGTTGAAAGAAAAAACGTGTATAGTCCTTTCCACGACATCCCTCCATAAGGAGCGATTCTTCGTATTTTTCACAGTAGCTTTTCTCCTATTTCTAGCCCCTGCGGGGGGCTCTAACCCTGCGGGGCCAATTACCTAACCCTGTTGGGCAATCACCTAACACAATATAACCTAACCTAACCTAAAATAACCTATAAAAAGCCATTTTAAAAATACGAAGAATCGCTCCTTATGGAGGGATGTCGTGGAAAGGACTATACCCGAAAAAACTCAAGACGCTAATTTTAGCCTACCAAATAATAATCCGGAATCCGCTATTAAAAAATGGATTCCGGATCCGGATTCCAAAATTGGCCAAAAATTGTGTGGATTCCGGATACGGATTGCCAACCCTAATAAGTACCCACAAGTCTATGGAAAAGCAGATAATGAGCATATGTCTAATAGTAATATTTTTGTAGCATGACTGACAGAAGTTCAAACAACGGTAATTATATATTAGATACTTGTTTTTAGTAATTTATCACAAAAATTTCAACTGTCTATCTTGAATAACAGAAGAGAAAATAACATTTCTCTAATTGCATTATGGACCGAGAGACAGATGAATATAATTGTTTAATGAGACGGAGGTTGACTGGTATTTAGCCAAAATTTTTGTACCCCTTAGAATTATATGGTTATTGATTTTTATGTGTTTTTTTGTTTATTTTTTCCAGTATTTACCTTAAGTGGGGGTGGTGTTGGTAATGGAGGAGGGATAGGGTTGTTCTCCTCCTAAAAAAAATAATTAGATTAATAAATTACATTTAGTCATATTATAAAAAGTGATAAATTGTTTTGTTTGCTTAGTAATATTTAAACCACTCAACTAATTAAGCTCTCTATTTTAGGGAAGCTTTATGTATATCTTAGGATGCTATATGTTAGGGGCGTATCAATCATTGGTTTAATTGTATTAAAAACTATACTTAGAGATCTTCATGACAGACAAATATACACACAAAGTGTATGCTACTTTAAGGCTTAACAAAGTTTATTAACCTGCATATCAGACTTTTCCTCAGAATTATCTTCAGATGTAGATATTCCCTCTTTCGGTTCATCAATTCTTATTTTCACATAACCTATACAAGAAAAGAATAAAAAAACTAGCCTAGTTTACTTAAGACTTTTAAAGATTTACAGCTGGTTTTATTAATATTCCACTTTCATGGGAACTAACTATACTCAAGCCCCTAGACACTGCAGAGAGCCCTAATGACTGCATGAGACTAACCTAAACCAAAATAACCTATATTTAAAAGAAAATTGGTACATTTCCAAGTTTCCTTAGTTTGATAACTAAATAACTAGACAATGTTTTTTTTCGTGGTTTCCCTCTTAGAGCCTAGTCGAGCAGAGAAACTCTTCTCCCCCTTCATTTGAAAATAAGAGTAGAGGTAGTTTTTTGTATCTTAGGTTAGTTTACATCATGTACAGGGTAACCCTGCAAGCTTAATATTTACTTTCAGGGAAAGCACCGTTTTACCTTGGTAAGGTCCATTCGGAGAGGCTCCTTCCAGAGCCCCCCTATAGGTTCTATCATTAAGGCTGGTATACTGCATAGAGTCTTCACCATCTACATGAGGTCCAGAAGACTAAACAGTAACAGGAATTCATGAAAACATGTCTTGTATATGGATTGATACTAAATTACCAGATTTGAAGGAATTATTTTTGGTACTTGAAATGAAAATCTTTTTACACAAAATGTAGAACATTAATTGGTTGTAGCTTGCTTATCATCAGAACTTCTCTGATTTCAAAATGTGCATAGAGAAACATTGTTTTCTATTGCTTTATATGCAGAAGAACATACAAAGTTATAAAGTAAATGCTTATTAGTCACACAAAGTTTCAGATACATATCTTAGATAGTTGCCCTTTAATTTAAATTTCTACCTAAGCAACAAAGATTACAATTCCAAATTAAAAAGGAAAGGATAAAAGAAATATGGAGGTTAGTAAAATCACAGAGCATTACAGATTGGCAGACAGACAAAGATATAAAGTCTTTCTATAGCTACCAAAACTTTAATTTGGGTAAATCAAAAGAAGGCTTCTTAAACCAAAATCTTTCCAATCTTGATCATATTTATATCTTTAAATTTCATTTTTATTCATTTAACAGTTTAAACATTGTTTATTTTTTAACTATCAAAACCATAAAATAATTTAATAATAAATATACAAAACAAAATTTATTTAAATAATTAACAATTAAAAGATCACAATTAAATGCTATTAATTGGTTTCTAAATGAATTTTTCTGTAATAAAATCATAATAGAACTAAATTGTTTAGTTTTATGCCAAGCCAACCAATAAAGAGACTCTTTATTTTTAGAAGCGAAGATACTCTGTAAGTGTTTGTATCTGTATATTAGTAAAACTTTAAAGATGTCTTTAATAAATCCATCAATTATGTATAATAATCTTAAATCCACATGGATGTAATATTTTAAAACAAAAATTAGTATTTGCTTATATATAAATATATCAGGGCATATTGAATCAAATGCTTTGTTGACATCAGAAAATTTCTTAGAATAAGTTATATTTTGTTTGGAATTAATGGTAAGTGTGGAATAATTAGTCAATAAAAGAAGTTTGCTTTCAATTAAGTTTTGGCTTGAATACTAAATTCATTTAATGCTCTTTTTTTTAAAATCCTAAATTTTAAAAATTAAATTTTATCCTTCTTTTCTGATCTTTATTTCATCATCTGTTCTGTTCTTAAGATCTTTGTTCTCTTTTAAAAGATTTCTTTCATTGGTTTCATTGATTTCTTTTTGATTATTTTGTTTTTGTTGGAGCAGAATTATAGATTGTGCTAAAGCTTTGATATTTCCAGCTCCGAATCCCCTGAAATATATATTAAATTTTAGGGATCTTAAGGGATAAGACAATAAACAATAAATTGATTTACATCCTTAATGATGATGTACAAAAGTAAATCTTCTGGAGATTAAAAATATTGACTGAAAGTTCTGATCTTGCTAGTATAATCCAACTAATCAAGATTTAATTAAAACAAGTAAGTGTTTTCAAGGCCAATATGACAGTAACAGACAGACAATTAGTTTATTAAGAAGCTTTGCTAATAAACTATAAAAAAAAACATACCTAGCTCCATGTCTTTGAATAAGCTCTAGAAAAAAAGTATCCCTAGAAAACAGAGGATGTGTAAAAAGCTGTAGAATATATTTTTCTTCATTCTTCTCATTTTCTAGATTATCATTTTCAGAGTTTGTGTCGTTTTCATAAACTTCATCTTCCTTGTCTATTAGAATTCCAAGTTTTTGGAATAATTCTGGATTGTAACCTAAAAAATTTTTAAGTTTTATAATTATTTGCTAAAATAATAGTTTTTGTAGGGTCTATCCGTACGTAATGGTTAGCTCTTTTAGTTTATTTAAGCATGTTAGAATAGTCCTATTTACTTAAAACTTTGCATGGTGATTTAGAAAGCTAAGCAACTTTATAATCGTTACCAGAAAGACCATACAAAATCCGGTCGTTTTTATTCACTTTTTGACATTTTTTTGTGTGATATCTTAATCCTATTCATCTGATTTAACCTTAACAGTCGGGCCCCTTGCCGCACCTTAATCAGTCGGGGGGGGGGGGGGCGTTCAACGCCCCCCCATATTATCTCAGTTCCTATTAGAGCTAGAGGGCTAAATATTTTTGTACAAGTCCCCTGTGTTATGATGAATTTCCGACCTTAAGTAAGTCAAAGTCAATTTTCGCTTCCTTCACCCTTTTATTTAACAACCTTTGATTTTAGGTCCTTTTTTACTTAAAAATTTCAAACGGCTGTAATTTTCTTATTTTTGAAGCTAGAAGAACAATTTTTTTGCAGAAAATGTTTATATTTATGTAAATTTTATATTTGAAATGTCAAAATATAAATTTCAGCGGCCGCAGCTGTACTTGGCAGCTGCCAGCCGCCGCAGTCGGCGGTCGGCGGGAAAACGGCGGTGGATCTTTATGAAATTTTAATACGTTATGTAGACATGTAAGAAAAGCTTAAGTTTAAAATTTGAAGTCTCTAAGTCAAAAATTGAGGCCACAGGAGCAATTTAAAGATTTCTGGAGACCTGGAGGATCAGGACCTGTAGGATCATACCTGGAACCTGAAATTGACTTGAACACCTGTATTTCATATAAGGATGTACTACTAGAGGATATTTTAGTATTTTGGCAAGGTAAAATACTTTGTTTAAGTCAAAAAAAATATTTTTGCTCTTTACCTGGATGACCCTGCCAGGTTTGCTGGCATCCTGTGCCCGCCAGGATGGAGATATTTAAAAAATTCCAACTCTCAGTTATGTGTCATACCCAAACTTAAAAAGTCACGCAGTTTGGGCTCTTTATCTTTCACACACAGAAATTGAGATAGAAAAAACCGGATGGGGGGGCGTTCAACGCCCCCCCCCCCCCGACCGTTAAGGGTTAAGGAATAATGATTCATAGAACAACAATGTTACAACATACAACATCTCCAACAAAAGCGAAGCATCTCCATAATCAAGTCTTAAAAATGTAAGTATGTCCTAAAACTTTTCATCCCATTTCTATACAATTTTGTTTAGACTTAAAAAATAATTATTCTGCTCATTAAGTTTTGACACTCTACAAGTGTTTATGTTCGTTGTCATACCCATAAAAAAATTTAAAGTATTTACCAACAGTGACAATATCCTTGATCTTGTGTTGGAGCTGATAATAGGTTGGAGGTGGTTGTCTGAACTTGGCTCCAGCAGATGTCAGCACCTCCACTGACCTCACTATGTCAGGGGTTAGCAGACCTATGTGTTGCACTCCGGGCCCTCCATGCTCTATAACAAGGTTAGGTTAGGTTAAGTGAGGTAACTATATCAGAGGTTAACAAACTAGGACTGCAAAAATATAGCAAGACTTTCTTTTTGTCCCAGACATTTGGTATAATCTATTAAACTTTATTTGGGTCTTATCACGAAGGGAGAGTACATTGGATTGTAAATTGTGCTTGGACCAAAAGTCTTATTAACAACTTTAGTGATTTTTGTCACTTAATCATTGGTTGTACAAACATTTCCACCAATAATTTCAATATTTCAATCTAAAGGGATAATGTTATATTTGGGGATGTACATAAATTTATCATCTATTATCTTATCCCTAAAGGTGTTAAAAGATTACCTACCTCTTATAAAATTGTTGACATGGCTGTGTGGATGGTCAGGTAAAGGTTCTGCCAGTACAAGCTTGAAATTACGAACAGCTGACAAACTATGATCAGCTGATGTGGACATATTTTCTCCGCATATTTTTTCCTCACTCTCCCAGAAAACTCCTTGTTCATTGCAGAGCCACTCTGACATCCACTCCCCGACCATCATTTTCATACCAGCCTCACCACTAGCATTAAATAATTCTCAATATCATAATAGTTATTTATAACATTGTTTTTCGCGGATATTAAAATAAAAAGTCATAAGATTAAAACCAGTTTTATTAGCCGAAGTTGGAAATGAAAATTAAGTAAAAATTGAAATACATAGAACAATTTAAGATATATGGATTCATTCTTATGCACTAGAAAAATTATTTTAATTGTGATGTTTGAAAGGTTAACTTTTAATTTGAGTATTATGCCTAATTGTGATTCCTGTTTCTTGTTCATCATCTTGACTTACTGTAAATCTACGAGGGAAAAAAATTAATCAAATTTTGAAAATGACGTCCAGATTTATTATGCTTATTAAGTTGACACTTTAAAAAAATATTCCTAATTGTTTTAGGATTCCTTATGCAAAGTTTTAAATCTTTAGGACGATTCTAACATGTTTAGATTTACAAGGCAATTTAATTTTTTTAAAGTCTATTAGAATTCCTTCAGTGCCCCTAGCATCTAAAAGGGAGTGTGTGTGGGGGGGGGGGGTGGGAGGGATAGAAATACTTAGATTTTTAAATAAGCAGAAATATTAGTAAGTTTTAATATTAAGTAGCAGAAAATTATCAAAAGACCTTAATCAGTTCAGTAATTATTGAAATATTAAGCTCGGATAGAAGATACTAGAGGTTAGAAACACACAAAAAGATTACCTGGACATACCACACACATCAGAGTACCATTGTAGAATAGTTTTGCTCTGTCCGGGACGACATACATAGGTCACGTGGTCCAGATCTACGCTTGGCCCAACAGTCTGTAAAAAGGGACGATTATAGATAGATAGAGAAAGATAGAGAGAGACTGTCTCAATATGTCTTTAATAGTTATTTATCGCATCGCATAGTTGTCCGCGGGTATTGAAATGAAAAGTTGTGAAATTAAAACCAGCTTTGTTAGTTTTATTTAATATCCGTGGAACATTGTCTGTAATATAATGCTATACATGATTTTTCAATATGCCTGGAACTAATTCTAATCCAGCGGATATTAATATAAGTTTCGAATGAAAACGAGAATAGTAATCTTTACCTTTTTATTTTCTGAACTTGTTACTTTGGTAAATCCAGGCAAGAAATAACCATTATACTAATAAGAAACAAAAATTAAATTTTTTATAAAAAATATTCTAATTGATGTCTGTTTATCATTGTTTGTTTGTCTGTCTTTCTGATATTCTATTTTGTTGTCTATCTGTTTGACCATTGTCTGTCTGTCTGTTTGTCTATTGTCTATATGTGTGTTTGTCTATCTTTATGTCTATCTATTGTTTGTCTCTGTGTGTTTGTCTAGTTAGTTCTTCGTTTGTCTGTCTGCTTGTCTGTCTGTCTGTTTGTCTGTCTGTTTGTCTGACTGTTTGTCTGTATGTTTGTCTGTCTGTTTGTTTGTCCGTTTGTTTGTCTGTCTTTTTGTCTGTCTGGTTGTCTGTCTGTTTGTCTGACTATTTGTCTGTCGTCTGTTTGTCTGTCTGTCTGTCTGTTTGTGTGTCTGTATGTCTGTCTGTTTGTCAGTCTGTCTGTTTGTCTTTCTGTTAGTCTGTTTGTTTGTCTGTCTGTTTGTCTGTGATCTTGTCTGTCTGTCTTTCTATCTGTTTGTCTGTCTGTTAGTCTTTCTGTTTGTCAGTCTGTTTGTCTGTCTGTTTGTATGTCTGTTTGTATGTCTGTTTGTTTATCTGTCTGTCAAGCTGTCTTTACAAAAAAAATTACCTTTGAAGTATTTATCAGAGTATGAATAACATTTTCACAAGGGGAGCTTACTACAGCAACCTTTATCCGATAGTGCTTAATTTCATACAGATAGATAGATATATATCAAGCAAATGAATAAAAATTTCACAAAGGGGAGCTTACTACAGCAACCTTTATCCAATGGTGCTTAATTTTATACAGATAGATAAACAGATGGTTAGATAGATAGATAACAAGAATAAGAATAGTATTTTCACAAGGGGAGCTTACTATAGCAACCTTTATCCAATGGTGCTTAATTTTATATAGATAGATAAATAGATGGATAGATAGATAATAAGAGTATGAATAACATTTTCACAAGGGGAGCTTACTACAGCAACCTTTATCCAATGGTGCTTAATTTTATACAGATATATAAATAGATGGATAGATAGATAGATAACAAGAATAAGAATAATATTTTCACAAGAGGAGCTTACAACAGCAACCTTTATCCACTGGTGCTTAATTTTATACAGATAGATAAATAGATAGATATATAGATAGATATCAAGAATAAGAATAATATTTTCACAAGGGGAGCTTACTACAGCAACCTTTATCCAATGGTGCTTAATTTGTATACAATTATATAAACAAACACAAATTTATAAAGGCAGACAAACATACTGACAAACATACATATGTACATTCAAACAAAGAGGAGAATACATATAATACATACAAATAAACCTAAATATAGACAGACATATAATAAAAACATCCATAAAAACAAGCAGACATACAGATAGATAGATAAAAACAGACAGACATACATTCAAATTGAGGGAACACATACATACAGACAAAGAGACATAAACACTATACATACATAAATACAGACAGAAATACTGATAGACTTAAAGATAGATAGATAAAAAAGACAAACAACCTTAAAAACAGACAGACTTACATTTAAACAGAGAGAGGACATACAAAGTGACATAAACACCATACAGTCATTCATATAATCAGACAAATAGACAAATAGAAAGACAGATATACAGATAGAGAGATAAAAAAGACAAACAACCTTAAAAACAGTCATTCAAGTATATGGATATAGAAATACAAAGTGTAAAATGTACAGACAGGCCTACGTAAAAAACAAACAATTAAACAGACAGACATACATTAATACTATAGGAATTAAGCAAACATTCCTGAATCTCGCCACCATTGTGTCCATCGTTATGTTCATCGATATGTCTATTTTCTTTGACAACTACAGGAGGAAAACGAGAAGCAACTCCACTATTAACACAGTTTGTATACACTTTCTCCACGTCTCCAACCTATCAGTTACATCCCAGTAAAGCTTCATTAGTTATTAGAGGCCTCTAGGGGCACTTGAGTAGCTTGCAGTTGAATTCGACATCCCAATTTTTTATTCAAATAAATAATTGGAGGGAATTTTTTTTTTTTGGGGGGGGGAGAGAGTCGACCATTCCCTCCCCATTTTCAATTTTAGTTTTTTAAAAACATTTTGGGAGGGGGGATAATTTTTCTAGGGCGATTTCTCTTGGGAGGGTTGTGATATCCTCCACGAAAATAGTTAAAAACCTTTCCTTGACCTAAAAGCAGCTTCACTATAAAAAAGAACCATATCGGTTCAACTGTTACAAACAAACAAACAAACAGACATCCTGTTACTTTATTATAAGGATTACTTTAGTAAGTTTAGGTTAGGCTAGGTTTTTGTTTGCCTTTTTTTACTAGCACAGCTAACTATGACAGATGAACAGACGAACGTTCATATTATAGTTAAAGAGTAGCAACTCTATAAATAAAGCTTTACATTCCTCGAGGCAAATATTGAAGACAGAATCTATGGTGTGTTGGTCTGTAGTGCGGCATTTACACTGTAGCCATGGATACTCTAGATAGATAGATAGATAGATAGATATTAAAAACAGAATCTATGGTGTGTTGGTCTGTAGTGCGGCATTTACACTGTAGCCATGGATACTCTAGATAGATAGATAGATAGATAGATAGATAGATATTAAAAACAGAATCTATGGTGTGTTGGTCTGTAGTGCGGCATTTACACTGTAGCCATGGATACTCTAGATAGATAGATAGATAGATAGATAGATAGATAGATAGATAGATAGATAGATAGATAGATAGATAGATAGATAGATAGATAGATAGATAGATAGATAGATAGATAGATATTAAAAACAGAATCTATGGTGTGTTGGTCTGTAGTGCGGCATTTACACTGTAGCCATGGATACTCTAGATAGATAGATAGATAGATAGATAGATAGATAGATAGATAGATAGATATATAGATAGATAGATAGATAGATAGATAGATAGATAGATAAATAGATAGATAGATAGATAGATAGATAAATAGGTATTGAAAACAGAATCTATGGTGTGTTGGTCTGTAGTGCGACATTTACACTGTAGCCAGGGGTATTCTAGATAGATAGATAGATAGATAGATAGATAGACAGATAGATAGATAGATAGATAGATAGATAGATAGATAGATAGATAGATAGATAGATAGATAGATAGATAGATAGATAGATAGATAGATAGATAGATAGATAGATAGATAGATAGATAGATAGATAGATAGATAGATAGATAGATAGATAGATAGATAGATAGATAGATAGATAGATAGATAGATAGATAGATAGATAGATAGATAGATAGATAGATAGATAGATAGATAGATAGATAGATAGATAGATAGATAGATAGATAGATAGATAGATAGATAGATAGATAGATAGATAGATAGATAGATAGATAGATAGATAGATAGATAGATAGATAGATAGATAGATAGATAGATAGATAGATAGATAGATAGATAGATAGATAGATAGATAGATAGATAGATAGATAGATAGATAGATAGATAGATAGATAGATAGATAGATAGATAGAAAGATAGATAAATAGATAGATAGATAGATAGATAGATAGATAGAAAGATAGATAAATAGATAGATAGATAGATAGATAGATAGATAGATAGATAGATAGATAGATAGATAGATAGATAGATAGATAGATAGATAGATAGATAGATAGATAGATAGATAGATAGATAGATAGATAGATAGATAGATAGATAGATAGATAGATAGATAGATAGATAGATAGATAGATAGATAGATAGATAGATAGATAGATAGATAGATATTTAGATAGATAGTTAGATAGTTAGATAGATAGATAGATATATAGATAGATAGATAGATAGATGGACAGATAGATTGAGAATAAATTGATGTACATCCCCATTTATGGTATTTAAAATGGAAGCAGTTGATATTGCCTGATAAAAAATGACGTCATACAATACAAATGACCAATTAGAGGCCAGAATACATTTCACCATTTTGGTCAATTGCAATGTATACTGGCCTATCATTGGTCATTTATAGTGTATGACGTCATATTTTATTAGACTTCACTGCTTAAATAAAATACCCTCTAATATAGAAAAAAATTGGTGGAAAAGTTTAGACATAATAAACCAATCATGATTTATAAAAGTCTCCAACATTTTTATGCTAAAAATGAAGAATGGGTTTATAAAACTTTGGGTACCAGTGTAATTTACATTCTAAATTCGCCCCTCCCTTCTGTATAAATACCTGTTTCTGTGTTAGCATAATCTGTATGATCTTCATGATTAGAATTATCTGTAACATGTTGACTAATAAGAAACTTTACTGTCCCATTTTCCACTAACACATCAACATTTTTTCCTTCTCTTCGACATGTTTCAGTAAAACCAAACTCCTGTTTTTTTAGGCCTTTGAGGATATTTTAAAACAATATTTGGCTATGAAATTCAGTATAAGACAAGGATCTTAAGGGATAAGACAATGCAAATTAAATTGATTTACATTCTTAGTAATGATAACCAACATATACCTACTGTATATTAAAATTCTAGGTATAAAGATTAATCACTGTTATTTTGAACTAACCAATCTAGATACATGAAAAGTTTTATGACTTTTATAGAACCTTATTTTGTTCATCATCATTGGGAATGTATATCAATTAATCGCAAAAGTCTTATCCCTTAAGATCCCTGATTAAACCTCAACTTCTTTTATCCCCAAAAGCCTATAACCTTTGTAAGTTTATCAACAGTTTTATTCACGTCACAAACACACCATTGTATATGATGAATATAGCCGGGCATTTTGTAATTTTAATTATAGATAAGTTACGCTTCTGAATTAGTTTATAGTTCCATGAAAAGTATGTAATCAACAACCCCTTCTTTCCCCAAAAAATTAATACTGAATTTAATACATAAATAGTTGTTGAAATTTTGCGTTTATTTTCCTATCCTTGTGAGTACTTAGCAGTGTTTTCTTTGGGAAGGGGACATTAATGATTAAATTAGCCTACAACCCGTTCTTTTCCCCAAAACTATTCACTAATCTCAAACTACATTTTTTTTTTGAAATTTCACAAGATCAATGTTTTATTTAATACTACATTTTAACTAAAACAAAGCATTTAATAACGCAATAATTTAACTGTAATAATATTAAAATATCTTAAATGGAACTATTCCTGCAATATTTGTGTTTTTTGCACGGATTTTTCTTCTCTCGTATTCTGTTGATATTCGTGTAATAAACAGCTGATTTTGACTGACGGAGTTGTGGGGGAATTAGCAGAAGCGTGTTTCTAGGCCAAATTTGAACTTTCTTTTTCTTACGTGTCTTAGAATTTCACATTTTTTAATTGAATTTTAATTTCACTTCTTTGACTAACTTTGATATAGTTTCTTGTTATTTCTTTGTTTTTTTTATTGTTTTTTTTTGTGCTTTTTCATAAAGCAATTCAAACAAACTGAATTTTTTTCTCTCTCTTAATAATTGATTTCAACATATGATAAAGATTTTTTTAGGGTTTATACATAACTGTTAAAAATATTGTTATAGCTAAATTTATAGAGGGGAGAAAAATAGCTTCAAACGTGACTAACAGAACACTTTACTCAGATATTAGAGTAAAACCCTAGAGGGTGAAGGGGTTGAATAACTTTATCTCCCCATCACAATGACCTTGTGCCGACCCTCAATTGGGTCATTGAAAATCAGCCAATGGTGTCGGTAATATAAATACAGGCAAGTAGCAGAAAACACTTTGCTATCAGACAAAAAGCTCAATGGAGAAGGGAGGGAGGTAGTTATCTGTATGTATATACATCTATATGATAGATCTGTTACATAGACGAAACCCCCAAAAAACTGTTCTTTTATATAAACAGATATTCTGTTGTTTTTAGAGAACACCCAAGATTTTTCGCCACTTATTTGTCATGATATGATGATGATTATCAGATGTTATCACAGGGTTGGATTCTTAAATAATAGAATCGGAGCACAGTAAAGAAGATACCAACGATTCACATCGGGGATGTGAAACAATGATGAAAAAAGGGGAAACCAGGTCCTCCCAATTTTTATCTCTAATTGGGTTGTTGACACCCTTCTAGCGCTTGTCACTGACCTAAAACCATCCAAAAACTTAAATTTCAAAATAGTAGACTAAAACCTATGTAAATTGCTTCCTTTAAATGGAGAACTCAATTGGTACAGGAGTTCATCAAAATCTTAAACAAAAGTCATACTGCTTTATATAATAAGATATTTTCATTTGTTTCAGAAGTTTATTGAAGAAACTTTTCAAAAATAAATTTTTGACATTCCCTTAATCTAATTTTTAAGGACCTTACTTCTCTGATGTTTTATAAGAAAATTCACGGTAGAAAAACATGATTTCTAAAGTTTTACAAGTTTGTACTTTTTGATTAGGGTAATAAGTTTTAAAACGATTACAGAGATCAAGTAGACCGAGAATGTACGCAGTTTTATAAAGTACAATTGGAAATTAATAATGCTTTTATGATTTGATTCTTTAAATTAGGTTTTGTTTTGTACCTATCCTCCCCAAAAATAGCTACAAACCTTCTCTTTAATCCATTAGAAGCTTCACAGTAAAGGAGAACCAAATCGGTTTAGAGGTTAGCGAGATCTTTTGCTACAGACAAATAGAAATTCTGTTTATTTTGATAGATTTTTCTAAATTTTATTATACTTTTCTTTCTATTCAACACATAAACAACTTTGTTTTAATGTGTACTTTTAAACTTATAAAACTGTCATCTTTCTTATAATCGACTAACTTGTAAATCATAATTTTTTATGCATATTTATACAAAAAACTTCATATGTTTATAACAAGAACAACAATAATGTTCAATCTTTGCTTGATTATTGAATCAAAATCCTAAATATATAACTAACATGATGTACGTCTGTATGTCTGTCTATCTCGCTAACTGGTTGACTGATATGGTTCTCCTTTCTAATGAATCTTCTTATAGGTCCAGGGAAGGTTTATAACTATATTGTGTTAGGGTATCTCCACTTTTCAAAATGAAATTATAGAAATCCACCCACCGATTTTTTAGTTTTCCTAACTTAAACATAGTAGAAAGATCTTGCTAACAACTGAACCTATTAAGTTCTCCATTTTATGTGGTCAATTTACTACCCTACCTTTTCCCTAGAAGCTAGGGACGTAGATGCTTATTCGTAAGAGAAAATAGACAGATATACATTAGTTGTAGAGCACTTGCACTGACGAAAAAAATAATTGATAGGTTGAAATCTAATCAATTTACAACAAACTTTGCATTTTAAAGATTACTAAAAGCATTAAATTTCATAATTCTAATTAAAAATTTGATTAAAATTTTAAGTAAATTAAAAAAAATCGTAATTAACACTGATACATTTACAGGGAGGGAGGGGATAATGTCAGTTATATTAATCCTACCCTGATAAAATATTTGCATTATGTTAATATATAATTTGATTACTTTATGTCGACTATATGGCATTAAAGTATAGTGATCATAACTGACATATTATCGATGAAGAATAGCCAAATATGAATTGGGGGACAGAGAGAGAGAGAGAGAGAGAGAGAGAGAGAGAGAGAAGAAGAAGAGAGAGAGAGATGACAATGGGAAGTTTATTACATTGGTCCCCAAAGTTTTATAAAAACGTTTTCTCATTCTTTGGCTTCACAACTTTGGAGACTTTAATCAATTTTGATTGGTTAACTCATCAAGATGAGTGTTCAAACGTTTCAACCACCAATTTTATGGTGTAATTTTGTTTATAATCATTGGGGATGTACCTCAATCTATCAGCGATTGTCTTATCCCTAAAGAGATTTCTGATTTTGGGAAGATTAATTAATCCTCCATTGTCCTATCCCTGCGTATCCCTGGATAAATCCAAATATTTATAACCAGAGGTCAAATATTTGTTCAAGATAAGAAAATGTTAAACAAGAACAACTTTGTTAGCGAGTTTGTAACAGGGATCTAAAGGGATAAGACAATGGCCGATAAGTTGATGTACATCCCCAAATGATGATACACAAAGTCATCCCTTCGGTAGTTTAAAATTATTGGTTGAAACTTTTGAACACTCAACTTAATGATTCAATCAATCAAAATTCACTAAAGTCCTCAAAGTTGCTAAGCCAACGAATAAGAAAACTTTATCATTAAACTTTGGGGACTATTGTTTTAAACAGCCCATTGTACCCTCTCTCTCTCTGAGTTAGTAATAAATTTTTGTTTTTAATTTTTCTTGGTTTCTACTGCTAATATGTCTGGCACGTGAAACGAGTAGGGGAAATGCCTCGGCCTCTAACAGGCACAACTCATTACCATGCTCAACAGTTAGAACTTCCAGACAAAGTTCATGCAATTAAAGGGTTTGTTTTGCATTTTATGCATCATGAGCATGTATCTTAACCTAACGTAGATGATCAATTGAAATATTAGGTGAATCCCGCCCCAATGAGACAAATGCAAGGGTGATTTATAGAGTAGCTCAGATAATAAAAAAAACCGGAGCTTCTATTATGAATAATAATAATAATATTTTAAAGTATTTTCGTCAATTAACAACAAATTTAATTTAATAGGATCCCATATTTGACAAGTTGCTATTGATGACAACCCCCACTTTTTTGTGGGGGGGGGGGGGGGAATCATTTTCGGGGATGGTAAAGAGGGTTAAGATTATTTGGGGTAAGATAAGTTTTCTTGAGAATTTTTTTGGGCAGTAAAAATAATTTTATAGCGTCTGTTAAACTTGGTGCGAAGCGGCAATTTTTTTTAATGTTGATACATATTTTCTATAGGCTATGTAGTTTTAAAAGTTATCCTATATTTCTTAAAAACATTGGGGGGGGGGGGGATTTTTCAACAATCTCTACTTGCAAATTTCTGCATTTTACCAAACAAAACAACGTATTAAATATACACTCCAAAGGTCACGCATAGCAAAGTTTTTACTTCAAATCCTTATAAAAAAGTAGCAGGATGTCTGTATGAAGCTTATGAACTCCTGCAACGATATGGTTCTTCTATGTGAAATTTCTTCAGTCCAGAGAAGGTTTATAACTATTTTGGGGATATTACCACAAACGGGCACACCATAGTTATGCGCTATCAACAAGAACATCACTATTACTAAGTCACCTAGCTCTCAATCTCAATAATTGTGTAGCAGAGGTTCAGGGGCGTCCAAGCTTTTTATTTTGGGAGGGGTAAAATTTTTGTAATTGGGGGGGGGAAATTTTTTTTTTTCTTTTTTTTTTTTTTGGGGGGGGGGGGGTAAAATAGCGCGCGAAGTGCACCGCAAATTTTTCCCCCCCCCGAAAAAAAATTTTTACCCCGGGGTAAAATTTGCTTGGGGGGGTAATTACCCCCCTGAATCTGTTGGCAAAGGTTAATTTTTTACCCCCCTGCCCAAAATTTAACCCCGCGAAGCGCGTCAAATTAAATGGTTGGGGGAGCCTATGGCACCCCCAAGATAGAGGTAATTTTTAAATGTGGGGTGGTTAAAATGAAAAATATTTTAGGGGGCACCCCCAAATTTTGAAGTTTTGAAGTAGGGGGTAATCACCCCTTTACCCCCCCCCCCCTTGGACGTCCTTGCACAGGTTATTGTCCTAAGGGACATACGGACAGACGGACGGACACGCCCCTAGTTATAGAGCAGCTGCGCTACCAACAAGAACATCACTATATGATACGTCACCTGGCTGTAAATCTCAATATTAGTTTAGCACAGGGACAGACGTAGTTATAGAGTGTCTAACAAGTACATCGCTCCTAAAATTTACCTGGCTATCAATCTCAATATTTGTGAAGCACAGACGTAGGGACATACGGACGGACATACCCCTAGTTATAGAGTCGCTAACAAGTACATCGCTCCTGAAATTTACCTGGCTGTAAATCTCAATATTAGTTTAGCACAGGGACAGAAGTACAGACACACTTTAGTTATAGAGTCGCTAACAAGTACATCGCTCCTGAAATTTACCTGGCTGTCAATCTCAATATTTGTGTAGCACAGAACAACCTCCTCTGTGATCAGGGGGTGGAGCACTTTTTTCAACCTGCCCCCCTCCCGGCCTCCCTCCACCTCCCACTTCCGGAAGGAGACATACTCGTTCACCTAGAGGCATACAGGAAAAGCACAATATATGATAAATTAAGCTTTTCATCCGTTCTTAAAAGTTCAACTTTGGGAACCTTTATTAAATCTAAATTGGTTAGTTTAAACTAGCAGTATCTAAACATTTCAACTAATGATAGAAGGTGTAATTTTATTTATCATAATTGGTTGTTATAAAAAATATAAAAAACAAAAATTATAGGAATTATATAGCAATTACACAACAGATTTTCAAGCATTTATTAGTAAGTGTATCTTAAAAACCTTCTGACAACCAACTCTATAATTCTTTTACCTTATCTAAGATTCTCAAAAATGACGTCATACAATACAAATGTCAAATGATAGGCCAATACACAGACTAAATTGCCAAGTACAGGCCAATATACATTTTAATTGACGAATGGTAGGACAATATAGCATCATTTTTTATAGGTACTATAAAAAGCTTTACTTTTAAAAATTAACAAAGATTACCCGTTCAAAAATAGTTCCAGGAATAAGACAATTTTTCTTTACGTCTTTCAATCTAAATGCATAAAAAATTATAAGTAGCGAATCTACTCTATAAATGGTTGTGTCTCTATTCGGTTCTCTCTTTAGTACAAATACATCATAAACTCATCTCTAATCAATCTAAATACATAAAAATATATCAAAATTGATCAGTAGCGAATCTATAAGTGGTTGTATCTGTCTGTATGTATGTATGTCTGTTCTTCTGTAATGGTGCTCTCTATTCGGTTCTCTCTACGGTACAAATACATCATAAACTCATCTCACCTAATTAGTTTAAGGACTGTAAATTACAATTGCACCAAAAGATTTATAACCAAGGTATCTTATTCGTTTGGCTCCAATACTTTGGGTATTTTTAATGGAATTTTGATTGAAAGTGTCTAAACGTTTAAACCATTACTTTAAAGGAGCAACTCTGTTTTAATAGTCATTGGGGGATGTTTATGTCATTTTATTGTCCATTGTCTCATCCCTTAAGATCTCTGTTTTCTCTTTTTTTCTTTCTCTCTTTCTCTGTCTCTTTCTTTTCCCCTTTCTCCTCCTATCTATCTCTCTTCTTTATCTCCCATCTACAGTGGCGTGCGAAGCACTTTGTCTAGGGGGGGCATTTTGAAGATTTTGTAAAATTTTGCCCCCCCCTAAATCAAAGTGCCCCGGGGAATGGAGCTAGAAAGCATCTTCGAAAAAATAGTACAGAAGATAAATTAACCTATTTATTACACTAGTCCCCAATATTTCATATAAAATTTTCTTATTCGTTGGCTCCAGGGGCGTCCAAGCTTTTTTTTTGGGGGGGGTAAAAAAATTTTAAAGGGGGGTAATTCGTTTTTTTTTTTTGGGGGGGGGGGTAAAATGGCGCGCGAAGCTCGCCGCAAATTTTTTTACCCCCCCCAAAATTTTTACCCCGGGGGTAAAATTTGCTTGCCCCCCCTGAAATCTGTTGGCAGGGGTAAATTTAGTTTACCCCCCCCCCCCAAAATTTACCCCGGGGCGAAGCGCGCAAAAATTTTTTTTATTAGAGATTTTTTTATTTTTTTTTTTGGGGGGGGGTAAATACCCCCTCCTAAATGGTTGGGGGTGCCTACAGCACCCCCAGGGTAGGGGTAAATTTTAGATGGGGGGGTAATCGCCCCATTACCCCCCCCCCCTTGGACGTCTATGGTTTGCTCAACAACTTTGGGGACTTTAATGGAATTTTGATTGGTTGGTTAATTAAGTCGAGTTTCCATACATTTCATCCACTAATTGTAATCTATATAAGGGGTAATTTTGTGTATCATCATTGGGGATGTACAAAATTTCTTTGGTAAAAAGTTTATATTATACAAAATAAAATACTTCCTATAACCTGGTTTGTTATGTTCAGTGAAAAAAGATTATAACCTAATTTCTACACTAATTTAAAAATTTGGTAAGGTTAAATGAATAGTAACTGCCAAAATTTTTTTATTGGAGTATTTCTTGATCTTTTTTTGGAAACTGGAATAGTTTTGCTTTTTGTAGGGTAGGGGGCAAAAAGGGGCATTTTTGTTGACCAGGGGGGGGGGCAAAATGGGGCATTTTTTAACATTTAGGGGGGGGCAGGGGGGGGCGTTTTGGTCGCTAGGGGGGGGGGGGGGCGATTGCTCCAAATGCCCCCTTCGGTTCGCACGCCACTGCCCATCTATCTCCTTTCTTACTCTCTCCTGTTTTGTCTCTCTCCTTTCCCTTTCTCACTAATTCTCACTTTATCTCTATCTCTCTCTCTCTCTCTCTCTCTCTCTCTCTCTCTCTCTCTCTCTCTCTTTCTCTTTCTCTTTCTCTGTCTTATTTTCTCGGTAGCTATACTACTCTTGTAAATAACTGTACTTGTTTGTTCGTGTAAAAAATCAGTTAATTGTCTGTATGTCACTTTAAATCTCTGTAACAGCTGCATGACTTATTTGCAAGAGAGAAAGAGAGAGAGGGGGGGGGAATAATAGGCTGTTTATTACACAAGTCCCCAAAACTTTTATAATAACGTTTTCTTATTCACTGGCCTGTCAACTTTGGGTACTTTCGTGGATTTTAATTAATTGAATCATATAGTTGGGTGTTTAAACGATTCAGCCACTAATTGTAATCTACAGAAGGGGTAATTTTGTTTTTCATCTATGGGAATATACATCAATTTATCTGCCATTGTCTTATCCCTTTAGATCCCTGGTGTATTGTCTCTATGTTACTTTAAATCTCTGAAACTGCTAAATGACTTACTTGCTATCTAAATCACTTTTGAGTAGTTCCCTCTGCTTCTGTGCCTCGGGTTTGTCACTAAAACAAGTATAATTAGGTTCATAAGTAGGTTCACAGTAGCCTTTCTCCTATTTCTAGCCCCTGCGAAAGGCTCTATCCCTGCGGGGCAATCATTAACATTTATTTAACCTAACCTAACCTAAAATAACCCTTCAAAAGCTACTGTGAAAATACGATGAAACCGGCAACTTCGTTTTCTTTACATGATCCGAAACATTTTTAATGAAATTAGAACATTATAGACAGCCGTTGCAGGGATCCTTATATACAAGTAACAGGATTTCTATCTGTCTAACTGAGGATCTTATTAGCCTTTAAACCGAATGGTTTTCCTTTTCAATTTAGCTTCTCATAGGTCCTGAAAAGGTTTATAACTGTTTTGTGGGAGGGTACCATTACCCTTTTAAGCAAAATCTCCCCTAGAAAAAAATGACACCCCAAAAAATTTAAAAAAAGGAGGGGGGGGGGGGGTAAGCACCCCCTCCTACCTCAAGTACCCCTAGGGGCGTAGCTGCTAGTTGTTAATAGATTAGGAATTTGACATTTTTGTTAGACTCTTAATTTTTTTAGCTAGTTTAAAATTGAAAAACACCATGATTGGTAACCATAGTACACGTTAATTCACTAGTTGTAGTTATTTTAAGTGAGGTGACATGGGACTGCCAATAGAACTGGTCGATCCCCAAAGTTTTACATACTCGTCCTCTTATACGTTAATACCATTATTTAATTTGATTGGTTGGTTGAAATTAACAGTGTCCAAACTTTACAACCAATAACTTTAATTTGGAGAGAGTGTAATTTTACACATGGAAAATATGAATTTATCGTCCATTGTCTTATCCCTTAAGATCCCTGTATGAACATAGATAAATTATAGTGAAGCTTCACTGTAAAAAGTTAAAAAAAACTTACGTTTCATAATTTTTAAAGAACTGAACACTAAGAGCAATGTTATTTAATAAAAATCTTTTTGGTTCTTCCTCCAAACCTTTCTTCATATCCCTAAACATGAAAATAGAATTAGGATTTAATCTAGTAACATGATGTCTGTCTGTCCGTATGTCTGTAACAAAAGATCTTGTGAACTGCGATATTTATAAAAAAGCCAGATATGTTTTAAACTAATTTTTGGGGGGGTTGAATTAACCCTTTTAGGATAAATCAGCTTTAACGTTTTAAAACTAAAATTGAAAGTTGAGTGTCGCTATTTCCTCCCACCCCCTTTCTATACCTAAAATTTACCTATAGAGGCCTCTAGGGGCGTAGCCTTTAGAAGTATATATATGATAAAACTAAAACTTACTGATATAAGAAATCATTGTTATGTTTGATTAACTCATTCCAGTCTAAGCTCTGTTCCTAAATTGAAATTTTATATTAATACATTGTACTGGTTTTAGGCTATTTTAAAAGAACTGGGACGTCCAAGCTTTTTGATTTATTGTGTGTGTGTGTTGGGGGAGGGGAGGGGGGGGGGAAATCGAGACCCCTCCCCCTAAAAGGAAGTATTAAATTTGAGGGTGGGGTAGTTTTTCGTTTGTTTAGGTCAGGTTAGGTTATATTGGGTACAGAGTAACCCTGCATGGTTAAGGCACTGCAGATATAGGGCTCCTCATAGTTAGGGCCCTCTGCAGGGGTTGGCATAAAGGGGTTTACATTGCATAAAATTCCCCTTATTTGGTAAAATAACGTTGTTTTAAGATGTTGTAAGCTTTCAGACAAAGGAAGTGAAATTAAATGGATATATACCTACCTTTCTAATACTATGCTATTTTTAACTATATTCATCTATTATCCAACATTTAACTTACAACTTACAAATAAAGGTTGTTAAATTAAATGGTTATATACCTACCTATCTAATACTATGTTTTTTTTTAACTATATTCATCTATTATCCAAATATTTAACATAAAACTCACTGATAAAGGTTATTCAATTAAAGGGTTATATACCTACCTTTCTAATACTATGTTGTTTTAAGCTATATTCATCTCTTATGCTATGTTTAACTTACAACTTACAGAGAAGGGTTGATAAATTAAATAGTTATGTACCCACCTTTCTAATACTATGCTTTTTTTAACTACATTCATCTATTATCCAACATTTAACTTACAACTTTCAGATAAAGGTTATTAAATTAAATAGTTATATACCCACCTTTCTAATACTATGCTGTTTTCTAGCTATATTCATCTCTTATGCTACATTTAACTTACAACTTACAAATAAAGGTTGTTAAATCAAATGGTTATGTACCTACCTTTAACTAAGACTATGCTGTTTTAAGCTATATTCATCTCTTATTCTACATTTAACTTCCAACTTAAAAACAAAGGTTGTTAAATTAAATGGTTATGTACCTACCATTCTAATACTATGCTGTTTTTAGCTATATTCATCTCTTATGCTATATTTAACTTACAACTTACAGATAAAGGTTGTTAAATTAAATATTTATATACCTACCTTTCTAATACTATGCTGTTTTTAGCTATATTCATCTCTTATGCTATGTTTAACTTACAACATTAAGACAAAGGTTGTTTAATTAAATGGTTATATACCCACCTTTCTAATTCTATGCTGTTTTTAGCTATATTCATCTCTTATGCTATGTTTAACTTTCAACTTACAGAGAAAGGTTGTTAAATTAAATGGTTATATACCTACCTTTCTAATACTATGCTGTTTTAAGCAATATTCTTCTCTTATGCTATATTTAACTTAAAACTTACATGCAAAGAAAGTAAAATTAAATGATTATATACCACCTTTTCTAGTATTATGCTGTTTTCAACTATATTCATCTTCTAATTGTTTTACTTTATTTGCTAAATATCATTAACTTTCAACTTCAAGATAAAGGTTGTTAAATTAAATGGTTATGTACCCACCTTTCTAATACTATACTGTATTAAACTATATTCATCTTCTGATTGTTTTACTTTATTTGCTAAATATCATTAACTTTCAACTTCAAGATAAAGGTTGTTAAATTAAATGGTTATGTACCCACCTTTCTAATACTATACTGTATTAAACTATATTCATCTTCTGATTGTTTTACTTTATTTGCTAAATATCATTAACTTTCAACTTCAAGATAAAGGTTGTTAAATTAAATGGTTATGTACCTACCTTTCTAATACTATGCTGTTTTAAACTATATTCGTCATCTAATTGTTTTACTTTGTTTGCTAAATTTGCTTCGCCAACAAATTCCTAAAAATACATAAAATAATGGATATAATATACGTGGATATTTTGTTGTCAATTTATTTACTACTTGAGTTATCATTTATTGGTCAGTTCTTTCCTCCAGTAGGAGTGGAAGAGATGATGCAAAAGTAGTGGATGGGGGATATCGTTATTTTAGCCAGTTGAATGGACCATTTTATTAGAGTAGGCGAAAATATGGGGCAACATCCAAGCAATTATATATTATTGTAAATTAAAATAAACGAAGCTGTATTACATTAATGGGCTGCCAGTCCGTCCTTCTGTAACGACTATTGCTCAGATCATTTATTAAGCACAATGCCATCGAAGGTGATTTGACTTTTGTGTCAGAACCTGAATTGGGACATAGTGCATTTCATTACCCTAGGTTAGGTAACTTCATTTCACTTTTCAATAAAATCTAAAATGCAGCCGTTTTTGCAGGAGGTACCATTTTCTGTGAAAATTTTAGAGGAAAATTAAACAGTTTTTAGTTAATTTCTACTTCTATTTTCAACTGAAGAAAAAATCCTTTTGTGGATATACAGAATCATTGTTGTTACTTAATCTTATCAAAAAAAAAAAATTTAAAAACTAACCCATAATAGCCGATTTTTCATTTTGTTCAATATGGGTAAAATAAAAATATTACCATCTCCAAAGGGTTAAAATCAAAATTTCAAAGCTCTAAAATGTTGTTCATCGAAAATAAATAGCAGTTTATAAGGACTTTTTGCATCCATCTTCTCATTTAACAGGAAAAAAAACCAAAAATAGAATCTATTTTTTCAGTGTTGACATAAAAAAAGCATTTGATAAAAAAAACTATAAAAAAAAATATTTTTTAAAAGTGCTAAAAAGTAATACAGACTATTCAGTCTTTACCTCTGACATTGAAATAGATGTAAAAAATGTCAATTTTGTATAGCAGCCAATTAAAATAAATTATCTTATGGAAATTCTCATCAGAGCATTACTGATAAACCAAGGTCTTATTGGATAACATACTAAATGCTCCTTTAAAAATTTGTATTCTATGAGAAAATCATGTTTTCAAACGGATATTTCAAATTATAGAGTAGCTTCAAGTGACTAGCTGTTCCCAGAGTGAGAGATACCCATGTTTATTACACTAGTCCTTAAAGTTTTACAATTATGTTGGTTTAACAACTTCGAGGACTTTTTTAATTGGTTAGTTTATTAAGTTGACTGTTCAAACATTTCAACCACTAATCTTAAGCTCCAAAGAAGGTAATTTTGTGTTTCAATATTGGGGATGTACATCAATTTATTGGCCTTTGTCTTATTTATGAGTTGTTCTACCCTTTGACTTTAGGGCGATATTGATCTTGAAAATAGTCTAAAACCACACCCAAATAAAAGTGCAACCAAGTTGGACCAACGATTTCCGAGAATTTTGGATACAGACAAAAAACCTTAGTACTGTATGTATATTAGAATGACAAGATTGAATGTTTAATGTCTATTTTATAGGTAAAATTGTCTTTCTAACTCACGCTCTCTTATGCTCCCTCTCTCTATCAATCAATCTTCCTCTCTCTCTTTGTTTCTCTGTCTCTTTCTCTCTCTATTCAAGGGTGATAAAAGGGAAATGCAGTTCTTCATAAGATATTGTTTCAAGGGGTTGTATACATCCCCTTCTGCACGCTTATGATCCAAAATATTGCAGGCAGACTATATTGTAACATACCCTTTTTCCAAAATGATCATGTTTATTGGTTGCACTTGTTTTTGAGAGAAGGCATTTCCCCTACTTTTACTATAAATACCGCTCATCTGACAGAGCAGCAGTAGGTCTTTATTTTGTCTTTAGTTATGAAATTTGTTTTGGCTAAGATTCGTACCTTTCTCTACCATGTGCAGATTTGCTGAATGCTATAGAAATATTACTATTACTTGGATGTTGCACCAGATTTTCGTGTACTGTAATAAAGTAATTCTCACAGCCAGCTTAAGTTACAATACCCAAATCCACCCCCTGGATGAACAAACTATAATAGACGAGGTACATATTAGCTAGCTAAATTGGCGACAAATTTTCCCTTGTTAATATATACATGTATTCTATATACATTGCTAAAGTAAACCAGTTTTAAAAAATATAAAAGAGATAAACGGACATTGGAATTCTGGAGTAGCTTCGCTACTAATAATGGATATATTATTATTTGGATTTTCATGTTCTCTAATAAGGTGAAACAAGTAGTGGGCTAAAATAACATTTCCCCCTCTACCACATTTATATCCTCCCCTCTTTCTGGATGAACAAACTGACCAATAAATGGGTTTCATGTTAGCAAGCTTAATTGACAATTTCCCCATGTCATAATATCCATGTATATTCTACATCCATTATTAAAATTGTGACTATTTCTAAATTATGTTTATTTGGGATTAAGTCGGACAGAAAAACATTGTTTTTAATCATATTATGTAAAAATTGGGGATGCGCCACTAGCATTTAGAAGCTTTTAATTCAAAGGGATGGGGAAATTCCTAAAATCATTCCGGGACCTTGTAAAAGCAGTTAGTGAAAGGTTAGTAAAATAATACCTAACCTGAATAACATAGTTTAAATTAAGCGACACTTTTCAAGTTTTTTATTCTTTATTCTAATTCTTTAAAAATTAAATAGATTCTACTTTTTAAAAGCTACTCTATAATTTAAAATGTCCATTTGAAAACATGATTTTCTTATAGAATACATTTTTTATAGAATCTTTTTACTAAGGAGCATATAGTATGTTATCTAATAAGTCCTTGGTTTATCAGTAATGCTTTGGTGAAAATTTTGTAAAAAAAAATTATCATAATTGTCTGCTATGATAAATAGATTTTTTTACATCTAATTAAATGTCAGAGGTAAAGTTGAATAGTCTGTATTACTTTTTAGCACTTTTTAAAAAAATTATTATTTATATTTTTAATCAAACGCTTTTTTTATGTCAACACTGAAAAAATAGATTCTATTTTTGTTTTTTTCCCCTGTTAAATGAGAAGATGGGTTCAAAAAGTCCTTATAAACTGCTATTTATTTTCGATGAACAACATTTTAGAGCTTTGAAATTTTGATTTTAACCCTTTGGAGATGGTAATATTTTTATTTTACCCATATTGAACAAAATGAAAAATCGGCTTTTATGGGTTAGTTTTTAAATTTTTTTTTTGATGAAATTAAGTAACAACAATGATTCTGTATATACACAAAAGGATTTTTTCTTCAGTTGAAAATAGAAGTAGAAATTAACTAAAAACTGTTTAATTTTCCTCTAAAATTTTCACAGAAAATGGTACCTCCTGCAAAAACGGCTGCATTTTAGATTTTATTGAAAAGTGAAATGAAGTTACCTAACCTAGGGTAATGAAATGCACTATGTCCCAATTCAGGTTCTGACAAAAAAGTCAAATCACCTTCTATGGCATTGTGTAAGGCATGTTAGAACACGACTTTCGTAATGAAACCTTGTACTAGGAATCCTGTTACAATTGGGTATAATAATAGCGGAGGAATTATTAAAAGTCGTCCTGAATGACATAATAACTTTTTTCAGTAAAATATTTTAGCAACACTATGATTATACGATCTTTATCTGAAAGTCCTAACTGTGCATAGTAACGAGAAGGCATTCCCTCTTTTCTAACCATTTATATTGCACACCTGACATAGTAGCAGTAGAAACCCCTTCTAATTTCTTTGGTTATGACAATGTGTTGGGCTAAGATTCGAACCTTTCACCTTCCTGTAATGAGCGTATGCGCTACTGGTTACGCCAAAGTCGCGGATAGCATCGTATGTTATTGTCCGATGTATAAATACTAAATGAAAGGAATTGTAAATGATCGTTTTTCCATTATCTGATTTTTTAAAGTTGCTGTCATTCTTGTTGTACTCTTTTTATTAAAACTTAAATGAATCAAAATGACAACATTTTAAATGAAAATTAGATTATTCCAGTTAAAATAAGTTATAAAGAATTTGTGCAACTTGTCAAAAAACTAAACATTCTTTGGGAACAGTCCCTTTCGTGGCAACGCCCCTTAAGGGGTGATTCGTCGTTTTTTAAAATGGCTTTTTATAGGTTATTTTAGGTTAGGTTAGGTTATATTAGGTTAGGTGATTGCCCCACAGGGTGAGGAAATTTTCCCCGCAGGGTTAGAGCCCCCTGCAAGGGCTGAAATAGGAGAAAAGCTACTGTGAAAAGGTGCGTTGCCACGAAAGGAACTATACCCCATTCTTTTTATAACATATTAGTATTATCAAATACAATTCACAAAGCGAACTTAAAAAAATACCAAAAAAAAACAACGTTTGTTTGAAATAACCAACAAACATTCTGATGCCTAAGAACCTAAGTAATAACAAGGATGACATTATCCCTAAAAGAAAAGCTTTTTTATTACAAAATCTATAAAAATGCAAATTAAAGAACTAATTTTAAAAAGCTTTGCTAATGATAACCTTTAAATTTTTAAAATAGGTATATACCGCTAAAATGATCCAATCACATTTCTCCTTTGTCTTAACACCAACCAATAATACGTTAGTATTTTGAAAAGGAGACATATGATTGGTTCATTTTCAATAAAATTAACCAATCGTAAGTCTTCATACTCAATGATCATCCAATAAGACGTTAGTATTTTGACAAGGAGACATTTGATTGGTTTATTGTCAATAAAGTGAACCAATCACGTGTCTGGTGTCTTAACACCAACTAATAATACGCTAGTATTTTGAAAAGTATACATGTGATTGGTTCATATTGGCGGCAAATTCGGTTTACTTATGTGGTAATACGACACCCCGACGGACAGGCAGTTTACAGAGTTGCTTCGCTGTGACTTATGATAACAAACCCCCTGCACTAATCTTATTATATCACCATCTGTCTCATGACCGCTGTTGACCCCGCACCCAGCGGTCAAACTGGCCTGCCTAAATGTGGGGAGGGGACTCAAACATGCAACTATCACGCGTCCCTCACGCGCTTATATAACCGGGAGGCGCTGCCTCCCCTTTTACCACCGCTGCCTCACAGCCTGTCTACCGCCGGGAGCTAAGCCCTAGCGTCCCACACCCCCTTCAAACCTAACCATTGTTATAATCTGTTGTATATATATAGTAAACATTGCTTGTAAATATTATTCAGTTAAATATATAATTTCTGTATGATTGAATCCTGCTTGTTTGTTTTGGTAGAATAATTTAAGGCTAGGGCTCATTGAACTCGAACTCGTTACCCTGTGGGCCGAGAACGCTCGGCTTACCAGAACTTGGTGTCAGCGTGTTTCAATCGAGCCTTACAGAACTAGCCTATTCTACCTCTGATTGGACCCTTTGGCAAGTAAGGGGACAATCAGCCGCCAACTGAGAAGCCAACTGACCCGCGAGACGGCCTTTTTAGGTCGAATTTCCATCATTTTGAACGCAATATGTGGGCCTCTGGCCTACGGCAAGCAGATTTAGCCTGCTAAAAGCGCCAGTTAAGACGCTTTTTCCGTGCCGTGTAGGAGTAGCGCTAGGTGCGCAGCCACGGTAATCGGATAATTTAGCTCAGACGGTTACAGAACTGAGACTAAATTGGCAAGTGTAGCTGGGACAAGCCCCAGGACACCCAGGCCAAACCTACGAGACAGACAGCTGGGTGCTGGTCTCCTTGAGAAGGCAATGTGTAGCTGCGAAGCTTCAGCACACAAGTAAGCCCTACCACTGCGACGGATAGCAGATTTTGAGCCACAGGCACGGCAGGACGGGACATTCCCTGCCGCTGCCTTCCAGGATTCGAACCCGAGGCGCTGTAGGACGAGCCATTCCCTGCCGCCATTTTCGGGATTCGAACCAGCGGCGCTGTAGGACGGGTCATTCCCTACCGCCGTCACCCCTCTGAACCTTGCAGGACGGACATTCCCTGCTGCCAGTGCTTCCAGAATCACACCTAGAGCTCCTAGTGATAACAACACATCAGTGTGTATAAATGTCAACCAAGTGATAAAAATAAATATAAAATTGTTGACCTAGTGATAATTAATAAGCTCTAGTGATTCGAAGCTACAGTCTGAGCCACCATGGTAAGCGATACCACCATAGCTGCGGTTCGGCCACCACCGAAGTTTTTGCCAACCCCAGCCGAACGGGAGGCCCCCTTGTCTCAAGGGCAGGACCTCCACTTCCCCTGCCATATCAGGGTGAGGTTTCCTACTCCTGACCCTGCCCAGCATGTACAGGTTGACGCCATGATCGATTCTGGCAACCGTGTACCAGGGTCTGCTGTAATTTCTGAACACCTCATGCACGCAATGGGCGTGCAACGCATGTTGATTCCGGACAACACCCAAATCCTGACTGCTAACGAGGAAGGCCAGCCCCTCCAGGTAATAGGAAAATTGAAAGAATTATATATGGCAGTCTCACACACTCTTATCCTCCATCTTTACCACGTAACTGTGGTCCGGAACCTCTCACACCCTCTGAACCTAGGAGGGTATTTTCTCAAGGAGTTCGGAACTAGGCTCTGTTTCGACATGCAACCACCTTGCTTGTGGGCGCGTGGGGAGTTTATCCCACTCCGTGGCGTCCCCATTGACCGGGAGACAGCCGAGAGAGAGTTGAGCTATGAGGGGCCTCTGCCAGGCCCGCTGCCAGAGCAGCCGCGTGTGGTCGAGAAAGGCACGCACTGGGTGGATGCTGCGCTCAACGCCCATAGGGGGACCAACCTGCTAGCCATGGGGTTGCCCCCAGTGCCCAAGGTGCCGCGGGAGAACCTGCCAACAACGTTCCCTGAGATTGCCAGCCCTCCAGAACCAATCTTCTCCGCCGACACCTTTATCAACGGCCAGCCGTGTCCACCTGGCCCCCTCTACCTGGGACCTCCAGCCAGTCCACCAGCCAAGCCCGAGTCCAGACCCGTCAAGTCGCGGTCTGATGTACCCGGAGCCACACTCAACTCCCAGGCCTCAGCCTCTCCCGGCGCCGTGCCCGTCAAGTCGCGGCCGGACGCCCACGGAGCCAAGGCTGGACCCAGCACTTTGGCCTCTCCCAGCGCCGAGCCCGTCAAATCGTGGTCGGACGCCCTCGGAGCCACACCTGGCTCCGACACGTCAGCCCCTCCCGAGGCCGAGCCCGTCAAGTCGCGGCCGGTGGGTCCCGGAGCCGAAGCTGGCCCCACACCAGCCACATACAGGCTAAGCGCTGTCACTCCAACTGACGGCCAGCCACCCCAACTGCGCACGGCCAAGAGGGTGGTCTTGCCTGGCCGCGGTGTCATGGCGGTCCCTGTCGAGCTAGTTGACCACCGCACCAAGGATGCCATCCAACTAGCTGCCCCAGAACAGAGGTTTGGGGAGGATCTTGTCATCCCAGAAGGCCTGTATGCCCACAGGCCTGGATCCGCCACTGTGTTTCGAGTGCTGGTGGTGAATGAAGGGGAGACGCCCCTTCTGCTGGACGCTGGCCTCCCAGTGGCAGGGGAGCTGGTCAAGCCTGACATTTTAGAGGTTTCTGATAAGCCTCCCCCGAGTCTTCACTCGTTCCAAGAGCCTGCTGAGCCCCCAGACATGCAAGAGTTGTGGGAGGCCCTGGAGATGGAAGACAACGAGTTCCTGCGCAAAGACCCCTTGCTCAAGAAGGAGGTCTGGACTATGTTGTCAGAATACAGAGATGTCTTCTCCAATTCTACCCCCGGCTGCACAGATGTGGTCGAGCTGCAACTGCGCCTCAAGCCAGGGACCCAGCCGATCCGCCAGAGATTTAGGGATCTGAACCCGCGGCAAGAGGCTGAACTGGAGAAACAACTGGACACCTGGCTACAGGAGGGAGTTATAGAGCCGTCAGACTCCGCCTGGAGCAGCCCCCTGGTGCCCATCAAGAAGAAGGACGGGAGCACCCGCTGGGCCGTTGACTACAGAGCCCTCAACAAGTGCCTGGAACTGGACAGCTACCCCCTGCCTAGGATCCAGCAGTTGGTAGAACGAGCTGGAGGGCACCGTGTCTACAGTGCCTTAGACGCGGTGGCCGCATACTACACCATCCGTGTGTCCGAGGACAGCCGGCCCTGCACCGCCTTCACCACCCCCAGAGGCTTGTATCAATGGAAAAGGATGCCCTTTGGCCTGGCTACGGCACCGTCTGTCTATTCCAGGTTTATTGCAGGGGTCCTAAACCCACTAGGCACAGCCAACCTCCAGTCATATCTTGACGACGTCCTGACCTTCCACCAGGATACCTGGGCCCACCTGGCCAGGCTCCGAGAGGTCTTGGAAGCCCACCGCAGGGGAGGAATCCGCCTCAAGCCAGCCAAGACCAAGCTGTTTCGATCCAAGGTGGATTATCTGGGCCACACCCTCAGCCGTGAGGGGATAGCCATGCAAGAGGACTATATTGACCGTATCCTGGACTGGCCGGCCCCCATCACCCCCAAGGACTTGCTGGCGCTGCTGGGGTTCTTTGGATACTACCGCCTGTTCATCCCAGAGTATGCAGACCTCACCTACGAGATGAATCGGCAGAAGACGGCCAAGACCCTAACCTGGACGCCTGAGATGGAAGCCCAGCTGCTGCAACTCAAGGACAAGTTCCGCAAGGCCCCCATCCGAGCGCCGCCCAGGTTTGATTTGCCAGCGGTATTCCAGCTCACCACAGACTTCAGCAGCCGCGCCATCTCTGCCATACTGAGTCAATGCCAGGATGGCAAGGAGAGGCTGATTGCCGCCGTGGGGCGCAAGACAACCGACCCTGAGACGCGCTACCCGTCCTGGAAGGGAGAGATGGCCGCCATTATGTATGGGATCCGAAAATTCCACGGCATCTTGTCCTACCGCAGTTTCCAGATCAACACTGATTCCTCAGCCTTGCTACAAATGAAATCACTGAACACATCCACAGGGATGGTGGCCCGCTGGCAGGAGGAGCTAGCGGCCTTAGATTTTACCGTCTGCCACCGGCCTGGCACCCAGAATACCAACGCCGACGCCCTCAGCCGCCGGGAAGACGCCAACATGCCAACGGCTAGCGCCGAAGAATTAGCAGAGCAGGCTGAGTATATCCACAACCTTTGCCAGCTAGGGGAGTCCGCAGCTAGCCGGCCCCCTGCCGCCCGACTGGATCCAGCTAGAGTATTGGAGGCCCAGACACAGGACCCCCTCCTGCTCCGTGTCCGCCAATGGGTGGCTGATGGCAAAGCCCCAACTAAGGCTGAGCTGCGTGGCAAGGAACAAGACGAGCAGCAGTACGCCAGCCGCTTCCCAGCCTTGGGGCTTGACGAACATGGCTGCCTCACCACCACTGACCAGACCCTGACAGGGGAGAGGACAAGATACCTGCTGCCTTCGGCCCTCCAGCAGGACGCGTTCTTTCTAGCCCATGGGACCCCCATGGCTGGGCACTTTGGGATGGACGCGACTATCGCCCGCGTTGCCATGCACTTCTGGTGGCCCAACCTGGCCCGTGACATCCGTCTGATGGTTCAGACTTGCCCTGAGTGTGTCCAGAAGGTTACCAAGGAGAGACTGAAGCAAGGGATCCACGTGCCCTCCCGCCAGGGGTATCCACAGCAAGTCCTATTTATCGACCTGGTGGGGCCACTGCCAGAGACCCCAGCTGGGAACCGCTATATCCTCACCTGCCAAGATGGGTTCAGCCGGTTTGTCAGCCTCTACGCCATCCCCAACAAGCGCACTCTCACGGTGGCTGAGGCCCTGCTGCACCGTCACCTGGCCACGTTCGGATGCCCCCTGAAGATCCATTCCGACAATGGAATGGAGTTTACCGGCCAGGTATTCCAGGAACTGGCCTCCAGGCTTGAGATTGGCCTGACACATCCACCACCCTACAACCCGCAGTCCAACCGAGTGGAGAGGTTTCATAGGACGCTCAACACAGGCATGCGCCTGTTCCTAGACAGAGACGATAACAACTGGGAGCCCCATCTGCCTGCCATCGCCTTCGCCTACAACACCAAGGCCTGCAGATCCACTGGCGTGACCCCGTTCCTGGCCTTCTTTGGGAGAGAGGCCAAACTTCCAGTGGACATGGTACTACGGCTGCCAGAGACCGAATATGCGTCAGTTCCAGCCAACGTCCAAGCTCTCTTGCAGCGCTACTATGCAGTGTATGATGCCATCCAGCAGAAGGAGGAGGGAGCCATCCGGAGGAGCGCGGCAGCTTACGAAGGCACGGCCAAGTATGAGGTTGGAGACTTGGTCTGGTACCTGGCCCCCCGCCTGGTGCCAGGGAAGGCAGCCAAGATTACCAAGAGATGGACTGGCCCCTGGAAAGTAGTGAGGCAAGCTACAGAAGTACATTATGTCATCAAACCTGCCTCCCCAGTAGCCAGGATCTCAGAAGTTACCGCGCATGTAGGCCGACTGCGCAAATACACTGGAGATGTGACTGCCCACCAGATCCCAGCAGACATCCAAGTTGATATGGACGGCGACGAGGATGCCACCGAGCTGCCAGTTGGAGCGGCGGCGCCCGCAGCTAGCGACCCAGGACAGTTCCCAGTACACCAGCCAGCCGCAGCCGCCCCACAGCCTAGCGGCCAGGATCGTGACCCAGTAGAAGAGAACCTGCAGGAGCCGCCCAACGAACCACCGCCGCCGCCGCCTGCTCCAGAGCCACCCAGAGATGCCATCTGGAATCCTGACGCGGACATGGAGAACCTGCCAGCCAGCAGCGAGCCTGTAGGAGAAGAACCAGCCACTGCGATGGAAGAGGCCGCCCCAGAAGCCATGTGCCCCCTGTTGATGACAGCCATCCCCATCCGGGTAGGAGCTAGGAGACCAAGCAACCTGAATCAAGCAGGCGCCCCCATGGAGTTCTATGCGCCCTCTGCCATCGTCATTCCCCCCTTAGGAACCACCAGAGTCAGCCTAGGCCTCCGTGTCCAGTTACCAGCTGAGGCAGAGCTAATCCTGCAGACGAGGCAAAATTTCCAGCGGCGGGGCTTGGCCGTCGCCAACCCACGCCTAGAAGCCAACCAGGAGCTGACAATGCTGATATCCAACCACAGTCAGACCGAGCAACGAGTGTCCCGGGGAGCCTGTGTAGCCCAAGCTGTCCTCCATCGAGCTGTGCCCCAAGAAGAGCCTGTCCTGCGCAGGCATAGGCTGTCGTATCCCCAGGTTCAAGGCCTGGTGGCTCGGGAGCCACGCAACCCTTGAAGGGGAGGTTGTGGTAATACGACACCCCGACGGACAGGCAGTTTACAGAGTTGCTTCGCTGTGACTTATGATAACAAACCCCCTGCACTAATCTTATTATATCACCATCTATCTCATGACCGCTGTTGACCCCGCACCCAGCGGTCAAACTGGCCTGCCTAAATGTGGGGAGGGGACTCAAACATGCAACTATCACGCGTCCCTCACGCGCTTATATAACCGGGAGGCGCTGCCTCCCCTTTTACCACCGCTGCCCCCACAGCCTGTCTACCGCCGGGAGCTAAGCCCTAGCGTCCCACACCCCCTTCAAACCTAACCATTGTTATAATCTGTTGTATATATATAGTAAACATTGCTTGTAAATATTATTCAGTTAAATATATAATTTCTGTATGATTGAATCCTGCTTGTTTGTTTTGGTAGAATAATTTAAGGCTAGGGCTCATTGAACTCGAACTCGTTACCCTGTGGGCCGAGAACGCTCGGCTTACCAGACTTACCCCTGTCCCTTTTATGCAGTTGTTACCCATTTTATACTGTCACCCTATAATTTCTATTTTGTAAAAATGTTCTAATTCATTTTATATCTGAAAAAATATATTTACATTATGTAGATTAATAGAGTTGACCACGGATACATTCATAAACAAAAATGGATTATTCGTATGATGTGTATGTCTGTCTGTACTTCTGTCCATAATACCAGGGCGAATTGATTTTATTAGTAGAGCTTTAATTCACATATTTTCCCATTTCCTTTATTAAGCACGTGCGGCTACGCCACTAGAGGCCTCTAGTGGCACTTTAAATGTTTGTTTTTTATTTCAAATATCTAATTTAGGAAATAATTGTCCATGATGCGTTCGATTATCCAAGAAAAGCGAGAATATTTTGAAATTTTTTATATTTTTATTTGTGATTTCTCTTGGGAATGTAGTGGTACCCTCCCCCAAAATATTTTAAACCTTCCCGGGACCTATTAGAAGCTACCCTGCAAAGGAGAAACGGATCGGTTCAGTGGTTAGCGAGATTATTCGGTACAGACAGACAAACAGACACACATCCTGTTATTATACCTCTATTACTTAAAATTACTTTCTATTAAACCTCCCTACGCCATTTTAAAGATTCTAATACACAAAAACATTTTATTTCTTCTATATAAGGATAAGTTATAAAATTGAGTACAAATAAAAAATTTTATTACTTTGTCTTTTAAGGGATAAGACAAAGGACTATAAGTTTATAAACATCCTCAATGATGATAACTAAATTACCCCTTTTGTAGTTTAAAATTATTGGTTGAATTGTTTGAAACCAGCCAAAATATTCAATTAAAGTACCACAGGTGTTTGAACCAACTATAAAATAATGTTGTTACAAAACTTTGGGTACCAGTGTAAATTACAGTCTAATGTCCTCACCCCTCCAGGAGGGGTTGATAATCTTCTAATAGAAATAGTCAAAAAAAATAATGCCATATAAGTTATTACCCTATATCCTTATAATAAAGAAACAGGATATCTGTTTGTCTGTTTGTACCAAAGGATCTCGGTAGCATCTGAACTGATATGGTTCTCCTTTACTCGAGATATGGTACTTCCCCTTCTCAAGTGCCCCTAGAGGCCTCTAGGGGGCGTAGTCGCTAGTAATAAAAGTAATAAAAAGTTTGCAAATTTAAATTAAGATCTTGCAAACGACAGGACCAATCGTTACACAAATTTAAATAAAATTTAGCATTGTCACTGGGAAGGTTTTAGGCTTTTTTATTGTTGGCAAAGGTTGCTTTCAACTCCATTTGGGCACGAAAAGATTAAGAAGTGACAGACAAATTATTGCTGCGCTTTTTATGGACATAAACATCCGAGTTAGATATTAAACAATAATAATTGTTGTTTACTAAAATCACGCCTTCAAAAAGTGTCAATTTCAAATTTTTATTTGAGCGATTTAATAATAATAATGTTTATTTGGTGCTGCCAGGTACCCCCTAGCTTAGGAGATAGCACATACAATACTCTAAATTGCTGCTATCTATCGACAATTTAGAGTTTACATTATGATGTTTAGTCTCATACAAAATAAAATAATATATACTAAGAGATTAATTATTAACTAAATATAAATTGGTGGAAAAGAAGTAAAATTTTCAGGATATGCACCAGGAGCTACAGGAGGATTTTCTTTAATTAGACTTTTATTAGAAGTGTTTGTTTTATTAATATACTTTTATCCATGACTAAAGAGTGAGGATTCCTGTAAAAATAAAGTATGATTTACACGATAGAAATATGATTTTTGAAATAATGATTCATACAACAATAAGGCACAATTCTACATGACATGGTAACTTCGTTTTTAGCAATTTCACAAAATATTAAACACTCCTCTTGAAATTAAAATTGTGGTGTCCTGCCTTCCTCTTTTTACCCCTTCAAGAACCACTCCCCACCCACTTGGCAAAACCCTGTTCTCGCCTCTGATATCATTTGCTATTGCTGCGCTACTTTTCAGGGAAGGAGGGGACAATGGACTGTTTATTACACTAGTCCCCATGGTTTTACAATAACATTTTCATATTTAATTGCTTAACAACTTTGGGGACTTTTATTACTGTCCATTACGTTAATTTCGGTTCATGAAGTGGGGTGTCCAAACGTTTCAACCACTAACTGTAATCTTCAGAAGTGGTAATATTGTGTATAATCATTGGGGATGTATATAAATTTATCGACCATTGTCTTATCACTTTAGATCCCTGGCTGCGTATAAACACAATTATATATTTTATTTACAAAATGCTTCAGTATATTGTTTTTTTTTTACAAATGAACTTGCGATAGGGGGCCGTAGAAGGAAAAGGGGGTAGGAACACCTAAAAATAGAATTTTTGAAGCTCCTTTTCCCCTTTTACCCCATGGCAAAAACCTGAGCACGTCACTGATTAATTTTTTGTTAACTTTTTTTTCACAAAATAATTTTTTTGATGTATACTCACGTCTGTATGTATATTAGACTATTCAGTAAATTTCACCATGAAGAATCTAAATTTTGAACAATACCTTATCTAGTTAGTAGGGTGTAAAACCCCCCTCCCCTTAAAAAATCCTTATTTAGATGAAATCATATTTTAAATAGCGAAGATACTCTGTGATACTAACTTTGTGTTTTTCTCGACTGCTATTTATGATAGACTGATATTTTTTTGGGTGAAAATTCCCCTGATCAATGATTATCCAATTTACAACTCAATCAGTCTGTCAGTCTGTCGGCCATACTACTAAAATATTTGCCTATTGATATACGCGGCTACGTGATTTTTAGTTGTAAAATGAAGGATTTTACCGAAATTCAACACCTTATGTAAAAATTAGAGCAACAATCAATATTTTGCTATTGAAGCACCAACTCCACTCCCCCTCCCCTTTATTTAAATTTTGCATTCTGTTTTGTCTTTTCATAGGTCCATGGATGGTTTTTAGCTACATTAGGAAAGATAGCACCATCATCCCAAGAGAAATCACCCCTAGAAAAAATCCTCAATCCCAATCAGATGTTTCTCTTTAAAATCAAAACTTGAAGGTGAAGGGTCAACCTATAACCTCTTTTGATTCCTGTGGTGTCATAAAAATGAGGAAAATGAGAGGAGAAGTGGAAAAAAAACCCTAAAAAGAGATGGAGAATCGCTCATTTTTATTACGTCACAGGAATCAAAAGTGGTACAGATTGGGCGTCGTCTGTTCATCCAGTAGGAGGGGAGGGGATGTTCAAAGGGGGTGGAAAGAGGAGGGAGTATCCTTATTTTAGCCCGCTGCGAGTTTCACTCAGAGAAAATTAAAATCTTGTGTAAAATCCATGTAGTAGTATATCCATTGTGTTAAATAAAATGACTTCACCCTCAACGAATTGCTAGAAAAATCGCGCAATTCAGCATCGAACAACCGATACGTGTAAAATCCCTTCATCATACCAAAAAAAATATTTTTGGAAAAAAACCTATTTTCGTCGGACTCTAGAAGATGCGTAATACACTCGTTGTTGGTGAGGTGATTGGTTCGAATCTAAACCCAAACCGCGTCACAACTAAAGACTAGAAATTGCACCTACTAATAGTATTGGGAATACCTTGGCCCAAGATAGGCGCAACTCATTATAATACACAGTTAGGAATTCCAGACAAAGGCCGTGCAATCAAATGGTTGGTTGTCTGCAAGCGGTTGAGTGTTAGTGTCTACGGACCTACTATAAAGGTCTGGCCCTACGTTGATTTCAACCGTCCCCAGAGATTTTTTATTAGGTAGAGGTTCCCTGTTAAACCAAAGCTATTTTGTTAACATACAATTTCAATAGTATATATCACCGGGATCTAAGTGGATTCCTTCAGTAGATTACAATTAGTGGTTGAAACGTTAGGACACTCAACTTATTGTACCAACCATTAAGGGTTCATCAATAAGGTCCCCAAAATTGTTAAGCTAACATATTAGAAAACGTTATTATAAAACTTTGGGGACTAGTGTAATGAACAACCCAATATCGCGTTCCTCTCTGCATATATCGACAATTTAAAAAGTGGTCTTTGGTGACAAAATATCGATCATCAATTATTCTAATGTTTAATTTCAATAAAGTTTAGATAATCCTTTAAGCCCAAGTTGTAAGCAATGAGGGGGTGGGGGGGTGGGTTGAATGATCCACAGGCAAAATTAGGTAAACTACCGCATTATTATCCAATGTGTTTTCCTTCGGCTTAAACTCCAATAAACATGTCGATTAAAATTGCTCAAATAAGAGATAAGAGAACAGTTTTTAATCCACCAAGTAATAAGTAAGAAACAACAAGGATGACAACATTCATAAGTAGCAAAGCACAATATAATCATTGATGGTCAAACATTAGAGTAAAACAGTAGAGGGGGAAGGGGTTAAAAACTGTATTTCCATTTCGCAATGACCTTGTGCCGACTCTCTATTGGGTCTTTCAACCAATTATGTCAAGAATATTAACACAGCAAAGTAGCAGAAAAAAATGTGCTAGAAGACGAGAAAGGTCATTGGAAAAGGGGGGAAGATAGTTATCTGTATAAACATCTTTACAATAGATCTGTCGGTCAAACTGACAAAGTGAGTTGTATAAAGCAGATGTTCAGTGTTATTAAAAAGAAAAAGAAATGGAGAAAAATAGAAAATCCAGGACCACATTCGTATAGGGAATCTTCACCAAAAATTTCAGCTGTTATCTAGAATATAAAGTCGCGTTTCTCCCATTCCTATTCTTAAAAACAGACGAATGGACTTTTTGTATTATAGAGTAGCTTCACTACTAACAAGGATGACATTTTTCCAAGAAGTTTAAGAATTAAGATTTCAGGCACGGCTTTGCGATTTGGTTTTGCTTTAGATGGATGCTTTTTATCGGTCTTATAATTTAAAGATGCTTTTTAGGGGAGGGCAGCAAGAAAATTTTTTTTTTTAGGACAAAGGATTTATACTACAAACAATTACCTCAACAAATAATGATTAAAAGTAATCTTAAAATAACTTATATAAAATAACTACAATTAAAACTAAATTAACAAAATTTGTCCCATAAGATCTCCTCAACTGCTCGATTTATCACTACTAAATGTTCTTAATAGTTATCAAGGCATGGTTTTAAGCTATTTTATTTCTGATTTATTTATTATATCTATAGTTATAAACTTGGTTAAGGAAGCTTAAACAAATACACATTATTATTTTTAATTACTCAATAAAAAAAATAAACATCAATATTGCAAAAAATGGCGATAAATAAAGTGCGCAAACGGTCATGTATTTCATTAAATAGAAACACTAGCGAATACGCCCCTAGAGGCATTTGGAAAAAGTGTACCCTCCTAAAAAAATAGTCACAAACCTTCTCTAAACCTATAAAATCAACCCTGTAAAAAAGAATCTTATCAGTTCAATGGATAGTAAGATCCATCGCTGTAGAGAGACAGACATCCTGTTACTTTTATATGGTGATAATAGACCACTTTTATAAGACTAACCATTAAAATTGCATGTTGACAAAATGCTACCAGTTCTAAAACTTTTTTTGTGTAAAATATTTTGCAAATTTTATCTGCAAAAATATTCAAAGAGATAATACATGTCAATAATCTGCGTCAAATTTAAACAATGACATTGAAATATTGGCATTGATGCTCAAAGAGAGAGAGAGATAGAGAGAGAATGAGAGAAAAAGAGAGAGAGAAATAGAGAGAGAGAAAAAGACAGAGAAAGAGAGAGAGAGAGAGAGAGAGAGAGAGGGGGAGGGGCAATGGACTGTAAATGATACTTCCCCCAAAGTATAAAAATTTGATCTATATAACGGGTAATATGTTTTACAGAATGGTTTCGAAACCGTAAAATATCCGCTAAATTAGAACCGGTATTTAGCCTTACTGAATAATCACGGATAACATCGTATTACAGACAATTTTCCACTAAAAAAATTAAATTTTATTCAATTTTGTTAGCCCTGATATCCGCGGAAAGCTGTCTATAATTTAATACGATACGAAAAAATAACTCATATAATTTCTTTCTAATCTATTAACATTTAGAGAAGAAAGGGTTCTAGTAACTTGTAGAGATACAACAAGATTAATAAATACCTCAACTTTGAAATCATTTTACAGTACATATAATAATAATAATAAATAAAGTTGATAATTCAATGTTGAAAGGACGTCCAGTCCCCTTACTCCCTAAGTTGAAAAACAAATTTATTGCTTAATGTGAAAATGAAGACGTAGACCCCCGGGAAGAGGGGGGGGAGGGTGGGAACTTTTACCTATCCATTCTCTATTGAAGTCCTTGGAAGGTATACCTTGGAATATAAAAAGCAAAAGTAATAAACATAAACCCATAGAAATACAAGCACAAAGTTAAAAGCTTCACTAAAAAGCAAACCCTGATTCAATCAAAAATATATCTTTTATAAAATACTAGTTGCTTCGCCCTAGCCACTAGTAGAGGGAAGAAAGGGGTGTTGGGGTTATAGGATGAAAGACATTTATAAAGATTAAAAGTACTATCAAATCAGACCATAAATTCACGAGGTTTATATCTCCAGACCAAAAATTACTACTTTATGATGAAGGATATGGGTGGGGTATGATGCTTAACCCTTAACAGTCGGGCCCCTTGCCGCACCTTAATCAGTCGGGGGGGGGGGGGGGCGTTCAACGCCCCCCCTCATTATCTCAGTTCCTATTAGAGCTAGAGGGCTAATTTTTTTTTGTGCAAGTCCCCTGTGTTATGGTGAATTTCCGACCTTAAGTAAGTCAAGGTCAATTTCCGCTTCCTTCACCCTTTTATTTAACAACCTTTGTTTTTAGGTCATTTTTTACTTAAAAATGTCAAACGGCTGTAATTTTTTTATTTTTAAAGCTAGAAGAAATTGTTTTTTGCAGAAAATGTTTATTTTTACTTAAATTTTATAATTGAAATATCAAAACATAAGTTTCAGCGGCCGCAGCTGTACTTGGCAGCTGCCAGCCGCCGCAGTCGGCAGTCGGCGGGAAAACGGCGGCGGATCTTTATGAAATTTTAATACATTATGTAGACATGTAAGAAAAGCTTAAGTTTACTAAGGGATATTTTAGTATTTTGGTAAGATAAAATGGTTTGTTTAAGTCAAAAACAAATTTTTGTTCTTTACCTGGATGACCCTGCCAGGTTTGCTGGCATCCTGTGCCCGCCAGGATGGAGATATTCAAAAAATTCCAACTCTCAGTTATGTGTCATACCCATACTTAAAAAGTCAAGCAGTTTGGGCTCTTTATCTTTCACACACAGAAAATGAGATAGAAAAAACCGGATGGGGGGGGGCGTTCAACGCCCCCCCCCCCGACCGTTAAGGGTTAAAGAAGATTTCTATATTCTCCAGGGGGGGGGGGAGGGTTGTCAACCCTCCATCCCACCCTCCCACACGCCACTAACTTTTAAGAGATAAATAGGAGTAAATCTAAAATATGATATAAGACTGTTTTGACTGAATATTTTGAACTTTTGAAACTTTTGAAGTTAATCATGGAAAAAAATAATTACATATTATCAAATTTTAAGAAATATTAAAAAAACGTACTATGTCACAAACTATTACATCTAAAACAATCACTTAACTAAATAAAAACCTATTAAATATTTAATAACATAGTCACATAATAATATGAAACTGCTTACTAAAATATTTCAATAATTAAACTATTATCAGCAAGTAACAGTGGGGGTTGTGTGTTGATTTTCAATTACTTAAGCAGTATTTCTTAATCAAATACTCAAGGTATACTAAGATATTTCATTAACCTAAAATTGCATTAATCAATAAACAAATTTCACTTGGGACAAAAGGTGGGTGTAGTTGGGTTGGGGGATTATACACATCCTACTTGTAGTCCATCTCGTACAACCCCTGTGGCAAGGGTCTATAATATCCTCTATGATACACCCATAAATCAGCAAAGAGAAGTATCAAGTAAAAAATTGACATCCCCCATAATTTTGCCCACCCATTTGCTCAGGATAAATAAGGGGAGCCAAATCTTTCTTTTCTGTCCAAGGTTAAATAACAGCCATCAGACAACCAACTCTTTGATTGCAAAACCTTTGTCTGAGAAGTCCCAACTGTGCATGGTAATGAGTTGCGCCTGTTGTTGGCCAAGGCATTCACCACACTTCAACTGTTAATGTCAAACACCTGACATAGCAGCATTGGGAACCATTTTTAACGTCTTTTAGTTTTGACACTGTGTTAATTTGACGATGAGCAGATGTGCTATGTTTTTAACTATGGGTAGTTGGTGCAAGGGATTATGTCACCTCCAAAAATGAATTAATTTGGACTATTTAACCTTACTCTTGGATCAAACATTTTAAGTGCAGTACAAAATATTGAAATGTCGTACTGACACTCCACACTAAAATTTTGATGAAAATAGAAATATGGAGCTAGCATGTCCAAGATTTTTTCTTGTGTAGGTAGGCAAGTATAAAATGGCACATACATTGTGGAAAAATTATCTGAGCTCCCCAACAATTATTCCCCTATTTTTAAAAAAAACTATACCTGAATTGTAAAAACCAAGGTTTTCAAAACATGGTGCGAAGCATACAGTGCAAAAAATGCGCTTTATTTTGTTATTTTCCATTCTTGAGTCAGACTGAAACTTTAACACTAGCCACTTACTAGGTTTAGTTTTGCTTTAGTACTCAGAAAACAACTCACGCACCCAACTGAAATTTGATGATAAGACGAATATGCAAGCATAGAGATAAAAATAGTTTTAATTTTGTATCCTTTAAAAAATTAAGTTATTTCATATATAAAATTGATCTTTGAACTATTCTTTTTTGACCAAGGTCATAAATAAATAAAACAGAAATTAGATAAAAAGTCATTAACTTTTTAAAAAAATAATTCATTTTTTTGACCATTATAATTAGAAAGGACACATGATTTTAAAACAATCTAAACATGAAATTTTTGTAAACCAAAGCTTTTCAACAATTAGGATCATGCCGGTTGTCTGTAACATAGATTAACTTTGTCTAATTTAGATACAAATATTTTTATTTCGAAAGGGGTTCATCACTAAATGGGTTTGGAAAACGAAGAAAATCTACCCCCGCCCCCCCCCCCCTCTTATTCCGGTCTCTATGGGGGATGTCTTTTTCCATTTCCACTTTTATATTTTAGTTTGAAAAAAAAGTAATATTTGGAATGGTGGAGTTACCCATCCCTACATTACTCCTTATATATCCATAGACCTGTAGGAAGCTTCACTGTAAAGTCAACTATTTTCCCACAGGTTCTCTATTCTTGTGTTTCCAGTCGTAAATATCCCCATGTTAAGCTACAAAATAGCCTTTTTTTGGAGTATGGATAAAAATCTAAGGAACGTGTGTTTGTCTTTCTGTTCGCTACAGAAAATATTCTATGTTTAATAAACCAAGCTAAGGTTCAGTGGCGTGCACTGGTTTTTGCCAGGAATGTGATATTTTTTATCGTCCGTTAAGATATCTCCAATTTGAGTTCGTAATTTTATGGAAGATATGCATCGTTCTAATGATTTAAGGTTATGGTAAAAGCGAGGCTTTTCTATAAATAGGGTCGGTCCATCCGTAAAAGTTAGAAATGTTATAATTTTCCTATCGCTTTAAAACTTTGCATAGTAATTCCTATAACAGTTAAGTACGATTTATTAAGCGTATCAACTCTATTCATTCCCAGAAAGTCTGTACATCCATTTAAAACATGGTTATTTTTAATTTTTTGTATGCTATTATTATCCTATTCATTTAATTTTTGGAATAATGATGCCTTGGACAACAAGATGCAATATTATTAGAGAAGCATCTCTGTATTCAAGCTATAAAAAATGTAGGTATGTCCTTACACAGGAAACCTAAAAAAAGCTAGTATATGTTTCAAATGGATGTACGGACATTCTGGTAACAATTAAGAGTTGCTACGCTTTCTTAATCGTACCTAGCTACAATAGGAATCACCTTGCCATGTTTGAAATATAATATGCCTTAATTAACCATAATAGCTACCCGTCACAGACGGATGGACTTATGGATGAACCAACCCTAATTATAGAAAAGCTTCCCTTTTAAAGATTATCCCAAAATTTTAAAAATAATTTGGCTACCCGGTGAAACATAGTTTTAATGAGATATGATTTATTTAAATAAAATTAATAACTGAAAATTAAATTCTATCACTGCTTCGGCTTTTCAAATAGATAATAAGTAAATTAATAGAATTATTCATCTAGATGATTGATTATTTTACGGACCAATAATGTTAGATCATTATTCTTTCATTGTGCTATTTTTTAATTTTGGTTTCTGGGTGGTTGCCTCATAGTGCCTAGCGACCCCCCCCCCCCTCCCACTCCCTTATTTAAAAATAGGGGAAGGGGAAGCTTAAGATCTCAATAACTACTAAACCATTTTCTAAGTAAGCTTCATATAAGTCCTGTGGTGGTTTTAAAGTATTCTAATCTTAAATTCAAAGTATGGGATGGTCTTAAGCTATTTTTCTAGCTCGTCTGTCTCTTCAATAAAAGAGTTTGTAGATGTGTAATCGTTGGTAAACATATATTTTCATTGGCTTTTACAAAAATTGTGTCATGCACCTGACATTTCAGTTGTAATTACCATTTAGATATATTTATAAATGTCTTGAGTAGGATACTGTGTAAGCAGAAATACATTAAACTAAAAAAATAAAGGGGGAGACAGCATAAAATTGACCAATGAGAGGCCAGTATAAATTTTACCATTTATCAATTACAGTGTTTACTGGCCTCTCATTGGTCAACTTACTTTGACGTTATTTTTTTTGGTGGCAAATTTGAGTGTCAAAACTTTTCAACCTTAATCGTAATATTATTATACAGGAATGGTAATTTTGTGTATCATCATTGGGAATGTACATCAATTTATTAGCCATTGTCTTATCCCTTTAGATCCCTATAAATCTATACTCCTACATTTAATATATATATATTTTATGCTAATGTACCCTTAAATGTCTATCTAGCTTCACACATCTATTATGCTTAAAAAAATAAAATTCTCGTATTTGCTTTTAAATGTGTAAATAGATACTCGCAAGGACAAAAGGGATAGGAAAATCCTTATACTAAAGTAACAGAATGTGTGTTTGTCTATATGTCTGTCTGTTTGTTTGTACCGAATGATCTTGCTACCCGCTGAACCAATCGGGTTTTCCTTAACAGGGTAGCTTCTCATAGGTCCCGGGAAGGTTTATAACTATTTTGGGGGAGGGTAACACCACCCTCCCAAGAGAAATCGCCCCTATAAAAAAAATTATCGCCCCTCAAAAAGTGTAAAATTTTTAAAAACTAAAATGAAAATAGCGGGGGCACACCACCCTAATTTTTTTTCTATTTCTTATAAAAAACAAAAAATGATAAATTGGGTTATCAAATTCGACTCTCCCCTCCTCAAGTGTCCCTAGAGGCCTCTAGGGGCGTACCCGCTAGTTTTTATATAAGGAATTAATTACAGAACTGAAGATAAATTTGGCATCCTTTGTCCTGAAGTTCCTGAGATAAAGTCAGTTTTGTTTTTTATTATCTAGGCTTCTTGCAAGAGAAACTTTTATACATTTTACTTTTAAAGAATCTTTGATCGTGAAAGGTTTCTTTTCTTTAAAGCTAACGATCTCGGAAACTGATTGACTGCTTTGATCGTAATTTTCTTTAGTCTATTTTGCCTGACTTGCTACGCCCTTCCCTAGAGGCTAGGGGCAAAGCAAATAGCAAAAAATTAATTATAGTCTTTGGCGTGCTGAGGAGGGTGTATGGGGTCCCCCTCCCCCTTAAAATTCCTTAAATTATAATTCTTGGGGAGTGAGAATCTCCAAGGCTAAATCAGGGATCTTAAGGGATTGGACATTAGACAGTAATTTGAAGTAACTCCACAATTATAATAATTAAATAAGTGCTTTTGTAGAATTAAATTATTGGTGAAAAAGTTTAGACACTACTAGTTTAAACCAACCAATCATGACTAGATAAAATAATCAATAATAAAACTGGCCTATAAACACTGGATACTAGCAAACATACAGTACAATGTTCCTTTCACTACCTGTAAATTTTTGTTAGCGCTTTGCGCACTTTTCCATGGCCAAATTCCTACCACAAGTTGTCAACCTTGTATTTTTGTTTTTTTCTTGTTATTTATTTATTTAAAATAAATAAATAAGAGATAAAACAATTCTTAATAATATGCTTCCTATTTTAACACATTTTCCAGTATGACTTCAAAACCGTACTGAAAAATCATGTGTATCATTGTATTAAAGACATTTCCACGAATTATAATTAAAAACTTATTTCATTAATACCAGTTTCATTACCATATGATTTCGGCCCCTCGGTGCTATCAAAACTGGAATTAATCTTATAATTTTTCATTTTATTATCCGCGGAAATCTGTATATAATACTATGCGATTAATGACTATTATTCAATAGAAAGTTTATTCATTTAAAATAATTGCACTTTTATATAAGGGCATACATTAACCTGGAAAATATAGCTAAAAACCTGCCATTGACGAAGTTGCGTGCACAGGGATTCTCCAGTGGGGTTTTCAAGCCTTGAGTAGGTGAGGACCTTCACAATTTTAATTAAATGTGGGTACATTTACTTTGTTTAATGTTTTTTTTTAAATTGTATAATAATGTATTGAACTTGGTTTTATTGAGAGTTGTTTTATTTGCAATTTCAAAGATTTCGTGTTTTTTTTTATGATTGAAAGGTTTCGTGATTTTAGATAAATATTCGTCAAAATTAAATCTGCTCAACTAATATACTGTGGAGAAATGCAGGGAGGGCATTAAGTCTGAGACTCCTAAAAATTGAATATTAAATCCATTGTCGGAGCTGAGCTGAGCAGAGCTGTCAGTTCAACCTAACTCCTGAACATGTATTCTCAGCCAGTTGTGTTTTACCTCTTGCCGTTGACAGTTCTGTCTAGCAAGATCTGCGGCCTCGAATAAGTGCGTGGCTGCTCTACAACTCTCTTTATCCATGTGCTTCAGTAGCACCTCCACTCTAGTACCTATAATTAACCCAAACTTGTATACCTATATTTTCGATGTAATAAAGACTATTTTCTAAGTAAACTAAACTGTTTTTATTAATAGTAAAACATAAAGCTATCCTACAAGTCGAGTCTGGCTGTCAAGTCTCGTTCTATGACAATACATATTAGACCTGTTACCTAAAATACACTTTTTCGTATTTAATTTTTCTGCTGACCTAAAAAGTTACTTTAGGGGCTTAGAAATAAATGTTCAAAATTTCATCCCTCTATCTCTACTGGCTACTTAAAGCGCCAGGCCTATAACAAATTAAATATGATATCTAAAAATTCTTTTGTCAAAGTCAACTTTACAACTAAAAGCGCTAGGCGAAATTCAAAGATAGTGTAGCAGCTGCCAGCCGCGGGCAGCTGCGGGAGTCCTAACACAGTAGCAGTGGAACAGACGTAAACAAGTAAATTCCTTGGGAAGGGACATGTTGGCTTCGCCCCTATATACAGGGACCTTACGGGATAGACTTGGGCTGGAGCGAAGCTACTGTATACTCAGGGAAGTAGGGAGGGGATACCACAATAGCATAGCATACTTTTGACACAACAATCTTAATCGCATTCTATACTTAAAAAATATGCAGAACGCCTAAATTAATCTCAAAGCTATTCTCGTATGCATTTGAAATTCTGTATAAAATAACGGGATCTCAAAAATGGCCTTTTTTAGGTCCCTAGAATAACTTTTTAGGTCAGCATGAGAATTTAATTTGAAAAAGTGTATTTTGAGTAACAGGTCTATAGTGTATATCAAAATTAAATAGTAAAAACTTTATCAAAGGAAATTGAATTTTTTGTTTAACACGTTTAAATTTATTAAACTATATTTACTTATTTTTAAAAGCGAAGCTTTTCTATAATTAGGGTCGGTCCGTCCGTCCGTAACGGATAGCTTTTTTCGTTAATTTAGACATGTTAGAATTGTCCTATCGATTTCAAATTTTGCATGGTGATTCCTTTAGTAGTTAGGTACGATTTAGAAAGCGTAGCAACTCTATAATCACTACCGAAATGTCCGTGCATCCATTTTATGTTGATTTTTTTAAACTTTTTTAAATAGCTTTTTTCGTTAATTTAGGCATGTTAGAATTGTCCTATCGATTTCAAATTTTGCATGGTGATTCCTGTTTCAGTTAGGTACGAGTTAGAAAGCGTAGCAACTCTATAATCATTACCAGAATGTCCGTACGTCCATTTTAAACATGTTGTTTTTTTTTTACATTTTTAACAACAAATTTGTATGTGACCTAATTATCCGATTGCTCAAATTTTTGGTATACTGATTAGACTATATAAGTTTGAAGGAATTTTAATTAATATAATAGATTTGAAATCTGCATAAAATTTTAAGGGTTTTTTATTAAATTCGTTTTTTATTTAATTCTTTATTTAACGGCGCAAATACGATTTAAGTTAATTTATTTTGACCAATAGGAAAGCTAGATTGAAACCTACCCGCGCTCTAATTGGTTGAATGATGTACGACACTTAAGCTTCTCCAATCAGAGCGCAGATAGTTTTCAATCCACCAATCACAGATGTCAAAATTAATTAACTTAAATCGTATTTGCGCCTTTAAATAAAGAATTATATAAAAAACGAATTTTATAAAAAACCCTTAAAATTTTATGCAGATTTCAAATCTATTATATTAATTAAAATTCCTTCAAACTTATATAGTCTAATACTGATTCCTGGGACAACAAAGTACAACATTATAAGCGAAGCAACTCTATGATCAAAACCTAAAAATGTAAGTATGTCCATAATCATTATCCTGTATCAAGCAGTTTTTCAACAAATTTACTTACAATTTTGCTTTGACTCTTATACATTCGCATTCTGATTATTCAGTTCTGACATTATACAAGTGTTAATGTCCGTTTGTCCTACCCTTTTAGAGCTTCGCTTTTATGGATGTTGTCATCCTTGTTTTTTAATTATTCAATTATTACAAAAAACATTATGCAAAGTTTGAAAGGGACAGGACAATTATACCATACTTACCTAATTAAACTAATAGAGCTAGATGAACGTACGTACTAAATATAGAAAATCTTCGCTGTTTGTTGTTATGCAAACCTAAGCCTTTGGTAGCTGTGTTGCATAATTGTAGATTATTTCAAAATAAATACAAAAAAGTAAGTAGGTTTTTTATCTTTATTTATAAACAAGGATGACAACATCCATAAAAGCGAAGCTCTGAAACGGTTGGACAGACGAACATTAACACTTGTAGAGTGTCAGAACTGAATAAGTGAATTTGTTGCAAAACTTTTTAATTAAATGGTACTGTTTAAGGACATACATTTTTAGAACTTGATTATAGAGATGCTTTGCTTTTGTCATTGTTCTTTGTTGTTATAGGAATCAGTATTCCAAAAATCAGATGAATCGGATAATTTTAACATACACTAATTTGTTATTAAAATAAAAAAATCATCATGTTTTAAATGGACATACGGACTTTCTGGTAACGATTATAGAGTTGCTGCGCTTTTTAAGTCGTATCTAGCAATCACCATGAAATGTTTGAAATTGATCGGACAATTCTAGACTGCTTAATTAACGAAAAGAACTAACCATTACGGACGGACGTACAAACATACTTTATTTTAATTTCTTTAATATAGCCATAGAAAAATGCAAAAAGTATCAGGTAATATTATACATATATTGTTGCAAAAAGTTAATATCTTTCTATTAAAAGCGAAGCTTTTCTATAATTAGGGTCAGTCCGTCCGTCAGTAACGGATAGCTCTTTTTGTTAATTAAAGAATGTCAGAATTGTCCTATCAATTTCAAACTTTGCATGATGATTACTATAACAGTTAAATATTAGCCAGTATAGATACAGTGTACAGCTGTTAAAGTTAATGATTCTCATTATTCTTAACCATTTTAATTCTTATTTTATTTAGTAATAGTTCTTTTTATAGTTTAAGTAGATATACAAGTAATTTTTATGTTTAAATAATTGGTTTTAACATTTATAATTTTCTAGACAATAGAACCCATGTTGGTGTCAGTTTTCTAGGTTAATTATATGGTTTTGAAGCGTGTTAATTTTACTATACTCTGACTTTTTACTCTATTTAAAATACTAGTGGCTTTGCCCGAAGAGGTTTAATCATATTTTAGATTTAAAGAAAATTCTTTTTCTTTTTGGGGGTGGTGAAATTATTTTTTTGGGGGGGTTTAGTTGACCCCACTATTTTTATTTTAGTTTTAAAAAGAAAATTTTTTTTTTTTTTTGGTGGGGGGTTGTTGGTGTGTTGGTGTCCTACCCCTCCCAAGAATATAGTTATAAACCTTCCCAGGACCTATGAGAAGTTACCCTGTAAAGGAGAACCTGATCGGTTCAGTGGTTAGCAAGATCCTTCGCTAAAAACAAACAAACAGACAGACATAGTTCTACTTTGTATTATAGAAGGATTTTATTTAGTGATTCAGTAGAAAAGATTCCAAATAGGTGAGCGTGATAAAAAATTTTGCTTGAGAATTTCGGCTAAAGGTAGAAATTCTCTAATTATTATTAATATTTAGGTATGTTCTAAGTCTGTTTATTGTGTTTTATGCTTTTTAAATCAAATTCCAATTATTTATTTGTCTATGGTAAAATTTACTTGATGCTTAGATAATTTAAATCTTTTGTGATTAGATCAATCTTTAAATGTTTATCAATAGTTTCATAGTGTATTTATTTATTCTGAATTTATTATTTTATTATTTTCTTGATTATGTTTATGTTTTTTTTTATTTTGTGATTTTTTACCTTTTTCAATAAATGTTTTACTTTTTACATATTTAAACCCTAATTAAAAGTTAAAATATTTATAATAATATTTATATCTTGACACAATGCAGTGTAATACAGCAACAATCTACATCCTGTTCCTGACAAAATCAGTATCCAAATTTTTCATTATTTTTCAAAAGCCAAACTTTGCAAAATGGAATTATTATTACTCGGATCTTACACCAGATTATCAAGTTTTCAAAATTGTCAAAAACAAGGATGACAATATCCATAAGTAGCGAAGCACTAGTAATCAGACAAAGTAAGCTATGGAGCAGTTGTTCAGTTCTCTTAACAACAAAAAAGAGAGAGAAAATGTAAAACTCCAAGAAAATCATGAAACCATAAAGCATGACTGACAGACAGACAGACAAAACAATAAATAAATTAGATGCGTATATGAATCTTCAATAAAAATTTCAGCGAACAGTCTATATTTAATAACAGCCAAGAAAATCACATTTAGACTGACAGAATGATAGCCAGAAATAGTGAATCATAGAGTAGCTCCAATACTAATTAAAAAGTAGCTTCGCTACTTAAAACATACTTTTTATAGAAAAGAACAACACCACAAAAAATAATGTTAAAGTAAAGAAATTATTGAAATTATATTAATTTTATTCAAAAGCCAGTATATAATGTATTATAATATCTTTACATGTGTAATATTCATTTGATTGAGCATTTAAAAAGCCATGATGATAGTCCAATTTCTGAAAACAAATAGTCAAGTAAAAAAAGTAATACTATTTTGTGTACAGATATAGAGGAAAAGTTTTTTGTAGCATATTAAGTGGCAGATTTAATCCATTGCAATTGCAAGACCAACTAAGATACAATGAAAAATAAATAACCTAGGACTAGGAATCATTATTATAATCGCATCATATTATGGCCATCTTTCTGCTGTTAGTAAAATTATTATGTTAATTCCATATTTGTTTGCCCTAAATAAGGCCTGTGTTAATTCAATTGTATTGAAATTAGGATTTTTTTTTTATTATTCAGTGAAAATAATCTGAATTACGATACAATACATGATTTTTCAGTATGGCTAAGTAACCATTTTATCCAGTGGATGTTAATTGGTTGGAAAGCCATACTTGAAAGGTTATGATTTTAAGTTTCACCTCAATATATTGAACAAATTATTCAAGTTCATTTCAATTCTTGGCTCCTGCAATTAAATTTATTTATTAGTATTCTTTGTCTTAAATTGTATTCCACATGATACATCCAAAAAGATAATACCACCCCCCCCCCCTCATAAGTTTATAAATTCATTCAATCAAAAGAAATCACAATTAGAAAACCCAAAACTTTTGGTGTTAAGAATGAATACTTATTTGAACGTACAATTTAACAGTGTCCAAAGTTAGATTATAACATTCATAAAGGGTAATCTTGTTTATTACCATTGAGGGTACGAAATATCATTGTTTATTGTCCCATACTTTATGTTCCCAGACATCATAATTTTTTTCCAGGTGAAAATGACATTACAACTAATTTTAAATCTTACCATGTATTTTGAGTAGTTCTGCAATTTCAGTATGACCATTTTTGTTTGCCTTGGCTAGTGCAGTGAAACCTTTACAAAACAAAGTATATAAATATGTTTTAAATATTGCTGCTTGTAAAATATCTAAAGCATTAACTGCGAAAAATAACAAGACATATCAAATCATGGATTCACATCACAGTGAGTTACAAAGCTGATGCATTTTGGTTTGGGAATGAATTGATGAAATATAAATTAGATAAATTCGTTGTCAATAACATCAAATAATTTTTTTTACATAATGTCTCCTGTTTTATTAAAAAAATACGACTACAATTCAGTCAAAATTATATTTTGCTATTTTTGACCCTTTTATTTAACAACCTTTGTTTTTAGGTCTGCAGTGGGTGGAAAAATGGGTAGATTTAGTTCAACTGATTAACCAAAAACGTCCTAATAGCAATACTAGAAAGGATTTATGAATTGATTTAGCATCCTTTCAAACCTTCAGCTACAATAGAAGTTTTGATATTTTGAAATTGTATTCCTCCCAACGCTCCTTAGTCTAAAAGTATAATTAGATTTTGCAAAGCAAAAGGAAAAAATTACTATTTCTGACAAATAAGAAGAGTCAATTTACACAATAGTCTAATTACAAGTACTTACCATCATTATTGGAAGTGTTAACATATGCACCATGTTTAATTAATGTTTCCACTATGTCATTGTATTACCACTACTATACTACTACTACTACTATTTACTGAATTTACCTGGCCCATTAGCATGGATATCTGCCCCATATTGAATCAGTGTTTCAACTACATCTTTGTGTCCACTTTGCGCTGCCATCATAAGACTTGTGGCTCCTAAATCAATTTATGTTTGTTAATTAATTTTTACTTTAAAGAATATAATTAAAGATAATTTATTGAAAAAGGTCTTTTAAAGCTTAAGAAAGTAGACATAATTTAATCAATATGTTATTTACCCTGATTGTTTTTAGCACGGATATATGCCCCATGTTGCAACAGTGTTTGAACTACATCTTGGTGTCCATTTTGTGCTGCTACCATAAGACTTGTGAATCCTGAACAAATTTAAATTGATTATTTCATTATTACTTTGAAGAGAAGGTAAAGAAATGCTATGTTTCTTAAGACTATAGAAATAGGATTTTAGCACGGATATATGCCCCATGTTGCAACAGTGTTTGAACTACATCTTTGTGTCCCATTTGTGCTGCTGCTAAAAGACAATCCTTAATAGATTTAAATTGGTTATTTCATTTTTACTTTGATGAGAAGATAAAGAAATGCTATGATTCTTAAAGGGACAGTGAAGTATACATGTTGTATTAGTGTTTGAACTACATATTTGTGCCCCATATAAACAGCTTTCTGTGGATATAAAATTTACTATTATAATGTTAAAACCAGTTTTTTAGCCCTGAGAAGCCGAAGCCAATGGCTAAAAAAATTGTAGAATTACATCATCTCAAAAATAATTTAGAACTATAAGATTGCTATACATATATGTTGATTATGAATTATTAGGAAATTACCATCAATATTTGTGGCAATATCTGCCCCATGATTTATCAATATTTTCACTATTTCATTGTATCCATACAGAGCAGCAAACATGATACTAGTCACTCCTAAATATAACCTGAATATAGTAAATAGTCTAGATTTAAAAACTACCCTCATATAGATCTTTGCTTACTAAAAACTTTAAGGGAAAGCAATAGTTGATGTTTAACAAACAAATAAGTTTAATATTACTATTTATTTATTATACAATGTGAATCTTCCACAGATTAGTGCTTTTGCTTTAATAGGCTTTAAGGTAATACATATTTTTTTTTTACCTTAATCATTCTTTGCAGATACATCTGCACTATGACCAAGCAATAACTTGACAGTAGTTACGCAAAATTTGTCAAATGACTCCTGTGACCCCAATTTTTGGCTTATCTAACCTTATCTAACATGTTTAATACTAGCTGAGATACCAGGTAGAGGGGCGTTTATGCCTAAAGTCTAAATAGTCTAAAAGTATGATTAGATTTTGCAAAGCAAAAGAAAAAAAATACTATTTCTGACAAATAAGATTAGTCATTTTACACAATAGTCTAATTACATGTAATTACCATCATTATTGGAAGTGTTAACATATGCACCATGTTTTATTAATGTTTCCACTATGTCATTTTATTACTGCTTTACTACTACTACTACTATTATTTACATAATCTACTACCTATAAATAAAGTAAGCCCTGATGAAGTATCATAAAGCGTAAAAAGTTAGGATTTTGTTTTACTTAAAAAGGTTTTTTTATAATTTAACTAGGAAGTATGTATATTATAAAAGATTAAACGGATCATGGAAAGAAAACGAAGTTTCCAGTTTCGTCGTTTTTTCACAGTAGCCTTTCTCCTATTTCTAGCCCCTGCTCTAGCCCTGCAGGGCATATTTTCTAACCCTGCGGGGCAATTATTAACATTTACTTAACCTAACCTAAAATAACCCTTCAAAAGCTACTGTGAAAATACGATGAAACCGGCAACTTTGTTTTCTTTCCATGATCCAATTAAACTAATTTCTTAATAGACTTATCTTTTTTATTCTTTTTAGTTTGGATTATCTAATTTTGTGTTTATTTTGAAAGTGTAGCTTCTCTATAATTGGTTTGTCAGGGAGTAATAGTTATAACATTAGTTATTTATTCTTAGGAAAAATAAATATTCAGTATTTTTTTTACATTGAAGACGTTCCACTATTCTCACCAATCTATTTAGGTGTGGCAGAGGGCCCAATCTTTTGCTGCTATCAAAAGTAGACATGATTTAATAGAAAATGTTTTTTACCCTCATTAGTTTTATGATTGATAGCTGCCCCATGTTTTAATAATGTTTGAACTACATCTTTGTGTCCATTTCCTGCTGCTAGCATAAGACTTGTGGATCCTGAATTAATTTATATTGGTTATTTTATTTATACTTTAAAGATGATAAGAAAAGATGATTCATTGAAGAAGTTAGCCCTCATAATAATTTTGGTACACCAAATGTGCAGTTTTACAGGAAAGTTTAATTTCCAGGGCTAGGATTCAATATAAAAATTACAACATAAAATTCAAGATTGTTAAATATTTTGGTTATAAATTATTAAATAATTACCATAAATATTTGTGGCATTGATATCTGCCCAATGATTTATCAGTATTTGCACTATTTCATTGTATCCACTCTTAGCAGCAAATATGATACTGGTTGTTCCTGAATATAACAGCAAATAGGCAAGAATAAAAAATTCCCCTTATATGGATCTTTGCTTGTTAAGAACTTTGAGGGAAAGCAATAGTTGAGCAAGTTTGACATAATCAAATAAGTTTAATATTACTATTTATTTATTATATAATATACAATGTGAATCTTCCACAGATTAGTGCTCTTGCTTTAATAGGCTTTAAGGTAATACATATTTTTTTTTACCTTAATCATTCTTTGCAGATACATCTGCACTATGACCAAGCAATAACTTGACAGTAGTTACTCAAAATTTGTCAAATGACTCCTGTGACCCCAATTTTTGGCTTATCTAACCTTATCTAACATGTTTATTGTTATATATTTTGACTATAAATTATTAAATAATTACCATAAATATCTGTGGCATTGATATCTGCCCCATGATTTATCAATATTTTCACTATTTTGATGTATCCATAAAAAGCAGCAAACATGATACTGGTCAATTCTGAATATAATAGAAATTAGGCCAGAGCTTGATCTTTAAATCGTTTATAGGTGATCTAAACTGGGGCGATTCATTCAGCGCACCATCAAATTATTAATATCAATCTTTAAATCAAATTTGCATGGGCGATTTGGCGTGGCCAGTGGCGCGGTTCCGGCACGGCAATGCCACTCACCAAGTGGCATTGCCGGGCCAAATCGAGGTGAATCATATGTAATAAATGGATATTTTTTTAATTACTTTAATATTTTATTGCAAAACTATCGTGAAAACATTTTTATAATTATTTTTAAAATAAATTATATATTAATGTTTTATATAAAATACCATACTGACACGACATTTTATATAAAATCTCGGATCTACTGCAGTTCATGGTAAAATATTGCTGGTAACGAATGCTTCCTGTTTTCTGGCAATGTTAGAAGATTCCTGGATCTAGCATAACAAGAAATATTTCTGGAGCCACCAATGTTTAACATTCCTGGTTGCCAGCAATTTATGCATATTCCTGGCCACTGCCATGTTTGAAATATTTCTGTTAAAAAGCAATATTTCCCTTTTTTAATTCTAATTTCCCTTTTATTACACTAACCCCACAATTAGAGGTTGATAACATTCACACAACTCAAAAGTGGCTATTTTGGCATGTTTGCCTGATATGGTGGGGGGTGGGAGGGTAGTGGTGTTTCTCTGTTTTAATTGAGGGAGTTAGGAAATGCTATAAATATTGCTACGCTCTGCTACAATTCACAGTATATTAAAAACCTTAAACTGATCAAATCTCAATAATGAATTAGAGAGAGGGGGGGGGGGGGGACTGAGACAAATATCATAAAAATTCCTTATTTCTGATTTTTATCTACAGTTAATAATACAACGTTTACGTAGGTGTAAAAAGTAACAATATAAAAGTAGTCAGGAAAAACTTAAAGGTTAATAGGTCCTGGAAAGTTTTTTAACTATTTTGGTTGATTTGAGGGTATTATCCACAATCCTCCTAAGATAAACCGCCACTAGATATTATTATATTATTATAATTTTTTGGTTTATCGGTTAACAAGATCCCTCTGTATACAAAGACAGTCAAACACACACAAAAGCGGACACCCTGTCACTTATAAATAAGTATGAAACTCATTATGTAATTGTAACTTACTTTTCCTAAATATTTTACTTTAAATTATAATCCTTCGCTACTTTATATTGTAGATTATAGCAGTTGCGCCCCTAGCATTATGAGGCTTCATTTTAAATTGATAGAAAGGGGGCTGAAAATAGCCTAAAACCATCATGGGACCTTGTGAAGCTTCTCTAGAATGAAGAACTCAATCGAATCAGTTGTTAGTGAGATCTTAATTGAGAAAAAAACAAATATTGCTATATTGTCAACCTTGCTTGCTTGAGTTTACAAAGCATAAAAAGGAGGGAAGATAATTTGAATTTAAAACACCCGCCAAAAGTATCAGAGATTTAGATTTAAAAATGAGCAACCAATTAGCTTTTTTGTCAAGAGGTTACGTTATCTTAACTCGAATACCCACCAATTAAAACCCTGTATTTTATAAGACGAAATAAAAATGCCATTCAAATTTTGGCGCTAAAGTGTTCTTTCTCGTAAAGTTTATACAGCCTCAGGCGTTAATTGAATTTAAAAACTTGCGCTATGAAATTTTGGCGCGAATTTAATCATATGTGTGTAAAAGTTTATTGATTTAAATTTGAAAGTCTAAAAAAGGGGGGTAATAGAATAATTTGAAATAAAAATCTCCCGCCATAATCTAATTACTTACATGGTTTCATGGTCTGTACTTCACAGTTACCCTCATAGATTTTTTTTTCAATTTTGATCCCCCCTCCCTGGACGGGGCACTTTTTTATAATTAGGTTAGTTTAGGTTATAGGGGCTAGTATTAAGTTTTGGCATTCTATAGGCGTTCAAGTTCGTTGGTTTTACTGTTTGATTTCAGAGCCTCACTTAGAAAAAAATTAATTTATTAATATGATGAAAATTACTAATTTATCTCCCCCACTTTTCAATATATTATAAAATAAAAAGGCGCGCTCAAATTTTGGCGCGAAATTAGATATGAAGATAGAAACAGTTAAATGTATAGGTAAAGATTCAACTCTCCTATATCCTTCCCCCACCTTTATTAATAAAATAATTGAAGCAACTGTCCCTTATTAATCATTGCTGTTTACCCCCTAAGAAAATGTGATAAAGGGTATGGGTTAAAAACTACTGTAAGCCAGTAATCTTCTCTCATTGCTGGTAACCTGGAAAATTTGCAGATTGCCAACTAACAGGAACCTAGGATATGCGAGCTGCTGGATCCAGGAATCTTGTAATATTGCCAGGAACCAGAAAGCATTCGTTACCAGCAATATTTTACCATGAACTGCAGTAGATCCAAAATCTCTTACTGACACGGCTTGAGTAATAAAGTTGTAATTGCGCGGATCGATATTTTAGTGAGTGCGCAAGCGATCTAAAAACACCGCGCTGAAAATCTTTTAAAAATCAATGTTTTATAGGTGCGCTGTGGCTCACCATCAGCGCACCTATGGTTCACCTCTGAATCGCCCCGATTCAGTGCACCATAAAAACGATTTAAAGATCAAGCTCTGAAGAAAAAAAACTACCCTTTTATGGACCTTTGCTCACTAGGCACTTTGAGGGAAAGCAATTGTTGAGCAAGTTTGACATAATCAAATAAGTCAAATATAACTATTTATAAATTATACAAAATGTATCTTTCCTAGTTAGGTGCTTTTTCTTTTATAAGCTTTGACAGAAAAATTCTTTTTTTAATAAGGGGGAATTCATAAATTGTATATTTACCTTTATCATTTTTTGCAGATACATCTGCATTATAATCAAGTAATAACTGAACAGTACTATTCTTCCCTGCTTTAGCTGCAGCATGGAGAGGAGTTTCTACATAAAAATACTGTTGATTAATTTGTTTGTGTTGTCTTTGACTTTGATAAAATTATTCAAGTTAATACTGGTTTATTTAGTCCTTTTCACATGGGATCCTGAATATCCTTATTGTGAACATATACAGGACACTTTCTGCTAACTTATGATCTACTAGCGGCTTCGCCACTAGCCTCTAGGGGCTTTGCCCCAAGAGGTGATCAAAAAAAATTTTTGGCGAAATTCATAAAAGGACCAGGGAAATCTACATAAAAAAAAATGACCAAGGAAATCTCCTGAGGGTTTTAATTTTTTATTTTTTGGGGGGTTTGGGGTGTTCCATCCCCCAAGACACACAGACAGACAGACAGGCGGACAGACATCATTCATCATAGATATGAGAGATATTAATACACATTATAATGGTGTAAAATAATCAGGAAGTATAAAATTAATTTTACTGCAGTGTGGTACCTTTTACATGTTAAAAAAATGGTATTAGTAGAAAAGTAAAAGATGCATACTATAAGACAAAAGATCCTTCACTCTTTTTTTGCAACTCTACATAAGTTTATCTATCTGTAAACTGATAGATGTAAGCAAGAAATGGAAACAATTAAATATATTTTCTAAGCACCTTTACCAAATTTGACTTACCAGAGTTATAAGTTAAATTAACTGAGTGTCCATCATTAATTAATTTCTGAACTTCGTGATCATCCCCCTTTAGTGATGCAATGTATAGTGATGCTAAAAAGAAAACGTTTATTATCACAGAAGGTAAATCAAGCTGTAAAAAAATTTTCAATCATGCTAAGAAATTCATATTAATCAATTTAAACATTTTTAATTGATTCAATCACTTTGTATTATATATGACATAAGAAATGGGGTTCAGACTACATTGCCTTAGGCACTTACTTCTGAAACTTATAAGTAGCATTCAGAAAAAAAAGTTTACATCAAGTAAGCCCCTATTTCTCCAAAGTGATAGATAAGAAATAAGATATATATTTACCATTACTCTTGTAAGTCTTCTCAGTGGCTAGAATAACATAAAATGATCAATAATCATATTAGAAAGTTGGGTGTAATTATTTTTTTTTACTCTAGCTAGTTAAACAATGTTTTATTGAATTAAAATGGAGTAGAAGTAGTAAGAAAGGAATTCTCTAGGTGTGTTTCTAAAGTTTCTAAAGAGAGGGGCGATTCTGTTGACTGGTTAATTTTTGGTGTACTGTTATCTGACTTGTATTTCTATTTTGAGGATTTTAAAGCCCAGTTATTTGTTTTGTGAATACTTTCGTTTTAATTGTGATAAATATTTTCCATGAGTAAAATTAGGTGTACTATAGTACTTCAGCTATATAGCTTACCTAAACATTGACTTTTTTCAACATTTATTTCATTGGCTAAGAAGCCACCATCATAAGTTGCAATTGCTGGATCACAACCAGCATCCAAAAGTTTAGTAACGAAGTTGTTATCAACCCCTGCAAGTACCAATGGCGTCCTTCCTAAATAAAAATAATTTTCAACAAATCTTTAATGATTTCTGAAATACATAGACGCCAATCATTTATAATTAAAAAATATATTGACTGTGTATTTTAATTTAAAATAACAATGGCGTAATTTTCTTTGTATCACCTACAAAAATAATGGATTTAAGAGTCATGCTAAGTTAAATGTCACAATAAATCAATAATGATGAAAAAACTCTGAAAATAATACACATCAAGTAAGCAATGAATTTCATATAAAACATCAGAATATCTATTGAGCTACTTTATCCACTTTGATTTTTTTTATAACATGAGTGCGGTTGAATGTGGTAATAAGTGATTTTCAATCTTAACAATTTTACCTTTGCATATTCTAACTTATTTCCCTGCTCTTTAATTAGAATTCAATAATTATTGTTTAATTTGTAATAATTCATATTTTGTATTATTTATTTCAACTTAAGATGTGAAATTTTGAGGGGTAAATTGTTAAGATTTTTATAATAAATTTTTTCACCTTTTTCATCTCTTGTATTTATATCATTTCTATACACATTCAACATTGTAACAAAAAGGCTCTCACAATCATCGTTTATTTCCTTGCATTTAACTTCCATTCTCTTTTCCAAAATATTCATATGACAATAATTTTCATGTTGATGGATTTGGCAAGCAGTTATTATACTGTGAAATCCAGTATGAACTTTGATCATTTTACTTAAAATAATTCAGTTTTGAAATATAATTCTAATAAAATTAGTGTAGTAATTATTTTTTAAAAATTCAAGATAGAAATAGTTTACATATTTACTTAATGTGAACTAGCCTTTAATTGGACTGTAGTAATTAACATTAAAGGAACCCTGCGAGAAATACACTGATCTAACTGCTGAAAGACTGCCACAAGTAGATCCAATACCCCAAATTTGAAGCCTTTAGGTCTAATAACAAAAAAGTTGTAGGCATTTAAAATGACATTTTATGTACAATGAAAATTTTGAAAGATTTTCATTGCTGATGTTAAAAAATTTGAAATTAAACTACATAGCCTAGAAACAAAGTTATAGGCTTATTTTCATCATACATTTAGGTTGCCATTAACTAATTATATTTTCACAATAAAAATACCTATTTTTATAGTCAAAATCATTAAAAAAAATTAAGTTTAACTTATGTTGTACCAAGAGTACTGTAGTATTTTCAGCCAATCAGAAGGCTGAATCAGCTCAACAATCGATCACAGCTGAGCTTAATTTAGTTTCATTTGTTTACACTATGGTTTTATGCTCAAAAACACAAATTAAACCAAATTTTTTTCAAAGATCTTTACTATGAAAAGTGGTGTTTTTATTGAAAAAAAATCAGTTACCGGCATCTAAGTTTCTGATGAAGATAAGGTTATAATTTTGTGTCTAGGCGACATAATTTAATATCATAATTTCTGTTATAAGCAATGGAAATCTTTCAAAATTTTCATTGTACTTAGAATGTAATTTTGAAATGCCTAGAACTTTTTTGTTATTGAAGCTGAAGGCTTCAAATTTGGGGTATTGGGTCTACTTGTGACAGTCTTTCAGCAGTTAAAGCGTTGTATTTCTTGCAAGATTCCTTTAAGAAAATATTTTCCAAATTAAGATAATTAGTTCCAAATTAATAGTGCTTCTCACCTAGTTTTATTTAACATTTTGTGTTCAGGTTTGCAAACTGTGATAAAGGTTTTGGACAGGTTGTATCTGTGACTTGCAATCATATTGTGAACAGCTGTCACAACTGATTTTATATTATGTATTAGAACAAGTTAAAGAACAATCCTAATTAACAATCTTTAAAGTTGCATATGTTAATATTTGTCCTGAAAGATTCTATTAACATCTGGTGTAAGAGTAAAAAGTAAAGTTATTTTTTTACTTAAACAGGGTATTATATATGGCAAAAATACAAAAACATTCCATAGTAATAAAAATAGAGTGCAATAAGGATGTTCAAGTTTAAGGATTAAGAAAAATCCTAATTTTCCAGGTTTTAAGAAATCTCTAAATGGCCCATGTTACTGTAATGCAGCTCCCAACACCCCTTCTCACAAAAAAAGTCCCAAATAACAGTTGTATTCACTTAGTTAATAAGAATAAATGTGTTTTGAATATCCCAACTGTCTCTTGGGGTGAAGACCTTAATAAATTTTTTTTTTTGTTTAATCTAAAGTGCCCAATACAATATTATTAGTGTAAATATCTCACTGGTAGGATCTGAAGAATTTCTCATAATCTCACACATCTCTTCTGAACTGAAATAACATTTTAAAATGTAAAAAAAAAATATTTAATAGTATTTTACAATCTTAAGTTTCAAGTTGCTCTTTCTTGGTAAAATTTTTCTTAATATGTTAAATAAATTCTCTTGTGCCAATATTTTTTTTAATTTCTGCAAAGTTTTTATTAACTGTAGTTTTTGTAACAATAATTGAATTAAATACTTACTTGTTAAATTTTTTCTCAATATGCTCAATGAATTCTCTTGTGTCAATTTTCTTTTGAACTTCCACAAAATTTTGATTCACTGCAGTTTTTGTGAATATCACATAAACAGAACCAGTGACAAGTCCAAAGAGTATAAGTCCTTAAATACAACTTAAAAGTTAAAACCTTTTACAGTGCAAGGAACAAAGATTAAATCCAACATTTTATATACCACAATCACTATTCATGCATATTATGTTTGATAGTTACAAAAATTACTAATGTAATAAAAAATTTTCTTTTCTGCATTATAGGAATGGATTATGTTAGTTAGAAATCTTTTATTTTAAATTACCTCCAATAATATCAAAAATCATTTTCTTCAAGAATTTCTGTACTCTTAAATTGAAATAAATTAGTAAATCTCTTTTTATTACCAGGAATAAGATATAACCAACAAGAAAATAAATCTAAAATAATAATAGGGAGGCAGATGTAAAGATCATTAATTCTTCTATGTGTTGTCCCCTAATGACAGCTGAAAATCATGTGTAGGTTTCGTGATTTATTTCCAAATTAATATTGTTGTTGGTATAAGCTGCTGTAATACTATTGTGTTATTAATAAAATAAAGTCAAACAATTAACAAACCTCTTCCTGTTTATCTTCTTGAGATTGTCTGCAAATCTTGAATCTGCAATTAATTTGAATTAGAATCTCATCTATAACGTAAAATGATATCTATCTGTCTATCTGGATAAATGTTGAACTGACAAGTTTAAGCTTCACTGGTCCTGTGATGGTTTTGAGCTATTTTTGGAGAGTGAAACAATCCCAACCACCTAAACTCCCAAAACAAAATAATAACCTTGCCCTGTAATTATTTTTTAAATAGAAAAAACTGTCAGGTAAACCATGTTACTATATTTAGAGGAATTATTGACATTATCACTGAAGCTTAACAATTTTTAGCTTTATAGGAATTTGGGACTTCACATCACCTTTTAGGCTGGGGTTAGGTTAGGTGGCTTATTAAGAAATTCTAGATAAACTGTAATTTTTTAAAAATTTCAACCTTTAGGGGTTTCATCCATTTCTAAAGTTTGATCTTTCATATTTGGCTTAAACACAAATTCAACCCAGCATGAGGACAACTTCAGATAATGTAAAAATTCCATAGAAGAAACAACCAGACAACATCCTATTATTATCCACACAGTTTTCAGTAGCTGCGATATCATTCTTGATCTGTTCTGACAGTCCCACCTTTATAAACATCATCATTATTAATATTGAAATTTTCCTGCATTTATCAACAACAAAATTCAATTACTATCTAGCAGCAAAAAAACAGTCAAAAATCTCCCAAAGACTTGAATTTACCTATAAACTGAAAATTTTACCATAATTTTACAATTAAAACCAAAACTACTTTAAAAAAAGGATAAAGATAAACCTTCCCCTTAAAAAAAGGTTAACTTCAATATGATGAAAATAGTTTACCATAAATCTTGTTGGGGAAATGGTATGATCTCTTCCTGAATAAGATATTGAAGTACAACAACTGCAATAGTAACAATCAGGGCAACCATCTTGTTAGTCATTCTTGCCTTTCTTTTCTTACTACAGTTTTCATTAGGGTCTTCAGTAATTTCTTGCTGTTGGAAGGATGGAACTGGAATGAAAAGAGCTGATCTGTCAGTAGATTGATTTGTTGAAGAACTGTTGAACACTATTGCAAGTGATGGAATGAAGAAAAATGTTGTGTTCATGATTGTCATAGAGATAAGGATTCCATACTTCCATCCAAGGCTAAAGACTATAATGCTCATGAGTGCAGCAAGTCTAAGAATAAACATCAATATAAAATATTGTTTTTGGGCAATATTATGAAAAATCATCTACAGTTTTGTTATACTATTAATACTAAAATTGGGGACAAGGAGGGTCTATAAAGTGATAAGTTAACCTGGTTTTATTTTGAAGTATATGAAGATTTTTATGTTTTCCTATCTAATCTTTAAATAATCAAAATAAAGTCATAAATCTTCAATATTTTAGTAAAAGAATTTTTTGAATTATTTCTTGATCTGTATAGTCAAAATATTCAGAAAATGTATATATTTGCTAATGTTTGATTATTACTAAAAACTTCTGCAACCAATGTAATTTAAATATAAATTAACCTGACTGTGATGTCAACAGAACTTCTAACCATCAAAACAAACTTATCTAAAAGTTTGGGTTCTCTTTGGGACACATTTATCTTGTAACTGGACAAACCCCATAGAATTGACAGGTAAGATGTGGTGATACTTCGGATTTCCAGGGTGTAATCTTTTTGTTCTGAGTAATCAATGGAAAGAGGTTCACTGCTATATAGTTGAAACAAGAAAACTCCAGTCTGCAGAATGATTTGAAGTGTTGATTCAATTGAAATCTCATAAACCTGCAACAAACATCAAAATTCAATTTATTCCTTGAAAAAAGGATAAATATATAACTAGTGAATACGAAATTCGCTAGTTACTTTTTGTACCAGTTGATAGTTCACAATCCTATTGAATGGGTCTAAATTTCATGCTTTCAATGTGTGACTAATTATAACTGTTGTTTTGTGTGACCTAATTCTTTTTTAGCGAAGCCACTCTATAATTCACTTAGTCTGTCCATCTCTCAATCCATCAGTCCACAATGGCATAGGGGAAACATGATTTTCTCAGCTACTATTTAAGATAGACAGCTGAAATTTTAAAGGGCGAATATAGGTTCGATATGATATGAGCTTATATGAAAGGTGCCATTTCATACTTTTAGAATATCTATGCCAAATTTAAAAATTCAAAAAAATCCTTAAGTAGATTTTGCAATTTTCTGTTTCAATTGAACATATGATAAATGAGATTGACGACAAACGGTTTATTTTAGCCCTGTACAAGACTTTTTTTTACTATTTTGCTTAAGTTTGATTGACTATTACAATGGCACGCATCTTAAATGATAATTTAAATGTTTATTATTTTAGATTATATACTCTTTAATTCAATTTTTAAAAAAAGTAAAATTAATTTGCGTAAAAGTACGCCAATAGTTTTGACTAGGGTAAATAATACGTCTTAAAGTTTATTTTCTGTACAAAGATCATTGGTTAATTCTGGAAAATATAAAAACCCTCAAGTACGCCATTTTAACACACACGAACCTTAAAAAAACAGGGATTTGAAATCATTCTTCCTCCAAGAAAATTTTATCGATTATTTTTTTTTTACTTTTTACATTATTTGATGTTTTTTTAAACTTTTAAATATTTTACTTTATATAATTTGTATGAAGGTAGAAGATGGGTATATTTACCCCTGATTAATTGGTTTCCACGTTATTACGACTATCCTTTAACGAAAGCTTTTTAATTCAACCTTGCTACAAAGCCTTGTGTGATGCTAGGGTGTTTGAGTTCTTAGGGAACCACACTAATTACATAATATTATCTTGAGTTAGACAGGTTTTAAGCTATAAACAGACTTATACAATTATATATGTCAATATCTTTAAGTTATTTATAATCTATATAATGGCACCTTTGAAATAAGCTCATATTATATCAAACCTATATTCGCCCTTTAAGTGAAGATTTCTATGACATATGCCCAACGCATCCATTGTTTTGTCCATCTGTCTGTTACTTGGGGTGCTTGATTAATTCCTAGGTTTTCAAGTTTACATGATAATCTCATTTCCTTTAAAAGATAGAGGGCTGAAATTTTTGGGATTAATCAATTTTACATTCTACATATTTTCATTAAGATTTATTAAGATTTTTCTATTAATTGGGGTGCTAGATCGATTCCTAGATTTTAAGGTTTTCATGATTTTCTTTATTCCTATTCAGTATAGACAGCTGAAATTATCAGCGATTGAATATTCTTATTTACTAAGTATATTTGCGATAACTTTTATTTAATAGATTATTCCAATTTTTAACATTTAAAAAACAGCCTGCATTTTTGCTTCAAGATCCATGTCAGATCTATACAGGAAATAAATGTCTATATATGAGCTCAAGTCTTCCAAGGGATAAATGTTTAAAACTCATAGTGATCCAATAATCTATAAAAAACTCTCATTGCCCAGAACGATAAGGCCCAATATTTTACTTTATTAAGAATAAATTCATCTTTTTTATTTTATGTTGCTATTTACATAATGTTGAAGTATTTAATTACTATTCTTAAAACAGAAAATTTAAATTCATAATATAGTAAATTTAAGAAAACTTAGTTTTAAAATAAATTGATTCTAGCGCCACTTTTAATGTGTTCAGATTTACAAACAAAAATTAAAAACATTTTAACCCTTTCGTGATGGTTATATAAAAAAATATATATTGGAAAATAAATTCCATAATTCAAATTGCAATTTTGAAAGAATGAAAAAAGCATTATTATAAATACGTATCTGAAGATCAAATAAAGAAATCAAAAGAAAAATGGAAGAAAAAGCAAGTGTGAGAGAGTGGTTTTAATAAAAAAGAAAACGCTAAGGCAGAATGTTATTACTTTCATAGTATCAAAGGCTTTTATTACAAAATAAATAACTAAAATCAGCCGGAGAGAAATTCTAACGTAAGTAGTTGAACTTGAAGTAATCTTTATGTGCAAGTTAATATATTTATATTTATTTTCTAATATTTCCCCTGTAAATATACAGTGAACAGGTTTAGGGTGCTTTCCCATATTGAGTACATATCAAGCATTGAAAATACACTTCCATATTTTATAAACTAGCGGCTTCGCCCCAAGAGGTTTAATCAAACAAATTTTTCGTATTTTAGATTTAAAAAAAATTTTTTTTTTTTTGGGGGGGGGGGTAATTGAACCCACTATTTTAATTTTAGTTTTAAAAAAAAAATTGTGGGGGGGGCATTTTACATTTTTTGGGGAGTTGGTGGTCCCCCCAAGAAAATAAATATAAACCTTCCCGGGACCTATGAGAAGCTACCCTGTAAAGGAGAACCCGATCGGTTCAGCGGTTAGCAAGATCCGGCGCCACAGACAGACATCATTCTACTTTGTAATATAGATAAATTGTAAATTAGAAGGGATAGTTTTTTCCCATAAGCCTAATTCTTGCAAGGGGCCCTAACCCACCGAGGTTTACACTTGATGTGCCTTTACTCTTGATAGGATTAATTATAAGAATTTCTAAGAAATTTTAAAGCTTAACAAGGATGACATTATTTATAAGTCCTTAGTAAAACTAAAAAACATGGGAATGTTTACAATAGATTTATACAATACCTTTGATAGTAGATGCATATCAAAGCTTTCCAACAGACGGACGGACAAAGTAAGTTATATACTAGATGTTCATCAGTATGGGGATGTTTTTTTAATTCCAGCCATTGAAATTTAATAACTGAAGAGAAATTCACGTTTACCCCTTTACGGTTTCTTACTGACAGACAGACATTTCAATTAGAGTACAAAGAAACATATGATAACATCCATAAACTTCGTGAAGTTAATAAAAATCTAATAAGATAGACAATGTGGTTAAAACATTAGATTTCAATAGAAAAATATACAGTAAACTTTAAACATACATCTCTAAAACCTTAAAATCTAATTACTAAAACTTTAGCATAATGGACGGACTGACTGACAAAGATAATTGAATATATGATGCTTTTTAGTCAGCGAAATCCTCACAGACAAAATTGCTTTCTATTTTTATTTTAAAGTAAATCATAATTCTGATTGTGTACCAGACAGACATATAAAGTTCATGTAAAATTTTCTGCTAAAATATTTTTTAGTAGAGAAGCTACTCTATAATTTGAAATGTCCCTCTGTTTTTTTTCTAATAACTCGGACCCTAAGGCGGCCTAAGGCCGCTTCGTGACTAGTATTCTACATATTTACATCAAGTTTGTCTATTAATTGCGGTGCTAGTTTGATTCCTAGATTTTTAAGATTTCGTCATTTTAAAGATTTCTTAATTTTTATTGTATGACACTGCTCTAAAGTAAATTTTTTTTCAGATACCCATTCATGATTTTTGAGCTTCATTACTTGTGGATGTTGTTTTCATTGTTCTAAACACTCTTACAAGTATAGTTCTAGAAGTATCTTTTTCAAAATTTTGTTTTCTATAGACTAACTGGATAAACCCCCCTAACTATTAATTTTAATTTAAAGGAAGCTTGCAAGAAATACCACGCTTTAACTGCTGAAAGACTGCCACAAGTAGACCAAATACCCAAAATTTGAAGCCTTCAGCTTCTATAACAAAAAAGTTCCAGACATTTTAAAATGACATTTTATGTACAATGAAAATTTTGAAAGAATTGCAATGCTCATGTTGAAAACTTTGAAATTAAACTACGTGGCCTAGAAACAAAATTATAAGCTTATTTTTGTCATAAATTTAGGTTTCCAGTAACTAATTATATTTTTACAATAAAAATACCCATTTTCATAGTCAAAATCATTAAAAAAAAATTAGGTTTTACTTATGTTGTACTGAATGTACTGTAGCCAATCAGAAGGCTGAATCAGCTTAACAACCAATCACAGCTAAGCTTGTATTAGTTTACCCCTTTGTTTTCGTTTAAAAATGCAATTTAAATCGAATTTTTTTCATAGATTTTGACTATGATATGTGTTGTTTTTATTGTAAAAATGTAATCAGTTACAGGCAATCTAAGTTTCTGACAAAGATAAGGTTATAATTTTGTGCCTAGGCGACGTAATTTAATATTGTTTTTTCTTTTATGAGCATTGAAAATCTTTCAAAAATTCCATTGTACATAAAATGCTATTTTGAAATGCCTAGAACTTTTTTGTTATTGAAGCTAAAGGCTTTTTGGGGTATTGGGTCTTCTTGTGGCAGTCTTTCAGCAGTTAAAGCGTGTTATTTCTTGCAGGCGTCCTTTAAAGAGAAGTGTTTGAAATTTGTAGGACGTTGTACATAATTCTGATACTGAACTCAATAAATGTTTGAAATTCTATTTTGGCACTTTTCTTTTTGGGGCTAGGGGTGTGAAACACTGAAATATTTATTTCTTATCTATATTTATTTTTTAAATTTCCTTCTAGGGGCAACGTGGTTGAAAATCCCCCAAAAACTAGTATGGTCAGTCTTTACATAAAAGATAAAGGATAGAATAGAATCCAGATAGAAGCTTTGCCTGGCAAAATATCACCCATTTAATATTCAAAATAAATACCTTTGTTAAAAATCTAATAAAAAGCACATTAACTAGCATTTAAACATATTTCACCAATACACTAAAACATTTTTATTATTAGTATATATTTTATTGGGTATAATTTAAAATCATTAATATACAAGTTATTTTAGAACATAGTAAAGTAAAATTATGATGCTATTTGCCGGATTTATGGCAGTGTTGATGTCTGCTTCTTTTTTTCATTGCTTGTGGTGGTGACGGTGTTGGTGATTTTCATTGATGACAAGGAAGACAGTTGTAACTGTAGAAAGAAGTTGGTTTACATTGCTTGGTTAAAGTGTTTAGGAATCTACTTGATCATATCTGCTTTTTTCTACTTAATTTACAGCTCTATCCTAATCAAAAATATATTCATAAATATATATGATTTTAAAACAAAAAATATGATTTTTCAAATTGAAAATTAATTCCTAAGCCTCAATAGTCAAACAAATATCATCAAAAGCCTAAATAATAAATCAGATTTAATAATATTTTTTTTTATTGATTGTGCCTATTTCCATTATATAAATTCCAGTATATCAATATAGTTTTCAATAAAAATAACGGTCCTACAACAAACGCAGGAGTCCCAAACGTCGGAGTAGACAAACACAGGAGTGGACACTTAACCTAACCTGACCTATTTTAAACCATATTTTGGTTTTTAAATGCCTAACCCCTGCAGGGGACTTATTTGTATATTCATATCTTAACCTAAGCTAACCTGTATAGAAATACTTACTTAAATTAATATTTTAACACTCCTGTGTTTGACCACTCCGACGTTTGGGACTCCTGCGTTTGTCCTGGATCCAAAATAACCATTGAAGTTTTTTTTATAAATTGTAACTAACCAATCAAAAATTTACAAATAGAAAATGCTTATTACCAAAAGTTAATGAATGAAATTGCTTGAAAAAGGAGGGTGTTCATACTACATGTTCAATAGATTTTACAATAAAATAATAATACTTACATAACATGTAAAGAGAGAAAAAATCATGAACAAATATATTTCAGTCAATATATAAATTTCAAAAAAATGCATGCAGTTAAAAATAAATGGTAATATCCTCTTAGAAATTTTTTTCAATTTTGAAAAATTGAGTACCTCCCCTCTACCCTGAACAACTCTGGCCACAGTGCTCGGCTACCTAGCCTGCCTAGCTGCAGCATTCGGCCCCCTTGCCTGCCTAGTCGCAGAGCTCGGCCCCCTTGTCAGCCTAGCTGCAGCGCTTGGCTCCCTTGCCTGCCTAGCCACAGCGCCCTAGCCCACAGTGGGATCTTTTGAAAAAAATCGGGACATCCAAAAAATCTAAAATCGACTTTTATCTATCGTAGGACCTAATAATGGCTGTAAGTAGACAGCTAGAAAAGAAATTTTTAAAAAATATTCATTTTTGGCGGATTTATGCCATTTTTAAAAAAGGTAGCGAAAAATTCTTCAGTTTTGATGATTTTCCAGATTTTTTACACAATTTTTTCAAAGCAACAAAAAATACATTTATGTTCATCTTATGAAAATAATTTTTGATTGAGGTACTTTTCAGATACCTGTACCAATGTCTAATTAAAGAAAAATTTTAAAAAAATATTTTTTTGGTGGTGTAAATTGACATTTTGTGAGAAAATTTCACCAAAAATATTAAGATTTTCAACCCCAAAAAATCAGTTTTCTCCATTTTACCCAAAAACGGACAGGAGGCCCCGGGTTTTGCAATAATAATATCAATATACAACATGTATTGTGTATAAAACAGTTTTCACAACCTGGGGCCTCTTGTCCGTTTTTGAGTAATTGAGCATTTTACATTGCATGGTTTGAACAATTTCGTTCTTGTTAATTTCAAATTTTCCTCCGTTAGAGGGGGAAGGAGTCATTTTAGAGCCCAAAGTCATCTCTGCAATGTTTTCTAACTTTTGAGGCGGAACTTTCTTTACTTATGCATCATTTGCCTCTGGCGAACCGTTTCGCCGTTATTTGCCGCCGTTGGCGTGATTTTTAACGATTTTCGCCGTTCTCGCGGTTTTAATGGACATTTAAGGGAACAAGGAGTCCTTAAAAAAAGATGACTTATAAATACTTTTATTTTAGCAATTAAATTTGCTAAATTGCATATGTTCTAAAAAAATTTGTAGTTCTAACTGGTTTTGGTCCAGCAGAAATTCAAATTTGGAGATTAATTATAATATTGCAAAAACATTATATACACATCAGAGAGAGAGAGAGAATTATACGTTTGAGAGAGAATATAATTTAAGTAATTATGCTTATATTCTTATACAAACTTTAAATGAAGATAGCTAGACCTAGAATAAAGGTATTAACACAAAATCAAAAGTGTTTTGAAACTTATGTTATTGTTGTTTATATCTGTAAAAAAAATATTTGAAAACATGCCTTATAAGTGTCCTATTTTACTTATACTGGACCTACCTAAAAATGCCGGGACTCGAAATGGGTGCACCTGACGCTATATTCATGTTCACAAACATTGTTTGCATTGAAGAAATATTTACATAGACGTTGATTTTGTTAAAATATTCCTATCCTAACTAAAGTTATGAAGGTTTATAGATTTTTTAAAAATAGGGTAGCTTCGCTCCCCCAAAACCGCCAGACGTACTTACCAAATGCACATTAGAAGTTAACAGAGGCAAAATTTAAGTTATTTTTGAGTTAAAGCAAAAGAAATTACACCATTTCGTCAAATACAAGCTTTTTTATTGATGTTTACTTTTGTCTACCCTCAATGTCCCGTTTTTTGGCAAAAGATCCCACTGTGTAGCCTATAACCTAACCTAACCTAAAATAGTTGTTCTACGTCAGGGGGGGGGGGAATTACTCAAATTTTCAAAATTAAAAAAATTAAGAGAATTAATAATAATAATAATGTTTATTTGGTGCTGCCAGGTACCCCCTAGCTTAGGAGATAGCACATACAATACTCTAAATTGCTGCTATCTATCGACAATTTAGAGTTTACATTATGATGTTTAGTCTCATACAAAATAAAATAATATATACTAAGAGATTAATTATTAACTAAATATAAATTGGTGGAAAAGAAGTAAAATTTTCAGGATATGCACCAGGAGCTACAGGAGTACTATCTTGACCAAAATGGGGATAGTGTATTTGATTCCTGAAGCCCCTTTTTAAAGAAGACGAAAAGAAAAAAAAAGAATATAAAACAAATTAAATGTGAAAGGAAAAATTGAAACTCTAATTTAGTTAAATTGAGTTGTGAGGATGGTAAAAAAAGTAAAAAAAAAACACAAATAAACATTTATATTATGTTAGAGAAATCAGTAAATAATAAGAAAAATGAAAAAAAAAATATATGAAGGAATTTAGAGAAAAATAAAACAAAATAATATGAAAGTAAAGAGAATAAAAAGGAAAAATAATAAGATAGATCATTGTTGTATATAATTTTTATACCATATTTCAAGTTTTAAAATATCATTGAAGATTAATAAGTAGGTAAAGTTTTTATAAAAAGAAAGGAGAAAGAAAAAAAAAACATAAAAAGGAAAAAAAAGCAATACTTCAAGCCTTTGTCATTGTACAGGGTGAGTCAGAAAAAACTGAGTTTTCCGAATTTATGATACAACCAGTAGGAATATGGAAAAAGCAATTATAGGTTCTTGTTCTCTATAAAAATATACATTAAACTTAGAAAAAGTGTTTTTGAATATCTCTGAAAACAACGGCGCTTTTTAGGCCATAAAGATTTCAAAAAGTGTGTGTGATGACTTTTTTGGCCATTATTTTGTACTTTTTAGGTAGATTTATGAATAATAAAAAATATCTACCATCCTAAAAAGATAAACAAACATATTTTTTGATTATTAAAATTTGTATTCAACAGATTGTAAATTTTTGACATCTTAAAAATACAATTTATTTAAATTAAATTATCATATTAAAAATCAAACATTTTGTTGTAATCTATTGTTAAGATTTAATACTCCATGACCAGAAAACCAGCTCATGACCGGAAATATTTCATCTTGTTACCTAAATTCCTACCCACTTCCCCTGAATTTCCTCTATATTTTGTGCAAGACTGGATTTAATCTCCAAAATCTCCGCCCCCTTTTGATAAATTATACTTGTGTGTTATAATCCATAATAATAACTTCATTTAAATAGGGTAGGGTTTCTAAAAGGCATTTTTATTTTAAAAATTCAAACCTTGATAACTTTTTTATCTTAAGAGATTTTTTTGTCAAATAAAAAGCTTTTTTTTCTTTTTACTATAAGCTATGTTATTATAGAAGATTCTTTTAACCACATGCATCACAATCAAGAAATATGAAAAAATGACAAATTGCAGTATTCTAAAAATGCTTTTGTGAGAAGCCAAAAAGCATTTCACCTTTAAAACTCATTAAAGTACTTTTCTTAGACCTTTTTCTAAATAAATATTGAAATTTTAAGATTTTTTTATACAAAATAGATGAGTTATTTTAATTTTTCTTGATCAACATTTTTCACACAAGGCATTTTTTGACACCATACACCTATCATAGAGGCCGCATTTTTAGAGATAATGAAAAACACCTTTTACAAGTTTGATGTGCTTTTGTACAGAGAACAAGGATATATAATTATTTTTTTTTGTATTCCTTCTGGTTGTTTCATAATCGAAAAACTCAGTTTTTTCTGACTCACCCTGTATTATTTTTCAAAAAAAAAAAACAGAAATTTCTCAATTCAAAATAATAGTTTTTTATAGAATGCCACTTTGAGCTTTGCCCTATATTCAACCCTCCCCTCCCCGCCAAAAAAAACAACACTCCCCTCCCCGCCAAAAGACAACCCCCACCCCCTACTTAAAAAAATCACTAGGTTTTTTATGAAATCAATTTTCAAGATCTGTTTATGCACTCAGAACAGTTTTCTCTATTACAAATAAAATTAAGTTTTTCCAACAAAAAATCTTTGAGTTTCATACAAAATTGTTTTCTTGACATAACTGTGCTAAAAGTATAAATAACCTCGTCATTATTATTATCATTTTCATTTTCAGGATTAGGATTAGTATTAGGAATAATGATTTCATTCCATAACTTTGGTAGATCAGAGTTATAGAATTATGCCAAATAAATTATTGTTTTTTGTGTTTTTTGAAAATCTGTTACATTGCATAGTAATTTTTCATAAAAAAATGTACATGATTACAAAAATGTAAATAAATATGATTATTGAGTTAAACTAAAGCTTCTCCATAGATGTTACAAGATCCATATTAGCTTCCTATACCCTCTAACAGTCCAAAACACAATTTAACTAGAGTGTCATTAAAACTGTATTTTATGTGCAAAGCCATAAAAAAGTTAAATTTATATGTGAATTTTGTAAAAAAAATTACTACATTTCTATATTATATTCAAACATTATAGCAGTTAATTTTTCATTTCTTAAAAGTCCAAGATATAAAATATTTTTTCATTATATTTGATTGTTATATGTACATATATATTTTAATTTAAAAAAACTTTTTCATAGTAAAATTGAGATCTTATATTTATGAAAATTGAATTATTAAATATAGCTGACCATGTACTTTTTTTTATATACTAGTGAGTACATACTAATTTAGCTTTTAACAAATTTTAAATGTAAAGGTATTAAGTTAAAGGAAATATTTTACAATATAATTTAGATTTAAATAAAATTACTTCAGAGTAAAGCTGACAACCTCCAGTTTACAGGATGTAGTTAAATACTTGTTAGAGATAATAATTAGCCCCAAAAGTAAAAAAAGTTTTTAAATATGGTAAAAGATGATAATCTAAACCTTAATTTTGGGTATGTTAATCTTATACATGGTAATAATGACCTCGATGGTATTAGTTAATGAGCATTATTACAACTCATCTAATAAACATCTATTTTAGAAAAAGTTTCAAAGAGTTTGGTGTTATTACTCATAGTGATATATTCATGGTTACCCAGGCAGAACTGATTAGGATTTGTTTATTGTTATAGTAATTTTAATTTATTCTGTATCTTATACTTTTTATTTTACTAGCGGCTTCGCCCCTAGCCTCTAGGGGCTTTGCCCAAGAGGTGATAAAAAAAAATTATTGCGAGAGACCATAAGGACCATGGAAACTCCTTCAAAAAAAAAAAAAAAAAAAAAATGGGGGGGGATTTTTTGGTTTTTGGGGGGGTTGGGGGTGTCCCACCCCCCGAGAAAATAGCTTAAAACCACCACAGGACCAATAGGTAGATACCCTGAAGAGTAGAATCCGATCGGTTCAGTGGTTACCGAGATCTTAAGGGACAGACAGACAGACGGACGGACAGACGGTCAGACGGACAGACAGACATCGTTGTACTTTGTATTATAGATGACCTTACAATGTTTTTTTTTTTTAAATAATGCCTAAATAAATATTTTTATGTTTCATGTACACTTTAGATTTAAATATCTCACATCTTAATACCTTCTGTTTCTGATATTCCTTTCTTTTCTCTAGATCATGTGGATTCATAAAACAATTCAGACCCTAAAAATAATTTTTAGTTATTAGATTTATTTCTGCTTGAAGTGTTAAATAAATAATCTATAAAAATAATATTTCTATTCAAGTCTGGCTTTAAAACCTATTACACAGCTGATCTAAAGGATAACTGGGTCCTGCGGAAGATCACACAACAAATTGATGAAAACTAGTAAAATATGATGCCCAGGGAACCCAGAACTGGTTTTGGTTAAACTGTATGAGTAGCTACCTTACTATGATTTTTTTCAAATTACTTTTTCTTCAAATTTAAGAGATTTCAGATTTTTTTCTTCTCTAAATTGAAATATTTTGTAATTATTTCAGTTCATGAGTCACTTGGGGAGGATCATATGCATTCTGACTACTTTTAAGGGGGGTACCCCCTCTCCCCATGGGTAACACCACCCCACCCTGTCCCGCCATCCTGAATTTTTTTCTTTGTTTATTGCTGATTTTCATGGTTTTTTTCTTCAAATTTAGGAGATTCAAGATTTCTTTTAGATAGAAATTTAAGCATTGTGTTAATGTTCTCAGATTATTAGTCAAATAAAACAATGAATACTATCTTAACTTCACAGACATTATGGAAATTTATTCTTTGCATGCTCTCTCTGGTTGGATGTTTTGGGTGGCTTCTGAAAAATGAAAGTTTTTTATTAGTGGTGCTATTGCTTGTTGTATGACTGTATTTCCAGAGAACTACAATCCAGAGTTAAATAGAGCTTCTAATGAAAATTATGATGAGGTTATAGCTGATCTTGATGGTAAAATTCAACTTATAAGGAAGGAGGAGGCATCATGCATTTAAACTAACCAGTGTTCAAAGACTTTTGATCATAGCAGTTGTCAGACATTGTCAGCATCATTTCCTTGCCCCTATTGTCATGTTCCTCTCAGAAAGATCACATCTGCAGTTGATGACACAGTTGAAAATCTACCTGAAGATCTATGGGAGGAAAGAACATTTGGAAACTTAAAGTAAAGCCATGATATATATACTACAATTTATGATTCCAACAGAAAGCTTGCCAAAAACTGCTATAGCACAGTTGAAGCTTGGATTCAAAAAGAAGATGCTGATGTCAAAGTTCTTGACAAGAGTCCTGTTGAAGAGTTGCATGCTATGATGGGGTTTGTAAATCACACCTTTTGGGATGGTTATATTAAAGATGTTCGGGGTAGAGAGCATACCAAGCCATGGACAAGCTTGTTAACCAATGGCTTTGGCAATAAGCTTGTTGATCAAAACAAGGTTGAAGATCCACTCAAGGAGGCATTAATAGCATACATGGGTCTTGAATTCAGTGTCACATCAATGATGCATATGATATTTAACCATCTAATACCAGCACTTTCTAACCCTGTATTACAAGGTAGAGGATTAGGTATTGTGTCAGGCCAGGCTGGTGATTCAATTCATTAGGAATCCAAGATCTTTTGGTCTGAATACAAGATCAATTCTCATGATAATCCTATATATAACATGCACTTTTGAATTTTTGGCCTTTTCAAATTTCATTTCAATTTAAAAACACTTTGGAATTATTTTTTTAAAAATTAAACATGCCAGATAAAGAACTATCTTTTCCTATCTGTGGGCCACAAGCCCCTGAAATGTGGGGGGGGGGGGGAGTGGTACCCTTGGGGAAAGGGAGGAGAACACAACAAGAGGAGTCAGAATGCATATGATCCTTCCCAAGTGACTCATGAACTGGAAAAATAGCAAAATAATTTAATTTAGAGAAGAAAAAAAATCTTAAATCTCTTAAATTTGAAGAAAAAGTAATTTGAAAAAAATCATAGTAAAGTAGCTACTCATACAGTTTAACCAAAACCAGTTCTGTATTCCTTGGGCATTATATTTTACTAGTTTTCATCAACTTGTTGTGTGATCTTCCGCAGGACCCCTTTAGCCTTCAGATCAGGTGTGATTAATATCTGCTGGATTAAAACTAATTCTCAGTCATATTGGAAAATTATGTATAAAATTATATTACCAACAGTTTCCCACGAATATTAAAATTAAGATTAAGACAATCACCCTAAATATCATTGCAGGCTGATAAGCAAATGCTTTTGTGAGTTTCCAATTACTAGTTTTGTTTTCCTTTTCCATAACAAGGTCCAGAATGAGGGATAAGCTGGGTAGTACAAGGATGATCACTAAAAATAAGAAGTAAAATATTATTATAGTAAAATATATCTAAAAATATTCATTATGTCACTAAAAAACTGTGTCTTCTAGATTGTAGTACAAAAATGAAGAAGCAAAAAAGTTTAGTTTTAAATTTAATTTTTGTTGTTGTGAATTTTACTCTTTATTTTCACATTTCCTGCAGGCTTCCTTTTAGTGAAATCTTTCAGTTTAGAGATATCTTACTTTGTTTTTAGAAAGATTATCTATGTTGGATTATACTCAGTTTTACAAGTTCAAGAAATAATTTCCAAGATAATTAGACATAAAACAAAATAAAATATTATGAAACATATAAGCAAATTTTTAAATATCATCCTAAAAGATGATTTAACAGAAAAAATGTGTCACTGATCATAATTTTGGTTTAATCAGGTAATGTTTGAAATTTTTAAGTAAAAAATGACCTAAAAACAAAGGTTGTTAAATAAAAGGGTGAAGAAAGCAAAAATTGACTTTGACTTACTTAAGGTTGGAAATTTATTATCAAACATGGGACTTGCACAAAAAAATTAGCTTTCTAGCTCTAATAGGAACTGAGATAAAAGGGGGGGGGGGCATCAAACGTCCCCCCGACCAATTCAGGGGCGGCAAGGGGCCTGACTGTTAAGGGTTAAGGGTCAATGTGATTTTTAGTCATAATTAGTTGATTAATCAGCTTACACCAATATAGTCTTAGATTGTGTTGTATTTTAAACTAATTCAATATTAAAAGAATAAGTTTTATATTCCTAAAATGGGTTAAAGTTTAAAACTAACCTGATGCTATGAAACCAACAGCATACATTTGGCCTTCTCCAAACTTTGTATAATCATTTGTGATGTTGTAGAACTCATTTTCATCTTTAAAACAATAATAACCTGTTGTAAGTCTTAAAATTCATTTAGATTTTGGCGTTATCCTCTTTTTTGCAAATTTGAGTAACAATAGATAGCAGTAAAATATATAATCATTTTATTTTACTCTAACCAGGCAGAATATTCTACTTTATTCTAGTTTATACTTTTTTTCTTAGATTATAGTAACTATAATTATATTATCCTTATACTAAAGTAACAGGATTTCTGTTTGTCTGTGTGTTTGTACTAAAGGATCTCGCTAACCCATGCACTAATTTCATAGGTCCCAGGAAGGTTTATAATATTGTGGGGGAGGGTACCACGACCCTCCCAAGAGAAATATAAAAAAATCTAAATTTTTTTTATGTTTCTCAATTTTACAAAGAGATTCTAACGCAACATAAACATCAACCTAACACAGACATATTTTAAATATAAAAAAAAACCGCTAGTTTTGTTATATTGTATTTCCTGATGTAGTTATTTTTTCATGATCCTCCTAAAAAAGGTTTAAACTGTCTTTAACCTGTTTTTAACAAATATATCAAAATTATACTATGACACCAGTAGAATCAGACTGCAGAGCCTAAATTTGAATTAAGCCCCAGATTAACATTTTTTGGAAATTTAAAAATTAATTTGTACTGTTGCTTGGGACATTTATATCCAGAGCAAAAGGTCTTTTTACTTGTGGGTAGAATTATTAGCTTTTGGAGTGTTTTGCTTCATAAATAATGTATTTTGTTATAGAGTAAAGTTAGGCCTTTTAATTTGATCTATCAAAATGCATTAAAAGGACTCTCCACAAGAAAATCAACTTTGGATTTTTGAAAATCTAACCTGAAACTTTTATTCTCTGTTCAATTTTAGGCATTTTTTGTTTTTGTGGCATTGCGATCGAAGCCCTTTGAAAATTTTGTCCGCCTCCTATTTGTACTCCCGCTATAACAATATACACTACACTTTACCTCCACTCAAAATATGTTCACCGCTAAAGAATTCTTACTACATTCCAGAGATTTTCTTTTGCCGCTTACTATTCATTCTCATATGCAATATTCTCTCCCCGCGTTACAATTCATGAACTTGTATAAAAATTTCAAACATTCTCTCTCCCCTCATTACAATTCATGCTCCAAATGAAAAATAAGACAACGTAGCTTGGAGAAGCAGAGAAAAGGCCTAGAACCTGTAATAAGATTCTTTGCAAAGGGTAGCCATATTGGTTCAATTATTATTAAGATACTGTATTACATATGCACAGACAAACAACCTGCTACTTTTATATGAGGATAGAAGTTTACAATGCTATTAGATCTACTCATCATATCAAGGATGACAATATCCATACAAGTGAAGACCTAAAATCAAAAGGATGGAAGGACAAAAGAGCAAAAACCATTGTAGAATGTTAGAACTTGAACAGCAGGACATTGATTTCTAAGTCTAAACACAATTGTACATAAATTTGATGCAAAACTGCGTAAATTTAGGAAACAGTAGGGACATTCTTCCATTTATAGGATTTGATTATAGAGATACCTCGCTTATAATACTGTGGCTTGTTGTCATTACTCCAAAAATCAGATATATAGGTAATGATTATCGAGTTTCTCTGCTTTCTAAATGATACCCAACTGTTAGAGGAATCACCAGGCAAAATCGATAGGAATATTCTAACATGTCTTTTTTAATAATTAAATAATATCCATCAATGACTAAACAATACTAATATTTTGGACGTTGCCGTTCCTGCAACTGGCAGAAATACAGTGGATGTATTTTTGTCAAAATTGTTTGTCTGGATGTAAATTCGACAGTGATTTGCTATATATCGTAGGTATGCTGACAAATATACATCTAACACAGGCATTTAAACATCCAAAATTGTCAATATAAGTATTGAAATTTAAAAAAATACAGAAGAAAAGGGAAGTGAGAGAGGGAAAAATTTAATCTTTAAAAAACAAAGAAAATATCTAAGCATAATGTTAAATCATGTATTGTAATAAAAAATGATGCAACATCGAAGTAGCGAAGAAGAGATAAATATAATCATTTAGCAAAATATCAAGAAAGTAAAAATAACAGATTCTTAAGATTTCCTAATTAAACATTATCTTCACTTCAACAAGAAATATTTAATAAAAAGCAAGGAAAGGAAAACAGATGGATGGAAATAGTGAAGTATAGAATGCTTTCCCATAAAGTGCATATTGAGCACTGAAAACCCACTGATTAGATCTTTGAAAATCAGGAGGGGACAACTCTGATATAAGAAACTATAAGACAATGAAATATTAGGACAAACTGAAAAGCAAAGTTCCATAGAATACAAAACAGGTTAGTTAAAATCAAATTTACTAATTGGCTCTGTTATTTACTGTGAAAAAGGTACATCATTTAATAAAAGCTTCCTTAAATTTTCTCTATTAAGTATTAATTCTCAATTTGATTTATTGTAAAACCAAAAAAGATAAACAAAACATCTAATAGATTTTACAAGAAGGATGGGGGCTGGTTATAGTTTTATTATATTAAAAACAAAATATAAAAAATGAAAATACACATTTTTGTAAGAAAATGTCAAGCTATTTACCACATAACATCAATAATTTGTACAATATTTTACTCATATATTAAACTCTATTGGCGGTGAAATTGTAAATGTATATATACTTAGGATTATGATAGTTTTCTTTAGTTTATTAAATATAATGGTTACAATTATAGTCATCAAAAGTGTAAGAATTATAGATAATACTTACGTAAAATCTAATCAGTGAATTAAAGAAATATCTAACTATTTTTTAAATTCTTTATTTTTGTACAGTCCCAAGTGAGGAAGATCATATTTTAAGAAATGGAAATTTTGCTGTATTGTATTGATAACAACTGTCTACTATACAGTTCACTATTGTTTATTATTAATTAAAATGTATAGGATGTATTTATGACATATAAAAAAGTTTATTTGTAAAATTGGCAAGAAATAGATGTAAAGTTGACAATTTTGGATGTATAAATGCCTGTGTTAGATGTATTTATGGCGGTTACTTTAAGGATGACTGTATTTTTGGCAGAGTTTTTTACATTATGACAAAAATACATCCAGATGTATTCCTGCCAGTTGCAGGAACGCCATGTACCCTAATATTTTTGTAGAAATAAATTGAAGAGTTTGAACAGGGATCTAATGGGATAAGATAATGGACGATAAATGTATTACATCCCTAATGATAATAAATAAGATTACTCCTTCCAAAGATTAAAATTATTGGTTGAAAAATTTCTCAGTCCCCTTTTCAATGACAATAAAACAACAAGGATGACAACATCCATAAAAGTGAAGCTCTGAAACGGTAGGACAAACGAACATTAACACTTGTAGAGTGCCATAACTGAATAATCAGAATATAAATGTATAAAATTATAAACAAAATTTGAGCAAATTTGTTTAAAAACTGATCTAATACAGGATAATGTTTAAGGACATACTTACATTTTTAGGACTTAAGTATAGAGATGCTTAAGGAAAAAAGGAAAAAGGATAAGAGGATGAATACTCACCCCTTTTTCATTGTAAAATACTACTTCCCCCCTAGTAAAATAATTCGTCTGCTATTTAGCTACCCTTGGTCTTTCCCAGCTAAGCTGCAGCCATTACCCAGCTGCCATATGGATATTTTTGAGCTCAGCACCCATAAAAACCTACCTCTAGACATGTCACAAGCCTTATACACTCTTCATACTCTTGGCTGCTCTCAGCTGTTTTCAGCGGGTTCTAGCCATTTAGCAGCTGGTACTAGAAATTTACGACATTTCCTCTAATTTCACCTCTGAGAGTGCGGTATTCCGTGAGCGTGTTTTCTCCTTTGTTTATTGGAGAATGCAAAAAACGGATGTTTGTGCCATGGAAAGTGTGTTTGAGTTTCAGAACCCTGTTGTAAGTCTGTCCTGCTTACATGAGACGTAACCCAGGTAATGATTATTACATGTGTGCTGAATATAAGGCTTAACTTCAATTAAATTAAAGAGCAAATTATTTCCTTTGTTGTTTAATAAAAAGACCAATTGTGCCTATGTAACCTGATAATGTTAATACTAATAATGATAATACGCTTAAGGATGATGTTTTATATTTGATTAAATCGATTATGATCATTTGTATTGTCTGATCTGTTTATCTCAGTTATATGTATTATTTTAATTGATGTATTTTATATTTTGTTTATATCATTGGTTTTCATCTTGAAAATCAAAGGTTTGTAAGCCTTCTGGTTTTCCATCCTCATCAGACAGCAAGAAGTGGGTTGATCATCTATCATCGGTTTGAACGTACAAGATCTCAAGTCATATCGCTGCGATACACTATTATTTACCAAGAATTAAACCAAGTCGTTACTTTTCCAACTTTTTGTTCAATTTAGGGAAAATAGACCTACCAAGAATTCTAAGTGCAATTTACTCATTGATTACAAAGTGGTTGGATTAACCCCTCCCCCTTTATTTTCATTTTGTTATTTGTGAAACCGCAGAAATTACTTTAATTCGAAGCCATACTGGAATAGCTAGTCATTGACAGCTTTCTGCGGATTTAAATGAAAAATTATAAGATAAATACCAGTTTTGCTAGCCTTGTGGAAAATTATCTGGAATATGATGCTATACATGATTGGAAGAAAACCTGATCTTATCCTTCTGATATAAATCAGTGTCGAAGCCATACTGGAAAAATATTTATTTTATAACCCTAGTAGCAGAGGAATCATTATGTGTCTGTTTGTCTGTACTGCCTTGCTAACCGCTGAACTTATATGGTTCTCCTTTACAGTGTAGCTTCACATAAGTCCTAGGACGGTTTATAGCTGTTTCGGGCAAGGGAACCTTCACCCTCCCAAGAGAAATAGCCAAAAATATAAAGCGTTGCTTAGTGGATATATTACATGCCTCTAGAGGCCTCTAGGAGTGCAGCTGCTAGTATCCCTATAATCGATTAACAGAGACTGCGTGCGTTTGTCTGTCTGAACCAAACTGATTGAACTGATATGTTTCTCCTTTACAATGAAGTTTTTTCATAGATTCTGGGTATATCAAAAACTATATTTGGGGAGGATACCAATACCCTACCAAGAAAAAATATCAATAGAATAGAATTCGTTAGCTGAACAATATTGGACTTTGGGAAATTCAATTTTTTGATAGGATAGTTCAATAACTATAGTGTCCAAACATTTCAATCACTAACTGTAATCTACAAAATAGTAATTTTGTGTAAAATCATTTGGATGGACATAAATTTATCGGCTATTGTCTTACCTATCCCTTTAGATCCCTGGTGGTTAGAAACTGCAATAAAGAAATGAAAGCTATGGGCAACAAATAAGAATGTAACTTTTTATATAATTCAGGGATAAGACAACGAACGTTTACATCCATAATGATGATAATTTAAATTACCCCTATTGTGGATCAATATTATTGGTTGAATTTGAACCAATCAAAATTCAATAACACAAAGTTTTTAAGATGGCAGATTGTTGATATACATTATACAACTGTAAAGACTAATGTCTCCTCACTCCCTGGGTATAATTGTAATTTACAGTTTAATGTTATCTCCTTCCTGTGTATAGAAGAGAAGTCTAGAGGGATAGTACAATTGACGAAAAATGTTAACATGGGAAAGATAAGAAATGCAGAGAGAGATGGGACAATTGGCTGTATATTACACTATTCCCAGCATTGTTTTATATGATATAAAATAAGATTATTTAAACTTATTTTTTAAAATATTTTTTAAAGTATGTATCTTTTATGTGTATAGTTTTCATTCTTTTCATTTTAATTAAATAAAAACTATTTGACTACATTGAAAATAAATCACTTTGTGAAAACACTCTTTCTGAAATTAAAATTAAAATGAAGGAAGATTTCTTATTTATTTGTTTTTAGCATTATGTGTTTTATTGTATAATGTTAGAATTTTCAATAAAATTAATTGTTTTAGAAAACAAAATTATTTACATTGAACAGAGTAATGTTTTTTTTATTGAATTAATATAAAGTGAATTATATAAAATTGTTCTGTAAGCAACAATTTTACCCCAAACTAAAAGACCCTTTTGATCTGACAAAAATGTCCCAAGCAACAGTAAAAATTAATCTTTTAATTCCTACAAAAAAGTTAATCAGTGTCCTAGTATGTTATTGACCCCCCATTCAAAAGTAGGTTAAAACAGTTTAGGATGTTTTTGTTTAACATATTAATTTTTTCCCAAATCATTATTTGACATTTAATTAAGGTACATTATGTAAAGACTAATTGATGATTTATACTGAAAATCTAATTATTTGTCAAAATGTACTTCTTTGTAACTATAAGTAATTAGTTTAAGTAACAACAATTATTACCATATTGAAATCAGAGTTAGCCCAGTATTTGAATGTAAGCATGAGATCACTTATGAAATCCCAGGTTGGCAAGCAAACATCAAGGATCAAAAAGACAATATTTGCACCAGTCAGAATTTCAATTGGTTTTGGTATCCTATAAAATATAGATGCAATTATTTGTGTTATAGCATAAAACTAAATACAAGAAAAAAAAATATCTTCCATATCATATTTATTGCTAATATAAAAATAGTATTACAGATATATAAATATAAATTTTACACTGAAATCTAAAAAAAATAATAAGTAAAATTATTACCTTGGACAACTTACTGAATTAAGGGGAACATTTTTTCCTTTTTTGTCCTTAAATAAAATGAAATTAAAACATGGAAAGAAAAGTAGAGTTAAGATTATTTGTTATCAGTTTGACTTAACTAATGTTTAGTAAATAATTTCATTAACAAGAATCAATAATATTTCATTATGAACTATCGTGTTTTAAGGATATTATTTTACTTTGTTTTCCAATTCTTGTAATTCTATTTCTGATCTGTTGATCAAACCTTCTTCTTGTAAGATGTTTTGTTGCTCAGATATTATCTAAATAATTTAGAATAGATTTCAAAATAAAGAATCTGGAGAAGTCTGAATTAGAAATTTGAGAAGGAATTTAGATTTTTAATTTTATAAAGATGTTTAAATTATCATTATTTGGTTGTCAAAAATAATTATTATGTACTTAGATCCTAAATAATAAGTAAACTTATTTATTCATAGCTTCAGACAGAAATATAATTTTAATGTTAACACAAAGAACTAACCCAAGATAATTTTTCTTTTTCTTCCAGGTTTGAACCAGTCTCTTCATTACTTTTTATTGACTTCAACTTACAAACAAGTTCCTTTGATACCTTTGATATAAATGAGTCCTACATTTATTGTTTTAAGTATAAATATAATAAATGATAAATTTTATTAGGCCTTGCAGACTGTTCTTTATTTTAAAATACAGGGTGGGGCAAATGAGACCGGACATTTTTCAAACGATCATAGCTCCAAAACTACTTAACCAATCAGGACGTTTGACCCCACTACAAAAAGCTTAGGTAATAACCTTTTTGCCCATAAAAATCTTTGGTTGATGAAGGACATGTACTCCGAGCTGGACGCGCATATGTTCAACAAGGCGGATTCCTAGTGCGCCCGTACAATACCCTGGATTCTCAACTATGGCCTACTAAATCTGATCTCAGTCTATCTATAGACGAGATAGTCTTATAAAAATTGCTCTAGTTACTCTTAGATACATAAGTAAGACACTAGAAAAGACTAGAGCTCTCTATCCCAGCTGGCTTGGCCGTAGTACTCTGGCAGTGTGAAACGTGGCAGATTTTGACATGTCAAAAACGTCTAAAATCTTGAATATTTCTCGGTTCTTGACTTCAGGGACCCATATGGAACTCGTTTTAGACTATGGGTTGCGCTAGTAACCCTTACTAAATCTTCATGCCATTTCCAAAAAGGTAAATAACGTTGTTATAGCTCAATTGTGGCCCAAATGAGAGCAGCCGTGTTGAAGGTTAGCTTAAAAGATGGGTGAATTTGAATCCCTCAGTTACTCACTCCCGAAGGAGATGTGGCCTCCCAGCAGCCCCTATCTTAATCTAATGTACTTTTGGGCCTGGGGCTACTTTGAAGCATGTAACAATAGACATGCCCATACCACAAAGACCTCCCTCATGTCCATTATTAAGGAGAACTTCGCCAGCTTGGACAGGGACACAGTGATCATGGACTGCGGGCGGTTCAGGGGGCGGGTAAAAGGCGGTGATTGGGGCTGGCAGCGATTTTATTGAATAATTTAATAGTCTTATACACAATTTGCTTCCCAGTTTTTGAAATTTAATAAAATCTTTAAAATTGACGATTTTATGTTCATTTGATTAAAAAATATAGTTTGTCTGGTCTTATTTGCCCCACCCTGTATATACATATTATTTTCAAAATTTGAAAATCATTTACTAAGTATATTTGCGATTACTTTTATATAATGAAATATTCCAATTTTTAACATTTACAAAACAGCCTGCTTTATTGCATCAAGATCCATGACAGATCTATATAGGAAATAAACGTCTTTATATGAGCTCGAGTCTTCCAATGGTAAATTGTTTAAAACTCATAGTGCTCCAATAATCCTCATTAAACTCTCATTGACCATAGCGATAAGACCTTTATCCTATTTGTTTATGAAATGAATTAAGTTTTTCACTTTATGTAGATATTTGAATTACATTGAAGTATTTAATCCTTATTTCATAAATAAAAAATATACGTTCATAATAGAGTAAATCTAAGAAAACTGTATTTTAAAAGAATTCGATTGTGGTGACACTTCCTTTGTGTTAAAATATTAAAACTAAAATTTTAATTACATTAACCCTTTGGTGATGGTAATATGAAAAAAATATAATTGAAATAATCTTTTGAAAATCATTTAAATTAATAAATATTTACTTCTTTCTTTTACATAGTAATGGCGGGGAGGAAAATTGATTTATTGAGAAATAGATAAATAGATATGTACTGATAGAAAACTAGCCAATAGCGATATAGTTATATTGAGCCAACTCTAGTTTACAATATTTGAATATCATTTATAAGAACCTCAGAAATTCTTCATGTTTTTACCAGAAATTTTTAACATGTAGAGTATTTTAAAACAATTAGCTTTTTCCAGTTGTTTAAGAAAATCAAAAATAATAAAATGATATATAAAACCATGTTATATATTAAGAAATGCATTACACTTCTTTTTATGATTATGGAATTTTCCACCCCTCAAGAAAATAGCTTAAACCAGTAGCTATATTCCCTAAAGAGAAAAGGCCCTATCAGTTCTGTGTTTACCAAGATCTCATTAAGGCAGACAGTAATCTTTGCTCTTTTATAGATTATTATTGAAATAACTACAATTACTATCATTGATTTTACCTCACTAAGATCTTCTCCAATTTTGATAAGATCAATAACCTCATCATCAATTACAACCTGTGCAGTATCCTCGTCCTGAAGGAGATCCTTACTTGGCATCTTTGATAAAAAAAGTAAATATTTACATATGAACAAGGCATTCAAACAAATTGAATCCTGTGTCAACTGAATTTAATTGGGCTGAATCCCACTAGTTGATTTCTATGGGTGGAATTCCTTGGGTTCATTTGATCAAGGGCATGAAAATAAATCAAATCTCATGTAGGTTGAGCCCTCTTAATGGTGTAATTCTATTTTGATTTTTGTTGATTTCAAAAAGTGACACATACTTGTTTTACTTAAATTTAAATTATAATAAATTGACTATTACTAATATTGATTATACCTCACTAATTTCTTTTTCAGAATTAACAACATCAATAACCTCATCATCAAATGCAATCTTTGCAATCTCCTCATCCTGAGGAAGATCCTCACTTGTCATGTTAGGTCCCTTTGTTTAAAAAAATAAACAATTACTTATGATCAAGAAGCAAGGGTATTGAATCACTTGTGTACAATTGGGTGAAATTCTATGGGATTATTTCCATGGGATCAATTTCATGGGTTTAATTCCAGGAGATCAATTTCATGGTTTAATCCAATAAATGATTACATATGATCAAGGCAAGCAAATTAATTTAATCCTGTGTTGACTGAATTCCATTGGGTTAAACTCTTTTAATGGTCTAGTTCCATTTTGATTTAGTTCTGATTAGAAAAATGACACTTCCTTATTTTATTTAAATTTAATTTATAATGAATTGACTATTGTTATTATTATTGATTATACCTCACTAAGTTCTTCTTCAGAATTGATAATATCAATTACCACATTATTAAATACCATCTCTGTAGTCTCCTCATCCTGATCCTTACTCAGCATCTTAGTTTCCTTTGTTTAAAAAAAAAGTAATCAATTGTATATAATCAAGGGCATAAAAATAAATTGAACATCATATGGGCTGAAATCCATTAAGTCGAATCCTGCCAAGTTGAATTCCATGGGTTGAATCCCAACTGGCTAAATTCCAATGGAATTAATCTTGATATTTGTAAAGTAAGAATATAAAAAAATTTCCTCCCTTTAATTCCCATGCATTCAAATAAGCCTGCTCTTGTTTTCCCTTCTCATGCATTGTTAATTAATTTAAAAATGTAAAAGGTTTTTTTAAACTAAACATTTTTGGCAATTTTTTTCATATCTTATTTATACAAAGTGAAAAATGAGAAAATATAAAAAGACTATTTGCTCAGACTTGGGAACAGAAACGATTATCTCCTTTTACAAAAAATATCAGCTTCTAATTTAAGTGAAATATGTAATATGATTTTCTTAGCTGGTATTTGAGATATAATGCTGATTTCATTTTAGATTATTTAACACTATCTGTTATTATTGTCTGTCTGTATAGAGGTTTTACTGTTTATATAACTGTCTGTCTTTCCATGTTATTTTTTCTATTTGTCAGTCTGTATTTCTTTCTACATTTCTGAAAAATGTTTTTCTTGGTTGCTATTACTTTTTACATAATTTTAATATATCAGTTTTTCTCATATGTATGTTTGTCTGTCTATCTTTCTGTCGTTCTAGGGTATAAAAGTATTTTTTTTGTTTGCTTTTGAATAAAGCTTGGATAGGTGAGTTATAGAGTTATAGGTAAAAAATTACCTACAGACAAAGGTAGCTAAACCAAAAAGGGAAAAAAAATAGGCTCAACTATGTTTTGGTCAACAATTTTGTAAAATATAAGATAATCAGAACAAAAATTTTAGATCTCTATTTCTACAGGATTTACAGAATTCTTATATAAAACTAAATATAAAGATTGTTAAATAAAATGGTAGGGAATCAGATAATGGATCAAATTGTGATATATTCGGGACTATATATATATGAAAAATGAAAACCATACAAAAAATTCACAAATCAAAAAAGTACCTACAGAGAAAGGTTGCTAAATAAAAGGGGTAGGCAAGCAAGAAATCGAGTTAACCTTGTGATAGTTGACACTATATGCCTCTAGCTCAACTAGATGTCTGAATATTGATTAGAAAAGGTGGGCATTTTCGTCATAAACTAAACCCCCCACCCCTCACTAAGTGATTAATAACTCACCGAGGGCCAAATCTTTTAGGGTTTAGTAAAATTATACCTGACTAAGCTCCACTGCAGAATTGACAGGATCATTTAATATCTCATTGGATACATTGAAGGCAACCTCCTCATCCAGAGGGGGATCCTTACAGGACATCTTTCCTTCAGAGTATTCCAAAGATATGGTCTAAATGTAGTATTAAATCAGTTCATCATATTTAGAAAATTGTTTTAGTTAATAGGAAAGTTTGGAGTGGGCAAGATCTATGCACAAAAAATTAAAAAGAAAATTATAAAAAAATAAATTATTTTTAAATTTTTCTTTCTCTAGAACTAGCGGCCCCTGATGTGGTACTGGGGGGCGGGGGGAGGGATAGGGAAGTCAACCCCACCACTCTCCCCCCTCTTTTAATCAAGTAATTTTCAGTTTCAGGACCTAAGAAGGGAAGTCATCTAATTAGGGAATAGCTAAAAACCTTCCCAGGACACATGAGAAGCTACATTGTAAAAGAGAACCAAATCAGTTCTGCAGTTAGCAAGATCCTTCTGTACAGACAGACATACAGAGATCCTGTGTCTTTTATGCGATTTTGTGCGATTTGTAGTTTGGTGAAAATGTAAGATAGGTTGAAAGTTTTAAGTCAGTTGGAACATTTCACCACTTAGCTCCTAAATAATGACACACAGAAAACTGTCCCGAATTTGTATTAATTTTGAGGAACAAGACTCCAGTGACGTCATATTTTTCTTTCCCGAAAAAGGGAAGGGGGGAAGAAAATCTCTTCAAAAGAGATGGAGAAAACCCCCTTTTCTCCCATCTCTTTTTTCTTCCCCCCCTTCCCTTTTTTTTCTTTCCCCCTTCCCTTTTTCGGGAAAGAAAAATATGACGTAACTGGAGTCTTGTTCCTCAAAATTAATACAAATTCGGGACAGTTTTCTGTGTGTCCTAAATAATATATAGCACAGGAATGGTTCTTAAATATCATAAAACATAAAACACCCCACTTCAATGAAAAAAATTATATATATTGATTATTAACTTCAGTAAATGGTAAGTGGGTTAAATAAAGCAATACGTTTAACCTAAGGAAAATACACCCTGCAGAATGCAAATAAAACAAGGATGAAAATATCCATTTGAGCGAAGTTCTGAAACGGTAGGACAAACGGACATTAACACTTGTATAGTGTCAGAACTGAATAATCAGAATATATGTAAATGAATAAGAGTCAAAGCAAAATTGTGAGTAAATTTGTTAAAAAACTTCTTGATACAGGATAATAATTATGGACATACTGTCATTTTTAGGACTTGATCATAGAATTGCTTCTTTTATTATATTGTACTTTTTTATTCCAGGAATGAGTATACCAAAAATCAGAACAATCGGATAATTATATCACATAAAAATTTGTTGTTAAATAAGTAAAGAAACAACAACATGTTTAAAATGGACATTCTGGTAATGATTATAGAGTTGCTACGCTTTCTAAATTGTACCTAATTACTACAGGAATCACCATGCAAAGTTTGAAATCGATAGGACAATCCTAACATGCCTAAATAAAGCTATCCGGGCGGACGGACGGACGGACCGACCCTAATTATAGAAAAGCTTCGCTTTAAAAAAAAATAATTACCCTTCTGCAAATGTATGTTTCTATATTATTTTTTTAACAACTGTATCAATTTTAAGCTAAAAAAATGTTGGGACACATTGATATTGATAACAAATACTTCCTGTAAGAATAAATGTGACCAATAGAGATAATATAGAGACATACTCTATAAATCAGCCAATAGGATACAGTTGGAGAATAACATGGTATTGGATAAAGTAGTGTACAAATTTTGGTAGGAAAGGGCATATTTTTGTTAGCATAAGAAGTCAGCTATAAATAGTCGCACTTTAAAAGATAATGTTATTCTAGGGAAAATTATAACATGTAAAAATGTATTTCCTAGAAAGTGTGAATAGATGAATTCCTTAGGATAAAGTCAGCTCATACCAATAACAAAATTAATTCGGAAGAAAATCACGAAACCTATACGTGTTTTTCAGCTGTCGTTGGGGGGCAACACATCGTAAAATTGACGACCTCTCCATTTTCCCCCCAATTATTATTTTAGATTTAATTTGCTTGTTGGTTATACCTTATTCCTGGGATAAAGTTAGCTTTTTAGAAATTATATCCTCGAATTTTTGTTGTTTGTATTACTAAAATGGTAAAAAATAAGCAAAGATGTTCGTCCTTTTAAGTTTTAATAATTTTGGATTCAGTTTGACCATCTAAACATATTATGTCTATTGTGTGACTATACATAGTTTCTAGAAATTTCAATTTTATGATTCTTTATGGAAAATGTGTTCCATGACTATATACAATAAATCCTTATCAAATTATTCCTTCCTGTACCAATTATTATTTTATGAAAATAAATATTTTTAAAAGCAAAGCATTCCTATAATTAGGTTCGGTCCGTCCATACGTCCGTCTGGAATGGATAGCTTTTTTTGTTGACCCTTAAAGATTGGGGGGGGGGGGGGGCTTAATAAGCCCCCCTGTTAATTTTTTCCAATGTGATTTTTTTGTAGGTAAGATACAGAGCTGTGACTTCTTGACTTTTTAAGTTTAGTAATTATACGTTGGCAAGAGTTGATCTTATAAGGATATGTAAAAAGTAAGCTTTAAAACACTTACCTTATAACATAGCTTGTCCTTGTCCAAAATGCAACATCCAAGTAGTATCCTAAAAAAATGTTTAATATTGTAACAAGGATAAAAAAGTTCAAAATCAACAAATTATTTATTCGTTTTTTTATCACATCTTTAAATTTAAAAACCACAACCTTTTCCTTTATAATCAAACTTAAAATATTACAGGCCTTTGGTGGAAGAATGGTTGTCAGAATGAGATTGTTTTAAGCAGTCAATGAACTTGTCACACACCAGGGTTCATAACCCGGTGACTCATACACTTGTTAAGACAGAAAGAAAGTGAAAAAAGGGAAAGTTTTACCCTAAAAAGTGACAACCCCAATAAACAGTTATCCACAGATCAAAAACTAGACGTCTAGTATACCAAATTTCACCATGTTAGAAAGTGAAAATATCAGTGATTTAGACGTCTAAAACCAACAACCACAAAAGCTTAGACGTCTGATATGTGACAATCATAGCAACAGATAGCCAAGATGGCCATTAATTATGGTTAAAACCAGACGTCTAGGGGGCGCAACAAGCGTCCCCAAAAGTATAAAAGGAAGGGATTTCTGGAAATTCCTCACTCTTCTTACAACCATCAAACTTAAAACATCTCACTTGTAGAACATAGTCCATAGAAAATTAATTCCAGATCTATAGAAATCCAGTAAGTTTTACCACAAAAACTTTGATTAAATTACCTTAATCATATCCAAGGATATTCCAAACACCAGTGGTTGAATTTGACTACCTGAAATAATTGACATTTGATAACAATTTCATTAAGCCAAAGGTTTAAGTAATATTAATTAAAGCCTCTGTAATTCTAACACTACTGGTTGATTTTAATTTTAAAAAATCCGAAACTAAAGTTTAAGTAACATTTATTTAAAGCCTTAGTAATTCTAACACTATTGGTTGATTTTAATTTTAAAATCCTAAGCTAAAGTTTCAAGTAACATTTATTTAAAGCCTTAGTAATTCTAACACTATTGATTGATTTTAAGTTTAAAATCCTAAGCTAAAGTTTCAAGTAACATTTATTCAAAACCTCAGATAACATTTATTACCATTGGTTGGTTATTTAATTTTAAATCTTAAACTAAGCATTAAGTAAAAGATTTGTTTTAAAGCCTCATTAAAAGTCCGACGCTATTGATTGATTATCATTTTAAAATAAAGAAATAACTTTGAATAGTAATTAATACTTAAGTAATTAATAATCCATTGAGATAGGTATACCTATCACGTCTGTAATTAAGTATACATTAATTGATAATTCTTTGTGTTAAATAAGTTTTGTGTACAATTTTGTTTGGTCTTATTCTAAATTATTGCAACCATTTTGAATTTAAATTGTTCTGTCTTGTCCTTTAATTCATAAGTATAACTCCACCTTTTATATATCCAATATCATTAAATCTTGAATTGTTTTGTCTTGTAAATAAATTCATTAGTATTATTCCACCATTTATATAAATCTAATATTATTAAATCTTGAGATCTTGTAATCTAATTAAAATCTAATTAATATCTTGTGATTGTTTTGTGTTTAAATAAGTCTTGTAAAATAAAATTATAAAATAATAAGGAATTAGTTATTAATTGGTAAACTCGTTTGAAAACTACTCTATAATTTACCTAGCTCGAATATAACACTGTCAAGGGAATTAGTGGCAAGCCGTTAAGAAAGGGAGAACCTTATCGGTTAGAATTGGGTTTCCTTGAGAGTCGGGACTAGGATTAACTACTTACTGAACCAACATTTAAAGGATTGCTTTGCAGGTTAGGAAGGCTGATACGTACGTCTTCTAATTTCAAAGGATAGATAGGTTAAAATCTGCTCTTTTGATAACGCAAGGTATAGAATAGCGGTAAACGCTATCATCACTCCTACAGGTGGTGCGACCGTCCTTTTGAATCTTAGATAGATAAGAATTATTAAGAAAATTTTTAATTAAGTTCTCTTACCTTATTTTTCTATACGAACCCATAGCATTTTACCAAGAACATTGACTTCCTTGATATATACTTAATATTTTTGACAATCTATATTTTGTACAAGACAAAACAACTTCTCTATACTATCATATTACTATTTTTAATTGCGTCAATTGACACTAAAATAACAGCCAATAATTTAGTTTACAAACTTGAATTAGACAATTTAAAATCTGATAAAGCACTTGAAAATTTTGCTATTTTTTTAGATATAACTCAAAGAATACCTCTTATTTTTATTCTAATTGACATTATAACTTTAATTTGCTACTAATAAACTCTTTTCCAACTTTTTTTCATAGTTCTCGAATTCTTTTCCTATCGGATTGTGTATTCTACACCATTAATAAGTATTTCTAAATTGCTGTGAAAAACTTTCTGTGATAATAACTCTTAGTAATATTAAGGAGACCTGTGATTTCTGACGGATCCGGTATATAACACCACAACATCAACAGAGAAGAGTCCCGTCAATACAGCGATCTTTGGTCTTCTACCTGAAAAACATTCAAAATTTTAGGTAAGTGTATTGCCTTATCTTTTATTATTTTCGTATCCTTATTAGGTTTAGTAGCTTTATCTATTTTTAATATACAATTGTTAAAAAGTTTTGCTGAATTTATAAATCAATTTTTCTCAACTTTTGAAAATATTATAAAACTAATTAAGTCAAAATATGACAAGCATCTTTAAAAGAAGCGAAAAATCCCCCTCGAGACCTACGTCACAGGCGGGGTCAATCATAATGGAATCTCAAAATACAGATAATAATTTAATAAATGATGATCATCATAATAATCTAATTACTGAAAATGTGGCAAAAACATTACAAGACCCTATCGGTCGACTACTTTTAAACCTAGCTAGCACTTCAATTGCTTTGAGTAAAAAATCTGACATTCCTGCTCCAAATCTTGATATAGAAGACATAAGTAATGATTATCAAGAACATTTACAACAAAATAAAAAACGCATTGAAAAAGAAATCAGAGAAGAAAAATTAAAATTAGATCACTTAATAAAAAATTATACAGCGGATAAAAAATTTACAACCATGGAAACTATAGTGGCCCCTTCAAAATATTCTCCTACAGATATCTTAACTCATGATGAGTATAAAAGAAACTTAGCTCATAATCTATTTCCAAAAAAACAATTCAACACTAAAAGTCCTTCCTCTCCTTCCATTGCTGAACATTTAACAAATCTTAACGAGTTTCAGGAGGACATGTGTTTATCAGAGGCTGAATTTAAAAGATTCTTACAAAAAAGTTTTACAAATGAACCTTATCAGTTTATATCTGATCAAATAAGCTCAAAATTGCCTATTAGCGATATCTATTCAAACCTATTAAAAAAATATGATACTCGCATAAATCCATTCCAAGCTAGAGATAAATTATTACAATATAATCCTCCCCCTAATTCAACCTTATCAAGTATTGAATCAGACATTCTTGAATTAGGGAACCGTGCGGCACTTATTCATGATGAAACCTCCAGAAATTCATGCTTTAATGCTGAAGTCATAAGTGCTTTAAAGAAAGCATTGCCCCGCCAATGCTCAGAGTACGTACTTAAAGCTGAAAAAGAGTGCAATGCTTACTACGGCCGTAACGCATCTTTTGCTGAATTTAGTACTTCATTAAAAGTTTATTCTGACCTCATAGATCTAGAATTAGAAAAACTTTATGCTAGCAAACCAATGAAGTCTATACATTTCAGCAAATACAATACACCTAGACACTCCGTAAATGCTTTAAATTTTGATGAAAATCGTAGATCTACGTATAATAACAATAATCATGCAAAATCTAGCTATAATAATTATAAAAATAATAGGCACTTCATCAATAATCTCGATATAGAAGATAATTATATATTTTATAATAATGGATCCAATTTCTCTAATTATAACAGGAGCTATATAAATTCATTAGATATTGGCGGGACGCCCCAATACTCTAGAAATTATTCAAATAACTCCAATAATAATAATAAAAATCATTATAATAATCAATCTTCTTATATAAATAGAAAGCCACAATATAATCCTGGTCAAAGTTACCAAAGAAATAATAATAGCAACAGAAATAACATTAATAATTACAGGAATAATAATAATTATAAAAATAATAATAATATTAACAATGCTAGCTATAATAAACAGCCTCATAACCAATATAAAAATGGCCAATATAATCCGCAAAATTTTTCTAAACGTCTTAGAGACCAATTCTTCGATAATTTTGGTTCTCACAAATATCACCACAATAAACCTGTAGAAGAATATAAAAATAAAATTAATTGCCCTCTATGCGGTGATTCTGGGCATGAATCAACTAGATGCAGACAAATGCGTTTAGATAATGGTAAATTAAAAGTTCAGCCACCAACAAATGTACCTTGCACCATCTGCCTTAAAGCAACAAAAAATGAAATGAAACTTCTCCACCCTGAACACTTATGTTTTCGCAGACCCGCTTTTATTCAAGCTAAAAGGGAAGGAAAACACAGGGATTATGATATGAGAGTAGTGAATCAAGAATATAGAAATCGAATTAAATCACAATAGCAACTAAATGTGATTTCTTTAAACACCCTAAAATCTGACAAGCACCAACTTATTTTTATGGATCTAAAACCTACATATGGACGGAAACTATATATACCAATGTTAATACATCTAACTAATAATGACTATAGATCATGTACCTCTATGCTGGATACAGGTGCTGATTTATCTATTTGTTCTTTTTCTTATTTAAAAGATTTGTTTCCATACTTTGATGATGATGAATGGAATGACATGATTCAACCTACAAATATTAGTTTAAAGTCTTACACGGGTCACAAAATACCTTTATTAGGAACGATCGATTTTAAAGCTAAATTTGATTATAAAGATAAGCCACAAATTATTAAACTGTACATTGTTAAATTCCAAGATAGATTTCAATGCAAACACCCAGTTATTTTATCATTAACAGATTTTCTTAATTTAAACTTAATTATTAAAAGTCTTAAAGCCGATAATTATATGCAACCAATAGTATACAAATCAAATGATTTAGAACAAGAAGTTCCTAGCTACTTTGATACTGATGAAAATTTAAATTTAGCTCATGCTTTTCTTAATGATTTTAAACCTAAAGAAATAACAGAAATCTATTTTCAATTATCCCCAGCTTCAAAATTTTTAGAAAACGATCACGTGATTATAAGTCAGGACCACATTCCTTACTCTCAGCATTATAATATTAAAATTTTTCCTTCAACTAGTTTTGTTCAAAGATACAGAAATAAAATGTCTGTAATAGCAAAAGTTCAAAATGTAGGACCTATGACTTATAATGGCGCAATCCAGGGATATGTAGATTTTATTGAACAAAGCCAGGAACTTACTGTTATAAATCATATTTCCATAAATTCTTACATTGAGAATAAAATTAACTTACTGCATGAAGTCTCTTTCCTTGACAGTTCAATCACTCCAATAGGTGAAATCACTCTTCTAAAAAATATAGATGATAAAACTAAGACCGCAAACATAGATCAAAATATTTTTAATTTAGTTTTTAACTTTGCAGAAGATTTTATAGGTAACCCAGATGCAATTAATAATGACGTTAAAGATCCAAAATATAGCTTGTCAGAAGAAAGGGATAGGGTAGAGGAATCACCTATTACATTAACTAAAGAACAGGAAGATTCTTTCCTTGATGATAATGAAACAATACAATTAGGCTTTAAGCCAAACACTAAAGATATTGTACCTGAAGACTTACAACCCTCAGGTTTTTCAATTCCTTCAAATTATTACGAAAATGCATCAGACATTATATTAGAAAACAATTATGATGCTGAACACTGGCCATATATAAAAGACATTTTTATTGATAAATATCCACAAATAATCTCACTACACTCTCTGGACGCAGGTAAAATCAGCGACACTCTTGGTTTTTATAAAATTACACTTAAACCACATGTCTCTCTTCCAAAAACCAGAAAATGTTATTACCTGGCTCCAATGGAACTGGCACAGTTAAGAGAAATTCTTCGAATTCTTGAAAAACTTGGCATTGTCAGCAAAGCCAGCACATCAGGTTCGGAACTCAGTCAGTTTGCCAGTCCTTGTTTCTTAATTGCAAAATCAAATAAAGCTCAGACAGCAAGATTAGTTGTCAATTACAAACTACTTAACGAGCTTATAACCATAGAGCCTCCACTCATACCTACGGTTAGCTCAATCCTTAATAAATTAAGAGATGCTTCCTTTTACAGTGTCATAGACCTAAAAAATGCATTTAATTCCATAAGCATACATCCAGACTGCCGCAAGTACACCCAATTCGCAACACAAATTGGAGCCTATCAAATGAATTCACTATGCACAGGATTGGCCAGCTCTCCATCTATATTGGCTCGTTTCACAGATATGATCATTAATCATGTTCCTAGTAGAGATAAAAATAATACAATAATCTTCGATGACAATGGTTATCCTCTCATGTTGCCAGATTACCTGGATTTCTGTGACACCTACTACGACGACATTGTTGTCTTCACACCTGCAAAAGATACTTATGAGGAAAGTGTTAAATTTCATTTTCAATGCATAGAAAAATTAGTTTCTCGCTTAGCTTTTCACAAATGTAAAATCTCCATAGAAAAAGCATCATTTTGTAAAAGCAAAATCAACATTTTGGGATGGTATGTGTGCAACAACTTTATACAAGCCGACCCCAAAAGGGTCGAAAAAGTGTTGCAAGCACCCATGCCAAAATCTAAAGAATGTCTGCAATCATATTTAGGTATGTTAAATTCCTTCAGAACAGTTTGTGGATTTGACGTATTTAAAGACATAAAACACATAACAGTACTCACAAGCGATAAAACAAAATTCATTATGAAAGATTCACATAAAAAAGTAATTATGGATTTAAATAAAACCTTATCATCAGCTCCATTGTACTCAAAAATTGTACAACCTGGAGTTCCCAAAATTCTTATGACAGATGCCGCCAGCGCATCAGGTTCTCAGTATAGCTGCGTCCTAGCACAAATTATTCCAGCAAAATTCCCAAAATTAAAAGTCCCAGAATACATCAACATGGACGATAAAACACACAGAATAATTTATGATTTAAAATTACCTTATAAACCTATCTTTTATCCAAGAGCAGACCAATCTCACAAAGCATTCATGGCAGACTTAAAAACATCTCAACCACCTAAACATGAATATCTATTAGATAAAACTTTAGGATATGGTGAAGATGTAAAAAACTCTTTTAGTCATAGTCTCAAGTTATTACTAAAAGTCTCAAATTGCCCTACGGAATTCAATACAATTTGTAAGAAAATGGTGACCTATATTAGGGACCACATCCTCCACCCGCAGATATTAGAAAACACATACATGTCAAACCGTCATATGATGAAAGATTTCATTAAAAATATGGAAAACGGAGAAATTTCCATAGACAAAGATTTAAATGTTTTTGATGCTCTAGCACGTGTACTATACAAATCAGTAATAATAATAAACTCAACAGATAAATTCAATAACCAAAAACAAATTATCTTTAATGCACCTAAACTTAAAAGTGCAGCACCCCTCATTTTCCTACTTTATGAATCAAAAGACACCCTAATTGTAAGACCAGCAATAAATATTTCTTACCCAGAATATCAGCTCAGCAAACACAGAGGAACTTTTGAAATTATCTGCTATCACACAAAGTCTATACCTGAAACAGTAGAAAGTAATGCTATATATACTCTAGAACTTAATGCACTTCTAGATGCCTTACATGCTACGGAGCACCTTCGAGGCTTCGACCCAACTCTAGCATTATGTGATAATAAAACAGTCCTCTGGATGTATAATGAAGGAGTCACAAAATCATGTAGAAAAATGAAACGATGGGGATTAATTATTAAACATGACCATAAAACTGTCACACTTGCATTTTTAAGTTCAAAAAACAACCCAGCAGATTATCTAAGCAGAAAATTTCAAGTTCCAAAACATGAAAGAGTAAAAATTCAATTACCTCTGTATGTGAAGGACAGCTTAGATGACAATATGCCTGCTGAGGAGATGTCCATTGGCGACTGGGCCAAATGGGTAGTACAACATCCACAGTTTGTTGAGTACAAAGATCCAAAACCTGAAAAATCATTATCAGTCAACAACATTACAGCATACTCCATTCCTGAAGCACATATTAACCTCTTATCTCAAATCTCTAGAGAAAAATTTGAAAAAGATTTTAAAGAGACAAAACTCAGCAAAAAAGTCTTAGGCTCTAGTCTTTCATACAATAAAATAATTGAAAATTTAACTTCAATCTTTCAACCATTGAAAGATTTAGAAAAAATTCTTACCACTCAAAGAATTATTGATGAACAAAAATTAGAATACAAAGACATTTACATCCAAGCATTAACGGAAGACACTTATGTACATAACAATAATAAATACAAAATTAAAAATGCACTTTTATATTACATTGACAAAGATGACATTCCAAAACTCTATATTCCTTCTAAGCTATTATATGCATATATAGCTTCTGCTCACCTGGCTACGAACCATTCTGGCAAAGATAAAATGATTCTTAATCTCCAAAATTATTTTCATCCTCGCCTAAAAGAATATGTTGATAAATTTACAAAAACTTGTTATGCATGTCAGCTTGTAAATCAGTACTCTAAAAATGAAAAATTAGGATTCTATCCAATCAGTGACCAGGCAGGTGAAATTTTACACATGGACCTAATAGAAAGTCTTCCTAGTAGTAGTGGTTTTGTGCATATACTGATTGTAAAATGTCCAGCTACAAATTTCATAAATTGCTTCCCCGTAGTCAATAAGACAAGCGAGGAATTCTTACATATTTTTCAAAATTACATATTTCAATTTTGGCACCCAAAAAGCATACTTGCTGACAACGCCCCATTCTTTGTATCAAAAAAGACAATCTCAACTTTAGCTTTCTTAAAATGTAGAATGTTTTATTCCTCAGCCTTCTCAGGATTTAGCCATGGAGGGATAGAAAGATACGTGGGGTTGTTTAAAACATATTTCAAAAAAGTCTTGGCAATTAGTCCGTCATTCAATTGGAGTTTCCTCTGCTGCTCTGTCAGTCTATTGCATAATACCTCAAAAATTCACAAAACAGGCTACTCTCCAGCTGAACTTATCTTCGGACCAGGTGTACATTTGTCAGAAAATCCGCTTCTATCAGACAACCTACCTAAAATACATCCAAATGCTCATATCCACATTGACCAAATAAAAGAAAAACATAACTTTCTACAAAAATTATGGAAAGAAGCACAATTAAAAATTGAAAAAGTTAATGTAGATAGAACAACATACAAAAATAAAAATAGAATCACCAGAGATTATAAAATTGGAGACATTGTATTTGTAAAAGATCAATCCAAAATCTTAGGTAATACACGACCGTTAAAAACAACTTATTATCAAACACCCTTTGTTATTGTACAACTTCCTGAAAAAGCTGTAGTAGTAAAAGCTATATCTAATTTAAATAATAAACAATTAAGAAGAAACAGGAATGAGATAAAAAAATACATTCCTTCAGACCCCCTATTTGACCCCCTCCCCCCTTCTGTTAAAAATATTTGCCTAAAACAGTATGAGGATATAAATAAAGAAGAATTAGATAATCTTTTATCATCAGATAATATAGTTCTTGAAGAAATATTTAACACACCTGAGGAAATTATTGACGACGAAATTGCAATTGTTAAGGAACTTGAGAACGGAGTTGTCCCCATAGAGCCCGTTGACCTACCTGAAGACCACAACGACGAAGACAAACAGATTGTAACAAGATCAGCCCTTAAAAAAGCACAAAATCAGAATAAAAAGGTAAATTTTAATTCAAAAGTTGATATTAAGATTTTTGATTCATAATGCTATTAAAATATCTATTAATATTAATCCTTCCATCGTCAACATTTTCTTTGCAATTTTTCTTAATCGACACTATTACTACTAATATGTATGATTATAAATTTGAAACGATTATAAAACTTGAATGTAAATTACCTGATATTAACAAAATTAATACAACAGTATTCAATATTTATGATCAAGCAAATACAAAATTCCCATTGCCTGCAAGTAACGACCTACAATATAACACGCTAATAACAAATGAGTATTATGTACATTTATCATTAGTAAATACCCAGATACAAAAAATTATGGAAATAAACAAAAAATTTACTGAATTACAGCAATATTACACACAAGAGGTTCCATCGCCTTATCACCAATCTGGTAAATTTGAAGTATCTGAGAAATTTTTAAATGATACCCTTAATGCATTAGACTATTTAAATGCGGTCACAAAGATAACATTTGATAAATATGCTACTTGGGACGCTTTTAAAGCCAACAGTCAATCCTTTACATCAATTATTATCCAATTTCGATTTATACAAGAAACACTAAGTTATTTATTTACTAACCTGGACTCACATTATGAAGCCATAAAACAAGCCAAACAAAACATAATCACAGATCGCTTGGCCTCTGCCATCTCGACTTTTGAATACAACACACCTAAAACAGACATTAAAATAATTAATTCATTTATTAAGGATGGTATACCTACGTATTATATTAAAAAGATTGAATATCACAACCAAAAAACAGGAAACAAACTACTTCCTGTATATTATAATAATTTTGGTTTAGAAGAAGGTTATCTTTTTGATCCTTCAATACATAAATATATTAAGCCATCAGATAAATCTTTATCTTATAAACAAAGGATTAATCTTAATAAATGTCTAACAGCCTTGAACTCAGAAAATTTTAATGATACATTAAAATTTTGTGAATTTCAATATAACCCATTAATTACCTTTACACCAACAAATGAAGGAGTTTTGCTACATAAAGCCAGCCAATTAACTATTAATGCTATAAATAATCAAATAAATGTTGATTTAGCTCAATCAGACTTACCTGCACATATAACTTTTGATGGTAATTTATCATTCATAGACATGGAGATTGGTTTAGTATCCTTCAAGCGTAACTCAGCAATAGATGTCGAGGAATCTACATTTTCTCACAATAGAATAGATTACATGACAGATTATTTAAGAAAAAAAGAAGATAAAGTTAAAAATAATCTGACATTTCCTGAATATGTTGAAGATAATTACGTAAACATATTAATTGATATTTCAGCTGTAGGATTAGTAGTTATTCTCGTAGCCATAGTGCAAAAACTTTTCTTAAAATCTACACGTCATTGTAAAAGAGTTCCAATGGAAAATAGCATTATTAAAATGGTAAGAAAAAATCATGCATAATTCTTTTTTTGTTTCAGATGTATAACATATCCAGCACCATCAGAAACAATATATTGAACGTGGACGAAATAATAGACAGATCCTTATTAAAATTTAAACACCTTACGCCAGCTGAAAAAGATCTTTTTAGAGATAGAATCTTAAAACCTAATCTAGAGATCATTATAAAACATAAAGACCTCATTTTTATTTCTAATTTATGTAATGCCGCTATTATCTATAAACAACTAAATCCTTCAATAAATTTCGCACCTAGAGTGCTTAATTTCATCCTCCGAAATCATCTGCCTTATTTCTACTATGTATTTTACATATTCTTTGACGCTATGTCTATTTCAGAACGTAAAAAATTCGGATTTGACATCAATCTTTATAGCGACACATTTTTTAGAAATACGACAAATGATACTATTTAAATTACAATTTTGTTTGTGTATTTATTAATATAATTATTGTACATTATTTCTGTTATATTTTTTTTTACCTTTATCGATTCCAACCAATTCAAACTAATCATATGAGTGAATCTAAGCTATATACTACACACTTTCATAATTCAATGCATCTAAGCATATTTCTATTGAATTACATTACTTAATATCCGCCATATTAATTGATTAACTAATTTAAATCCCAAGTATCAATTTATAATTAACCCTTCCTAATAATAAGTATAATTAATCTAATCTCGAAATCGATTCACCCTAATTGTTGTATAATATGGTTTTAACAATTACTGTGTAAATACCCCCCCCCATACTGGAATCGACCCATTCTAATTTAGCCTAAGCTGTATAGAACACGCTTAATCTTTTTCTAATATACATAAACACGTTTCCGCGTCTAGCAAATAATTTTCTCCTTTCGTACCTAATAATATTCTTTTTATATATATATACGTGAAATTAAACCTTTAATCATCTTATTATCTATCTATTTAATTGTAACACTGCCTTTTTATTTTTTTTTCGTTAAATAAAATCTCTGACCTAAACTTTATTTTTTTTACTAAGCAATATAAAACACGCTTTGCATTAAACCTTCAAACGCTCATTTATTTATTTTATCAAAATAACGAACAATTCAAATTAACTTCTCACCTGTATATTAATCTCATTGTTAAGTACTATGAAGCATTTTTAACTTATAATTCTACAAAATAAAAGTTAAACCTTCTATTCTTACCTAATAATTTCATTAATCGCATTATTACCTATTTTTATTAAATACTAAGCATTATAGAACACGCAATTCTCACCGATCTCCTCTAAGGAATCCAAGCTCTATTATTCATACCTTTAAGCCGTTTATAATTCCATGTCAAAATCGATCCAATATTTACATACAAGATAAATCCCATACCATTAAGAATTTTTTTCTAATCTAAGCTTTATAGAACATTTTTGCAAACAAATATTCAATAACGGTTAACTTATTTCCATCCTGTAATCCAAATTTCTAGTCCTCCTTGATTGCTAACATAAATCTTCAAATATTTGGCCAACGGTTTCTCTACATCTATTTTCGGCAGATGAAAACTTCTTGTCAATTTTCTTACCAAATATTTACCGCATAAATCTTACAACCTACCATTTAAATTAATGTTTATAACCATAAAGATAACGAAATCTCAATATTTATCTAAATATCTTAATACCACCCCATAAATTTTATAACCCCCTCCCCTCCGCACAAGCTTATTGTATCCTCGTGCCATAAATCTTTTTTGGTCCACTAAACACACAAGTTAAATTGCCCCTACTTATTTCTAACCAAAATTTTACAATGTATTTTTCACCTATTGTATTCAAACTAACCTGCTCCTACTCAATAAACTTTAACCTTACTTTCAACCACATAATAGTACAAATTTTAGAATTATAGTCGAAATAAATAAAACTCTTTTAATCTTAATCAAAATAACTAGGTATTACGTTTTAAATTGGTTTATCATAACACCTTTTCTTTTCATAAAATCAGTTTTTTTACGAGATCTTAAAAACAGATTTACATTAAAATTAATGTATCGGAAATATACAACTAGGTATTATCAAATTAAGAAAAAAGACGCAATCGATTAATCATCTTTATCTTTTAAAACGACCATTTAAAGATTAATATTTTAATTAGATTTGAAAAACATTCAACCTTTATGATCTTTTAAAATAAATTCTGACCTCGAAATTTCCGTACATTTAAAACAATTTTTATTCCAAGGACGTGAAAAATTTTTTAAAACATTTTTCTTTCACTAAAACTAGTTCCAATCTTTCCGAAACATTTATAAAGAATCAAACAATATTCATATGAAAACATTCACCTCGAAATTATTTTAATACACTCACTTGTTTAATTCTTTATCAAATTTTAATTTATTAATTTATAGATAAAATAAGAAAGGAAAACGTGAAATTTATAAACCACTTTTATTTTAATTTTCGTCTTAAAACAACGTTACATAAATTTCTGTCACATAATTACTAAAAACAGGTACAAGTTCTTTTTGAAATATAAGCGTAATACTCTAATCTTTTATATACAAATTTCTTAGGTACAATTTTTTTATCACAAGAATGCTAATAATATTATAAAACGATCTTTTCTAAACTTTAAAATCTTTAAAAATTGCAAATTTTAGTTTAATTTATACAAACTTTACATATTTACAAATAAATTTTGAAAATTTACATCCTTGTTAAAATAATGAAGATAAATACAGATTTCCACTAGCTTCGCTCAAAATATTTTAACACCATAACCCATAAATCTTATAGTACAAAAGAATGATTCCCCTTAATACAACAGATTTTAAACGCTACTTGATTTACATAGCACTTAACTAACACCCATAATTCTTCTTGTTCCCTTTAATTAACCATCTATTCATATAAATTATTTCCGATACGTTAAGAAGCTAATAAAAATCTATTTTTACCTCCACTTATACAAATAGGTGTTAAATTAATGTATCTCGAAACAAATTACTTTCTTTAGTTATACCAATATCAATTTAATGATAAATTAAAATCTATCATGTTTTACTTCTGTTATTATACAGTGGTGTGTCTTTCTTTAACATTCCTGAAGAGTATTCTAAAATTTTTTAACAATTTTATTTAAACCCTCCATCCAACCCACGCCATTAAAATGACGCACTCCATTTTTAAACTTTTACTTAAATTTTACGCAAATACTTAACAAATACATTTAAGTTTCATAATTTCGAAGTAAAGACTTTCTTAAAATACTACAGTATAAATTCTCCAGGACGTCCAAGCCTTAAGACACACACCTGATAATAAAGAATTTTTGAATATCAAATTTAGAATTTTAAAAACAGAAATAGTCCTTTAATTTAACTTTAAACCAAAATCTTAACACCAAATCTTAAATATTTTATATTAATTAACTTTAAGAATTTAGTCAAAAACTAAAATTCTTTTATTTTTTGAGAAAAAGCCATTCCAAACCTGACAATAGTGCATAAATAAATTAACCCCCTAAATTTATTACTTTCAAAGCACTAAACTCTAAATCCTTATTCCATACATATTTCCCCTAATTTTACAACCTTTAAATTTCCCTTCATATCCCTTGATAAATTTTTCTTTACACTTACTTTCATTCCAATAATAAATCTAACGATACCCATCAATATTAAGATATAATGTTCAATAGCCTAAACCCCCCCCCTCCAAACCAAATGTTATTCATTTGTCAGGAATGTAGTGGTCTTTTCCTCTAAAAATATACATCATAATAATACATAGGTTAATAACATTCTAGTAAAGATTTTCTCATTTTTAATTTTCATCCTAACCTAAATCCTTGCGCCCGAGAGAAATATTAACACCTTAAATTTTAAAATATCCCACTTTAAAATTAAATTCGTCCTAAATCTCTGCGCCCGAATAGAAATCTTAATTCTTTAAATTTTATTCCCCCCCCCAAATTTAACCCCCACCTTAAAATTATTTTCATCCTAACCTAAATCCTTGCGCCCGAATAGAAATATTAATTCCTTAAATTTTAAAATATCCCACTTTAAAATTAAATTCGTCCTAAATCTCTGCGCCCGAATAGAAATCTTAATTCTTTAAATTTTATTCCCCCCCCCAAATTTAACCCCCACCTTAAAATTATTTTCATCCTAACCTAAATCCTTGCGCCCGAATAGAAATATTAATTCCTTAAATTTTAAAATATCCCACTTTAAAATTAAATTCGTCCTAAATCTCTGCGCCCGAATAGAAATCTTAATTCTTTAAATTTTATTCCCCCCCCCAAATTTAACCCCCACCTTAAAATTATTTTCATCCTAACCTAAATCCTTGCGCCCGAATAGAAATATTAATTCCTTAAATTTTAAAATATCCCACTTTAAAATTAAATTCGTCCTAAATCTCTGCGCCCGAATAGAAATCTTAATTCTTTAAATTTTATTACCCCCCCCCAAAGTTAACCCCCAACTTAAAATTAAATTCGTCCTAACTTAAATCTCTACGCCCGAAAAGAAATCCTAATTCTTTCAATTTTATTACCCCCCCCCAAAATTTAACCCCCCACCTTTCCAAACATTATTTACAATTAAAATTACGTATTTAAATACCTACCCACAATTTTTTTACTTTCGTTTCCTTTTATCCTGTAAAATTTCTTTCCATTCATATACTAAACCACTACAATCCTTTATTCTACAACCTCCCCCCCTATTTTTCTACCCCCCCTAAAAGTTAATACAATCCAACATATTTTTTTTCCTTATCCAACTGCTAATCCTATATTAAATACGTACCCTAAACTTAAACCCTTCTAACAAATAAATAACTTAACCCATCGAAAATCTCTACTTATGTTTTACCTAAATTTAGCCCTAGTATTTTTAAGAAGAAAAACATTTTTAAACTAAACCCCCCCCAACTATGTTGATATGTGGGTAGTAGTAATCCTTCTTGAAAACACAAACGCTTCAAACCTCATCCTAAAATATTAAATAAGATTTTAATCGAGAAATTTACTAACTAAACCTATAAATAACTTAGAAATTATTTTAACTACTTATTAATATCCTTCAAAATCCCCTCCCACACCAAGAAATGAAATACAAACTTACAAAATTAATCCGTCTCGGCTCGAACGCAGTCAACCTCTAAAATAATAAAATATTCTTAAAGAACCGAATAAAATTGCGTAATATTCTTTAAAGCTTAACTACCTACCATTAATAAATTAAACCCTATTCTTACCTTTCTCACGAGGCCGGGACGGGGCTGAGTGCAGGTCTTGGAGCTGACATTAACAGGTTCCAGCTAAAAAAATATTATATTTTTTAAGTTTTTCTTCAATATTTCGTTTTTTATGTATTTTTTCTTGCATTATAACTCTTAAATTGTATATCTTTTTTGATTATATTGCATCTCCCTCTTAATTATATTCGACAAAATAACTATTTCTTTTCCAGAATCTAAAAAAATGTACCTGGATTAGTTCACCCGCAGCATCTCCAGACCCGATAACATCGTTGAGATCTCGGTTGGCAGCTAAAAACAAACAATCAATCTATGAAAACTGTAATCAACCATACTGATGAACTGAACCCAGCCCAATTTATCGGTATTTTGATAGCAATCTTGTTTTTACTGCCAGTAGCAATTATTCTAGTGACGGCCCTAATCTCATCTGTATTATTTTACATTTATGGTACCTACAAACTAATAAACTACTTGTTCAAACGTTTCATTTTAAACAATCAAGCCCAATTCCCATTTGAAATTTAAGAACAAATCTTACCGGTGGATTGTCTCCATAAACGCTTGAACAGCATCCGAAGCAGCCTGAAACAAATAAAAAAAACATTAGATGTACGAACTAATCATCCACGGATCCCCATACTTTAAAATAGAACAAATAAAGGCAGACTACTACTTAACCTCCCTTACATCATTTGTTATACTGCCAGGCCATACCAAGCTTGATTCAAAGATTGAGATTAATTTTGATAGCAGATTTTTATGCTTAATACAGCTCGAACGCCCACAATTAGAACACGGTTTACTTTTACAGGCAATAGACTTCCCGAATGGAATCTTAAACATAGATTTAGTCAACCTAAAAAACACACCCTTCTTTGTTGAAGCCAACACAAAAATAGCAAAGATAAACTTCACACAAAAACAATTCTTAGACTGCTATTTTGTTTTCAAGAATAACGATATTAACCAACAATAAAAAATTTTACTTACATTGTGAGAACGCAGATCACAAAGACACTTCCCCCCACCACCACATTGATCGTCGTGGAATTGCCAGCCCCACCGACCAACACAGTTCCCCCGTCTCCTCCATCCCCCTCAAACTCCGATTTAAAATCGCCGGCCCCCAAATCCTGACCTCCAGTTTCATCGCCGACATCAAACAAAATAGAATAGATATCCATATTCGCAATAAATCTGAAAGCAAAAACCATATTCAAGTTATAGTGAATAATTATAGAAGAAAACAGTTACAAAAGTTAAAAAGATAGACACAATACTCAGTGAAAAATACTTTAATAATTAAAATCACATTTGTTATCATTACTCTGCCTTACAGAGATCATTAGATCAACTTTATTACTAAAGTACTGAAAAATCAGGTAAAATTTTTTTTATAATGTTCTTAAATAGAAAACACACAGAAATTAGGTCGTATTTCACAAATTTATACAAGCTTTATCATATAAAAATACCCAAATTACTTTCAAATTTTTATATTAAATATAATAAAATCCTCAAATTTTCTGTTGACCTCTTATTTAAACTAACTTGTATAATTTTATTAAATACGATTTGAATTCACTCTCTAGAACTCAACATCATCATAGATGTTATTTCCAGCAGGGTTTAACGGATTCATTTCAATGTGGGCTCCATTTCCCTCCTCCACTCGCCGAATATTGTTTGTCCGTCGAAAACACCGTTCAAATAACGCTAAAATATTAAAAAATTGTTTTACAAAGAATATCCTCACTCCAATAATTTATATAAACAATGAAACACACGCGAATTTTAGTTCATTACTAGTAAAAAATTTTACGCGGCATACAGCGCTTGCATTATTTTAACTCTCCTTTCCGTATAAGGAAATTTAAAAATACAGATAGCAAAGTTAAAATATATTCTTTATCATAAATATTTAATTAAATTAGAAACATACCTCCCAACTTAACGAAAACCATACACATTTGCGTTAAGACCAACAACAGTACAAGGACGAGAATTGCAATAAGCAACCACGTATTCAAGTCAATTCGGAAACCTCTAAAATAATAAGATTTTTTTTTTATAAATAGATATTTTCCAAAAAAAATGCAATTTTTTTTCCCTTACATATTATATGTCTTACAGATTACCTGGGAGCAGTTTTGCCAGACCCATCAAGAACCACCCCTTCAACGGCTCCAAGATCTTCAGAACTTAACTCATTAGGATCCGGAAACGAGAGGGAAGGGAAGAATACAGCACTCATATTCAATGATGGCGCAGAAACAGCCAGTATATGACTGCTTTTCGGACGATGAAATACAACCAATAGATCCACCAAGTCCTAAAAAATCAGGTAACTCTATTATTTTTCATATTTATATCTCGCTAACAAATAGCCTATTAAAAATTTGAACCGAACAAAAAGTGTAGATTTATCATTTATAATTGATAATCTGTAGGCAAGCTAATCTAAAAGTTACTGTTACACAAAAATTTAATTTTCCAATAACATATTTCTTCTTACACATCAATTATAAGGCTTAATTTACATATAGAAAATTTTATTTTCAATTACCCCCCCCCTCCACATTTTGTAATGTTTTGATTATACTGTAACATTTATCGCTAAAACTTATCCATAAACATTATTTTTGGGGATATATAAAATTTATTTTTCATTTACCCAACCCTCCATAATTTGTAAGCTTTCAACAATGTAACATTTATCTTCACATCCTATCTATAAATATTTCTTTTGGAGACCCATAAAATTATTTCCCATTTACCACCCCCCCCCACATTCTTTTTATTATTTTAACTACAATTTAACATTTATCTTCACACCCTATCTATAAAATTTTCTTTTGGAGACCCACAAAATTATTTCCCATTTACCCCCCCCCTGAATTTTTTTGTATTATGACTACACTGTAATATTTATCTCTCAACCTATCTATATATATATTTTATTTTCCATATATAACACCCTACAAATTTATCAACTTATTAAAATATTAAAATTTACCAATAAAATCTATTTTGTAATATCAAAATGAAAATTTTCTTTCAATATTAAATATGAAAATATCTTCCAATATCCAACCCCTGCACTTACTAGTAAACATTGTTAAACTTATGCTAAATCTTAACCACAAAATAACTATATTTTGATGTAAATATAAATTATTCTCCATTGTCCTTTCACCGCCAAAAATCATATGTAAACAAACTCGAAAATTATCTCTACACATATCATTTTGTTGATAGAAACATATATTATTTCAATTTTAGTGAAGGAGCAAAGCTCCTCCCAAATTTATTGTAACTCAATGTGATACAATGTAAACTAACTGTGATACTATATAAAACTTATACTTTAAATGTTTCAGGCGGCGGCGCCCCTAATAAACGCGTAAAGAAGACTTACTCGTGGACAAAACCCCGTGGCTCCAGCCCCGACTACAACCCCCCATCCCCTAAGAGAACAGCACGCGCCAACACGCCCCCTAGAAAGTCCCCAGAATGCCCCCCCGGACCTTCAAATTCGCCATCTTATGAACCCAACTTTGGTCCTAGGACCCCCCCTGGAAGCCCTAAATACATAATTTCAGCCCCAAACTCGCCTCCTAATACAGAGGTAACCCCTAAAACAAGGGCGCCCATTCCATCAGCAGAACAACCCTCCAAGCGCAAAAAGATTTACTCACTGAAACGAAGACTGATGGACGGGTTCACAGTCAGCGACCTAAATGAAAGAAGAGCATACTTCACCAACATGATCTATCCTACCCCATTAGCTGTGGTCGAGCAGATCAACACCAACATGACCAGTATTCCACAGATAACGCGGGATATGGGGAAAGTAAACCAAGAAGGCATGAGCACTCTGAAGAATAGCTGTCCCCAGATAATATTAAGTAATAATATTATCAAGACCTACCAGCTGAGTCATGTATCAAACTTCTCCAGGGGGACAGCTAAATCATGCACTTGGGATTTGGTGACAGACCAGCTGACAGTGTATGAGGCCCAAACAACCTCATACGCCATAACTCAGGGCTTATATGTGCCTACCATGGTATATAGCCAGGGAGCCAACTTGGTGAGACTCGCCAATACGAGTTGCCCACATTCGTGGGTTCCTTCCTTGAAGCACATTCACCAAGATCGCAGTATTGTCTCTGTTACTTTGAATAACTTCAAATTCCAAGTCTTGGAGCCTCCCAAACGTTACCCGCTCACTCCCGAAGGAGAAATGTGTTCCCTATGGCATCATGCCAACAGAGAAGTTTTAAGCACAATTCCTAACTTCTCCACCAAGTACCTGGAGAAGATGACCAACCGATACCTGATACTGCCCAGCATGCTGTTGATCAACCACACCGTTCCTGCAAAACGTCACCTGTTAATGCAAATATCCACCTACTCCCGCGCATATCGCCTGCCTGAGATACTGCAGACCATCAGATCCCTCACAGAAACCAATGAAGAAACAGTATACAGACTATACCTGTCTTCATCCATCACCTTCCGAGAGCTCCTAAACTGCATGCCACAGGGAGCATGTTGCTTGATCCTACCCAGCAGGATCGCATACAAGATCACCCTAGCAGAGATTTCCCGCCTAATCATCATTGCCCACAACAAAGAATAAATCACCAAAATTTTAGTATTACAGGTACTACATAAAAAATTTCCTTTTCTTTTCTCTTTCTCTTTTATGCAAAAAAAAAATATACTTGGCAAGCTAATTAATTTTTTTTCTCCTTTTTTTGTAAAGTGGAATATAATGTAAAAAGTAAGCTTTAAAACACTTACCTTATAACATAGCTTGTCCTTGTCCAAAATGCAACATCCAAGTAGTATCCTAAAAAAATGTTTAATATTGTAACAAGGATAAAAAAGTTCAAAATCAACAAATTATTTATTCGTTTTTTTATCACATCTTTAAATTTAAAAACCACAACCTTTTCCTTTATAATCAAACTTAAAATATTACAGGCCTTTGGTGGAAGAATGGTTGTCAGAATGAGATTGTTTTAAGCAGTCAATGAACTTGTCACACACCAGGGTTCATAACCCGGTGACTCATACACTTGTTAAGACAGAAAGAAAGTGAAAAAAGGGAAAGTTTTACCCTAAAAAGTGACAACCCCAATAAACAGTTATCCACAGATCAAAAACTAGACGTCTAGTATACCAAATTTCACCATGTTAGAAAGTGAAAATATCAGTGATTTAGACGTCTAAAACCAACAACCACAAAAGCTTAGACGTCTGATATGTGACAATCATAGCAACAGATAGCCAAGATGGCCATTAATTATGGTTAAAACCAGACGTCTAGGGGGCGCAACAAGCGTCCCCAAAAGTATAAAAGGAAGGGATTTCTGGAAATTCCTCACTCTTCTTACAACCATCAAACTTAAAACATCTCACTTGTAGAACATAGTCCATAGAAAATTAATTCCAGATCTATAGAAATCCAGTAAGTTTTACCACAAAAACTTTGATTAAATTACCTTAATCATATCCAAGGATATTCCAAACACCAGTGGTTGAATTTGACTACCTGAAATAATTGACATTTGATAACAATTTCATTAAGCCAAAGGTTTAAGTAATATTAATTAAAGCCTCTGTAATTCTAACACTACTGGTTGATTTTAATTTTAAAAAATCCGAAACTAAAGTTTAAGTAACATTTATTTAAAGCCTTAGTAATTCTAACACTATTGGTTGATTTTAATTTTAAAATCCTAAGCTAAAGTTTCAAGTAACATTTATTTAAAGCCTTAGTAATTCTAACACTATTGATTGATTTTAAGTTTAAAATCCTAAGCTAAAGTTTCAAGTAACATTTATTCAAAACCTCAGATAACATTTATTACCATTGGTTGGTTATTTAATTTTAAATCTTAAACTAAGCATTAAGTAAAAGATTTGTTTTAAAGCCTCATTAAAAGTCCGACGCTATTGATTGATTATCATTTTAAAATAAAGAAATAACTTTGAATAGTAATTAATACTTAAGTAATTAATAATCCATTGAGATAGGTATACCTATCACGTCTGTAATTAAGTATACATTAATTGATAATTCTTTGTGTTAAATAAGTTTTGTGTACAATTTTGTTTGGTCTTATTCTAAATTATTGCAACCATTTTGAATTTAAATTGTTCTGTCTTGTCCTTTAATTCATAAGTATAACTCCACCTTTTATATATCCAATATCATTAAATCTTGAATTGTTTTGTCTTGTAAATAAATTCATTAGTATTATTCCACCATTTATATAAATCTAATATTATTAAATCTTGAGATCTTGTAATCTAATTAAAATCTAATTAATATCTTGTGATTGTTTTGTGTTTAAATAAGTCTTGTAAAATAAAATTATAAAATAATAAGGAATTAGTTATTAATTGGTAAACTCGTTTGAAAACTACTCTATAATTTACCTAGCTCGAATATAACACTGTCAAGGGAATTAGTGGCAAGCCGTTAAGAAAGGGAGAACCTTATCGGTTAGAATTGGGTTTCCTTGAGAGTCGGGACTAGGATTAACTACTTACTGAACCAACATTTAAAGGATTGCTTTGCAGGTTAGGAAGGCTGATACGTACGTCTTCTAATTTCAAAGGATAGATAGGTTAAAATCTGCTCTTTTGATAACGCAAGGTATAGAATAGCGGTAAACGCTATCATCACTCCTACAGATATCTGAGGTGGATTCTTAAAAAAAATTTGCCCCACTAATCGCTTAGTGGGGCAAAATTGTTTTCGTTAAAAATCCACCAAAATTACATTAAAAATCTACAAAAATTATACAAAATCATAAAAAGGTATTAACATAAGATTTTATTAAATTTTTGTAGATTTTTTATGTGATTTTGGAGGATTTTTCACAAAAAAAATTTTGCCCCACTAAGCGATTAGTGGGGCAAATTTTTTTTTAAGAATCCACCTCTGGTCTGTGTTAGTTAGGTGGCCCCAAATTTAGAAAAAATTCTAAATAAATCTTAATTTCTTCATTGTGACTTTTGTGTATGAGATATAGACCCAAATTTTTTTTTGGTGAATACTAGGATATCCATGAACATCTGAGAATAGTGGCCTTATGACCGTTTGACCGATTCCTGACCGATTTTGTGTCCTGCTTTTACTAAGGACTTATATCATGTATATCGTGACTTCTATTACAGCTAGAGACCTAAAATATTTTGTGGTACATCCTTGAGCAATAATAAATTTCCGTGAGTAGTAAGGTCATGACCGTTTGACCACTCCTTGACCGATTTTTGACCGATTTTCTATTTCTTACTTGCAATTTTGCCGTTTGTAAGCTGCCAGCCGCCGAATTTCAAAACAGCTCTAGACCAACAAAATTTTTTATGTAGTCTTTTATTGTGATCAGAAACAGATAAAAATATTAATTGGCTCCGCCAACCGCCGTTTTACCGCCGTATTTTATTTGCCGTTTTTCGGCGATGGTCAGAAAAAGTATTTTCTTAGTTATAAAAAATTAAAGTTCCACCTAAAATTTGGTGATCCTAGCTTTAAAATTGGCCGCTCTACAGCTGTTTTAATAATTAGCGGCTGGCCGCTAAAAAGCGGCTAAGGAGCGGTCTGACCACTATGACTAGAAAAAGTAATTTTCTCTAAATATGCACATGAACCACCAGAAAAAAATTTATGTCTCTAACTGCAACAGGAGCCAAGATAGAGGGGGGGTCAATATTTAACCCCCTCCCCCCCCCCCCCCCCCGATCTATTAAGGTGGGAATTGGGACCCGATCTGTAAGGGTTAAAGGTTTCGTGATCTTTATATAATTGATCGCATATTCTCTCTCTTCCTAAACATCTGCTCTATCATTCACTTTTTTCGTTTGTACGATCTATGTGCTTTGCTATTTATGGAGGTTATCATCGGTGGATTAGAACCGGTTTTCGGTCATACTGAAAAATTATGTCTAGCATATTATATCCAATTTTCTACAGATATAAAAATGTTTAATCATTAAGATTAAAACCATTTTTTTTTAAATCCCGAGCCTAATTCATTTTTATATCCGCAAAAACTGTGCATAAAACGATGCGAGAAATATTAATGAATCAAAATGTATTCTTTCCTTTATACCTGTTAAAACAAGGATGACAACATCCATTAAAGCGAAGCTCTGAAACGGTAGGACAAACGAACATTAATACTTGTAGTGTGTCAGAACTGAAAAATCAGAACATAAATGTATAAATGTCGAATTTAATTAATTTAAAATTTTAATTAAATTGTTGAAAAACTGCCTAAATACAGGATAATTTTTAAGGACATACTTTTTAGGACTTGATTATAGAGATGCTTCGTTTACAATATTGTCCTATGTTGTCCTAGGACTCAGTATACCAAAAATCAGAACAATCGGATAATTAGATCACACAAAAATTTGTTCTAAAAAAGTAGAAAATCAACATGTTTAACATGGACGTCCTGACATTCTGGTAATGGTTATAGAGTTGCTACGCTTTCTAAATCGTACCTATCACTATCACAGGAATCACCATGCAAAGTTTGAAATCGATAGGACAAATCTAACATGCCTAAATTAACGAAAAAAGCTATCTGTCTCGGACGGACGGACCGACCCTAATTATAGAAAAGCTTCGCTTTTAAAAATGGTACGGACGGACGGACAGACCGACCCTAGTTATAGAAAAGCTTCGCTTTTAAAAAGGTATGCAGCATTGAGGAAGCTATATTGATCAAACAACCAAAAAGTATGAAGGTATATTATGGGTGGGGGGTGTATCTAGGGATCTACAGGGATAAGACAACAACCTGATAAATTGATATAAATCCCCAACGATGATACACAAGAATTACCCCTTCTGTAGAATCGTAGACGTTTGGACATTCAACTTTTTAAGTAGACCAATAAAAATGCATTACAAGTCCCCAAAGTTTTGAAGCCACCGAATAAAAAAAACGTCATTATAAAACTTTGGGGACTAGTTTAAAAACAGCCCAATGTCCTCTCCCTCACTGGGGTCTATCATTTTATAAATATTTTTTTAAAAGTTTTTACTCAAAAACATTTTATTTTTCTAATGTAACAAAGTTACTTTTTAAATCACTTTGTATGTCCAGGTTATAAAACGTTCCATAACTAATTTTGACAAGTAGGTTTTCTCGGGCAGTCCGAGATAGATAGCTTTTTTTCGTTAATTTTGTCATGTTAAAATTATCCTATCGATTTCAAACTTTGCATGGTGATTCCTTAGAAAACGTAGCAACTCTATAATCATTACCAGAATGTCCGTACGTTCATTTTAAACATGTTGATTTTTCTACTTTTTTAACAACAAATTTTTATGTGTTCTTATTATCCGTTTGATCTGATTTTTGGTGTTGATAACAAAGTACAATATTATAAGCGAAGCAACTTTATAAGCAAGTCCTAAAAATGTAAGTATGTCCATAAACATTATCCTGTATCAAGCAGTTTTTCAGCAAGTTTACTTACAATTTTCCTTCGGCTCTTTTACTTTTATATTCTGATTATTCAGTTCAGACACTATACAAGTGTTAATGTCCGTTTGTCCTACCGTTTCAGTGCTTCGCTTTTATGGATGTTGTCATCCTTGTTTTTAAGTTTATTTCAAAATATAAAAAAATAATGGGTCCGGGTTTTCTTTATATGAAAGCAACGATGATTCTTTAGGCCATGAAACGGTTCCATAACTAACTATGACCAGTCGGTTGTCTCTTTGCTTATTAATCTAGCGTTTGTGGAATGATTTATTGTATTTGACTCCTAGTGTATTGATTTTTGTTCAAAGAAGGTTTTATTCTGGATTTTTTTATCGTTTTGTTAGCCCTAAAACTTTGCCAAACTTAGTGTCCTAACTTTCAAACCAATTAATTTAATCTATAAAAAGGGGTTATTTTGTTTATCTTCATTGGTAATTTATATCAGTTTTTTCGACCATTGTCTAATTTCAAACAGACAATAACTAATTCAGACTTCTGAAACTTCTACTTTGTTAAATGTCACCCTCTTGATGTTAATGTTTATTTTCTTTGATTGTGTTCAACTTCGCCTTATTGGTAGTTATCATCCTTGATAATAATAATGGATTTATTATTGCTTGGATCTTACACAAGATTATAATTGACTTTAATAAAGTTAAACTTGTAGCTGGCTAAAATAATAATGGATTTATTATTACTTGGAAGTTGGATCTTACAACAGATTATCATGTAATCTAATAAAGTTAAACTTGTAGCTGACTAAAATAACGATACCACACTCCCTAACCCCTTCCCCTCCTTTTCTACTGCATGAAAGAACTGACCAATAAATGATGTACATGTTAGCTACCTAAATTGGCGACAACTTTTCCCTCTTAAAATATCCATGTATAATCTATGTCCATTATAATATTTTTGTATTTTTGAAAAGTTTCAATATTTTAGAAAATACACAAATTTTAAAACTTGTATATAATTATGCATTTCTGTATATAAATAAAACGTTTTTTAAACATTCTTAGATTTTAACAACTATAAATAACTTGATATCTAGAAATTATTTGCTGTATCTTTTTAAAAGCGAAGCTTTTCTATAATTAGGGTCGATCCGTCCATACGTCTGAGATAGATAGCTTTTTTTCGTTAATTTAGGCATGTTAGAATTGTCCTATTGATTTCAAACTTTGCATGGTGATTTCTGTAGTAGTTAGGTACGATTTAGAAAAAAATGTAGCAACTCTATAATCATTACCAGAATGTCCGTACGTTCATTTTAAACATGTTGATTTTTCTACTTTTTTAACAACTAATTTTTATGTGATCTAATTATCCATTTGATCTGATTTTTGGTATATTGATTTCTGAGACAACAAAGTACAATATTATATTTATAAGCGAAGCAACTCTATAACCAAGTCCTAAAAATGTAAGTATGTCCATAAACATTAACATGTATCAAGCAATTTTCAACAAATTTACTTACAATTTTGCTTCGACTCTTATACGTTTATATTCTGATTATTCAAAATTATGTCCGCTTGTCATACTGTTTCAGTGCTTCGCTTTTGTGGATGTTGTCATCCTTGTTTTATTTATTTTATGTGACATTTTTGTGTTCTTTATAAATTTTTTATTAAATCGGAAAGACAGACTGTCACATAAATGTATTTTAACGTAACTAGAACTAAAACAAGGATGACAACATTCATAAAAGCGAAGCTCTAAAACGATAGGACACATGGACATTAACACTTGTATAGTGTCAGAACTGAATAATCAGAATATAAATGAATAAGAGTCAAAGCAAAATTGTGAGTAAATTTGTTGAAAAACTTCTTGATACAGGATAATGTTCTACTTAAATTTCTAGGACTTGATTATAGAGTTGCTTCGCTTATAATATTGTACAGGAATCACCATGCAAAGTTTGAAACCGATAGGACAATTCTAACATGCCTAAATTAACGAAAAAAGCTATCTGTCTCAGACGTACGGACGGACGGACCGACCCTAATCATAGAAAACCTTCGCTTTTAAAAAGAATTTATCCTTTTAATATTTAGAGTAGCTTTTAGGAGAACATTATTTTTGAATAGATTTCTTGATTATCAAAAATAGATTCATATCAAAAAAAAGTAAAAAAACATCTAAGCGATGCCTTTTCTAAATTTTGAGTGCTAGATTGGACCTCTTTTATTGGTCAGTTTGTTCCTCCAAAACTCTGAAATGGTAGGAAAAACTAACATTAACACCTAACACTGGATAAATACAGGACACTGTTTATGGACATAATTACATTTTAGGACTTGACTATAGAGAAGCTTCGCTTATGATATTGCAATATGTTTTCCTAGGAATCAGTATTTCAGAAATCAGTTGAATGAGATAATTATATCACATGAAAAATTGTTGTCAAAAAATTTAAAATTTAACATGTTTTTAACGGACATTCTGGTAACAATAATAGAATTGTTACACTTTCTAAATCGTACCTAACTACTGCAGGAATTACCATGCAAAGTTTGAAATCGATAGAACAATCATAATAAGTTTTAATTGATTAAAAGAACTAACCAAAATGGACAAACTGGCCAACCCTATTAATAGAAGAGCTTAGCTTTTAACAATACAAAACCATTTATTTGAATAAAAATATTGTTATCTTATGATGTTTTTAACAATACTATCTGTAGAGGGCGTTGGAGGTAAGAAAACAGCCTAAAACAATCGAAAGACATTCATAAGGATTCCCAGAAAAGTATAACAAATTTGGACCAGCATTCCCAGAGATTTCTAATTTTTATTATAGGACTAACGGCTGAAACTCTAGCATCTAGGGGCTCTGTATTCAGCTGGGTAAAAATTGGCAAAAAAAATGCTTAAAACCACCCAAAATGGCTTAAATATAAATAAAAGATATCCTAAAACCATCCCAGGAACTATATGAAGCTTCCCTAAATAGAAAAAATAACTAATTTAGTATGAAATCGTAAGCTTAAGACAAAAAACCTTACTACTGTATTTTAAAGAATTTATACCTTTATTCTTAAATCTTACTTACAAAATTATAAAGTAGATAAATTAAATAAAAAGTCTAAAATGAATCATTATTTATTATACTAAATTAAATGTATTTATACATTATTGTTAAAAAATATGGCATAGTAATATTTTCTTAAAAATAGAGGAGTAAATATGAAACACTCAACTATATGATTTTATTGATTTGATTGGTCAGTTTTTGTTACCGGTATGTGTTCATGTAGATTATCATCCTTAATAAGGTTTAGTGATTTTTTGGGTTTACTGAATATTTTTAAAGTGCCATCATGTACAACTATGGCAAACTTTGGTTGAGAAAACATAATTACATTTCTACAATGTGTATCATAATCATTTCTTTTCTCCTTTCTCCGCCCAACTCTAATGCTGGTTTTATCATCTGAACATTTTAGTGACCAATAATTTCCCCAAGCTGCAAAGTCATGTTTATGATTGATATTTTCATCAGCAAATACAATGATATTCTTGGATTCACTGAGTTGTTTTAAATATATATATGGCATATAATCCATATTAATATAATTGATATGTCTTGGCTTGTTTACTAGATCCTTTCTCTTTTCTTGGAAGTTAATGTGATAGTAGCTCCATGATATATCAGGATAATTTCTAGAAATATATCTCTTTACATCTTCATATAGTTCTTTGTTTTCTAATTTAATTTTCTCCACTACTTGTTCCCATCTTTTTTCTATACATAAACTAAGAAACTCCTGGGTATTTGCCTCTCTGATAATATCTTTAGAAATTCTTCTGTATGTAATGATTGCAATACTCTCATCCTGGTCGAATAATTTGTATTTGTCTAATATTGCCTTAGTTAAGGAACTAATATTATGTTTATATTTATTATGATAGTGATGACACTCTGGAGCTTTTCCATCAGGATAAATATTTTCATGCAGATTTTTATCTTCAATTGCTACAGAACTGTTCAGTATATCTATACCTTTCTTCAGAATAATAATTGCAAAAGACATTGTTCTGAGTACTATATTCCTTAATTGGTCTCTATCTGGGTCGGGATCACAAATGATAATGTTCCTTGCTTGAGCACCCTGGAATTCATCTATACGTGTTACTAATATTCCTTCAGATTTTACCATGTATTCCTTAAAGTCTCTGACAACTGGAATAGTTAAAGAAAGGCTTTTCTTTAACAATTCAAACATTTCAGTAATATAATCTTTTTTATTTATTAAAATAACAACACTTTCTTTAGGTTTGCGTATAAAATATTTGTTTACAGCAGCTACAATTAATAATATAAAATCAATTTCATAAATATTTTTGTAGTAAAAATTATGGTTACCCATGATATTAGTATCAGGAGAACAAGATGTTTGTCCAGTAGACTCTAAAGCTTTAGCTAGATGGATAATTTGTTGAGAATTTCTCATATTTTTGGTGAGATTAACATGTACAGCATTATGATTCATTTTCATAGTTTCTAACCACTCTGCTTTAATTTCATTGAAATATTTTCTTCTCCTTGAATAGGTTTTTTCTACTACTTTTAAGTTCACATATATTGTCTTTATAGAGTCAGGAAAAACAATTTCTCCAATTATCATTTCATCAATAAATAAATGATCACAGAGATTATCTCTTAAAAAACTGTTTAATGCATTTAATAATTTAGTTTGTTTAGAGATTTCTCTAATCCCTAAATGTTTAGCAGTAATAACTTTGATATTAGGATAAGAGTCAAAGTCTACTACAGCTATATTGTCCATGGCAGAAGATTCAGCTATTTCAAAACTATGTGAATATCTATGTGAAAGTGCTGTCAAATCAATGTAAAATAATTGATCATTACTATTATCTTTTGCACATTTTTTAGCTCTTTCCTTTAGTACGTATGTTTTACCCGTACCATAGTCACCATCTATGATAAGAAATTCAGCTGGTGAGTGTACTGCTTGCAGTTGTTTATTGTTGAGCATGTACACAGGATTATTACTCTCTTCTGAGAGATCTTCAATCTTTTCTGGTAATTTTAATTGTTTATCAGTCAACATATTCTTAGGAACATTACCAACTCCTGAAAGTCCTTCAGCCTTTCCTGTTAATGCTAGTTGTTCATTAGTTAGCATATTTTTAGGAATAGAGCTTTCTCCGGATATTCTTTTAGCCTTTCCTGTTAATGTTAGTTGTTCATCAGTTAGCATATCTTTAGGAATATAGCTTTCTCCTGATATGCCATCAGTTTTTCCAGTGAATGCTTTCTCAGTTTTTCTGCTAATTGTGAATGGATCTGATATTTGTTTATCAAATTTACTGGACTCCTTTATTGAAATGTGATATATCAATTCAGCAACAAGATTTTCATATTCTGTTTGATCATGATTATCAGATGTAACAAGTTTATGTTCAGATATCTGCTTCAACCATGGTGTTACATCAATAACATTTTCATCTTGTAGAATGAATTTTTGACAGTTAACACAGGGAGTCGTAGTTTCTTCAAGAATGGTCAAATAAGGAACACAGGCAGCTCTGACAAAAACCCAATCTTTAGAAAGCATACCTCCAAATAATTTCTGTATGAAAGAAAAGTGTTGTTTTGTTTGATCTGAGGCTTCTTTAAGTAGTTTGAGTTTATCACTAGAATCATTGGACCCACGTTTGACCTCTATGTTTATGATAGCACTATACTCAGGAACTATCATGATGGTGTCCCATTCAGTCTTTTTTTCTTGCAGGCTAAAATTATAAAACTGATATTTGTAAAAGTTTCTTAATTTATCATCAGGGATCTTGTATAGGAAAGTATTTTCAATTTTATAATGATATTCTTTAGCATTGCAATTTTTCTCTTTAGACAACTCTTTTCTTTTAGGACTTGGACTAGAAGAACACTGATCTTTGTTTGAGCTTTCAGTGATAATATTCTGGAAATCAGATTGATTGTTCTTAACAACTATTGCCTGTTGCTTTAATTCATTATTGAAACGTTTTCTGTCTACCTGACTTTTTAGCACCTAACATAAATTAAGCTAATATTTCATAAGTTTTTAATTTTTATTTTTTTAAATAATAACTAATATTATGATAGAATAAAAAGAACAACAATGGAAAGACAAAAAAGAATCTTTTAGCAAGTTTGATAAAAAGTATGTTATAGATATCTCAAATTGAGATTATTTAATTGATCAAAATAAAAATGATTGTGCCTTAAATGATAAAGTGAATATAAGGTTTTATGGAAAAATATATAGTTTATCATATGAAATATTATTATTCCTGTTTAAACAGCCAGTCCTGTGGGCTTTGAAATTCCAATGGATTTTCCCTCCACTTCTTATGTTCCTCAATACAAGACTTCAATTTCTCCTCTTCAACATCTTCTATTTCAAAGATCTCCTTCATTCTTTTCTCATACTCATTAAATTCTGCAAAATTATCCTTGTCTCTGTTTTTTTTTTCTTTTTTATCTAATTGGTGAATGCAATCAGCTGCTTGAAAGCCAAGGAAGATGAATGATTCCATCTTTAATTTTCTAGCTGTATTGACAAGCTCATGATGTAAACTTTCTTCAAGATGTTTATCCAAAATCTGAGCATCTTGCTTTTCCCTTCCCTTGATTCCTAACACAGTTGGTTTTTTAGGTGTTACAAAATGATTTGGAATGGCTATAACCTTACAGTCTGGATCATAATAATAATCAGCTACTTTCTGTTTTATCTCTTCAATCTTTTCTTTAACTAAAATTTTTGTATTTTCTCCTTCAGCTCCATGAAAGTTTATACTCAAGTTACTAAATTCTTCAGCTAAATTTGATGATTGTGAATCTTCTGATGATAAAGGGCAAACTCCAAATTCTAATCCACAAGTACAATTGGTAGAAGGAATTGTAGACTCAATCTCAACTTGCTTCTAAATATATACTGTGTTAACACTTATCATTTAGGTTCCTTTTCAAATAATTTCTTACTATAATACAATCATGTACACTTAACCCCTTAATTTAGCAATCTTAAATTTTAGGTCCTTTTTCTAAAAGCAAATAACTAACTCATTTTCAAAGAAACTGGGTAAAATATATTTATGTAAAAGAAGGCGTCTTAACTTTTTTGCTTTTTATTTAAGATAGCTAGCCGGTTCTTTTGAGATAAAATCAACCTTATTCGACGTTCACACAAAGCCCAAAAATAATGGACTTAAAAGTGTATTAAACTGTATATAAGACATTTGCGAATATATTGATACCATTAATTTGCCTCTTAGATAGAAAAAAGTATGTTTTTTTAATATTTTTCTCTTGCTACAAATCAAATTTCAAATTTGAGTCACCAAAAATGCTAAACTAATTTTTGCTCTAGAAGAATCAATTTTTGGAGTTATAAAGTGCTTAATACCTCATTTTAATCGCCTGGCATTGCTTTATAATATACAGGTAATGACTTGGTTTTTTATGGAACAGCTGACTAAAAAATCGAGGTTTTGTGATAAACCCACTTTTGTTGTTGCTCCATAAATGATATTTTTTTTCCCATTTTTTTTGAATGTAAAGAAGCTTTATATATTCATATAACATCCACCTAAATTTGACTTTTGATATTTTATTTATAACATCACCAGAGGGAATTGAATTTTGGAAAAAAATATCAATTTATATTTTACACTGCTATGCATTGTTCTTGTTCTTGTTTCTAAAAAAAATTTATATTATAAAAAAGAGAATTATTTAACGCTTCTATAGGTATGTTTATCATTTTTCTAGGCTAAATATAACTATAATTACACCATTTTAAAGTTAGACATCTTAACATATTAACACAATTATTGAATCGGTCTGTATTATTAAGCTAGCAACTCTTAAAACAGCTGCATTTCATTATCCTATTATATAAAGTAGTAATCTTTTTTGTCTTCAGCTTAAGATTTCGACCATTACAGTACCTATTGAGTTCTGTGTTTTATGGATGCTTCTTATAGGACCCTGGATAGTTTTGGAATTTTGAAAAAAATATCAATTTATATTTTACACTGCTATGCATTGTTCTCGTTCTTGTTTCTAAAAAATATTTTTATAATTAAAAAGAGAATTATTTAATGCTTCTATAGGTATGTTAATCATTTTTCTAGTCTAAATATAACTATAATTTCAGCATTTTTTAAACATCATTATATTCAAGTTATTGTAATTTTTAAATAAAATATCAATATCAAGAACTATTGGAACAATTTTTACCATGCAAAACAAGGTGTTATAAAGTGTAGGATCCCTTACAATATCTATCTGTCTGTCTATAATGCATTACAGATGTAATGCTAATAGAGAGGATGCTATAAGAGTGCTCTTATAATGTGAACTTCTCATAATTGAATGGGCTTCCTGAAACCAGAGACCATATTTTGACAATTTTGAATTTTTTTTATATAAACACAGCCCCCCCTACCTTCGTCCTGTTACTTTTCTTAGTTAGGTTAGGTTAGGATATAGGCTAGGGGGCTGAGCGCTGCAGCCATAGTCATTATTTTGGAGACAAGGGTATAAAAAATTTCAAAATTGTAATATTATTAAAATAGTAGACACTCCTAGGTTTTATTTAAGCAATGTCCACTCCAATGTTTTCCACTCCAACGTTTGTCCACCTTGATGTTTGTCCACTCTGACGTTTGTCCCATTCTTATGTTTGTCCACTCCGATGTTTGGGACTCCTGCATTTGTCCACTCCGACATTTGGGACTCCTATGTTTGAGGTAGAACCCCAATAAGTAAATCTCAATAAAACTTGATAAAATTATGCAAAATATCAAAGTATTTAATCCCTGAATTTCAACCATCTAACTTGAATAGGAGTAGAGAAAATCATGAAAACTTGAAATGTAGGAATCGATATAGCCCACCCCAGTTTTTTGGCAAATCCTAATGAAACTTGATGAAAATATGGAGTATTGATAGAGAGAGAGAATATTTAATCCATTAAAATTTCAGCCTTCTATCTTTTATAGAAGCCGAGAAAATATCGCTTTCCCCTTTCTGTCTCAGACAGACAGACATACCAATTAACAGACATACAGATGAATGGACAGACAATGGACGGACAAATATTTTGAATTATAGAGTAGCTTCACTACTAAAAAACTAAATAGGATAATTGTTGTACACAAATTGATTTCAGTATGTTTTAAATGAGCTTACTTAATCAAGGACGTCCAAGCTTTTTGATTTGGGGGGAAGGGGGGGGGGATTAAAATATCTAAATTTGGGCATCCCCATGTTCATTTTGTGGGGTAATCTTTATATAATAGAGGCAAGGACGTCAAAGCTTTTTATATTTTTTTTTTTGGGGGGGGGGAAGGGGAAGATTAAAAATTATGGGGTTGCCCCAAATTAATTAATAACCCTTAACACCCTAACCCCCCCCCCACCGGGACATCCCTTTACATAAAGTAATGATTATAAAGTTGCTAAGTACCTTACTGCTACAAAAATCATCTTCCAACATTTAAGATTAATTCTAACACGCCTGAATGAACAAAAAGAGCTAACCATGGCGTGGATATACACATCCTAATTGTAAAAATGTTTTGCTTTTTAAAATTGTAAATCAATTATTCAGGAATCATTTTACTTTGTTTATTTACTAGCAGCTGCGCTCCAAGCATCTAGGAGCTCTGTAATTAAAGGAGTAAGGAAATTAGTAAAATATCCTTATACTTTACCGAAATCTTAAGCTACAGACAAAAAAGCTTTATATAATATGTATTAATTTGTAAAACTGCAAATGATAAAATATGACCTATTTTTTTCTCTTTAAAGATTCTCTTCAAACACCTCCCCCTTTTTATATAAAGATGCTAATTCCCCCCCAACCCTAAGAGGATATAAGCAGTAAAAAACCCCGCAGGGGGCACAATTTTCTAACACTTCTTTCTTATTTAGTCTTTTAAAAGGATTCAAAATGCATTGACAAATATATATATTTTTTTTTAACTCTTATTTTATACATCTTAATTGGAACTGATGATCTATTTTTATAGAGAAACATATGCATTCCATCAATAAAAAGTTAAAAAATTAAGTGTGTTTATACATATAATAATTACTATATATAATAGGACTAGCGGCTTCGCCCCTAGCCTCTAGGGGCTTTGCCCCAAGAGGTTTGATCAACCTAATTTTGGTATTTTAGATTTAAAAAGAAAAAGTAAAAAAAATTTTTTTTGGGGGGGGTTTCATTTTTTTGGGGGGTTGGGGGTGTCCCACCCCCCAAGAAAATAGCTTAAAACCATCACAGGACCAGTAGGTATATTCCCTAAAGAGTAGACCCCAATCGGTTTAGTGGTTACTGAGATCTTAAGCTTCAGACGGACAGACGGACAGACAGACAGACAGACAGACATCGTTCTACTTTGTATTATAGATAATGAAATGCAGCTGTTTTAAGGGTTGCCAGCCTAATAATACAGACCGATTCAATAATTGTGTTAATATGTTAAGATGTCTAACTTTAAAATGGTGTAATTATAGTTATATTTAGCCTAGAAAAATGATAAACATACCTATAGAAGCGTTAAATAATTCTTTTTTTATAATATAAATTTTTTTAGAAACAAGAACAAGAACAATGCATAGCAGTGTAAAATATAAATTGATATTTTTTTTCCAAAATTCAATTCCCTCTGGTGATGTTATAAATAAAATATCAAAAGTCAAATTTAGGTGGATGTTATATGAATATATAAAGCTTCTTTACAGCCAAAAAAATTAGGAAAAAAAATATCATTTATGGAGCAACAACAAAAGTGGGTTTATCACAAAACCTCAATTTTTTAGTCAGCTGTTCCATAAAAAAACAAGTCATTACCTGTATATTAGAAAGCAATGCCAGGCGATTAAAATGAGGTATTAAGCACTTTCTAACTCCAAAAATTGATTCTTCTAGAGCAAAAATTAGTTTAGCATTTTTGGTGACTCAAATTTGAAATTTGATTTGTAGCAAGAGAAAAATATTAAAAAAACATACTTTTTCTATCTAAGAGGCAAATTAATGGTATCAATATATTCGCAAATGTCTTATATACAGTTTAATACACTTTTAAGTCCATTATTTTTGGGCTTTGAGTGAACGTCGAATAAGGTTGATTTTATCTCTTTTAGTAAGTAGTAGATGTAAAATTGTCCATAGAATTTAGATATGCAATCGGTTTTTATGTAGACCTCTTATTTTTGAAGTAATTTAAGTTTTTTTTTTAAATAATTAAGTCGGTTTTAAGGTACTAAAACGCAACAAAATAAAAGAAGAAAATTGCCAGTAGGAACAAAAATAGTAAGATCTTTAATTTGACACCTTACTTTTAAAATTCTGTTGAGTAATTATTAAAAAAATCTATTTTTTAACCTGGGTTTGATAAAAACTTTAAACCTAAATATTTTCTCCAACAGACAAAAACAATATGGGTTCATATATACCTTTAGAATCAGAAAAATATTACGAATCCATTCTAAGCAAAATTGAAAAAAAGTAAAAACTTAAAAAAATAAAAATTGCCAAAAATATTATATTTTTACAGGCAACACTTAATTTTAACTATTAAACTAGCCAATCAAAAATCTCAAAAATTGACGAATCAGGAAGCTTCACCTCAAAACTTAACCAATAGAATTGACAAAAAAAAAAGGATAATGTTCATACAATATGTACAATAGATACTACAATAAAAATAGTGATACTTACATAACATGTAAAGAATGAAAAAGTATGAACAAATTTGCTTCAGTCTGTTTATAAACTTCAAAAAAATGCAGTTAAAAATGCATTATTGTTTCTTGTGTTTAAAAAATATCTGTTACAGTGTATGTACATTTGTTTAGGTTTTGTTCAGGTGAACTGAAAGGTGAACTGAAATTAGTTTCCGAATGTGAACACATTTTCCTAGGTGTTTCCCAATCCTATCTCAATATTAGCTACTAGCTAAAAAAACCCTCAAACTTCCAAAAAAAAATCAAAATTTGAAAAATTAAAACTTTGAATGTATAATTTATAAATCGTTAATACATTCAAATTTTGATTTTTTTTGAAGTTTGAAATTTTTTAGCTAGTAGCAAATATTGAGATAGGATTGGGAAACACCTCGGAAAATGTGAACACATTTTCTGAGGTGTTTCCCAATCCTATCTCAATATTTGCTTCTAGCTAAAAAACCTTCAAACTTCCAAAAAAAATAATCTAAATTTGAAAAATTAAAACTTTGAATGTATAATGTATAAATCGTTAATACATTCAAATTTTGATTTTTTTTTTGAAGTTTGAAGGTTTTTTAGCTAGTAGCAAATATTGAGATAGGATTGGGAAACACCTCGGAAAATGTGTTCACATTCGGAAACTAATTTCAGTTCACCTTTGTTCAGGTTTTGTTCAAGTCAACCCTTTAAAGCCAAAAATAATGATTCTTAAAATAAACTTATATTTTTTATTATAGTTTTATAAAACTTTTTCAATTTTGCTTAGAATGGATTCCTAATATTTTTCTGATTCTAAAGGTATATATGAACCCATATTTTTTATATCTGTTTGAGAAAATATTTAGGTTTAAAGTTTTTATTAAACCGAAGATTGGGAAACACCTCGGAAAATGTGTTCACATTCGGAAACTAATTTCAGTTCACCTTTGTTCAGGTTTTGTTCAAGTCAACCCTTTAAAGCCAAAAATAATGATTCTTAAAATAAACTTATATTTTTTATTATAGTTTTATAAAACTTTTTCAATTTTGCTTAGAATGGATTCCTAATATTTTTCTGATTCTAAAGGTATATATGAACCCATATTTTTTATATCTGTTTGAGAAAATATTTAGGTTTAAAGTTTTTATTAAACCAAAGTTAAAAAAATAGATTTTTTCAATAATTACTCAACAGAATTTTAAAAGTAAGGTGTCAAATTAAAGATCTTACTATTTTTGTTCATACTGGCAATTTTCTTCTTTTATTTTGTTGCGTTTTAGTACCTTAAAACTGACTTAATTATTTATTTTTTTAAAACTCAAATTACTTCAAAAATAAGAGGTCTACAAAAAAAAAACGATTGCATATTTGAATTCTATGGACCATTTTACATCTATTACTTGCTAAAAGAACCGGCTAGCTATCTTAAATAAAAAGCAAAAAAGTTAAGACGCCTACTTTAAATCATTATTTTCTATGTAGAAATTATTAGAGTAGGATTTTGGCCTTTGCTAGAAAGCAGCAGAAAAATAGCATCAGCTTTTCACTGAAATTGAATTTTTCTGAATGGGATTGCTAATAAGTTTTGATTAATACTTATTCCGAATATGCTTTTAGCCTAACAACTTTCAATATTTTGTTAAAGTCATAAGATATCTTTGTATAATTTCCATGACTAAAGACAGAATACATACCTTTTTAGTATCACTTCCAGGACCTGCACAACCATCCATTTCAGTTCCACTGCCTGATTCCTCTATTTCTAGATAAAAATTTTAAGATTATATAACAAAATGCACAAGTAATTTTGGAGCTCTTCTATCCAATAGAAATAAGCAATTTTTATTGTTATCCAAATTTAATTTTAATTAACACAATCATGTCATGACCATTTTTAACTACATTTTTAATATTTGTTTACTCAGTTATCTGAAGTTTCACTGTAAAGAAGAATTAAATTGCAGCTGTTAATGAGATCTTCTGCTAAATAGAGTTATTGTAAGTTGCAATGACTATGGCAAGACTTACCCTAACCCAGTGTACAGGTGTTGTTGTGGCAGCCACTGAGACTAGAGTATTTATAGGATCTGCCAGTTTCTATATTATCAACACTGTCACTGGTTTTGTCAACACAACTCTCTTGTCAACAAAACTGCCTACAATTGAAAGAGTTTTTGTAAAAATTTAATCAATATAAAGTTCAGTTATATTTCTTTTAATAAATCCCAATGTTGAGTACTTTCCTTTCTTCTTGCTAAATAATGATAGTGAAGCTACACTTATTAAAATTAACTTCAAGTACTACAATTATTTTATCCAATTATGGAAAGTAGTTGTTCCTCTCTTGTTGTCTATAAAAAGTATTTTTGTGTTATATTATGATCAGGTTTATACTTCATGATAAAGATAAAACAAATTAGAAAATATAATTATACACAAAGGAAAGAGAGAAAGAGAAACAGATATATATCAGTTATAGAATAGTTTTATTATATGTCTTACTTATACAGATAACTCGAAGACCAACGAGCAAAGCTTCTCTGTACCTAAGCAATAAATATATCTATTAAAAAATATAGCTAGCTCTAAACACTGTATTTTTTGTTTTTGTTTGTTTGTTACTTTAAGTCAGGTTGGGTTAGGTTATATTGGGTTCTTTGTAGCCTCGCAACAATATACTTAAATTTTTACTTAGAAATATATTATATTATGTAATAATCTTTTATTGGCAAGAAAATAAAAATGAAACGATTGAGGAAGGAACATTATTTAAGAAGCTGGCCTATTACGAAATGTACAATTTTACAACTTACCTAGAAGCTGAAGATAATACCAAGGCCAAGTTATTCTGAGGAGCAAAGCTTCTCTATAACTAAAATTAAAAATATGTCCTTTAAAACTAATTTTTTAAGAGTCTTGATTCTATGACTTTTTCTATATGATTTGTTGTCAGATTTAGAATCTCAAAGGTAAATAAAAGTTGTAAAATTATTCAAACAGCTAATTTAGAGAAAGAACAGATATAACCTAGTTATATAATAGCTGCGCTACGTATGAAAATGAATGATTTTACTGCTTACCTAACAACAAAAGATCAAGGAATCAAGGACAAGTTATTTTAAGGAGCAAAGTTTCTCTATAACTATATAAAAATATGTCCTTAACGGTCGGGGGGGGGGGGGGGCCTTGAATTCCCCCCACCCCTCCGGTTTTTTCTATCTCATTTTATGTGTGTGGAAAAATAAAGAGCCCACACTGCGTGACTTTTTAAGTATGGGTGTGACACATAACTGAGAGTTGGAATTTTTGAATATCTCCATCCTGGCGGGCACAGGATGCCAGCAAACCTGGCAGGGTCATCCAGGTAAAGAGCAAAAATATTTTTTTGACTAAAACAAAGCATTTTATCATACCAAACTACTAAAATATCCTCTAGTAGTACATCCTCAGAGAATTCAAATTTTAAACTTAAGCTTTTCTTACATGTCTACATAACGTATTAAAATTTCATAAAGTTCCGCCGCCGTTTTCCCTCCGACCGCCGGCTGCGGCGGCTGGCAGCTGCCAACTAGAGCTGCGGCCGCTGAAATTTATATTTTGATATTTATAATGTAAAATTTACATAAAGACAAAAATTTTCTGGAAAAAAATTGTTCTTCTAACTTCAAAAATAAGAAAATTACAGCCGTTTGAAATTTTTAAATAAAAAAGACCTAAAAACAAAGGTTGTTAAATAAAAGGGTGAAGGAAGCGAAAATTGATATATAAAAGGTCGGAAATTCATTATCAAACTAGGGACAAAAAAATTTAGCCCTCTAGCTCTAATAGGAACTGAGATAATAGGGGGGGGGGGCGTTGAACGCCCCCCCCCCCCCCCGACTGTAAAGGGTTAATACTATATAAATCTAAGCTTCTTTATTTTTGTATGAGCCTTGATTTTATGACTTGTCCTATATGGTTTGTTGTCAGATTTAGAAATTGTAAGGACATTAAAAGTTTAAGTAAAGCAGCTATTTAGAAGAAAGAAAGGGCAAAACTTTGCTATAGAGTAGCTGCGCTAAAAATTTTAACACTTACCAAAACACTGCACAGAAGATAACACCAAGGCCAGAGTTATTCTTAAAGAGAAAAAGCTTCTCTACAACTAAATTAATAGATAATTCAATCAATATTTATACATATATATGTGTTCCTAACAATAGATCTTTTCTATTGCTTTACTTTAAAACTAATGTAAGCTTAAATATCAGTAAATTATCAATAATTCAAAGTTTGGCAATGTCTTGTCTGTCTGTTTGTCTGTACTAAGCTTAAGATGTCCGGAACGCTGAACTGATTAGGGCATAGCTGCTTGTCCTGCTGTGGTTTTAAGCTATTTTTTGGGTTACTGGAACACCCCCCTCCCCCCAAATAACAAAAATCCCCTTTTTGTTGGCAAAAAAAGAGAAAAAGTTATTTGTAGATAGTCATAACTAGTTATAGAGTAGCTGCACTACTTATCAAAATATTTGATCACTTACCTAACTTTACTTAACTATGGATGTCAACAACAAGGCCACAGTTATTTCAGAGGACCAAAGCTTCTCTACAACTAAATAAATATATGCAATAGAAGCAATATTTCTTTAATTTATTTATATCTATAATTAGGATTGGTCTGTCCGGCTGTATGTCATTGACTGTTAGCTCTTTTCTTTGATTAAAACAGGTTAGAATTGTCCTATCGATTGAAAACTTGTCATTGTGATTCCTGTAGTAAGCGTAGCAACTCTGTTATGGTTACAAGAATGTCTGTACGTCCATTTTAACATGTTGATTTTTAAACTATTTTAACAAAAAAAATTTATGTGATAAAATCACCCGATTGATCTGATTTTTGAAATACTGAGTACTAAGTACTCAAAGTACAATGTTATAAGTGTTAATGATCGTTTGTCCACCCGCTAAAAGCCTTGCCTTTAGGGGTGTTGTCATCCTTGGTTTATACAAGTTTTTGTTGTCAGAGTTAAATTGTAATAAGAAGATAAATAAATATATATGTATAGTGTCTGCGCAAACATTCAGAATAAGGTATTTAGAAAAACAGACAAATATAACTGAGATACAGAGTAGCTGCGCTATTTATAAAAAGAGAGGGGTAGGTTTCTGGTAAAATCCGTAAAGATTATGTGTTATAAGTTAAAAACAGTAGTAGAACGATAAAAATTTATGCTAACTTCAAAAAAAAATTTGTTTATAGTTCTTGTCAATAAGAAATACACATATTTAGTGAATATTATCGTTCTATTACTATTTTTAAGCCTTTAAACACACACCTTTACGGATTCTACCAAAAACCTACCCCTCTCTTTGTAGTTTTATTACAGATTACAGACTTTGAGACCAACTTATGCCTAAAAATCGAATCTTCTCTTTAAATAAAAAAAAAAAGGATGACAACATCCATACGTAGCGAAGCACAAAATTTTGTGGATGGGACTGACCGTCATGGTTGTTTCTTCAAACGACGTGAAATTTAATTTTGATATCTTTAACTGAAAAAATTTTGAAAATCGGACTAAAAACATTAAAGATATGTGGGAAAATGTAAAAAATATATAAATAGCCTAAACCTGCAAAAAGGCAGTCTGACCGTCATTATTGTTTTCTCCAAACGACGGAAAATTTAATTTTGATATTTTTAACTGAAAAAATTTTGAAAATCGGACTAAAAACACCAAAGATATGGGGGAAAATGTAAAAAATATAAAATAGCCAAAAACCTGCAAAAAGGTAGTCTGACTGTCATAGTTGTTTTCTTCAAACAATGTGAAATTTGATTTTGATATGTATAACTGAAAAAATTTTGAAAATCGGATCATAAACACCAAAGATATGGGAGAAAATGTAAAAATAAAAAAAATAGCCAAAAACCTGCAAAAAGGCAGTCTGACCGTCATTATTGTTTTCTCCAAACGACGGAAAATTTAATTTTGATATCTTTAACTGAAAAAATTTTTAAAAATCGGACCATAAACACCAAAGATATGGGGGAAAATGTGCAAAATTAAAAAAATAGCCTAAAACCTGCTAAAAAGCCGTCCGACCGCCATTGATGTTTTATAGTTAATTGTGCTTCTTAATGATGGGAATGTTGTCCAAAAATTTCAGAATCCTATCTTTTATAGGAGCTGAGTAAATCCCATTTCCCCCATAGCGTTACGGACTGACTGACGGACGGACTGACTGACGGACTGACGGACTGACGGACGGACATAGTGAATTATAGAGTAGCTTCGCTACTAATAACGTCTGTATTACCTAAACTTTATGTATCTTATTCAATTTGTAAGAAATATATTTCGATTAAATCACATCTAATCCTTGTCAACCTGCACAAAATTAACCATATTTCATATATTAATAGTAAAATCAGATACATATTTAAAAAAAATATAAGTTATTTTAAAGTAAAGAAACAACAAAATAATGAAAAAGTGCTCGAAAATACAAAGCAAAAGTTAAATGTAATATAATGAATATGGTTATCCCTTCTTTATCATGGTTCTTTACTGTACAAAGGTTTGTTTGAGACTGATTAAAATTGAGTCTTATTAAAATTAAAAGTGGAGATAAATCTCTCCTATCCCCCCCCCCTTTCTTCAAATGCCCCTTAAGAAGTTGGTGGTACATATACATACATATAGATAGCAGCGCTAATATTTAAAGAAAGAGGGAAAGGGGTCAACTGAATTTGAGTTTCCGTTTGTGTACAGTTTCCTCATCCTATTTCAAACTTCCAATTTGAAAAATTAAAATTTTGATTTTTTTTACAAGTTTGAAGCTTTTTTAGCTAGTAGTAAATATTGAGATAGGATGAGGAAACTATGTACACAATCGGAAACTTAAATTCAGTTGACCGGGAAAAGGTGATTTAGAAAAGGGACAGACATGGGGAATGTATCTAAATATGCAATATAGATAAGCCGAGTTCTTGAAAGCAAAGCTTCTCTATAACTAAATCAATAAATAAATCAATTAAAAAAAATTTTAACTTATATGTATATGTGTACGTAACATATCTTCCTCATTTGTTTTCACTTTTTTCTTTTCATTTTTGTAGTCAAATTTCAAAATTAAACAAGGATGACAACATCCATAAAAGCGAAGCTCTGAAATGGTAGGACAAACGGACATTAACACTTGTATAATGTCAGAACTGAATAATCAGAATGCGGATGTATAAGAGTCAAAGCAAAATTGTAAGTAAATTTGTTGAAAAACTGCTTGATACAGGATAATGATTATGGACATACTTACATTTTTAGGACTTGATTATAGAGTTGCTTCGCTTATAATATTGTACTTTGTTGTCTCAGGAATCAGTATACAAAAAATCAAACCAATCGGAAAATTAGGTCACATACAAATTTGTTGTTAAAAATGTTAAAAAATCAACCTTTTTAAAATGGACGTACGGACATTCTGTTAACGATTATAGAGTTGCTACGCTTTCTAACTCGTACGTAACTATTACAGGAATCACCATGCAAAATTTGATATGGATAGGATAATTATAACATGCCTAAATTAACGAAAAAAGATATTTAAAAAAGTAAAAAAATCAAACTATTTAAAATGGACGTACAGACATTTTGGTAATGATTATAGAGTTGCTACGCTTTCTTAATCGTACCTAACTACTAAAGGAATCATCATGCAAAATTTGAAATCGATAGGACAATTATAACATGTCTAAATTAACGAAAAAAGCTATCCGTTACGGACGGACGGACGTACGGACAGACCGTTCCTAATTATAGAAAAGCTTCGCTTTTAAAAACCCTAGATGCCATTTTTAAAATCAGTAAATTATTTAAATAAGAAATAGGTGGCCTAGTTAAATATAAGCTGTGATAATTATAATAAGGATGACAACATCCATAAAAGAAGAGCTATGAAACAGGACCAACAAATATTGACAATGTACTTTGTTGTATTAGGAATCAGTATTCCAAAAATAAAATAAATTGATTAACAATATCATATAAAATTTTGCTTTTGAAAAAGTTAAAAATCAAATTGTTTAAAATGGACGTACTGACATTCATGTAACAATTATAGAGTTGATATGCTTTCTAAATCAGAAAAAAATATTTTGAGTTCAAGCTTTTTAAAAAATACATTTTTCTTTTTAAATGATATGAAATGTTGATTCCTCATACGACAAGAAATTAAAATCATAGCAAGTAAGTGTATACATTTGAATTAGTATTTTTATTGTCCTAAAACTATTTTGGAAACTGCCATACTTGTTTTTTTTCTTTTAACACTTAACAATTTCTTTAAAAGGTGATTTGATAATAATCTTATTATTGTAAAAGAGGCAAAATATTATTTTATTTTTAGACAAAATCATTTATCGTTTAGATCAGTTATCTATCACATCGTATTATAGACAATTCTTCGCGGATATAAAATAAAATGTACAATTGTAAGATTAAACTCAGCTTTTTTTAGCCCCGAGACGCCAAAGGGTTAAACAATGGTTTTAATATTAATTCGAGAAAACTGGATATACTACGATGCTATACATAATTTTTCATTATTTCTGAGAACCGATTCTAACCCACTTGATATTAATCGATGAAAAATGTATTCTAAAGATTATAACAAAGACACATAGAGAAAAAAAAACATCTACGAAAAAAAATACATAAACCAAATTTTTCGAAAGTCAAAATGTTAATGTGTCACTCATCAACTTAATTTATCAAGACATGTCTATGTTAAGCAAGTACTTAAATAGAATAAAAATCAATTATCTTCACAGATAAAGATCATCGCACTTAAAAAGAAAGAAAACAAGGATGACAACATACATACGTAGCAAAGTCCAAAATTATGGATAGACATCGGGAAAACATAACTATATTTAGAGCAGTGTTATAAAAAATAAACATTACACTTAGTCAAATATATCACAAACCTTTTTAAAATTATAATAATCTTCTGAAGCATAACAGACTTAAAAAATAAGGAAAATCTAGGAAACGATCTAGCCCCCCACTAAACAAATCTTAATAAAACTTTGTGGAAATATGAAGAATGTTCTAGGTCCTGTATCTTAAATAGTAGCCGAGAAAATCATGTTTCCCCCATAGCGTTACGGACTGCCTAAAGGATGGAAGAAGTGGATATTCAATAAATGTTAAAACTATCGGTTCATTATGATGTAAGTTACAAACAAAAACCTTACTACATTTTAGGGTCGTGTGAAGGAAACGAAGTTGCGGTTTTTGTCGTATTTTCACAATAGCTTTTGAAAGGTTAGGTTAGATGATTGCCCCGCAGGGTTAGAGCCCCCATCAGGGGCTAGAAATAGGAGAAAAGCTTCTGTGAAAATATGACGAAACCCGCAACTTCGTTTCCTTCACATGACCCACTTTTTATAATAAAAAATGTGTTCTTTAATTGAAAGGGTATGGTACATTCTGGAGTAGCAGCGCTGCTACAGAAAAAAAAGTCAATGTCATTCCCTTAACATTCCCAATATCGGATAGCTTTTTTCGCTAATTTAGGCATGTTAGAATTGTCCTATTGATTTCAAACTTTGCATGGTGGTTCCTGTAGTAGTTAGGTACGATTTAAAAAGCGTAGCAACTCTATAATCATTACCAGAATGTCCGTACGTCCATTTTAAACATGTTGATTTTTTTACTTTTTTAACAACAAATTTTTATGTGATTTAATAATCCGATTGATCTGATTTTTGGTATACTGATTCCTGGGACAACAAAGTACAATATTATAAGCGAAGCAACTCTATAATCAAGTCCTAAAAATGTAAGTATGTCCATAAACATTATTCTGTATCAAGCAGTTTTTCAACAATTTTACTTACAATTTTGCTTCGACATTTATACATTTATATTCTGATTATTCAGTTCTGACACTACAAGTGTAAGTGTCCGTTTGTCCTACCGTTTCAGTGCTTCGCTTTCATGGATGTTGTCATCCTTGGTAATCTCTAATCACAGGGAAGAAAAAGGGATAAATGTTTCCAATCAATGGGATTCTTTTATATAGCAAGTTTAAATGGATATCTAACTTGACGGCAATTTTTCCCCATGTCATAATATCCATGTATATTCTTCATCTATTTTATTTTATAGCAAAAAAGTTTTTACGTATGTGTCTTAACCTCTTTTCGAGGAAGCTTTGTGTTTATCAAGATCGAAATTAATTCCTTATCATTATCCCAAATTAAGCGCAAATGTCGTCTTGTTTGACTTTCCTTTTCTAAAGAGACGCGGCATGGATTGTTTATATTTTGATGCGTCCACGTTCGTTACTTTTGAATGATATGTGAGTGTGTGAAGATTTCGGAGAACAAAGTTGGGCCTATCATTGGTCTCATAGTGCGTGAACGACCCTAGTATACCAGGGGCTTGAAACCATAAGAACTTCAGGACTTTGAAATAGTTGCCTCAATAAATCTATAATCAAACCTGCTGTTGAAACTTGATGGTTCCTGGTATTGGGGGTTTGTGTGTACGTCAACAAGATCTCTAGAACTTCCCGCTAATTCGGAAGTCACACTCAACCAAAGTGTCATGGTTGAGACAATTTCAAAGTATCTGAAGAATAGGCGTTAGCATTCTTCAAGAGATCAATAGCATCCAGTGATTATTGAGGCAATAAACTGTGACAATTTTTACTGTGAAATAAGTACCTAGTGAATCAATATGCCACTAACCAAAAAGCAGAAAATTGAGCGAGCTATCGCTATTGGCAGTGAAAGGCTAGAAGTGTTTGATGAACAGTTAAAAGTGTTTTATGACAATCTAAAAGCCTGCCAAAGTTTTAGTTCATGTGAAAATGTGAATTTAAAATCAATTCGTGACATTTTTAGTGAGGTCAAGGACCAATCTGACCTAATAAAAAGTCTAAAACCTGCCGTGGAGACTAGTGAGTTGCGCGAGTTCAAGCGTGATTTGGATGAAGCTAGTGAACAGAAAACTGTTGCAGATAAAGTTTATGCATCGTTGGAGCAGTGTACGAAAATTCTGCACTGGCTTGACAATGATTCAGACGACGCGAGGTCAAGCACTGTCGCCAGGAACCTCGACGTCATTGAGAAGGTGAGGATGGACATGGGAGTGCTTAAAATTTCCATGGAGTTGCGCCAAGAAGTACGTGATATGTACCGAAGGCTTAGAGAGATGGAACGTCGTTCATCTAACTTGGATAAGAGTGGGACACCTGCCATACTCTCCAGAAGTATGTCTGCCGTGGATATTCGGAGTTCCAACCTGCAGTATGGGCGCTGGGACAACAGTTTGTTGCCGTCCTTTGACGGTACTGACACGGATTACTCCAACTTTAAACAGGTCTTTAAAGATCTATGCGCTGGTTACGGATTTTCTGACCAGAGGTTAAGTCTGATGTTGTGTATGGAGAAGGTGATAACCAACCCGGAGCTACGCAAGCAAGTGTCAGCGATTAGAGATCATAATGAACAATGGTTATTTTTGGATTAGATGTTTTTATCAAACACCCGCCGGTTCATGAAGATTTTAACTAAGCTGAACAAGATGAAACCTGTGGATAAACCTGTGGACGTGGTTAGTGCAATTGCTACCTTCAAGAGCACCATGCAGGAAGTAGAAGCCATCGTTGGTTCTGCAGCTAAGGATTACCACCACCTAACTCTTATTCATATTTTCAAAGACAAATGTCCAGATGCCCTGAGAGAGAAAATTATGATGGAGCTAGGTAGCATGAACCAACCAGACATCAAGAAGATTGTGGAACTGCTGGAGAGGACAAGGGGAGCAATGTTGGCTGGTGATATGTCCTACGACACTAGCGCCGGCAAGAGAAATCGTGACAGAGCTGCCGCCGCGCAAGTGTCTGGCCGCAGCGACAATAAGAATGGAAAGGCTGGAAAGGACAAGACTTCCAAGTGGAACAGTACATGTCCTGTTGAAAGCTGCAAGGAGAAACATCCGATTTTCCGTTGCCTCACGTTGAAGAAGATGGATGTGGTTGACCGAAAAAAAGTTGTCCAGCAGAAAAAGTTGTGTGAACTCTGCCTGTGTGATGGCCATGCTGCTGACAAGTGTAATAAATCGGATAAGCTTGGTGTTTGTGGCACCAATAATTGCGACAGATATCATAGCCGGTTGATCCATGAGGCTAGTGCTGGTGTGAATACAGTCTACAAGTCAAGTTCTGCACCCAGCCCCTGTACCTTCTTACTTCAGTTAGTTCCTGTTGTAGCACCTGGCGGCGGCACCTGCCACGCCACTGTCATGTTTGATTTTTTATCATTTGTTGCTTTTCTGCGGTTATAAGGTTGGTTTAACCGCAGACATTTCCAAGTTTTATAACTCCATCCTGGCCACAGAGTTCGACAGCCAGATGAAGAGAGTTTTATTTTCCCCGATGCCAGAGGGTCCACTTGAAATTTACCTGACTAAAGTGGTGAATTTTAGCGAGTTGGCTGCTGGGAATCTGGCAGTTACAGCCCTGAAGTTGACGTCCCGCCTGTTCGGCGGAAAGAGTGAAGCAGAGGTCAAGGAGATGTATGGAGAGGGTAAGATAAATGTTAGTGAAATTGTTGCAAAACCTGAATTATGGAAGGAGCCAGAAATACCTACCTACCCCGAGGAAAATTTCAAGTTACCTCAGATTCCAGTTGCAGTCAAGCTTGAGAAGCACAGCTTCATAGATGATGTCATTTCGGGGGCAGGATCTGTGCCAGAAGCCAAGGAGATGATGAAAGAAGCCGACAGAATTATCAGCAAAGGTAGTTTTTCCTTCAAACAAGTCATTTATTCTGGTGATGATTGCCAGCCAACCAAGGTTCTTGGGCTGATATGGAAGCCAGCCACTGATGTGTTATCCATCGCCACGAGAGTCAACCAAGATGGTAAAGTCAAGGGAAAGAAGGTGAAAGAGGATGCTGATTTGTACAACCTCCAGGACGCCTTGGACGAGAATCTGACAAAGAAGATGGTCCACAGGTTCGCCGCCCAGACCTTCGACCCGCTCTGGCTTTGCAGCCCTATCCTGTTGAGAATTAAACTTGTCCTGCGGAAAACATGTTTGCTGAATTTGGGCTGGCAAGATTTCATTCCAAAAAGTCTACGGGATGAACTTGTTAAGTCGCTGGAGGACAGAGCTGAGGTCGCTAAATTGGAGTTTGACCGATGTGTGGTCCCGGAGGAACCAACTGGCCTTCCATCCTTGATGATGTTTTCAGATGGATCATCAGAGGCCTATGCATGTATGGCATATTTGAGGTGGCCAACTAGGCAAGGGTTTGAAACGTTCCTGCTAGCCACCAAGTCAAGAGTTGCGCCGGTCAAGACTGAATCAATTCCACGCCTTGAATTGATGGGTTGCCAGATGTCCACCAGGTTGTCAAAGTCCATCAGAGATGCCCTGCCCTTTGATGTTATCAGAGTGATGTACTTTACTGATTCATCGTGTGTTTTATCACAAATTGTTTCCAACAGTGCCATGTTGAACACATTTAATTCTCATCGCATTGGAGAAATCCAATCTGCAACCAACAAGGATGACTGGAGGTGGGTCCCTGGGACACACAATGTTGCAGATTTGGGCACCAGAAGCACCTGCAAGGTATCAGATTTAGGTCCAGGTTCCAGGTACAGATTGGTCCCAGAATGGTTGCGCCAGGATGAAAGTGCGTGGCCGGTGAAAACTGCCGAGCAAGTCAAGCAGGATTTACCACCGGAGGAGTTGAATACCAAAATGGTTAAGTTATGTTCAATGAAAGTTACCGGAGAAGCCGCTGAAGATGTCTTTAGGTTTAAGCACAGGAGATCATTTGGACAGGCCAAACGTATTATGGCAGCTGTCCTGCAAGTATCGAACACCTGGTTGAAGAACCTAAAGAGCAGACAAGAAGGCAAGACTACAGCCGCTGATAGTCATGTAGCAGCCGCAGATTCTGTGTACAAGCCGTCTTTGTACAATTTTATGGCGGCGGCGGAACTTTTCATTGTGTCATGTAGCCAACAGGATGAGTGGATAAATGACGCTAAAGGCAATTATTCGTCATTGAATCCATTGGTGCATGAAGTATCATTGACCTGGCCTGTCGTTGGTCCCGGAGGTAAATATGTGACCAGGGAGATGCGTATTCTGAAAATGGTTGGTCGTGGCGAGCCTGTCATTGACGCCATTACTGGTGGCCGCAAAATGCTATTTGAAGACATGCCAGGTTTAGTAATTTTGGAGCCTGGTAATTGGTTAGCTTCTGTCATTATGAGAGAAGCGCATGTTGAGCTTCATTCTGGTGTCCGTGGAACTTTAGCTGAGAGCCGCCGTTGGTGCTGGAATGTAAAGGCAAGGAGGTTGTCCATCATGGAGGTGAAGAAGTGTTGGCCCTGCAGTGTTGAGAGGGCCAAGGAATGTCGTACCACCATGAAGGATGTTTTACCTGACAAGTTGGTTCCGAGCAGGCCATTTGAAGCTGTGCAAGTTGACCTTATGGGTCCGCTGGTTACGAGGAGAGCTACCGCCAAAACGAGGAGTCAGACAGCAACGAAGAAGGTGTGGGTGTTCGTGGTAGTCTGCAGGTTCTCGGGGGCGCTATGGCTGGATGCCTTAGAGAAGTATGATACCAGCAGTATCCTGTTGTCCCTGCGCAAGTTGGAGGCTGTTCATTGTCTGCCGAAGGTTATAGTAAGCGACATGGGCACACAATTATCCGCTGCTCGCAAGGTTTTAGAGCAGAAGTTGGGCAGCCAGGTAGAGTTTTCTTGGTCTCAGATTCCGGCCCGAGCCCACCATTTTATTGGGCAAGCTGAGAAAATGGTGGGATTAACCAAGAGATTGCTGTCCAAGAAGTTGGTGAATAGTTCTGTTAATTTTAATGAGCTCCTGGTGCTGTTGGCAGAGGTTAGCAAGTTAATGAATAGCAGACCGTTGACGATAGAAGCTGTGAATGACGTGGAGAATTGGCGGCTTATTACCCCTGGCCAGCTGCTGGGAAATGTAGACCGCCAGCCGTTGTGCAATGTAGCGATGAAACCTGAGGACCAAATTTCCTCCAGGTTGAAGTTGTTAGAAGATTTGTCTGCCCAGTTTTGGACTTCCTACCGCCAGGAGATTTTGCCGAAGATATTAAGGATGTCCAAGTGGAAAGATGAGATGGCGGAGCCGCTAGCTGACGGAGATATAGTGCTGGTTACGAGTATCAATCCGCTGATGAGATGTTTGCGGATGGGCCGTGTGACGAGGATTGAGGATGGGAGAAAGACTGCAAGAGTCTTGTTCAGGCTGACAGATAAATCTCCCCTGGAAGAACATGTTGTATCATTCAGGCAGTTATTAAAAATTATGATTAATAATTGATTCTTATTTTATGGAAATTGAGATTTTTTTAGTAAAAAAAAGCCACATTTTCATATGCCTATTTTTATGCCTAAAATAAGAATCAACCGAAATGCGATTAATTTTTATTCTATTTCATATGCTCAAATTTAATTTTATTGAGTTTAATTTCTTTTCAAAAGTACAATTCATTGTAAAACTTACCTGAAAAGTTTACCAAAAAAGAATAAATGTGTCGAGGTTGCGTGATTCGATATTTATTCTAAGAAAAAAAAAAATCAAGTATTTTTAGCAGATTTTTTAAAAATTACATATGAATTTCAATCAAGTAAAACATTTTATTCAGATCAGGAATGATTGAAAATTCATATTTAAAGTCTCATATTTTTTTTTACAAAGAAAAAAATTGGTATTTTTTTTCATAATTTCGACGAAAATTCTAACAAATATATTATTATTGTTTTGCTATTATCTAAGTATTGAAAAGTTTTATTGTTAATTAAGATAGTTACAGTTCTTATTCATTAAGTTTGAAAAACTTTCTGCCCAAGGATTTTGAAATATTTTTTCTTACTACTCTTTTTGATGCTTAACAAATTTAGTTTTAAGTACCTATAAATCTTAATTTTCTTGTCTAAGATTTATTTCGTTTTATATTTTACCATTATTTGTTTACATTTCAACCTGATTTCGTAGGTACTTATTGATTTATTAATAATGATTTATTACCTATTGATTATGAAATGATTATTAATTAGTATAAGTTGTTATATTTACAACATCATGATTAATAGGATTATCCATTTTAGGATTTGTGTATGTGATCTTGTGAGTGTCATGTGCCTGGAATATTGTATGGTACAAACCAATCCCCATCCTTCTATCCTAAAATGTGAGGTATTATGAGTCCTAGTGAGGAGTATAATATTGTGTATGCATTTCACGGGGTTTCATTTAGTTAGGAGCAAAAATTGTCATGTTTTTCGGGATGTGGCCATTCTCATGTGATTATGTAGGTTGAGTTTAATGAGAAATGTTGCTAGTGCTCAGCGCAAAAAACCTTGAATCTCGTTAAGGAAGTTAATTTGACTTTCAAACGGGGGGTGTGTCTTAACCTCTTTTCGAGGAAGCTTTGTGTTTATCAAGATCGAAATTAATTCCTTATCATTATCCCAAATTAAGCGCAAATGTCGTCTTGTTTGACTTTCCTTTTCTAAAGAGACGCGGCATGGATTGTTTATATTTTGATGCGTCCACGTTCGTTACTTTTGAATGATATGTGAGTGTGTGAAGATTTCGGAGAACAAGGTTGGGCCTATCATTGGTCTCATAGTGCGTGAACGAACCTAGTATACCAGGGGCTTGAAACCATAAGAACTTCAGGACTTTGAAATAGTTGCCTCAATAAATCTATAATCAAACCTGCTGTTGAAACTTGATGGTTCCTGGTATTGGGGGTTTGTGTGTACGTCAACAAGATCTCTAGAACTTCCCGCTAATTCGGAAGTCACACTCAACCAAAGTGTCATGGTTGAGACAGTATGCTAATATGAAAGATCATTTTAATAAAAATTCCTTGTTTATTGGTTGATTGTGATAATATTAAGCATATTTTACTTCAAAGCAATTATTCCTAAACCCCTGCCCTTTAAATGGAAATACTTAGTCTTTATATATAATTAGCAATTTATTTAATTGATAGTAATGGTTTACTTTTTTTAATTAAAACTACGACAATTGTGTCCATTTAATAAGGTCATCCTTATATAAAAGTGACAATCTGTCTTTACCAATAGATTTCGCTAACTGTTGAACTGATATGGTTCTCCTTTACACAATGAAGGTCCTGAAGAGGTTTACCAACATTTGTGAGAAATTTACCCCTGTATTCCCAAAAGAGAAAAAATAACCCCGACAAAATATGTTTTTTATTATTATCTTTTTAAAACTAAGTGTAGGGCCCACTCCCCTCCCTTCTTCGCTCAAGTGCCCCTAGAGGCCTCTAGGGGGCGTAGCTGCTAGTCAAGTATATAAAGAGCCATAATCTGCGCAAATGTCTACTTTAAACTACATATCAACTTAATGAATATATTTTAACATTTTTCCGCCAGATTTGGTGCGTAATGGCTGGAATAAAATATATAACAAAATGGTCTTTTCACATGGGTTAAAGGATAGGTCAATAGAATAAAAAAGTTTTTAGTGGCGAAGCTACTCTAAAAACAAGCACAAGCCCGTAAATCCATCCCATTAATGACTTAAGCTGCTTAAAATAATGGTAACTTCATAGATTATTTTAAACATAAATAAAATATAAAATACATTTGTTGAAATTGTGATTTATCAAAGACTAACTGCATCTAGGAGCTTTCCTAATAATGAGGGCCAAGAAAATTACCAAAAACCACCCCATTAAAAAGTACAACCCTATTGTAATACTAATGTCTTGGATACTCATCTTCAGACAAAAGAAACTTTACTTTAATATTTGCATTAACTGCGCTATGTAGGAGTATGATTGTCCTGACGTATTCTTATTCATGCAAAATTAATCTCCCATAAACATATCCCTATATTCCTTGCCCCTCTTAAAGATTTAGAAAAAGGAAATAATGTTAAAGTCATTCAAACAACAAACTTATAAACAGAGAATCGTACCTAACCACTAGAGAAATCAAAATTTTAAGAGTTTGAAATCAATAGGACAATTCTAACATGCCTAAATTAAGAGCTAACCGTTTCGGACGGACTGACGGACGAACCGACCCTAATTATAGAAAAGCTTCGCTTCAAAAAAATATATAATTTTAGCACTTACCTAACTCCAGAGATAAGACCAAGACCAAGTTCTGATCAGGAGCAAATCTTCTATGTGTAACTAAATTGATAAATACACCTATTAATAATTTAATAAGTATATACCAGTATCCGCGTCTTAAAGGTTGCTAGTAAAGTATATTTAGAGAGAAAAAAGAAAAATAGTTACAAACCTCCTTTGAAACTATAAGAAGCTTCACTAAAAAAAGAGAACCACATCAGTTTACTACAATAGACAGACAGAAAGTTACTATTACTAATTAAAAATCCGCTGGATTAATGTAAAATAATATCTAAATATTTGCTTCGCTTATTTATGGATGTTGTCATTATTGATATAGTTATTTGTTACAATATCATCCACCTGCGTCAAGATTAAAAATCTTATCAACTAAATTAGATAAAATATGTGATATAATTATCTAATTGGTCTGAACTTTGAATAAATGATTCCAATTTTATGCGACTTTTATACATTTTTATATTCTGCTAATTCAGTTCTGACATTCTACAAGTGTTAATGTTCGTTTGTATTTACGTTTCAGAGCTTTACTTTTATGAGTGTTATCTTCCTTGTTAAAAGCAAAGCTTTTCTATAATTAGGGTCGGTCCGTACGTCCGTCCGTCCGTAACGGATAGCTCTTTTTGTTAATTTAGACATGTTACAATTCTCCTATTGAATTCAAACTTTACATGATAATTCTATAGGAGTTAGGTACGAATTAGAAAGCGAAGCAACTCTATAATCGTTACAAGAAAGTCCGTACTTCCATTTTAAACATGTTGCTTTTTAACTTTTTAACAACAAAGGGATAGTTCTACGAAGTGTATTTGAAGAGTTAAGGTACTTAGAGTAGTGAACTTTTGTATGTCTCAATAGAATATATTAGGCATTGGATAGATATGATTGTGTGTTTAAGAATTTTTAACATTGACCTGACCGAACTTTTTTATTTGACAATATCTAAAATAGTTAAAGTGATTGAATTTAATTTTACAAGTACCGATTGCACATTTACTTACCAAAAGCACCGACTAGCTATTTTTTTTAATAACCATAAAAGTTAGGACAAGTTCTTTAGTGTATGTATATTACAACTTTTTGTATGATATGATAATCATATTCATCTGTTTCTTTTTTTTCAAAGTTCAATGTAATAAGCGAGGTATCTCCATAATAAAATCCCAAAAATTGAAGTATGTCCCTGAACTGTATCATGTATTTGGGCAATTTTGCAACAATTTTGTTAAGACTTGCAAATTAATATTATATTGATACTGACAAGTGTTAATATTTGTTTGTCCTACCTTCTGATTTTCAAGCTTCGCCTTTATGGATCTTGTCATCCTTGTTAAAATAGTGTTACACCCATTTTTAAATGTATCTTAAACTAGTTATAAAAATCAAAGCTTTTTTACACTTATGATTGGTTCTTGCGTTCGAACATACGTCCCAGAATAATTGTAACCTTGTACATGGTATTTACAACATGTAATCCAGCATTTTAAAATCTATCTTTAATATTGAACATTTTGTTTTAGGAATCATCATACCAAAATCATATGAATAGAATTATTATCATTCAAAAAAACGTTGCAAAAAAAGGTAATTATCGGCATGTTTTGATGGACGTACAGAATTTCTGGTAACGATTGTTATGAAACTACGCTTTCTTAATTATACCTAACTGTTATGGAAATCATCATACTAACTTTGAAACAGATAAAACAATTTGAAATGTCAAATTAGCAAGAGAAAAAGAATAACCGTTACGGTTAAACGGACCGACTCTAATAATAGAAAAGCTTTGCTTATAAAAAAAACTTACCATGTCAAACTGTAGGCTGTACATAATTATGCCATATCAGCAATGCAATGGAATCAGTAACTTAAATTTCATATTCTTTATATCTAAAACAAGGATAACATAGCGAAGCCTTTTATTTTAAAAATAAGAACAGCAAAGCAAAAAAAGAAAATTAGGTGCAAAACAAATAGACAGAAGGGCGTAGTTAGTAACAGTTTTCAGTGGTAAAATTTTAGACTTAAAATAGGTAATCAACTTTACATAGCAAAATTATTTCTATAGATCATTAAACACAGATAGACGGACCAAGAAAAATATAGAGTAGATGCCCATCGATCAGGAAAATATTTACCTACACAAATAAAATAACCGTCAAAGCATTACAGACATATAATCGCTATACTAAAGTAACTGGATGTCTGTTTGTCTGTGTGTTTGTACCGAAGGATCTTGCTAACTGCTGAACCGATCAGGTTCTCCTGAATAAGGTAGCTTCTCATAGGTCCCGGTAAGGTTTATAACTATTTTGGGTGAGGGTACCACCACCCTCCCAAGAGAAATCACAAAAAAATCAATATTTTTTTACGTATAGAGACTTGAACATAGCAAAGTATCGTAGAGACTGAAAGCATCATAGATAGGTAACGTATCATTTTTAAAACTTAAAAAAAAAACATTTTAAGAGCCACTAGAGGCCTCTAGTAATATTTATAGTAATTGGTATAGAGATTATATACAAAAATTTCAGCCGTCTATCTGAATAGCAGACGAGGAATTCACGTTTCCCCCCTACCGTTTCTTACAGACAGACGGATTAACATTCCAAATTATAGAGTAGCTTCGTTTATAAAAATATAATCACCCCCACCCCTCCACTCTTATAAACTACATAAAAAGACATTAACCGAAAATTTTATGTACGGCCTCATTGATGATACACAAAATTATTGATTAAAACGGATACTCAACTTAATGAACCAACCAATCATTATTCAAAAAAAACGTCCCTAAAGTTGTTAAGCCAATCAATGAGAAAACGGTATTATTAAACTTTGGGGACTAGTGTAATAAATATTCCAATGTCCCCTCTCTCACTGTAAAATAATAGATAATAAATAATGTACAAATTCTAATGCGAAATTTACATACAGTTTTTTTAAAAGTGAAGCTTTTCTATCATTAGGGTCGGTCCTTACGTCCGTCCGTCCGAGATAGATAGCTTTTATTCGTTAATTTAGGCATGTTAGAATTGTCCTATCGATTTCAAACTTTGCATGATGATTCCTGTAGTAGTTAGGTACGATTTAGAAAGCGTAGCAACTCTATAATCATTACCAGAATGTCCGTACATCCATTTTAATCATGTTGATTTCTACTTTTTTAACAACAAATTTTTATGTGATCTAATTATCCGTTTGATCTGATTTTTGGTATATTAATTCCTGGGACAACAAAGAAAAATAGTTATAGCGAAGCAACTCTATAATCAAGTCCGAAAAATGTAAGTATGTCCATAAACATTATCCTGTATCAAGCAGTTTTTTCAATAAATTTACTTACAATTTTGCTTCGACTCTTTCAATACTTTTATATTCTGATTATTCAGTTCAATCACTATACAAGTGTCAATGTCCGTTTGCCCTACCGTTTCAGTGCTTCGCTTTTATGGATGTTGTCATCCTTGTTGCGATATTTTTTTATTTTGCTGGAAATAACAAAAAAAAATATAATTTTTTTAATACTCTTTTAAAAAACCTAAGTTTAAAATCGATAGGACAATTTTAACATGCCTAAATTACGACTATAGCTCACCATTTCCGACGTACAGACAGACGGATATATTGAGGGACGGACCAACCCTAATAATAGAAAAGTTTTACTTTCAGAATTTGAACAGTAAAACTAGATATAAAATATTTAGGCGCATCACGGTGTGCTATCACATCCGCTATATATTACATAGTTTTCAGCATCCAAAATAATTACTATTACAGCACAAACTGCCATATTACATGACGCTGTATTTTAAAAGCAACTATTTTTTTTTTATATTGTAAATCATAAAATATTTTGTCAGAATGAAAATTAACAGAAGTCATGGCAGGGAAAAGATGTCTCATGTTGTGATAGTAAGGATGAACTGAGTCTCGTCTGTCTGACCTCACATGACCTGGTGGGTTTGCCCCCCCCCCCCCCCCCAACCCTATCATATGACCTTGTTGGTATAATACCCCTAAAAATATTCTTATTCGTACCAAACTGAGGAAAATGTAAACTATCCCACAACAAATTTTGCATATAATACGTTATTTATTGCATCGTAATATAGACAACTTTCCGTGAATATTAAAATGGAAAATTATAAATTAATACTAGTTTTGTGAGCCCTGAGGGGCCAGGATAACAACTCTTTAATTTTATGATTTTCCATTTTCTTATCTGCGGAAAGTTATCTATAATACGATGTTATACATGATTTTTCAGTACTGCTGAGAACCGGTTCTAATTCAGGGGATATTTCTGACATATTATGAACATGCAAATATTGTGTTGGTATATTGCATTATATCAAAGTTCTCATTGCTGACAAATTATTGCAATGTTATTATTGGAAATGTTTATCACTGATATTGACAGTAATTAGTATGACGACAATTAATATAATATCGACATTACAAAAGCATATTTATGTTTTTATAAAAGTACACCTAATAATAATTGGCTTTCACTCTCTCTTTCAAGAATAGAGGAAAAAAAATTAAGGAATACGGATAGGAATTATGAAAAGTAGATCTACTTTCCATATATTACAAGTATACTAATAGATAAGGCAATTGATATAAATCCCAAATGATGAGGATAAACAAAATCACCTTGTCTGTAGACAATAATAATGGGTTAAATATGTTTACATTAGAACCAATTAAAGTTCCTAAAAAGTGCCCATAGTTTTTAGGTTAAAAAAAAGAAAACGTGTTTGCTTAAGATTATAAACACTTAAAACAAAAAAACACCAAAATTTAAAAGTGTGCCAAAAATTTTAGAAATTTCTTTTAAATAATAATTATCATATTATAGGAGTCGGCAAGACATCAATCATATACATAATATTATATACTAATATTCCAGGGACACGTTTAGTATTGCTACTAAAATTACTTTAGGCAAAAAAAATATAATTTATTATTGACATTTTTTAAATCAGTAGAAAGAATCCACACCTCGTTATTCAGGGAGGAAGGGGACATTGGGATTTTTATCAGAGTAGTCCCCAATGTTTTGTTATAAAGTTTCTTATTCGTTGACTTAACAAGATTGGGGACTTCTATGCAATTTTATTGTTTGTTTGTTAATTTGAGTGACCAACATTTCAACCACTAATTGTAATCTATAGAAGAGTAATTTTGTGTATCATCATTGGGGATGTAATTGTACATAAATCCATCAGCCATTGTCTTATCCCTTTAGATCCATACTCATTATAAGTGCAAAAAATTGGACTTTTTGAACCGGGAATTGACGTTCAAAGCACGGTTAGATAGCTCAGACTATAACACACACACACAGCCACACACTAAATATTAGGGAAAATTGGAACTTTTTAAACAGAGTTTTGACTTTCAAAGTACGGTTGGATATTTTAGATAATAAGTCAATGGTAGTTTCTAAAATGGTTTAATTTACACTTTTTTACACGTTTTTTTTACATATAAGCTGACAATTTGATTTATGTAAATAATAATTTTATCCTTGTTAAAAGCGAAGCTTTTCTATAATTAGGGTCGGTCCGTTGGTTTGTCTGTCCGAAACGGTTAGCTTTTTTCGTTAATTTGGTAAGGTTAGAATTGTCTGTCGTTTTCAAACTTTGCATGATGATTCATATAATAGTAAGGTACGATTTAGAAATCGTAGCAACTCTATAATCGTTATATAGTTGTCCGTACGTCCATTTATAATATATTGATTTTTAACTTTTTTTATAACAATATTTCATATTATGACAACTAAGTACAATATTATAAGCGAAGCATCTCAATAATCAAGTCCTAAAAATGTAAGTATGTCTATAACAGTATCCTGCATTTAAGTATTTTTGCAACAAATTTACCTAAAATTTTGTTTATTTGCTTGTTTTTATGGATGTTGTCATCCTTGTTTAATTAGTTACAAGGATGATAACATCCATAAAGGCGAAGCTCTAAGACGATAGGACAAACGAATATTAACACCTATGGAGTGTCAGAAATTAATAATAAGAAAATAAATGAATAAAAGTTGAAAAAAATGCAAGAATATTTGTTGAAAAACTGCTTAAATACAGGATATTATTTAAGGACAAACTTACATTTTAGGGAATTGATTATAGAGATTCTTCGCTTTTAACATTGTACTTTGTTGAGCTAGTATTGAATCAGTATTCCAAAATTCAGGTCATACAAATTGTTGTTAAAATAGTTAAATATTAATATTTTTAAATGGACTTACTGACATTTAGGTAACGATTATAGAGTTGCTACAGGAACCAAATTGCAAAGTTTGAAATCAATAGGACAATTCTAACATGCCTAAATTAACGAAAACCTCTACCCGTTCCAGATGTACGAACAGACCCTAATTATAGAAAATTGCGTTGTCGAGCACAGAACTCCCCCCCCCCTCATTATTTTAGAAAAGGGGGTTGTCGTTTTTTCGTTTGATTGTGTTATACTTAAGATTAGTTTAGGTTAGGTTTTATTGAGTACAAGGTATTCCCGCGGGATTAGAGCACCGCAGAAAAAAAAATACACCGATTAATATTTAATGTTTTTCAAAAATAAAGGGGGTGTTGGTTCGTTCAATTCTCTATAGGCATTCTGAGGGAAAGCACCAAGTTGATGTCCTAATTATCATCACTTTTGCACAATATCATTCTTGTTTTACATCATAACATCTGACAACTATAATTTCTAGTAATACTTTTAATTACTTTAAATTGATTTAATTACTTTAAATACTTTAATACTTTAAGTACTTTTAATGCGACTCCAATTATTGTAACGTGTAGTTTCAACGTAATATTATGTCTTTTTTATATTTTATTACAAAGATAATAAAATGGTATTGGTAATACATAAAATCATTATTCCTATGTAAATTAGTTTTAGATTTGATTTTAAATTTTTTTTTGTTATTAAATTTGACTTAGTAATGGTGCACTTCTTTTAGGGATCTAAAGTGATAAAAACAATGACAAATAAATCATAGTACATTCCAATTGATGATACACAAAATTACCCCTATTATAGATAACAACAAGTCCTCATAGTTGTTACACCAACGAATAAGAAAACGTTATTATAAAACGTTGGGGACTAGTTTAATAAACAGCCTATAATTCCCTCCCTCAATGAATTTCTTACAGATCATTTTCAGATTTGCAATCATTTACATTTTATTAATGCATAAGTTGAAACAAAATTGTTAGTAACTTTGTTGCAAAACTTCTTACATACATGATTAAAGACATTTTTAGGACATGATTATATAGATACTTTGCTTATAACATTGTATCTTGTTGTAATAGGAATCAAATGAATAGGATGATTTTAACATACAAAAGTTTGTTATCAGCTTGTTTTAAATGGACGAACAGACTTTCTGGTAACGATTTAATAGAGTTGCTCCACTTTCTAATAAGTTTTACCTAACTTTTATATTAATCAGCATGCACAGTTTAAAATCGATAGGACAATACTAACCTGCTTAAAATAACGAAAACAGCTAATTATTACGGATGAATGGACGGACGTACAAACGGACGGTCCTTAATTATAGAACATTTGAGAAATAAATAAATTATATATTTATTGTATATATCTAGCATTGCGGTGCTATTTTAACGTTCTTGGTGATGGACGACTATTAGCATAGACCAGGGTTCGATATACATAAATAAATTTAGATAAGGTATGTGCGTGGCTTTTCTACCTATTTAGCCTGTTCCTACTAAATATATAATAAATCATGTCATTTAAATCTTGTTATTTGTGCCACAATTTTAAGGGAAGGATTTAGGCTACACCACATCAGCACACTTTGAGATGTGGCCCCATAGTAAATAATACTTTGATGGGATAATTATGTAATATTGTCCTTTCTATCAATAGACGTTGGTAAAATCTATACAAGTATTATTTGGCAATTTACGTAATTTATTTTTTAATCACTTGTAAAATTCTATTGTCACAAAAAAAGAAGAATACAACCTGCGTAAGTAGTTGCATATACGCATTAGACACATGTACTATGTAGATTTTACAAATAAATCAGTAAAGCCTTTTCAATCTCTTTATTATCTTAATTAGTGGTGAAATTTGTATATTTGTTAAACTCAATAAATTCTAGCACTAACAATATGCCTTACTGGGCAAAAAAATCATCATTTTGAAATCCTGAAATATCGTTTAAATTTACTTTTAATTTATTAAGAAAACTTATGTTATAAAAAAAAATATTTATTATATTATATACTTTTTCTTCAGAAAACAAATATAAAAACATGCATAAAAGCGAAACTGAACAAATAGAAAAAGATGTGAACATGAACAAATATAATATTTTAACACTTTTGATAATATAAAAAGTTAAATAAAGTTACAGTATTACATTTGTCAATGTTTAAGGGATGCTTTTTTTGAAACATTGAGCCTAATCTTCCTAAGATTCACCAGGCAATTAATTACATATTTTTTATGAATTAAAACTATCACATGCAAAGTTTCAAATCGATAGGGTGATTCTAACATGCATAAATTAACAAACAGCAATTTCATTTCCGGACAGACATTTTTAAAGAAAGACATACAGACGGATAGACAAGCCAACTCTAAATAGAAAAGCCTTGCTATACAAAGAAGTAAAAATATGTATAAATACATTTCTCTGTATATTATTAGAATTTTTATGACATGTTTGAATATCAATAAATCCCTTTTTATTTTTAAATCTACGTTTTCAAAGAAAAAAAGACATCATTGTATGAATTTAATAAATAGAAATCTAATCTTAAAAAAAACTAGCGGCTACGCCCGAAGAAGCCTCTAGTGGCACTTCAAATGTTTGGTTTTTTGGTTCAAGTCTCTATGATACCTATTTATGTTGCGTTGAAGTCTCTAGCGTAAAATAAACGATTTCTCCTGGGAGGGTGGTGGTACCCTCCCCCAAAATAGTTATAAACCTTCTCGGGACCTATGAGAAACTACCCTGTTAAGGAGAGCCCGATCGGTTCAGCGGTTAGAGAGATCCTTCGGTACACATAGAAAAACAGACATCCTGTTATTTTATTATAAGGATGTAATGTTCAAAGTAAGTTATATAAAAAGCCGACGAGAAAATCACGATTCCCTGAAAAAGTTTCAGTCAGTCGGACATTTAAAATATATATTAGCTTCGCTACTAATTAGGGATGTAAAGGGATAAGACAATGGCCGATTAATTGATGTACATCCCTGATGATGATGCACAAAAATACACCTTCTGTAGATTACAATTAGTGGTTGAAACGTTTGGACACTCAATTAAATGACCCAACCAATCAAGATTCAATAAAAGTCCCCAAGGTTGGAAAGCCAATGAATAAGAAAACGTTATTTAAGACTTTAGGGACTAGTTTAATAAAAGAGCCTAATGTCCCCTCCCTCCATATCTACTTCCCTAATGCTGACTGCAGATTCATGAATTAAATCTGGTTGATGGTAAATTATCACAAGAGTTTGATTGAACAGGTAGATTGATTATAAAGGGTTACTAAAATCTAAAGTAGAGGGTCGACATTACCCCCACCCTCTTCCTCAAGTTCCCCTAGAGGGTTCCATAGGCGTTGCCGCTAGTCAGATATATTGGACAATCTTCAATCTATAATGCAAAGTAGAATGACGTCTGTCCGTCTGTCCCTTAAGATCTCTGTAACCACTAAACAGATCGAAATCCACTCTTCAGGGAACATACCTGCTGGTCCTGTGGTAGTTTTAGGCTACTTTTTTGGGGAGTGAGACACTCTCAACCCACCAAAAAAAAAAAAATCCAACTTCCATTTTTTTTGCTGATTCAGGGAATTAAAACATTTGTGCTGCACCACCACTTTATTTTTAACTACCTCTTGGGGCAAAGCCGCGAGTATTTCATTATTAATCTTTATTTTGAGACACCAAAGGTGAAGTGGGGAATTAGACCCTCCACTTTTATAATCATTTTATATATAAAGGAAAAATGTTTTTTTTAGGGGGAGGGGTTTAGGGCTAATTTTCTTGGGAGGGTGGAGGCATTTTCCTTAGATATGTTCTCTTTCCTGGACCTATAAAAAGCTTCTATATTTAGGAGAATTATCTCTGTTTAATGGTGAGCAAGTTACAAATAGACATCCTGTTACTTTTACATATGGATTTACAATTGGTTTAATATCAAAAGGTTGCATGATGTTTTTGTATGAAAATTCAGAGATATTAAGGGGTATGACTATAGATATAAATTGATGTACGTACATCTATATTGACGATTAACAAAATTACCCCATCTGTAGATTGAAATTATTGTTTGAAAAGGTTTGACACTGACATTTTGGAAAGCATCCAATCAAAAATCAATAAAAGTACCCCTTGAGTTTTTGAGTCAACGAATAAAAATAACTTTACTATTGTAACTTTGGGTACAAGTGTAATTTACAGTCCAATGTCGTCTATCTTCCTAATAAAAAAAATAAGGCAGTAAGTTTGAACACCACCAGTTTAAATAAACCAATCAATTAAGCCAACGTATGAGAGATATTTTTAAAATTTTGGGCACAAGTTAAAATCCAACAGTACAAAATCCAATAAGAAACAATAAAGAATTCATTTTTTCACTAAAATACCCTGTACATACAGACAGACATACACAATGTTGCAGAAATGAAGACAGACGTATTACCAAGGTGTATAAAGGGATAAGACAATGGGCAGTTAAATTGATGTATATGTGATGATGGTTGAAAAGTTTGGACACTACTAGTCTGGACCAATCTAAATTCATGAAAAGTACCCAAAGATTATAGGTCAACCAATAAAGTAACGTGGTTATAAAACTAGTGCAATTTACAGTCCAATGTCCACTCCCTCCCTTTGTATCTTATAAGAAATTAAGTAAAGAATTTCAGGAAATGAATATTTAATAAAATTATATTTTTGGACATCATATCAGAGTTAAGATCTTTAGAATATCACACATGACACTTTATAGCTTTTCAACTAACGGACAATTTTTTTTAATATTGGATTGTTCGTTTTGTTGAGTGTTCAAACGTTTCAACCGCTAATTGTAATCTAAAGAATGGGTAATTTTGTGTGTATCATCATTGGAGATGTACAATCGTACATAAATGTATTGGCCATTGTCTTAATTATCTTTTTAGGTACCTGCATTGAAGGGGTTAAATAGTAGCAAGGTAATTTAATTGGTGCGTCTGTCCGTCTGTCTGTTTGTTAGTAATGCTGCGAAAGTATACATAATTTATCACTGAACATCTGCTTTATAACTGCCGTTTGTTGAACCATGATTTGTTGTCACAAGAGCGTAGCTTTCTTACAACAAGCTTGTGTACATGCGACAGACAGCTCAGCGAAGCCTTTAGTTGTTTTTGTTGGGGACGGGGGGGGGGAGGGGGGGGGTTATCTCCTTATAATTTTTTGATAATATGAACAGTGTGTTACATAATTTTTGGTAATTTCCCACAAAATGCGAACACCGCTCGACCCTTCCCCCCCCCCCACCTTAAATTTTAAATTAGATTAATATATGGGAGGGGGGGGGGGTCAGTTTTTTCCCTCTGCAGAGGGGTCCCTTACCCTGAGGGGGCTGACCCCAAAAAAGAAAGAAACATTACCTTTTTTAAAATTTACTATAATAAGTAAGCATTGATACATTTTTGTCTTTCCTGGTAAATTTCGCTTTTATGAATGGCTGCGCTACTTGTATTATTTTATCACTTAGCTAAATACAACAGATATCAACACCAAGATTAAGTAATTCCTATAAGCAAAGCTTTTCTGCAACTAAAAATAAATACGTGTTAGGCATTTTGTTTATTACACTGGTTGGTCCCCAAAGTTTTATAATAACATTTTCTTATTTGTTGCCCCAACAACAATGGGGATTACTTTTAATTTTGATTGGATGGTTCATCAAATTGAATGTTGAAACGTTTAAAGCATTAATTGTAATCTACAGAAGGGGTAATGGTTTGCATCATCATTGGGGATGTAATTAAATTTATCAGTCATTGTCTTATCTCTTTAGATCCTTGTTATGTACCTCACGATTCCAGTGACGTCATATACGTTTTAGGAAAGAAAAAGGGAAGGGGGAAAGAAAATCTCTTCAAAAGAGATGGGAGAAAATTTCTTCCCTCCTTCCCTAAACGTATATGACGTCACTGGAATCGTCTTTCTCAAAGTGGGACAGTTTGAGGTTCGTCTACCTCACTGAGCATTGAAAATAATTAGGTTATAAATTCGCTTTTACATTGTATATGATTGTCACAGGAATCATCATGGCAATCCTAACATGCCTAAATGTACACGTACAGAGCTCTGCTTTTTAGAAGAATGGATAAATATTGATAAACAATTTTAGAAGAAAAGTAATTTTTGTGTGACAACAAAATTTTAGTGGTCTGTCAAATATGATCTCAAAAACAGCTGGACAATAAATCCACTGTTATAGTGGCGTCCAATCTTTTTTATTTGGTGGGGGTAAAATTTTTTTAAGGGGGAGGGGGTAAAATTGCGCATGCAAATTTTTTTTACCCCACTCCAAAATCTTTACCTCTGGGGTAAAATTTGCGTAGGGGGGGTAATTACCACCCTGAAATCTGTTTTGTTTATCCTCCCCCCCCCCCTACGAAATTTAACCCCCGGGCCAAATATTTTGGGGGGTAATTTAATAATGTATAAAGGTACCTACATAATTATAAAATACTATTAAATATTTAGTTGAAAAAATAAGCGCAAAGTGCGCAAAATTTTCTTTTGTTAGGGATTATTTATTTTGGGGGGGGGTAAATACCCCCTCCTATGGCACCCCAAGGCAGGGGTAAATTTTTAATGGGGAAGGTAAAATAAAGAAAATTTTTGGGGTGTCATAGGCACCCCCAAATTCGTTTGGGGGGGGGGTAATCACCACTTTACCCCCCCCCCCTCGGACGTCCTTGCACTGTTTACAGTACTTCTCATCTTTTAACTTGGGCAAGCTTTAGGCTATTTGGATATTTCATACATTTTTAGACATATTTTTATTTTTAAAATATAAATAAAAGTTATTTATCACATCAACTTATAAGATTTTTCTGCGGATGGTAAAATTAATAATTGGTTCTACCAGATTTATAAACCTTTCAAATACCAGTACAATAAGTTGTGCGAACAGTCACTGTGCTGCCAGCAATTCAGCAGTTACCAATTTGTTTTATTATAATAACATACTCCGAAAAAAAGGTTAAAAGGCATATTTATACTATATTCTAAAGTAACAGGATGTCTATAAATCTGTGCATATGTACTCTAAGATTCCCGCGTCTATGGCTTAACAAGTAGCGTGTCGGCTCTTCATTAGGAGGTGAGGGGTTTCAATCTCGTCATAACCAAAGATGTTAAAAAATGTTTCAACTGATGCTATGTCAGGTGTGTGACATATTAGGGAAAATGCCTTGTATTTAGCTACCTAGAGATATAGTCTCAGCCTATTCCCATAATGTAGTCAGTTTTTTTTGTCTGTAGCGTTAGATTTCAATATCTACTGAACTGATTGAGTTCCAGGAAATTTTTAAAGGATGTTTTTACACTCTTCATTTTTTTTAGATCTTCGGATGGTTCAAGGCCATTTTCTGCTTTCCCTGCCCTTTGAATACAAATCTCCTAGATGCAAGGGGCGAAGTGGCTATCCTATAATATAAAGTAGTAAGCTTTTTTGTCTAAAACTAAAGATCTATATAAAGAAGCTACCTATGCATGTAAAAAAAAACGTGCAACCTTTAATTCTAAACACGCAACTTCTAACACACCAAATATGAATTTAATGTTAAAAAGTAGAATTAAAAGGCATTCTGTTTATGAAAAGGCATTAAATGAAAACAATTAGTGGAACTATGATCCCTAAAATCTTTTTAATCACTTGCAAACAAAAGGAATTATATAGTAGTGGAAGTCATAAATATAGAAGAAAAAACAGTTTTAAACTCTTATTTCTTCCAAATATACATATTTATATCTAAATCTGTAATACAAAGTAAAATGATGTCTGTCTGTCCATCTGTCTCTTTAAGATCTCGGTAACCACTAAACTGATTGGATTGGAATATATCTACTGGTCCTGTGGTGTTTTTAGGCTATTTTCTTGTGAGGTGGGACACCCCCAACCCAGAAACAAAATCCCAATTTTTTTATTTGTTTATACCACAAATTGGCGCAGTTGCAGTGGGAGAGGGTACCTATTTTTTTTTTTTTTTTAGGTAAGTACCTATCTTTTAAAGTATGGACAGACAAGTTCACAGAGTAAAAAAGCGTTGCTTTTAAAAATTAATTTTAGAAGTATCCAAAAACAAGAAATTTATTCTGTGATCTCTGATTTCTTACAAACATTTCCAGGATTAAAATCAATTTATATCTATCTATCTCATAAGTTTATTACTATAGATGACCAATCAGACATAATAATCCGTCCAACTTTTAAAAGTAATTTCTAGCAGACAAACATTTAGTTTTTGTTTAGTTATGTGCGACATATGTTATGGATGAAGCACTTAAAGGAACATTTTCTAACCAATAATGTGGTCGGATTGCTTTTACAATGTGTTCCTGTTGTTCCAACTAATGGATTGATCCTTTAGACTTTCTGTATTTATTAAATCTGTTAGGTATTCTATGCATTTTTGTAAATTAGAAATTGATTTATTTGTCATCTTATTATTACTTTGTTACTTTCCCCCAAAGTGCCTGGTGAGCATTGAAACCGCCCCCCCCCCCCCCTTCTATATATTTAAATTAATTTGATGATAATGGAATGGGAATAAGTTTTTTCCTTTGCCTAGCCCCTGGGAAGCATATACAATTCGATGCCTATACACCTAACCCTGACCTTAACTGACCTAAAGATATAAACAAATAAACTCACTGATTTTCAACTTATTTTATAATTAATGGGGGAGGGGTTTTTATCTGCTCAACAAGGCAAATTAAGGGGAAATGGCCTATGTATACTAGGAATGTAACTGGATTATTGTGGTTTTTAACACTAATTTTTTTTATTTTTAAAAATGAATAAATCTAATAGAAAAGTATTATCTTTATTAGCAAAGCTACTCTATAGATGTGTGTGTCTGTAATTCTGTCGGTAATGCTTCTATCTTTATATCTAAGCTCTACTCTTTCATAATAGAAGCTAAGAACTAAGAATCTAAGCTGCAAACTAAATTCAATATTTAACCTTGTCTTTCTGTCTGTCTGTCTGTGGATAATTTTGTTATTATTTTGATGATGAATTGTTTACTTTTAATGAGCCACACTACTTATGAATGCTATTATCCTTGTTTACTCTATAACTGTGAATAGTAAGGTACGCTCTAGAAAGCCCTAGCAACTCTTTAAATAATACCAGATATAATTATCCTGTTCATTTTATTTTTGGAATTAAAGTCCCTATGACAACAAAGTAAAAAATTTTAAGCAAAGCTTTTCTACAATCAATTTCTATTAATGTAAGTATGTACTGAAAAAAATAATCTTGTATATAAGCAATGTTGCAACAATTTACTGTTTAACTGTGTTTTACTAATTAATTTCATAGCATCGCTTTTATGGATGTTGTCATCCTTTTTTATACAGATGACAAAAATGAAAATGATGAACCAACCCTCTGTAACAACAATAGCGTTTTTAGTTTAAACCAAGACTTACTTACAAAATCAATTATAGAGTAACTGTTATAAAAGTTTTTAAAAAAAGACATAAATAGATTTATACATATTATATTACTCTATTACACATGTTAACATTATTGCTAAGAAAATTTAGCTATTATAAAATAATACACTTTTTGCGTTTTCTTACTGATTTCAAAGTGTTTCATCTGCTGTAGTTCTTAGTTCATCTTCAGTAATAGGATTGAGGATTTCAACAGGTATGTGTTCATCTAGAGTATCATCCTGGTTTGAAGAGTTGATAATATCTACAGTTATGTATTCATCTAGATTATCATCCTGGGTTGAAGAGTTGATAATTTATATAGGTGTGTGTTCATCTAGATTATCATCCTGGGTTGAAGAGTTTATAATATCTACAGGTATATATTCAGCTAAATTATCATTCTGGGTTGAAGAGTTTATAATATCTACAGGTATATATTCATCTAGATTATCATTCTGGGTTGAAGAGTTGATAATTTCTAAAGGTATATGTTCATCTAGATGGGCAGAGCACTTCACTGAACTGCTAAATCTTCCAGTTCCAGAGGAAGAAACTGAGATTCCACCCTCAGATGCACTTGACATTGACTGTCGAGCGCCAAATCTATTGGAAATCAAGGAGGCCATTAAAAGTTTGAAAAATAACAAGGCCGCTGGACCTGATAACATCCCAGCTGAGGTCATAAAAGCAGACCTAGATACATCTGCTGAGGCATTCCTTCCTCTGATCACAAAGATATGGAATGATGAGTTATGCACAGAGGACTGGAAGAATGGACATATCTCAATACTAGCCAAAAAAGGAGACTTGACCCAATGTGGAAACTACAGAGGGATAATGCTCCTTTCAGTACCTGGCCGTATCCTTAGTAAGATTCTTCTTAATAGAATAAAGAAGAAGGTTAATGAAAAGCTAAGACCTAATCAGGCTGGATTTAGACCAAACCGTTCCACTATTGATCAGATAACCTCTCTAAGAATCATCATAGAGCAATCCAAGGAATGGAACTTTAGACAGAAGATCTCTCTGGAAAATCTGCCGACACTATGGCATTCCAGAAAAGATAATCAATATCATTAAAGCTATCTATCATAAAGGAGGTGGAAATGTAATGTATAAAGGTAAACTATCAACCTTTTTTGAGATTGTAACAGGCGTCAGACAAGGCTGCCTTCTTTCTAACTTCCTTTTCCTCCTTGCCATTGACTGGATCATGAAGAACTGTGAAAGTAATGATGGCATTCGTTGGGAGCTATTTGGCAATCCCAAATATTTGGGCGATCTGGACTTTGCTGATGATATCGCTTTGTTAACAAGCAATAGAAGTCAAATGCAAAGAAGGACTAACAGGATAGCTGAAACTTCCAAGAAAGTTGGACTAGAAATAAATGTTCCTAAAACCAAAATACTCAGATTAAATGCAAATTCCCAAGAACCAATTACTATTGGAGACCAAATTCTTGAGGATGTAGATTGTTTTGAGTATCTTGGAAGTAAAATTGATGAAGCTGGAGGCACTTTAACAGATGTTAAAGCTAGAATTAACAAATCTAGGACAGCCTTTGCCAGCCTGAACAAAATTTGGAATTCCAACAACATCTCCATAAAGACCAAGTTAAGACTGTTCAAGTCAAATGTTCTCTCTGTTTTGCTGTATGGGGCTGAAACTTGGTTCCTAAACACAGCAGTGGTCTCCAAGCTACAGACATATGTCAATAAATGTCTAAGGAGAATCCACAAGATCTTTTGGCCAAATAAGATCACAAATGCTGAGCTTCTAGAGCGCAGTGATATGTCAGACATTAAACTGACAATAAAACAGAGAAAATGGAGATGGCTGGGGCACACTCTAAGGAAAGGGCATGATGATATAACCAATCAAGCCTTGACTTGGAACCCCCACGTAGGAAAGAGGAAACCAGGTAGACCAAAAACAACCTGGAGGAGGGAACTCTTAAGTGAACTGAAAGAAAAGAAAATTCCATCTTTCAGCAATGCCTCAAAACGTGCCCAAAAAAAGGAAGATTGGAGAACCATTGTGCATGGCCTACGTTCTGCCGAGAACTAAAAGGCAATGATGATGATATTCAGCTAGATTATCATTCTGGGTTGAAGAGTTTATAATATCTACAGGTATATATTCAGCTAGATTATCATTCTGGGTTGAAGAGTTGATAATTTCTTAAGGTATATGTTCATCTAGATTATTATTCTGGGTTGAAGAGTTGATAATTTCTAAAGGTATATGTTCATCTAGATTATCATTTTGGGTTGAAGAGTTGATAATTTCTAAAGGTATATGTTCATCTAGATTATCATTCTGGGTTGAAGAGTTGATAATTTCTAAAGGTATATATTCAGCTAGATTATCATTCTGGGTTGAAGAGTTGATAATTTCTAAAGGTATATGTCCATCTAGATTATCATTCTGGGTTGAAGAGTTGATAATTTCTAAAGGTATATGTTCATCTAGATTATCATTCTGGGTTGAAGAGTTGATAATTTCTAAAGGTATTTGTTCATCTAGATTATCATTCTGGGTTGAAGAGTTGATAATTTCTAAAGGTATATGTTCATCTAGATTATCATTCTGGGTTGAAGAGTTGATAATTTCTAGAGGTTGTATGTGTTCATCTCGATTATAGTCCTTGGTTGAATAGCTGATATTTTCTATTTCTACAGGTATGTATTCATGTAGATTATCATCCTCAATAAGATTTAGAGCCTCTTTAGGTCGACCCAACGTTTCTAAATCTAAATTACCATCATGAACAACTATGGCAAACTTTGGTTGATGTAACATTATTATATTTCTACAAAATAAATCATATTCATTACTTCTCATATTACTCCACTCAACATCAATGCTTGTCTCAGCATCTAAATATTTTAGTGAACAATAATTTCCCCCAGCTGCAAATTCACGTTTATGATCAACATTTTCATCAGCAAACACAATAATATTCTTTAATTCACTGAAGTCTTCATGACATTGAAAATAATCAACATCGATATAATTGATATGTTTTGGCTTGTTTACTAGATCTTTGAACTCTTTCCTTGTGTCGTAGTTAATGGCATAGTAGCTCCAAGATATATCAGCATATTTTCTAGAAATGTTTCTCTTTGCATCTTCATATAATTCTCTATTTTCTAAAAAGATTTTCTTTTTAACTTGTTTCTCTCTTTCTTCTCTAGGTAAACTAAGAAACTCCTTTGTATTTGCCTCTCTGATAATATCTTTAGAAATTTTTAGGTATGTTATAATTGCAATTCTCTCATCTGCATCTAATAGTTTGTACTTCTCTAATATTGCCAAAGTTAAGGCACTAATATTATGTTTATATTTATTGTGATAATGATGACATCTATGACGAAATTTATGTAGATTTTTATCTTCTATTGTTCCAGAACTATTTAGTTTATTGTTATCTTTTTTAAAAATAATAATTGCAAAGGATATTGTTCTAAGTATTGCATTTCTAAAATGCCCAGGAAAGACATCTTCATCTGTCTCACATATGATGATGTTCCTTGCTTGAGCACCCTGGAATTCATCTCTTCTTGTTACAAATATTCCTTCAGGTTTTTTCATGTATTCTTTAAAATCTCTGATATTTTTGTAGTAAAAATTATTGTTACCCATGACATTAGTATCAGGAGAATAAGACGTTTGTTGAGTGGAATCTTGTGTTAAAGCTTTGACTAGGTTAATTATCTGCTGACTATTTCTCATATTTTTGGTGAGATTAACAAGTACAGTATTATGATTCACTTTCATAGGTTCTAACCACTTTAGCCACATTGCTTTCTTATTTTTCAAATCTTCTCTTGAATATAATTCATCTTCTACTTTTAAAGTAATACAAATTGTCTCAATAGAGTAAGGAAAAAAACTTTCTCCAATTATCATTTCATCAATGAATAAATGATCACACGGATTATCACTTAAAAAACTGTTTAATGTATCAATTATATCAAATTGTTCAGGGTTTTCATCAATCCCTAAATCTTTAGCAGTAATAACTCTAATATTAGGATAAGCCTCAAAATCTACTACAGCTATAATGTCCATGACAGAAGATTCACCTCTTTTAAAATTATATGAATATCTTTGTGAAAGTGCTGTCATATCAATATAAAATAATTGATCTTTACTATTATCTCTTGCACATTTTTTAGCTCTTTCCTTTAGTACATAAGTCTTACCAGTACCATAGTCACCATCTATGATAAGAATTTTAGCTGGTGAGTGTACTGCTTGCAGTTGTTTATTGTTGAGCATGTAAACAGGAACATTATTCTCTTCTGATAGCTCTTCAATCTTGTCTGTTAATTTTAATTGTTCATCAGTTAACATATTTTTAGGAAAATTACCATCTCCTGATAGTCCTTCAGCCTTTTCTGTTAATGCTAGTTGTTCATCAGTTAGCATATTTTTAGAAAATAAGCTTTCTTCTGATATTCTTTCTTCTTTTTCTGTTAATTCTAGGTGTTCATCAGTTAGCATATTTTTAGGAATAAAACTTTCTCCTGATATTCCATCAGTTTTTCCTGTTAATGCTTTTTCAGTTTCTTTGCTAACTGTCAATGGATCTGATATCAATTGATTGAATTTACTTGATTCTTTTATTGAGATGTGATAAATCAATTCTGCAACAAGATTTTCATAAACTGTCTGATCATAATTCTGAATTTTAACAAATTTGTTACTAATCAATTGATTTAACCAAGGCATTTCATGCTGAATATCTCTTTCTTGTAGGATAAATTGTTGACAGTTTTCACAGGGTATTTCTGAATCTCCAACAATCTCAAAATAAGGAACACATGCAGCTCTAACAAACACCCACTCGTTTGAAAGCTTACCTCCAAATAATTTCTGCAGGAAAGAAAAGTGTTTTTTTGTTTGACCTGAAGCATCTTTAAGTAGTTTGAGTTTATCACTAAATTCATTGGAACCACGTTTGACCTCTATATTTATAATAGCACAATACTCTGGAATTATCATGATGATGTCCCATTCAGTTTTTTCTTCTTGAAGACTAAAATTATAGAATTGATATTTGTAATAGCTTCTGAGTTTATCATTAGGGATCTTATATAGAAATCTATTTTTAAAACTATCATGGCCTTCTTTGATATTGTCTGTTTGATAAGTTTGGTTTTTCAATATTTTTCTCTTGCTACTTGGACTAAAAGAACACTGATCTGTACTTGGGTGTCTAGTAGTTCTATTCTCTAAAGAAGATTGTTGGTTTTCATCAACTTTTTTCTTGTTTATTGAATCATATTTGAAACCTTGATGTTTCAACTCCTGACATTCAAAATGCTAATACTTCATTTATTAAGAAAAGGCCAAATTTTAAAAGGAAGTAAAGAAAGGACTGAAGAAAAATTAAGAAGATATGTAAAAACAAGTTGTTATAGAGGAGATTAAGACTATTTTGAAAAATCTTAACAAATAATTTGGCTAGAACATTTTGACAATGAGCAGTATTAATTGAATATAATGAAAGAGATATTTCTTTACTATGCAAATATAAAGATAACGAAATATTAATCATTCCTTTTTAAACAACCAGTTCTGTGCACTTTGAAATTTCAATGGATTTTCCTTCCACTTCAAATGTTCCTCAATACAAGACTCAAGTTCTTTATAATCTTCAATGCCAAGGATCTCCATCACTCTTTTCTCATGCTCATTCATTTCTGCATATTTATCCTTTCGTCTCATTTCTTTCCCCTTATTAATTAATTGCTGAATGCAATCACCTGATTGAAAACTGTTGAATATAAAAGCTTCTAAGTTTGATTCTCTTGCTGCATTGACAAGCTCATGATGTAAACGTTCTTCAAGATTTTTATCCAACAACTGAGAATCTTGTTTTTCCTTCCCCACTTTTTTTTAACACAGTAGGTTTCTTGGGTGTTATATAATGATTTGGAATAGCTATTATCTTACACTCTCGATCAAAATAATAATCACCTACTTTCTCTTTTATCTCTTCAATCTTTTTTCTTACTAAAATTTTTTGATTTTCTCCTGCAGGGCCATGAAAGTTTATACATAGGTCATTAAATTCGTTGGTCAAATTCAAGGTTTGAGAATCTTGTGAAGATAGAGGATATACCCCAAGTTGAAGGCCACAAGTGCAGGAAAAGTTTGTTGCTGGGCCAGCTCTTTCCATTTCACAAACTAAAATCAATATTTTCATAAGAGATAGAATTTAAAATCATCAAAACTATCTTTATAATCTTTATTTCTCTCAAAATAATAAGGCTCTTTCATGTAATCACCACATTCCCCACCCTTGCTACTGATTCAGAATTCTAAATGAAGATTTAAAGATAACCCTATCAAAAATATCTTGGAAATCTACATTACCCTCTAACTCTTTAGGCACATAGTCTATCTATAGAAAAAAAGCACCTACTTTTAAATTTGAAATCATAGTTCAACTAAATTTTATCTTTGAAACTTCTTAATAAGTTTTTTTACACTAAATATATCCAGGGATCTAAAGGGAAAAGACAATGGCTAAAGGACACTCAAATTAATCAACTAACCAATGTAATTCAGTAAAAATTCCAATAGTTGCTCTAGCAAACGATGGAGTAAATGTTATTAAAATACTTTGGGGACTAGTGGAATAAACAGCCCATTTTTCCCTCTCTCCCTGCTAAATTTCCTTTTCTCACAAAATATGTTTCAATGGTATAGATTTAGATTAAATTGCAACATTTACCTCTAAATACACCAAGGTATTTTACAGATTCTAAGAGTGATGGCAAAATCTACAGTAATATAGTCCTCTTCTTATTTCTCTTCTCAACAAGGACATTATTAATAATATTTGTATAAATTTGATAAGTCCCATTTGTATCCACTTGTAGTGGGTCTTACTTGAGATACTTGTAAAATAAGCAGAATGGCATTTTCGTGATCCTAAACGAGTGGACAGATTTTTATGAAATTAGTACCATTTTAAAGCGTTAATTTTTCCCTATTGATTTTTCTTTTATTTGAATTTTTAAGCCCACAAATGACGGATCTCGAGTTTTAATTATGAAACATTTGTACTTATTATATTCTGTTAAAATCTTGATAATCTTGTGATATCTCATATGAGGCCATATTTTTCCAAGAAATCGATATACATATAATGCTCCGCATTTATATGTATATTTGACCTTTCTATCATCTACGCGTGTAGGTTTTAGGCGATATTTAACTTATGTACTTTTGTAGAAGAGAGCTCCAGTTATCCAGGGATTTGGCACCCTCAATGCATCACGGAGATTTTCCATGCACAACTGAACGTGACTAAACGGGAAACTCAACATACACTCCGGCCTGCCGATATATCCTACGCAGACCTACGTGTATCCCTTGCCATCCCTGTATGATCCAGAAACGCCCCCTCAATGCTTCAATACTCTCTGTAATTTTCCTATATGTATATTGATATAATATGTATTCATTAATTTTGTGTAAACTATACTTGTCTATTGAAAATACATCAGTTCCGCACAAACAGTTGTTAGTAGAGTATCAACTCCAATTTGTGGGCAGCTAATCATAGCTGCAATTAATTATCCAGAAACATATAGAAATCCCCTGTGGGTACTGGCGTGTAATATTCGTTATTTAACTTAGCGGAGACGTACAAACGAAGGGAACGAGTTGCTTCGCTCTTGGATCGCTTCAGCCACAACGTTACCATTCCAACGTGAAGTGCCGCCACACCGCTCGAGGCGGGCTTTAATAGTTTTTAAAAAAGCTATCTATTACGTCCGATCTGCTACAGTCAAACTGGTGACAGCTGTGCTTGGATAAACCGCAGTGCTCAACAGGAGATTTACGAGGAAATTACCCAGAGGAACTACGGTAATTTCGGACGATTGTGTACATCCAGACGAGTTTTATGAGAACTGAGATCAGAAAGGACGAAAACCCCTGTGTTTGGAGACCAGTGTGGAGCCATTCTGACGTCTGGGACATCAACTTGGTAAAATTTTCCTTAAATTTTGAAGAAATTTCGTTAAGTTTCAAAGATGGCGCAAGCCCAACAGGCCGCTGATCTAGAGCAGTTGAATTTGCAGCGTGCTATTCAAGAGGCACAGGCAGCAGGAGCGCCGAATGAGAACGCTCAACTCATTGCGCTAGGCGAAACCTGGTTGGAGAACCAGCGTCGGAAGCTTAACAAGCAGAATTTTCCCCGGTTTTGCAACCGTGCCGGAGAAGATTGGGATGGCCACAAGACTAAGATGGCCAACGCGTTTAGAATTGCCCGTCATCACCCATCGGATCAAGAGGGCAGGAAAGGCCAATACATCCAGAGTCTCGACGGAGAAGCGTTCCAGATGGCCCGAGAAGTTGCTGACAACCAAGAGGCGCTCACCCTTGAGCAGGTAATGGATAGGCTGGATGCCATATTCCTAGCACCATCAGATTCAGACATCAACAAGGACGCGTATAAGCAGTTGTCGCAGGGCAAGAACGAGATTCCGCAGACGTATCTTGCCAAGAAAGAGCAGATGTGGTTGAAGGCCTACTCCCCAGACAACCGTGATCCAGGCCAATTCCGGAAAGAGGTAACCCTTGGTTTACGCCATCGAGAGGTACGGAAAAGAGTTTTCTGTCAGCTACCTAGTATTACCAGCATGGGTGTCCTACGGAACGTTATTATGAACGAGATTGCCACACAGCGCCAACTTATTCACCATGGAGATGCTGAAGATACCTCCATGGATGGCCTCGCCACGTCCAACCGTGTCATCTATCGCAACGACGGCACCGAGGATATGGAGGTCAACGCTGTCGGAGATGGAACTAGTAGCGTCAAGTGCTACAATTGTAACCAGACAGGCCATTATTCGCGTAATTGCCCTAAGAAGAAACAGCAAGCGAGTAAGGGTACGGGCGGTGCCACCAAAGACAAACCGAAAGGCAACTGTCGGAGGTGTGGCACGCCTGGCCATTGGCAGAAGACGTGTACTATTCCTGAGGACAAGCTGGCGAACGTGCGCAAGAGGAACCAGGAGAAGAACGCCAACAGCGGCGGACGCGGCCGACAATATCAAGATCGTGGCCGGCACGCCGTGCGAGAGATGCGTACCAACGAACCTGGAGACGCGGACAGTGGCGTAGGAGATGATGACCAGGCGCAGTTCTACGGAGATGTCAACTGTCTGGAAGCAGTTGGCCACAGAAGCAAGACTTCAAAAAATGTGAGAGAGGGCTCCCGTCGGTAGGTCGGAGTCCCTCAGCAGCTGTAGACCCTACCACCCTCAATCAGATGCAAGGACGGAGAGGCGCCCGGGCCATGGTTAAGATCAGCCTGCGTGCGAATGGACCGACTGTGCGGACCTATGGTCTCATCGATACCGGTAACAAGTTGCACGAAGGAGTCGCCGTAAATGAGGAGTTAGCCCGGAAACTACAGTTGCCGATCGTTCCTTGCGAGTTATCAGTGGGAACAGCGGCGAATGGCGGCGATATGGACGTCATCGGCCGTGTTTACAACATCAGCGTTATCTTGGGAGACGACTGTCCTAGCTACATTCGAGAGGCCTTGGTTATACCTGAGCTTCGCACCCCCATCAATCTTGGGTGCAAGTGGGTCGAGGAGATTCGTGGAGTTCTAGATTACTCATCACCGGTGCAGGCGGCGTTGGTCGTGAAGCAGACGAGAGTCCCGCTTGTGCAGTCCATCGACTACGAGGTTCCAAGTACCTCAGAAGACGAAGAGCGGTCTGGAAAACCGCCGGGGGAGCACTCGCCCCCCAACCCTCAGATAAGTGTTTCATTACGAGCCTTCGAGGAGCTGAATGCAGAAATAAGTAGCTATAGTAATGCTGTAAATGTTTGTACGCCCACTTTTAAAGATTTATGTAAAGCAGAAGATAATTTTGCGAATGGTAATGTGCACCATTCACGAGAGTTTTTAGCACTTAAACCGGATTCCGTCGAATCATATGTTGCGCAACTTTCTTTTAAGCACAAAGCAAAAGCAGATTTTGAGCGCAAAAACGTTTGGACACGTAATGTCAAGGGACCGCTTCGTAATTCCCAAGGGCCGGCCGTTCGTTTGAAAACCGTCGCAGTAGGTAAGCGGCCGCGTCCTGTCCGTTTGTCCGTCCAAGCGACTAGGATTCTCGCGCCAGAGTCAGTGTCTGTCGTGAATTTTCTTCCTAGCCGAGAACTCCGACCGCAAGCGATTGTCATGGTAGAAGAGACCGTTTTAGATGATAGTCCAGTGCGTGTGTTGGAAGGAGTATACAGAGCCCAGCAGAATGGGATAGTCCGCATCCCTGTCGTCAACTTGCAGGAGGCGCCGTGCATTGCATCGGCCGGGTGTGTGTTCACCGCCGAGATTTGTGAGGACAGCAGTATGGTGATCAACACCGAGAGCTTGGTGTTGAGAGAGCCCCATGAAGTTATTCAGTCAATGTCCGAGAACAAGACGAGCGACGCCACCAAGCCCATGACGAAGGAGCAGATGGAGAACCCCACGTTCAAGGAAGTCTGGGAGGACCTGGAGATGGAGGACAACGAGCTACTGAACGAGCACCCCGATGTCAAGAAGCAAGTCAAGGAGCTCATTTACGAATACAGAGACATATTCAGTCGAGAGGCCCCTGGGCACACAGACCTGGTAACCATGAAGTTGAAGCTCAAGCCAGGGACGGAGCCCATCAGGCAGAGATACAGGGAACTGAACCCTAAGATGTTGAAGGATCTGGAGGCACAGATGGCCGACTGGCTCAACCAAGGAGTGATTGAGCCGAGTTCATCGCCATGGGCGAGCCCCCTTGTTCCCGTGCGCAAGAAGGATGGAAAGATCAGATGGGCAGTGGACTTCCGCAGGTTAAACAGTTGCTTAGAGCAAGATAGTTACCCGCTGCCGAGGATACAGACGCTATTGGACCGCGCAGGAGGACATCGTGTTTATTCAACGTTAGATGCCACAGCCGCCTACTTCAACATCTCCATCGATCCAGCATCCAGGGAGCTGACGGCTTTTGCCACGCCAACGGGTTTGTGGCAATTCCGCCGCATGCCCTTCGGCATCAGCACAGCACCAGCGGTATACAGCAGATTCATCAGCACCGCAATGAACCCGCTGGGGAGCGAGGTAGCGCAATGCTACCTCGATGACGTAATATCATACAACCTGAGAGTTGCGGATCATGTACCACAGATGCGACAGGTTTTTGAGGCCCACCGCAAGGCTGGAATCAAGCTGAAGGCTAAGAAGAGCAAGCTGTTCCAGAAGAAGATCCAGTATCTTGGCCACATGCTAAGTCACGAGGGTATCGGTATGGTGCCAGAGTATGTGGAGCGTATCAAGAACTGGCCGCCGCCCTCGACCGTCGCCGAGTTGAATAGTGTCCTTGGTTTTTACGGGTACTACCGGACCTTCATACCGGAGTACGCCGACTTGACGTGTGAGATGAATGCACAGAAGAAAGCCACGAAGCTAGAGTGGACCCCAGGGATGGATGAGCAGTTCCAGCAGTTGAAGGACAAGTTCCAGAATGCCCCCATCCGCGCTGTGCCTGATTTTGAAGCGGATACCCCATTTCAACTGACCACCGACTACTCCGGAAGAGCAATCAGTGCGATCCTGAGTCAGGTTCAGAATGGCGCCGAGAGGTTGATCGCCGCCATGGGACGTAAGACGACTGGCGCGGAGCAGAGATATCCCTCATGGAAAGGAGAAGCCTCCGCAGTTATTTATGGCATCAGAAAGTTTCGGACAATCCTGAGCTTCAAGCCGTTCCAAATTAATACGGATAACAGCGCCCTCAAGCAGTTGAAGTCACTGAAGAAGAACACTGGCATGATGGCCAGGTGGACCGAGGAGCTGGCTGGTTACGAATTCCGTGTGGTTCATCGGCCGGGGAGACTCAATACCAACGCCGACGCGTTAAGCCGGCGTACCGATGCTGACATGCCAGACCCCACAGCCGAGGAAGAGGCTGAGCAGGAAGAGTACGTCGGAGCTGTGGATGATCCTGCTGACGAGCTTCCTGACCGCCGAGAACGGTACAGAGATAGAGTGTACCGGCATCAGTTAGACGACCCTATTTTGGAAAAGGTTCGTAGATGGATAGGCGTTGACCGACGTGCACCAGACAAGGCAACCCTGCGTGGAGAGAGTAGGGACGTGCACCGGCTGGCCGAGATTTTCGACACTCTGCGCATTGCAGAAGATGGAGTCATTGAGCAGGAGATCAACACCTTCACAGGGAAGCGACGCAGAATCATGGTCCCCTTGTCCCTGAGAGAAGAGGTGTTCACTCACTGCCACCGAACTACCACAGGAGCGCATTTTGGCATGCACTCCACCATATCGAAGTTTTTGAGGAATTTTTATTATGTGGGACATCAAGCAGACATCCGCCTGAGGATCGCCGTCTGTCATGACTGCGTCCAGAAGAACATCAAGGCCAACATCAAGATAGGAGCGCACGTACCCATTCAAAACGGGTACCCGCTCCAGACAGTTTATATGGATGTGGTGGGCAAGTTCGACACAACTACAGAAGGATACAATTTTATCCTGACCTTACAGGACGGATGGTCACGCTTCGTTCAGGCGTACCCCTTGAGACAGAAGACCGCCGACGAGGTCGCCACGACGATTATGGACAAGTTCATTTGTACCTTTGGATGCCCACAGGCATTCCACAGTGATCAGGGAAAAGAGTTCTGCAACACCATCATGAAGAAACTCTTGCAGAAGCTCGGTGTTAAGCACGAGCTAGGCCCCGTGGCGAACCCCCAGAGCAACCTTATAGAGAGGTGGCACCGGACCATGGAAGAGACGCTGAGAACCGTGATCCAAGGACGGGAGACTCTATGGCCAGAGTACTTACCTGGAGTTGTCCTGGCGTACAACACGAGGATCCACAGCAGCACCGGCGTGACCCCCTTTCTTGCCTTCCAGGGTAGAGAGGCTACTCTACCCGCGGATTTGATTTTGCGGTTACCCAACCCTGACGATGACAAGGATATTCCCACAGCCGTGAGAAATTTATTGGACAGATATACGACCATGTATGAAGCCATGGCGAAGAGTCAAGCAAGCACCATTCGAAGAAATGCTTTGCAGTATCACGGCAGTCGCGAATTTCGAGTAGGCGACAAAGTTTTTTATTTGGCACCCAACCATGGTAAAGCAAAGAAGAAGATGACCAAACATTGGAGTGGACCATACTTAATTACCGAGAAGTGTGCCGACGTTTTATACAAGATTCAGACAATACCAGCGGGAGAAAAGGAGGACTTGGTTGTACATGTTGGTCGGTTAAAACCATATTACCCCCCAGCAATGACAGATGGAGACCCAACTTCTCCCCCAGAACCATTTGAAGAAGACGGAGATGAGGCAGGGGAGCAAATTCCCTTGAATCCAGAAAGGCAGGCGAAGCCGCCTAATCCAAGAGTTGATTTCTCAAATGGGGATGACAGCGATGATGAGGGAGGACCCCCCAATAGACCGGGAGGAGCACCACCACCACCGCCCAACATTGACCCCCTCAACCTTCCCCTACCGGATACACCACCGCCCAGATCACCAACGATGCAGCGCACACCGCGCAGAGAACAGAGTGAGAGGAGAGGGAGGGAGAGAGATCAATCTTGCGAACCGTCCGGTTCGGGCACTCAACGGAGAGATGCCAAGCGAACCCCCGATAGAGAGAGAAGCCCGAGAAGAAGCTCGCCCCCGCAGACACCGCGCCGAGATAGAGAGCGCGAGCGAGCTACGTACACATACCCTTCCGCACCCCGGGTAGAGAAGCGCGCTCTGAGCGACAATGAAGAGCCGTCCACGGACTCACCCGAAAAAGGGGAGAGGGTTAAATCCGGAGGAAAGAAGCAGAGGAGTGGGACACTTTGGCAACAGCAAGTGGAAGAGAGCAAAGAGGTGCTAGATAGCTCGGACGAGGATATGGACCCGCCTGCAGTGGCTACACTTGCGCGGACAATCAGAATCCCCGTCAAACGCGGAGCAAAGCTGCCGTACAAGGGTACAAAAGAGAGTGCGGGCCATGACATATACTGCCCCGCCCACACAATCCTTCCCCCTGGGCAACAGACTTGCGTCCCTCTCAAGCTACACACCCGTGTACCCCCCGGATATTTTCTGAAACTCTTTGGCCGTTCAAGCATAGAACGGGAGGGAGTAATTTTACTGGCAGGATTAGTGGACAGCGACTACACCGGCGAGATACAAGCAGTCTTCTGGAACTTGAGTACCGAAGCAGTGGAGTTCAACAAGAATCAACGAGTGTGTCAAGCGGTGATCCTAGAGACTCGCGAGGTGGAATTTTATCATGTCGATAATCTTCCTACCACTGATCGCGGTGCTAACGGCTTCGGTAGCACCAACCAGTGAGGCATATTCAATAGATATAGTAGATTGCACAAACCCTTCCACCATCAAGAAATTCAACAAGGAAACAATATGCAGAGCAGAGGAACCTACACAAGAAGTTCCAGTGAAGGAGCGCTACACAATCCTACAGAGGCCAACACTGACAAAGGTACACGGATACTCCTGCGAAGTGAGGGTATCCTTGTACCATTTCAAGTGCGGAGTTTGGGGCCACCTCAAGTTACAACAGGTACCCCAAACTATGAGGCACGAAGAAATTACTGCAGAAAATTGCCGCCGCATGTCACTAGTGCAGGAATATCAAATTTCTGGCTACGGTGACCCTATCAAAGTGAAACTTAACCGCCCAACCTACGTTTCGGCAACCCTGGCCGGATCCCTGAAGATGGAAGACGACAAGATCACCTGCATTGGGCAGACCATCCGCATGGGCGACACCATCCACTACAACACCCTGAAGTTAGCTGAGTACCAGATTCTCCTTAAAGAAGAAACTTTTCTGGTTAGCAACAACAAGGTAGAGAGTGAAACGGATCATCTATCTCTACCATGTCCATATCATAAAGGGGAGTGCATCACTGGCGCCGCGACATTCGTCTGGAATATCAACGACAGTTCCTGCACTCTACAAATGGTCAACACCATCAACCCCCTCACCACCATGGACACCTACCTAGTGGACCACCAGCAGCAAGTTTTACTCAACACTACAGGCGCAATGAAATTAATGCATTGCCCCTTTAATGTCATCACCAAGGACCACGACGGCATCTACCTGGGCAAGACCAGCGAACTCAGCAGACTCGCCACCATTGACCCCGGACAAATAGATGTAAATCTTCAAGCTGCAGTACATTTAAATTATTTAGCCTACAGTATGCGCCAGACCTTCAGCCAACTAGATGTAACACTACGGAAGACCATATGCGAAACCCATTACCATGGAAAGTCAGACCAACCAGTGCTGCTACACGAGCAGACTTACGGACTCTTGAAGGGAGACCTGTTGATGACCTTCCAGTGCACCAAGAGGACTCAGAAGATCAAGGACGACATCAATTGCTATCAAGATATACCTTTAGATCCTGATGGTTATGCAGATGCTGCAACTAAACATTATAAGTTGCATTCTACAAGGGTAACGTGTTCAGCAACTTTCCCCCTAACTGTCAAGTCTAAAGAAGGCTGGATTCAGCTGACTCCCGCCATCATCAAGACTCAGGCCCCCATGGAAATGACCATCGACACCCCTCTAGTTAACTGGACGGATTTCAGCCATGGAGGAATCTACACGGAAAGAGAGAGAGCTGAATGGTTACACACCCTCACCTTCCCTTCCTACACCGAGGCAAGCCTGAAGGAGATCACCTACGGACTCTGCATCGGAGATGGAAATTGTAACCAGCTTTCCACCAACAACCTACCCCTGTATACCCTTGAGAACCTAGTGCCGGACATGGAACGCAAACTTGATTTGTGGAGCAGCGTCAAGAGCTGGCTCCATGAATATGGCGACCTAATGGCATTCGCATGCCTGGTCATCCTAGGGCTAAAATTTATTACTGATCTGATATGCATTATCCTCACATTTCTACGTGTAGGACCTGGAGCCGCCATCGCCTTAATTGCTCACCTTTATCTTTATAACAAGCATTCCTACCAGAAGCTTATGAGAAAGAAGAAGGCCGACACCAGACCTGAGAGGCGAGAACCTACGACAACCGCAGAGACAACGTCGCTATTACCAACGACATCAACCCCAAAGATCCAGATGACAGAGATACAGCCTATCATGTTAGATCCTGCATCCTTGCCATCATACAACACTGCGACTAAAACATCTAGGCTATCAACCTTAATACCATGACATCGCAATAGGTAATATTGGCCGACCAGTCTATTGTCTTTGCCAATTTGAGCGTTATGTTATCTGGCACGTCTGTTCGCCAGATAAAAAGGGGAGAAAATGTAGTGGGTCTTACTTGAGATACTTGTAAAATAAGCAGAATGGCATTTTCGTGATCCTAAACGAGTGGACAGATTTTTATGAAATTAGTACCATTTTAAAGCGTTAATTTTTCCCTATTGATTTTTCTTTTATTTGAATTTTTAAGCCCACAAATGACGGATCTCGAGTTTTAATTATGAAACATTTGTACTTATTATATTCTGTTAAAATCTTGATAATCTTGTGATATCTCATATGAGGCCATATTTTTCCAAGAAATCGATATACATATAATGCTCCGCATTTATATGTATATTTGACCTTTCTATCATCTACGCGTGTAGGTTTTAGGCGATATTTAACTTATGTACTTTTGTAGAAGAGAGCTCCAGTTATCCAGGGATTTGGCACCCTCAATGCATCACGGAGATTTTCCATGCACAACTGAACGTGACTAAACGGGAAACTCAACATACACTCCGGCCTGCCGATATATCCTACGCAGACCTACGTGTATCCCTTGCCATCCCTGTATGATCCAGAAACGCCCCCTCAATGCTTCAATACTCTCTGTAATTTTCCTATATGTATATTGATATAATATGTATTCATTAATTTTGTGTAAACTATACTTGTCTATTGAAAATACATCAGTTCCGCACAAACAGTTGTTAGTAGAGTATCAACTCCAATTTGTGGGCAGCTAATCATAGCTGCAATTAATTATCCAGAAACATATAGAAATCCCCTGTGGGTACTGGCGTGTAATATTCGTTATTTAACTTAGCGGAGACGTACAAACGAAGGGAACGAGTTGCTTCGCTCTTGGATCGCTTCAGCCACAACGTTACCATTCCAACGTGAAGTGCCGCCACACCGCTCGAGGCGGGCTTTAATAGTTTTTAAAAAAGCTATCTATTACGTCCGATCTGCTACACCACTCATTCATGTACATTGATACCTAAACAAATATTAATCATTTTTTATGGTATATTCTATATTCAATATCAGGGGCTATGCCCCTACATGCCTCTATGGGCACTTGGTTAATGAGGATAGTCGAACAACCTCTATTTTTTATTTTGATTTTAACAGAAAAATCTTACTTTTTTGTTAGGAGGTATTCGTTTTTTTTCAAAGCCCCTTGGAATGGTGGTGGTACTGTTCACCAAAATAGTAAAAAAACCTTCCCAGAACATATAAAATCTACCCTGTAAAGGAGAACCATATAGGTTCAGTAGTTAGCAAGATCGTTTGTTATGGACAGACAACAAACCTGTTACTTTATAACAGGACGGCTCCGCTTTAAAGACCTTTAGACATAAATGTTTCTTTATTATCTAATTTGAGAAATAATTTTTCTATGCTAAGATAAGCTGTTTTTATTCATGTTTCTATTTTCTATTTTTTGGTAATTTCTCTTGGTTGAGAGGTTGGTGGTACCCTCCCCCAAAATAGGTATAAACGTTACCAGGAACTATGAAAAGCTACCCTGTAAAGAAGAAGCATATCCTTCAGGACAGTTAGACAAACAAACAAACATCCTGTTACTTGTATAAAACGTTGTCATTTCTCTAGTATAATCTTTTTTACGAGTAATGTCGGTTAATATCATAAAAATAATAAATCCATTGATTTTTAATAAAAAATTGAAATGTTTGATGGAACAATATATTTAAGGAGATAAAATTTATCTATTTACCCTTATGTAAATTTCTAAAAAATAAGGTGCTTCATACAATTTTCTCTCTTGAATCCTGAAATAAAAAACTTATTAAGCTATATTTTTATAAATTGTTATAAATAAAGTCTCTGATCTGGTTTCAATGAATTTATAGTTATTGTATTTTACAGCTATGTTTAAAAGAACAAATATGAAACAAATTATAGATTGTATTTATATGCAATCTTTTGTTGAAATTAGTATATTAAGTAATATTTTTAAAGACTTGCGGCCAAGCCACTTGCCCTCCCCCAAAATAGTTAAAAGTTAAGAGAAGCTACGTTGTAAAGGTGAACCATGTCAGTTAAGGTGCCAGCAAGAGCCCTTTGTACACACAGACAGAGATCCTTTTACTTTTTTACAATTTATTTGAAATTAACACATAGACATATTGGAATTTTGTGCTTAATTAGATAGAGAGAATGATAAATGCTATTATTTATAATACAAGTCATTACCTTTATAAAGTACAATCCATGATTGTGTAACTGACCAACTTTTAGTGTAAAGGGTAGAGTTAAAGGAGGAGGGTGAAATGGAAACCTTTATCAACTCTTGTTTGTAAGAATCCTTGTCTCTGCAATATATCATAGTTTCTTATCTGAATCCTAGAAAAACAGAAAAATATTTTAAAAATATTTAAACTAAAGAAAAATTAAACAGTCATAGATTGTACTCAATATTCATAGGAATTCATATTCCAAATAAAGTAGATGATTATATTACACAAATTATTGTTTTTAAAAAAGCCAAAATCATTATGTTAAAAATGGACATACAGTCTATATGGTAATGATTATAGATATGCTTTGTTTCGAAATGTTACAAGAATCATCATCCTTCTTCTAACATGTCTAATTTAACAATAAGGGTTATAATATGTTATGGACTAAATACAGAAAATCTTCAATTTTAACAATCTAATTATTCATTTATGTTTACCTTCAGATGCATATCTCAATTCTGAGAACAAATTTTGGTAATGGTAATTTTTGTCCTATTATCTGAAATAAAATAGATTTTAAAATATTTCATAAATTTCAATACAAACAAGGATGACAACATCAATAATAAGAATACTTATTTCTCGCATTGCATTATAAACAGCTTTCCGCGGATATAGAATGTACAATTATAAATTTAAACCAGTTTTTTAGCCCTGAGGTGCCGAAGCCAGGGGCTAAAAAAACTGGTTTTAATCTTATGATTGTACATTTTTATATTCGTAGAAAGCTGGATATATTACGATGGTAGACATAGTTTTTTCGTATGGATGAGATCCGGTTCTTATCCACCGGATTCGAATGAATACTTGAAAAGCTGTTACTTTCCCTCAACCCCAATTCTTAAACAGGTTTTTAATTTAGGGAAGTATTTTTTTTATATTACCAACTTCCTCCACCCCCCCCCCCTCCCACTAAAAAACAACCTTTATATAAAAAAGTGTATTTTTTTGTTACCATGCACATGATTTAAAGCCTTTTTTTAGTAGCGAATCGATTCCTAGATTTTCAAGTTTTTGTGATTTTCCCAACTTCTTTTCAAGATAAAGGGCTAAAATTTTCATAGATTAATTAATTTTACATTCTACATATTTTTACTCATTTTTATTGAGATTTGTTTATTAATTGGGGTGATTGATCGATGCCTAGATTTTTAGGTTTTCATGATTTTCTCGTTTCCTATTCAGGATTGACGATTGAAATTTTCAGGAATTAATATGCTAATATTCTACATATTTCAATCAAATTTCATTAAGATTTGTCTACTGAATGCGATGCTAGATCTATTTTTAGATTATTTAGTTTTCGTGATTTTAAAAGTTGCATGATTTTACAGGTTTTGTTATTTCCCTATTTTATCAAGTTTAATTATTATTGTATGACACTGCTCTATAGTAATTTTTACTCCTAATTTTTAGGGGGGAGGGGAAGTAATATTCCCATATGTAAATTTTACCCCTCGTAAAAAAAATTTAAATTTAGGCATTCAACCGCCCCCTCCCCACACCTCCTCAAACCTTATTAGGATTTAGAACCCTTCCTTAAATATAAAGCTTGGACGTTAAAGACCAAAAAATAATAATCTTCTAATTTTTCACAAAATCTTATTTAATAAAGAAAGAGTTTTTATATGATCATGATATTGGAAATGACAGTTATAGTACGTTCTCTGAAAAATCCCTTCTAATAAATATATCTTTGCTTCAAATCTTTAGAAGCAGTGAAAGAACTATGAATGATACATTTAACTTCTCTTCACCTTATATGCTTTTCTATATTGGGAGAAGAATTCATACTAGATCAATATAATCACTATTGACCTATCCCCTACTAAAAATCTTTAAAGAAGTTAACATAATCACAACACAAAAAGAACTGAACTAACCAACTCTCTCTTTTGCCCCGGGCCCAGACAGACTAGATTTATTAATCATGGGTCTAAAGTCATAATAATTCTCTTGTAATCACAGAAGAATATATATCTAACATTAACTTAAAAGTGATATAAACATGAATCTTTAGGATCCAGCTAAAAATTTTTACCGTAAAATACAAGAAAAATATTTTCATGGTTGAGTTACTCCAGGGAAGGAAGGGAAAATGATAAAAGAAATAAAATATCTTCCTTCCTATTTTACAACATAATTAAGAAAAAAGTTCTAAAATCTAAAATAGTTGGAATATTATTTCTAAATAATAAGCCAATCCCTGTTTCCCTGCATGTATTCAACATATACATATAATATCTCTGCTTATGAAACATAATTGATTGGTATGATCCCATTTATGTAAAATATCCCATGTTAATTAAACCCTTTATCAAATTTCATACATATATATTCTAATTATTCTTCAAAACAATATCAATATATCATTTGGGGATACAACCTTCCCCCCCCCCTAACTCCCCCGTTCTATTCTTTCGATTTTAAGTGTAGCCCCTATTACCCCCAGCATAAAACATCTGCACGCCCTAAATTAAAGATTTTCAATTGTGAAAAGTGAGGGGGGGGGGGTTAAAATGTAAATACTGTAAATGTAAAAATGTAATACTAAAAATCTAAGGTTGTTTTGTTGCCCCCAAATTTGATTGGGGGGTTTATTAGAGAGAGAGGGGACAATGAAGTGTTTATTACACTAGTCCCCAAACTTTGGGAACTTTATTGAATTTTGATTGGTTAATTCATTTCATCCACTAATATCAATTTTTAAGGGGTTATTTTTTTGTGTCTTATCATTGGAGTTTACATTAATTTATCAGCTATTTTCTTATCCCTTTAGATCCCTTTATTAAACTCATTACACCCCTCCCTCTCTTTGAGTTTCATAGGAGCAGTAACAAATTAAGTAACAAACAACATATTCATGATGGGTTCAGAACAAGTTAAGGAGGAAATTAATCAGAGTTTCTTTCTCACCATGCAGGCCTAAGGCATAGTTTTGTTTTTTACTAGTCTGTGTGTGTGTATGTGTTGGTAGGTGTGTGTGTGTGTGTGTGTGTGTGTGTTAGTGCGCGTATCAATAGTTTGTACAGTACAACTCTTTAGGAATTATATTTATATATGTTTGTCTATCTATCATCCTTATAATAAAGTAACAGGATGTTTGTGTCTGTGTGTTTGTATGTTTGTACCGAAGGATCTCGCTAACCGCTGAACCGATCAGGTTCTCCTTAACAGGGTAGCTTCTCATAGGTCCCGGGAAGGTTTATAACTATTTTCTTGGGGGGTGGGACACCCCCAACCCCCCCAAAAATTAAAAATCCCCCCCTAAAAAAATTTTTTTTTTTTAAATTTTTTTAACTAAAATTAAAAATAAGGGGGGGGGGGCACTTTTACTTTTTTTTACTTTTTCTTTTAAAATCTAAAATAAGAAATTGAATTATTAAATTCGACTCTCTCCTTCTCAAGTGCCCCTAGAGGCCTCTAGGGGCGTAGCCACTAGTATCATATAAAGTAGTAAGGTTTTTTTTGTCTGAAGCTTACAATAAAACAGCTACTGAACTTAATGAGTTTTTCTTTGCAGAGCCACTATAAGCAAGGGGCGCAGCTGCTAGTCTATATAGAAGGTGTGTGTGTGTGTGTGAGTGTACGAAGAATTTGTATCTGTGTGAGTGTGTGTTAGTTAGTGCACGCTTCAATAGTTTTGTACTTTAAAACTCTTTTTGTATCTTTATATATATATCTGCCTGTCTCTCTATCTATTTATATATCTATTTGCATGACTATTCATCTATCTATCTATCTATGTATCTGTATATCTATCTGTCTGTATTTACGCAAGATTGTTTGTGTTATTATTTGTATATGTTCATCCATACATACTACTCTATCCATAATTTTATATCAAACCGCGTCTGTGGGTTAACACGTAGCGCATCCGCTTGTCATTGGGTAGGTGATATGTGTCATAACTAAAGACCTTATTAATGGTTATTATTGCTGCTTTGTCAGGTGTGCAACATAAAAAAATAGAGTATAGGAAATGTCTTGACCCAAAATAGGTGTAACTCATAATATGCACAATTGGGCTTCCAAGACAAAAGCCGTGCAAACAAAGGGTTTGTTTGGTGAATGGACGCTTTACATCAATACAAAGATGCGGAGTATGTTACAAGAATAGATTTATTTACTTTAATGTTTCATGGTGCGACACAAAGCCCCCTAGATACATATATATTAATGTATCTGCCTATTTTCTTTCTATGTTTATTAATATTGTATGTACCTAGTTAATAATGTATATATTTGTGCTCCTAGCCTCTAGGGGCTTATTAAACCCCCTTTTGACAGTTTCTTTATCTTTCATATGAGATAAAACCAATACTAAATCACAGTTCACTCGAAGCGACAGTAAGAGAAAAAAAGAAGGCATAAGACTAACTGCTCCTGAAACATTCCAATGAATTTATAAATCTAGTTAAAAACGAAAATCTGGAAATGAGCCCTTTTTGAGAAAAAGCCAAAAACATATTATTTTGATAGATGGGAAAAAACAGTCAAACAGTCAATGCTACGGACAAAGCAACTCTGTTTACAGTTTCGCTTTTAACCTCCATAAAAGCGTAGCTCTAAAATCAGAAGAAAGGACAAACAAACCTAGCTTTTGTCGAGTGTCAGAAATTAATAAGCAGAACCTTAATTTCTATGTCTAGTCGAAATTGTGCATAAACTTATTCAAAATTAAGTAAATATAGAATAAGTTATAAGGAAATACTTTAATTTTTAGAATTTTATTATAGAGTTGCCTTGCTTATAATAACTGACCTTGTTTTCCTAAAAATCATTATTCCAAAAAATCATATTATATAAAAACAAGGATGACCAAATCAATAAAAGCAAAGCTCTGAAACGGTAGGACAAACGGACATTAACACTTGTATAGTGTCAGAACTGAATAAGCAGAATATAAATGTATAAGAGTTGAAGCAAAATTGTAGTTAAATTTGTTGAAAAATTGCTTGATACAGGATAATGTTTATGGACATACTTACATTTTTAGGACTTGATTATAGAGTTGTTTTGCTTTGTTTTCCCAGGAACAAGTATACCAAAAATCAGATCAATTGGATAATTAAAATGGACGTACGGACATTCTATTATTGATTATAGAGTTGCTATGCTTTCTAAATTGTACCTAACTACTATAGGGATTACAATGCAAGGTTTGAAATCGATAGACCAGTTTTAACATGTCTAAATTAATGAAAAACGCTATTCTTTCCGGACGGACAGAATGACTGACCCTAATTTTAGAAAAGCTTCGCCTTTAAAAATGTTGTCACAATGTAAAACAAATCAGCATGTGTAAAATGGACGTACGGACTTTCTATTAACAATTACAGAGCTGCTAAGCTTTCTAAATTGTACCTAACTGTCATAGGAATCATCATGCAAAGTTTGAAATCGATATAATAATTGTCTGATATGATAATGTATATTCTAATAATTTTATCATACAAAAAATGTTTTTAAGAAAAGTAAAAAATCAGCATGTATTAAATAGACGTATAACGGACTCTCTTGTAACGATCATAGAGTTGCTACGATTTCTGATTCGTACCTATCTGTTTATTTTGAATTACTGGGACAATTATAGCATACTTAATAAAATTAGCTAACCCTTACAGAAAGACCATAATTATAGAAAAGCTTTGCTTTTAAAAAGAAATGAAAATAAAGCGAAAACCTGCACCCTCTATTCGTGATATTCTTCCTCTTTTTCGGTGCGTCTAGACAACCCCTGAGGCAAAATAATAGTGCAGGTTCCTTTGAAAACAATAACTTCGATATTGAAATTATAATATAGATGTAAGCAGCCAATAATTGGTGTTGTGATGAGATGTGATTTGGTGGCTATAAAAACTGGCTTTAAAATTTGTCTGTAAAACACAGCCAAAAAAATGTTGATGGTTTAAAAACTATTCTACAACATCTCTCTGTCTGTTGAACAATATTTCAATAGGTATGGTATAAACAAAACTTAAGTTATCTCTAATGGTTGTTTGATTTGTCATAATCATATGCATTCTATTGACTAAAAAAACACATTTAAATAAAAAATTAAAGAATAATCAATTTTCTTGAATGCTTTGGAGATCGAGCTTTTTTTCTTCTCGAAGATTTTTAAATACTTTTAGAAGAGTTGGAAAACTGCATTACTTGTGGATGGAATGAATTGTTTGTGAAAATTTCTCTGACCAAAGAACATCCTACACATTAAATGACTTTTTTAGTGTGGCCTTTCTAGATATTTTGCTCACTATGATATGGCTTCTATATGACATAAAACTATTTTTAAACTTTCTTTGCCATATGATCATCAGCTTGCCCTTAATGATGGCCCTAAATAATTTCTGAATTCCTGTGCTTCGCTTTTAAAATTTCAGTAATATACACACATATATAATGTAGAATTGTAAATATAAAGTTTTGTAACTATCACGTGAATGAAAGTGTTTCTGTAACAGGTGCATGTTTAATGTAAAAGTTAAGTGAAGGAACCCAGGAATAAGGCATAAACACTCATCATCCATATAGCCTTAATCCTGCCCTTGGGTAGAATTTGAACATTCCTGAAAATTGTGGAACAGATGTTTATTAGATCTTAGAGGACGTACATTGCATATACAACTTACTACTTTAGTATGTAACTAGTGGCTTAGAGGGAAGGAGGGCAATATCTGTTTGTTGGGTTGTGTTACCCTCACACGAGATAATATTAGACCTTCCATGGACATTGTATAGGAGCGGGATACACACAGACAGACATCCTGTTACTTTTACATCATAATATTAAAAATTTTCCTTTCTTCCATGATTTATGAGAGATATTTTGTATGATTTATTTACTAAGCCTAGCTGTTATGATAATTGCATGCAATGAGGTGAAACAAAAAAAAACGCGGGAAAAGTAAGTTCACAATCGCCATCTTCAAATATTTTAAGCAAAAATCTGACGTCAATGGGAAAAAACTGGTTAAATTATTCATAATTCCAGTGTAATGAAGCGAAAAAATTATCAAATATTAAATACTCATACACATGATTTTTGCTCATCATGTCAACTCTGATATCTTGTATCATGTACCTGAATAACTTGTAACATTTTTTACTTTATTATTGTTATCTTTATTATCTTATTTCAACAACTTTTTTTTTTGGGGGGGGGGGGAGGGGGAGATTTATTTTATCGTATGAATTATTTTATTGTTTAGTAGTGCAGCAGCTATTCAACATATGCATGTCTTAAGTTTTCTTTAGTCTGCAAAATAAATGTTTTAGTATAGATGTATAAACCAGACAACTACCTTTTTTGTCTGCTAGCAAATTGCTTTCTGTTCTTTCGTAGCGACTTGGCTGTGTTTATATTTCCGATGCTGTTGGCTGATATTCAAAGAAAAGATCAAAACATAAGTTTCAGCGGCCGCAGCTGTACTTGGCAGCTGCCAGCCGCCGCAGTCGGCGGTCAGCGGGAAAACGGCGGCGGATCTTTATGAAATTTTAATACATTATGTAAACATGTAAGAAAAGCTTAAGTTTGAAATTTGAAGTCTCTAAGTCAAAAATTGCGGCCACAGGAGCATTTTAAAGATTTCTGGAGACCTGGAGGATCAGGACCTGCAGGATCATACCTGGAACCTGAAATTGACTTGAACACCTGTATTTAATATGAGGATGTACTACTAGAGGATATTTTAGTATTTTGGTAAGATAAAATGCTTTGTTTAAATCAAAAACAAATTTTTGTTCTTTACCTGGATGACCCTGCCAGGTTGGCTGGCATCCAGTGCCCGCCAGGATGGAGATATTCAAAAAATTCCAACTCTCAGTTATGTGTCATACCCATACTTAAAAAGTCAAGCAGTTTGGGCTCTTTATCTTTCACACACAGAAAATGAGATAGAAAAAACCGGATGGGGGATCGTTCAACGCCCCCCCCCCCCCCCCCCCGACCGTTAAGGGTTAAGAAACAATTTTAAGGAGTATTTACAATTATCGTTTTTTTGGTTGTTAAAGATGTTTGCAGTATTGGACTATGTCACTCTTGTATCTATCCAGTATTATTATGTATATACATGTTCCAGGGATTTTAGGGGATAAGGCAATGGAATGTACACCAAAATACTCCTTCTGTAGATTATGATCATTGGTGGAAAAGTTTGAACAGTGCAAGCCAATAAAAGTTTATGATCCAACAACAAAGATATTGTGATTATAAAACTTTGGGTACCAATATAATTTACAGTCCAAATGTCCCCTCCCGCCCTGAATTATTCCAGTCTTACAATGCAGTCTTACAGATAATGATTAAAAGTAAACCAGTATATGATTTCTCATATTGGCAGGAAAAAGTAAAATCGAAATTTTATTTTATTATGTTTATATCATAAACCAGAAAAAAAAACTTCCAGCCCAAAAAGGGTTTTTCTTGTAGTATCTTATCATATTTTCTTTTAAAAATATGTTTTTTTTTTTTTAATCTTGTGATTTCCTATAAAGCGCTGGTCGAGCACTGAGGCCCCTCTTTTTTTGGGGGGGGGGGGGCGGTTTTGTTTAGACTTATACTATACTATAATGAGATTAATGAGCCTTATCCGAAGACTACTGACGAGGATTTACCTACAAGTCAGCAGCAAAAAAACCCTCAGCGGACACTTAGTTCAAGCCGAGGAAAGAGACCTTGCCAGTAGCAAGATCAAACCAAAACTGACTCTTTAAAACAGCTTCAAAAGATAGGTGTGCACTCTAGAAGCTGTGGCTAGCTCTAACTTGCATTATGAATCTAAACATCAATGCTGACTAATATATTTAATGGGGTGTAGCTCCCCTTAAACCCATATACTACATTTCTATATCCATTATGATATTTTTTTTTATTTTGAAAGGTTTCGTGATTTTAGAAAATATTCAACAAATTTTAAAACTTGTATATAATTTTGCTCTTCTGTATTTAAATAAAACATTTTTAAAACATTTTAACAACTCTAGATAACTTGATATATAGAAATTATTTGCTGTATCTTTTTAAAAGCGAAGCTTTTCTATAATTAGGGTCGGTCCGTCCGTACGTCTGAGATTGATAGCTATTTTCGTTTTTTTAGGCATGTTAGAATTGTCCCATCGATTTCAAACTGCATGGTGATTCCTATAGTAGTTAGGTACGATTTAGAAAACGTAGCAACTCTATAATCATTACCAGAATGTGCATACGTCCATTTTAAACATGTTGATTTTTTTAACATTTTTAACAACAAATTTTTAATGTGTTCCAATTAACCGTTTGATCTGATTTTTGGTATATTGATTTCTGAGACAACAAAATACAATATTACAAGCGCAGCAACTCTATAATCAAGTCTTGAAAATGTAAGTATGTCCATAAACATAATCCTGTATCAAGCAGTTTTTCAACAAATTTACTTACAATTTTGCTTCGACTCTTATACTTTTCTGTTTATTCAGTTCCGACACTATACAAGCGTTAATGTCCGTTTGTCCTACCGTTTCAGTGCTTCGCTTTTATGGATGTTGTTTTCCTTGTTTTATTTATTTTTTTACATTTTTGATAGATAGCTTTATAAAAAGCAATTTAGTCTAATTTTTTTTTTAAATCCCTAGAAAGACTGTGACATACATGTATTTTAACGTTACTAGAACATAAGAATTTATGATGTTCATATTCTTCCAATATTTAGAGTAGCTTTTAGGAGAAATTAATTTTTTTACTATATTTCGTGATTATTAAAAATAGATTCATATTAAAAAATAGTAAAAAACATTCAAGCGATGCCTTTTCTAAATTTAGAGTGCTAGATTGGACCTCTTTTATTGGTCAGTTTGTTCCTCCAATTTGAGGGGAGGGCATGGGGATAAGAGGGATGTTTAAGTTAGGAAGTATTATACTATCCACGTATTATATATTCTTTACAACAAATAAAGCATCAACTTTGACTTAACAGCTTTTAGAAATTCTTTAACAATTTAAACCAAAAAAGGATGTCAACATCCATAAGAGCAAAGCTCTGAAATGGTAGGAAAAACGAACAAAAACACCTAACACTGGATAATACAGGACACTGTTTATGGACATAATTACATTTTTAGGATTTGACTATAGAGAAGCTTCGCTTATGATATTGCATTATGTTGTCCCAGGAATCATTATTTCAATAATCAGTTGAATGAGATAATTATATCACATGAAAAATTGTTGTCAAAAAGTTAAAATTTAACTTGTTTTTAACGGACATTCTGGTAACAATAATAGAATTTTTACACTTCCTAACTCGTACCTAACTACTGCAGGAATCACCATGCAAAGTTTGAAATTGATAGGACAATTCTAATAGGTCTTAATTAAAGATAAGACAAACAAAACGGGCAAACAATACTAACAAACTGGCAGACCCTATTGATTTAACAATATAAAACCCTTTATTTGATTAAAAATATTGTTCTTATTATTGTTGATTACAATACTAGCTGCTTAACCCATAGCCTTTAGTAGAGGGCGTTAGAGGTAAGAAAACAGCCTAAAACAAACCAAAGACATTCATAAAGATTCCCTGAAAAGTATAACAAATTTGGAACAGCATTTCCAGAGATCTTTAGCTTCAGACAATAAAAATTTCTAATTTTTATTAGAGGACTCTGTAGACAACTAAGTAAAAATGGGCAGAAAAATGGCTTAAAATCATACAATGGCTTAAATCTTACTTACAAGATAAATTATAGAAAAGATGCATCTAAATGAAATAAAATACTGAAAATAATCATTATTTATTATACTAAATTAAATGTATTTATACATTATTGTTGAAAATATGGCATAATAATATTTTCTTAAAAATAGTAAATATGAAACACTACACTATGTGATTTTATTGATTTGAAAGTTCAGTGTTTGTTACAGGTATGTGTTCATGTAGTTTCTCATCCTCAATGAGGTTTAGAGCTCCTGTAGATTTCTGTACATACTGCCTATAAAGCATTGTCCATGCAATTTTGTTTTTGAGTTGTCTTTTAGAAAACAAGGTTCTGCAAATGTTACACTTCTTTCTGGCCACTGGAGGTTTTTTTTTCTACAGGTATGTATTCATGTAGATTGTCATTCTCCATTAGGTTTAGAGCTCCTTTAAGACTTAATGTTTCTAAATTGCCATCATGTACAACTATGGCAAACTTTGGTTGAGAAAACATAATTACATCTCTACAAATTCTATCATATTTATTTCTTTCCCTCTTACTCCACTCAACTCTAATACTTGTCTCATCATCTGAACAAGTTAGTGAAAGCTTATTTCCCCAAGCTGCAAATTTATGCTTATGGTCAATGTTTTCATAAGCAAATACAATGATATTCTTGGATTCACTGAGTTGTTTTAAATATATATATGGCAAATAATCTATATTGATATAATTGATATGTCTTGGCTTGTTTACTAGATCCTTTCTCTTTTCTTCGAAGTTAATGTGATAGTAGCTCCATGATATATCAGGATAATTTCTAGAAATATATCTCTTTACATCTTCATATAGTTCTTTGCTTTCTAATTTGATTTTCTCCTCTACTTGTTCCTCTCTTTCTCTTTTAGGTAAATTTAGAAACTCCTTTGTATTTGCCTCTCTGATAATATCTTTAGAAATTCTTCTGTATGTAATGATTGCAATACTCTCATCCTGGTCGAATAATTTGTATTTGTCTAATATTGCCTTAGTTAAGGAACTAATATTATGTTTATATTTATTATGATAGTGATGACACTCTGGAGCTTTTTCTGCAGGATAAATAAATTCGTGTAGGTTTTTATCTTCAATTGCTCCAGATCTATTTAGTGAAATATCCCTATCCAAAATAATAATTGCAAGGGATATTGTTCTAAGTATTGCATTCCTTTCATTAACTTTCATAAACTTGAAACCCATATCTATATTACATAGGATAATGTTCCTTGCTTGAGCACCCTGGAATTCATGTATACTTGTTACCAAAATTCCTTCAGATTTTTTCATGTATTCTCTGAAATCTCTGTCAACTGATGTAGTTGAGGAAAAGTTCTTGTGTAACAATTGAAATACTCTATCAACAGCATTACCTTCATCTGCTAATATAACAATTTTCTCTGTAGGTTTATGTTTGAAATATTTGTTTACAGCAGCAACAACTAATGAACCAAGTTTAATTTTATGAACATTTATGTAGTAAAAATTATGGTTACCCATGATATTAGTATCAGGAGAACAAGATATTTGTTGAGTAGAATCCTGCTTTAAAGCTTTAGCTAGATGGACAATTTGTTGAGAATTTCTCATATTTTTGGTGAGATTAACATGTACAGCATTATGATTCATTTTCATAGTTTCTAACCACTCTGCTTTCTCTTCATTGAAATATTTTCTTCTCCTTGGGCTTGAATCAGTTTTTTCTACTACTTTTAAGTTCACACATATTGTCTCTATAGAGTCAGGAAAAACAATTTCTCCAATTATCATTTCATCAATAAATAAATGATCACAGTGATTATCTCTTAAAAAAATGTTTAATGTATTGATTATTTCAATTTCTTTAGTTGATCTGTTCTTAAATCTGAGCCTTAAATCTTTAGTAGTAATAACTTTGATATTAGAATAAGAGTCAAAATCTGCTACAGCTATAATGTCCATAATGGATGATTCAGCTGTTTTAAAATATTCAAGAAATCCATTAATACTATATGTAAGTGCCGTCATATTAATGTAAAATAATCGAGCTTTACTATTATCTTTTGCACATTTTTTAGCTCTTTCCTTTAGTACATAAGTTTTACCAGTACCAAAGTCACCTTCTATGATAAGGCATTTAGCTGGTGAGTGTACTGCTTGCAGCTGTTCATTGTTGAGCATGTACACAGGATCTTTACTCTCTTCTGATAGCTCTTCAATCTTTTCTGGTAATTTTGATTGTTCATCAGTTAACATATTCTTTGGAACATTACCTTCTCCTGAAAGTCCTTCAGTTTTTCCTGTTAATGCTAGTTGTTCATCAGTTAGTATATTTTTAGGAATAGAGCTTTCTCCTGATATTCCATCAGTTTTTCCAGTGAATGCTTTCTCAGTTTCTCTGCTAATTGTCAATGGATCTGATATTAGCTTATCAAATTTACTTGACTCCTTTATTGAAATGTGATATATTATTTCAGCTACAAGTTCTTCATATACTGTCTTATCATAAGCAGATGTAACAAGCTTATGATCAATTATCTGGTTCAACCAAGTTGTTACATCATCAACATCTTGTAGAATAAATTGCTGACAGTTGACACAGGGCTTTGTGGTTTCTTCATCAACAGGCAAATGTGGAACACATGCAGCCCTGACAAACACCCAATCTTTGGGAAGCATTCTTCCAAATAATTTCTGCATGAAAGAAAAGTGCTGTCTTGTTTGATCTGAAGCATCTTTAAGTAGTTTGAGTTTATCTCCTTGATCTTTAGGTCCAAATTTAACCTCTATATTGAAAATAGCTTTATACTTAGGAATTATCATGATGGTGTCCCATTCAGTCTTTTTTCCTTGTAGGCTAAAATTATAAAACTGATATTTGTAAAAGTTTCTTAATTTATCATCAGGGATCTTGTATAGGAATGTATTTTCAATTTTAAAATGATATTCTTTGGTATTGCAATTTTTCTCTTTAGACAACTTTTTTCTTTTAGGACTTGGACTAGAACAACACTGTTCTTTTTTTGAGCTGTCAGTGTTTATATTCTGGAAATCAGATTGATTGTTCTCAACAACTATTGCCTGTTGCTTTGATTCATTATTGAAACGTTTTTTGTCTACCTGACTTTTTAGCACCTAACATAAATGAAGCTAATATTTCACATGTTTTAATTTTTTGTTGATGTTTAAATATTAACTAATATTATGATTGAATAAAAAAGAACAACAATGGAAAGACAAAAAAGAATTTATAACAAGTTTGATGAAAAGTAAGTTATAGATATCTCAAATTAAGATAATTTATTTGTTAGAAATAAAATAATTATGCCTTAAATGATTAAGTGAATATAAGGATTTAAGGAAAAATATATAGGTAGTTTATCTTATGAAATATTATTATTCCTGTTTAAACAGCCAGTTCTGTGGGCTTTGAAATTCCAATGGATTTTCCCTCCACTTTTTATGTTCCTCAATGCAAGACTTCAATATACCCTCTTCAACATCTTCTATTTCAAGGATCTCCTTCATTCTTTTCTCATACTCATTAAATTCTGCAAATTTATCCTTGCATCTGGTATCTTTCCCTTTTCTATCTAATTGGTGAATGCAATCAGCTGCTTGAAAGCCAAGGAAGATGAATGATTCCATTTTTAATTCTCTAGCTTCATTGACAAGCTCATGATGTAAACATTCCTCAAGATATTTATCCAAAATCTGAGCATCTTGCTTTTCCCTGCCCTTGTTTCCTAGCACAGTTGGTTTCTTAGGTGTTACAAAATGATTTGGAATAGCTATAATCTTACACTCTGGATCAAAATAATAATCAGCTACTTTCTGTTTTATATCTTCAATCTTTTCTTTGACTAATTTTATTTTATTGTCTCCTGCAGGGCCTTGAAAGTTAATACTCAAGTTACTAAATTCTTCAGCTAAATTTGATGATTGAGAATCTTGTGATGATAAAGGGCAAACTCCAAATTCTAATCCACAAGTACAATTGGTAGAAGGAATTGTAGACTCAATCTCAACTTGCTTCTAAATATATTCTGTGTTAACACTTATCATTTAGGTTCCTTTCCAAATAATTTCTGACTATAATATAATCATGTCCACTTAACCCCTTAATTTAGCAATCTTAAATTTTAGGTCTTTTTTCTAAAAGCAAATAACTAACTCATTTTTAAAAAACTGGGTGAAATATATTTATGTAAAATTTAAATCATTATTTTCTATATAGAAATTAATAGAGTAGGATTTTGGCCTTTGCTAGAAAGCAGCAGAAAAATAGAATCAGCTTTTCACTGAATTTGACTTTTTCTGAACAGGATTGATAATAAGTTTTGATTGATACTTATTCCAAATATGCTTTTAGCCTAACAACTTTCAATATTTTTTAAAGTCATAAGATATCTTTGTATAATTTCCATGACTAAAGACAGAATACATACCTTTTTAGTATCACTTCCAGGACCTGCACAACCTATGTTTTCATCTATTTCAGTTCCGCTGCCTAATTCCTCCATTTCTAAATAAAAGTTTAAAGATCATATAACTAAAGACAAAAGTATTTATGGAGCTCTTCCATCAAGTAGAAATAAACAATTTTTATTGTTATCATGTTTAATTTTAATCACCAGAATTATGTCAAAGATTTTTTTTAACTACATTTTAATATTTGTTTACTCAGATATTTGAATCTTCACTTTAAAGAAGAATTAAATTGCAACTGTTAATGAAATATTTTGCTTTAGAGAAATTATGATATATAAATTTTAACACCTTAGCGAAGCTTACCTAAACCCAGAATACAGCTATCTCATTGCAAATTAGCTGTAACAGCACTCCCAACTGTAGTTGTGGCAGCCAGTGAGTCTAGAGAATCTAAGATCTACCAGTTTCTATATTTGCAACACTCTCGCTGGTTTTGTAAACAAAATTACCTAAAATTGAAAGAGGTTTAGTAAAATAGATAAAAATATAAAGTTAAGTTTTATTTCTTTTTAGAAATCCTGTGGTTAAGTGCTACTCCTGCTTCATCCTAAATAGTGATAGTTACTCTTTAATTCAACTAAAATTTATGTAATTTACTTCAAATTTGTCATTGTTGTCTATGAAAATATTTTTGTGTTATATTATAACTAGCGGCTACGCCCCATAGAAGCCTCTAGTGGCACTTTAAATGTTTGGTTTTGTTTAAAAATAATGCGATACCTAGCTATGTTGCGTATCAGTCTCTGTACGTAAAAAAAAAAAATTCCGATTTTTTTGTGATTTCTATTTGGAGGGTGGAGGTACCCTCCCACAAAATAGTTATGAACCTTCTCAGGACCTATGACAAGCTTCCCTGTTAAGGAGAACCCGATCAGTTAAGCGGTTAGCAGATACTTTGGTACAAACAAATAGATAGACAGACAAACATCCTATTACTTTATTATAAAGATTGTGTTTATTTTATCATGATAAAGATAAAACAAATTATAAAATATAAATCATAGGATGACAACATTCATAGCAAAGACATTGTAAAATATTTATGAAGTTGAAATAAATGTAAAGATACAAAAAGCTTGCATGTTAAAAACACAATAGTAAAGTAAAAATTTACAAGAAATTACAGCATTCAATATTATTTAGTATTTCCATTTAATTTCATAATCATTTCGACTTTTTTAGAAATGACTCCATATCATTGTGGGTGGACACAGAGAGCCAAGTTAAACAGACAAAGAAGTTGTAGAGTAGAGATGCCTTTTGGATATCTTCACAAAAGTTTTTATGGGCAAAAATCATCTAATATCTTATCGAATCATAGAATGACTGTTCTACTATCAGCAAGGATAATTCTATTAATAAGCAGCAAATCATTAATACTTCAAAATATTAAATATTAAGAGTAAGAAAAGAGTAAAAAAAGTAAGAAAAGAGAGATAGAGATAAAAACAAAAAAGATTAAGAAAAAGAGGGACAAACAGACATACCCTACTTTTGAAGTAGATGTCTACAAAAAGGTAATAATTATATTTTACCTTTTACCTGTTACGGACTGAAGTAAGGGTGGACAGATGGACCAACCCTAATTATAGAAAATCTTCGCTTTAAAAAAGAACATAGAAAATGTAATTGATAGATATACATTAGACATAGAGTAGCTGCGCCACTAATAATTATGAAATATTAAAACTTACCTTCACCACGCAGAAGATAACACCAAGGCCAAGTTATTCTTTAAGAGCAAAGCTTCTCTTAAACTAAATAGATAAAGACGGCTATTAATAAATATACTGGCTCTACAAAGTGTTGCCCTCCAACAAATATGTTTCGTAATTTTTTTCAAATTAATTTTGTTGCTGGTATAAGCTGCATTTGTTTGTTAATTACTTTAGGTCAGATTAGGTTAGGTTGGGTTATATTGGGTACTTTGTAGCCTCAAATGGGTGGGGCTTTTCATTTTAAATTTATTTAAACAAAGGAGGTGGGGGGTTATATGTTCTAAAATTGCATTTTATATGAAAGCACCCATATACTTTTAAAATATTTTGAATATTAATGATTTACCCCATCGTATTATAAACAGCTTTCCGCGGATACTAAAATGAAAGGTGAAACCCAGTTTTGTTGGCCCTGACCGACCAAAGGCCTGGGATAACAAAACTGGTGTTTATTTTATAATTTTTATTTTAATATCGGTGGAAAATTGTTTGTAATAAGATGCTATATATGATTTTTCAGTATGGCTAAAAACCGGTTATAATTCATGACGTACATGATTTATAGAGTAGCTGAGCTTTATAATTATATTTCTTACCTGAACAACTCAGAAGATAACACCAAGGCCACCAGAGTTATTCTAAGGAGTAAGGCTTCTCTATAACTAAACAAAAGATACGTCTATCAATAATTACATCTTAAGTACCTAATCTTATTTGTTTTTTGTATGAGCTTTGGTTAGAATTATGACTTCTTCAATATTATTTGTTAACAGTTTTAGAAATTAACCTTTAACGGTTGGGGGGGGGGGGGAGGCGTTAAACGCCCCCCCCCCCCCCCTCCGGTTTTTTCTATCTCATTTTCTGTGTGTGAAAGATAAAGAGCCCAAACTGCGTGACTTTTTAAATATGGGTATGACACATAACTGAGAGTTGGAATTTTTTGACTATCTCCATCCTGGCGGGCACAGGATGCCAACAAACCTTTTTTTTTTGGGGGGGGGGTGGAGTGATGAATTCAGAGGAAAGTACAAACATAACCTGGTTAACGAGTAGCTGCGCTACTTATGAAAATATAAAATATTAACAATTACCTAAGCACAACAAATAATAAATGATAAGGTCAAGTTCTGCTTAGTAGAAAAGCATCCCTATAAATAGAAAGTAAAAATTAATAAAATCATTTTTAAATTTCATCATAACTTCTTCTGTTTTTAGTAGCAAAGCTAATCTATAATTCGAAATGTCCGTCCGTCCGTCTGACCATCAGAGACAGAAAGGAGGAAATGTGATTTTTTCGGCTCCTATAAAAGATAGAAGGCTTTCAGGGATTAAATATGTTAACATTCTTTTTATACTCATTAAGTTTCATTAAGATTCGTCAATTAATTGGGGTGCCAGATTAATTCCTAGATTATTAAGATTTCATGATTTTCTTTACTCCTATTCAAGATAGACAGCTGATATTTTTAAGTATTAAATAAGTTCATCCCCACAAAGTTTCATTAAGATTTGCTTATTGGTTGGGGTGCTAGATGGATTCCTAGATTTTTACGTTATAAATCTTACAAGGTTTCGTCATTTTTTAGATTAATGTTTTTTTATGAAACTGCTCTATATAGTTTTTTTTTTCTCGAATATACAACCATAATTTTTGAGCTTCGCTACTTATGGATGTTGTCATTCTTGTTATTTTTTGTTTGTTTTTGTATTTAAATTTCAAAAATAAAAAGTCCAATGTAAATTTTGAGAGCAGTAAATAATTCTTTTAATAAAGAAACAGTATGTCTGTCTGTCTAAGCTTTTTTATTTGGGGTTGGTAAAAAATTTCTAAGTGGGGGGGGGGGGTAAAATGGCGCGCGAAGCGCCCCGCAAATTTTTTACCCCAGAGCTAAAATTATCTTAGTGGAGGGGGGGGGGGGGTAGGGTAATTACCTCCCCTGAAATGTGTTGGCAGGGGTAAATTTTTTTACCCCCCCTAAAATTTACCCCCGGGGTAAAAAGGTACCTACCTAATTATGAAATATTAAGTAGTAAAAATGAGCGCGAAGCGCAAAATTTTTTATTATTATGGATTATTTATCGGCACCCCCAGGGTAGGGGTAAAATGGAAAAAAAATTAGGGAGGTAATCATCACTTTACCCCCCCCCCCCCCTTTAGACGTCCGTGACAATTAGAGTAGGTGATAACTCTACTTAATATATATTTTCCTTATAATGTATCCTTATAATAAAGTACCAACGCATCCCACTAACCGCTTAATTGATATGGTTCTCCTTTACCTTGTAGCTTCTCAAAGGTCCTGGGAAGGGTCATAACTATTTTTGTGGGACGGTACCACCACCTACCCAAGAGAAATCACAATAATTACAAAAAAATATTAAAAACGCCGCCTAACGAAAACATGACTAACCCCATACAGCGGCAAAAAATATTTTTGGTAAACAGCTGGTTTTAGCAAAGATTGAAAAGAAAATATTATACGTGCTTCTGGAGGCCTCATCAGCCAGCAGTAAGCTAATAAATAATATATAGAATAAAACTGACAGACATAATAAGATACATAGAGTAGCTGTGCTATTAAACAATTATGAAATTTTACTCCTTACCTAACTATGATAGATAACTGCAAGGCTTGACAGCAAAGCTTCTCTTTAACTAAAATAATTAATACATCCATTAATAACAAAACTTTTCTATAAGTGTTGCTCCTTCCATCCGTAACTGTTAGCTCTTTTTGTTGATATAGACATGTTAGAATTGTCCTATCAAATTCAACAGTTAAGAACAATCTAGAAAGCGTAGCAACTCTATAATCATTACCAGAAAGTCTGTGCGTTCATTTAAAACATGTTAATGTGATATGTGTATCCTATTCATCTGTTGTTTGAAATACTGATTCCTAGGACAACATAGTGCAATGTTATAAGTGACGCATCTCTATAATCAAGTCTTAAAAATGTAAATATGTCCACTAACAGTATCCTGTACTTAATCAGTTTTGCATTACATTTACTTAAAATTTGTTTAAGCGTATATATTTTATTCTGCTTATTCAGTTTTGACACTCTACAAGTGTTAATGTTCGTTTGTCAAATTATTTTAGAGCTTCGCTTTTATAGATGTTGTCATCCTTGTTTTTTTTTATAGTTATAGGTTTCATTACATTTCCTACATAACCTAAATATAGAGTAGCTGCGCCACTTATGAAAATATATAATTTTATTACATACCTAACTAATACTATAGATGATAAAACAAAGGCCAAGACATTCTTAGGATCAAAGCTTTTCTACAACTAAATTAATAAACACGTTTATTAATAATTCTAACCCATGTGTGTACCTAGCCAACTCTACATCTTCCTTATTTTCTTTACTTTTTCTTGTTCAAAGCTTATTCAAGCTAATATATCAGTAAATTTTTATTTATATTGTAGCTGCGCTAATATCCAAGAAAAGGGAGAAAAAGCTATTTCGAGGAACGGTCTGACTTACATTAAAATTTTTTGGAGAGAGAGAGAGAGGGAAAAAATAAGCAAGGATGACAACATCTGTAAGTAGCAGAGCCAAAAACTTTTCTATAAGACGACGGGCAAAGAATTTAAAGAACAATTGTTAAAATCAAGAATATTGGAGAAAAAATCACAAAATTTTTCTGACATATTTCTTTATCTTTTAATATTTGATTTTTGTATGATAACTGATAGACTGATGGTCAAAGTAAATTGCGTACTTGATGCTGAAAACAACGGAAAAATTTAATTTTGATACTATTATCCTTGAAAACTTTGAATATCAATCCAAAAACACCAAAGATATGGGAATAGTTATTTCTCGCATCGTATAATAAACAGCTTTCCGAAGGCATGGGCTAAAAAAACTGGTTTTAATCTTATAATTGTGCATTCTATATTCGTAGAAAGCTGGATATAATACGATTCTAGACATATTTTTTTTCGTATTGATGAGAATCGGGCCCTCCCCCGAGTACCGGGGAAAGGGTCAGCCTGACCCCTCCCTATGCTTTAAAATTAATGATAGATTTTGACAGCCGTATTATGGCTAAGCTGCATTGTTTGGTTCCCCCACCCCTTCCAGGGATGGGGGATCATTGTTGCCCATTTTGATTAATGTATATATAGTTATATTGATTTTGCTTTAGTATTATTTATTCCAATCTGTGTATTTATTATTTGTTGTATTATAAAGTAGTAACCTTTAGACCCTGAATAAAGTAACATCTGAATGGACTTTGTTTGTTATTTAGTGATAGCTAGAGAAGCCCAGCTTCTCTATAATTATAGGTGTCCACGTCTGTTCGCACTGCCGTAGTCATTTGAACTTGGGTAACGGCCATTTAACCGAGGCGGTTACCACAACTTGGTGACAGCTGTGTGAGATTACGGCAAAACACAAGTGTAGAGCAGACGCGCAGCTGAGGCTAAGGTACTCCCAGCAGTGAAACTGGCAAAAACTGACACAAGCAACCTGAATTACCCACCCTGGATAGCAAGGTCTAACTCTGTATCCGGCAGTTGTGGAAGCGAAACCTAGCGAAAGACCACGGAGAGCGGCGAAATTCGACGGAGAACCGCGGAGAGCGACGAAATCTAACGGAGGATTGTGCGCTCAAGGGCTGAAACAGGCCAAGTAATTGCAGACGGCTGAAACAGGCCCATTACTTACTGCAAAAGATAGCGGGATTCGAACCCACGGCGCTGCAGGACGGGACATTCCCTGCCGCCACCACCTGGATTCGGACCCACGGCGCTGCAGGACGGGACATTCCCTGCCGCCGACTGGCTGAAGCAAGCAAAATAGCCGAGAGCTGTGAGCGAAAATCCGAGTGTAGTGTACCAAATAGGAGAAAAAACTACGCTAACCCCAAGTATCCTGAGAGGCTACAGCGCAGCCACCCATTGAGAAAAACAGATATTGTATCAGATTTTATGGATTGCCTCCCTGGTGTGAAGGCTAAACAATAGATTTATGGGCAGGGTTTGGTAAACAATTGCCGTGACTTTTGATAAGCCAAAAATAGAACCCAGGTGCAAGCTAACAATGCATTGTTAAACACTCGGACCCCCAAACCTGCAGCACGGCAAATACACCCCCCTATCCCAACAGAAGGGGAGGGTCCACCCATAAATTGAAGTAAATACAATCTAAGGTGACATCTGATAAGCCAAGGATTAAAGGAGAAGCCCACCTACCTTATAACCCAGTAACCTCAAGCCCGCTGCACCCCCCTCCCCACCTGGGGAAGGGCATCCTTACCCCGTCCCCTCACGCGTTCCCCCTTCTCCCCGCACTCGGATAAGTCCGTCTACCGTGCAGAGACAGAGACCGGGAGAACGGAGCGCATTTCACGGGTTGCGCAGAGAAGCTCAGAACGCAACGAAATCTGACGGACAAAGGAGATAAAGCGGACCAATGAGAGAGCAGATTGAGGGATAGATGCGCGTTTCACCTGTGTGCGCGCTCTGACGGCGCATAGGCGCGTTGTGAGAAAAGGGATTTCACACACACACACAGGAGGGGAGCTACTCTATAGCATACAAAATATATATTTTTAGAAAAAAACTTGCAAAGCTCCTCCCCCTATCTACAGTGTGATAAGGAAAACTAAATCAGTTCCTGACAGCAGTTCAGACCCTCAACAACTCTCTAGACCTACCAGCCTACCCTAAAGCTCAGAAGCTAGTGACAAGTATTCTAGTGTACACCTATTTTAGATCTTTGTAGCTTAAACTACCAACCAAGTGATAAACGGTGTTGGCTGCTAGGCTAGAGAGCCATAAGTGTAAACCACCTATAGTATTGACTTAAAACTTAGTGTCCCGCCGCTGAACCTTTGACCGGATGGACTTCAGGGACTATAGGCAACACTCAACAGAGCCCATCCAGGCCTATATCTCCACAAAGTGCGCCCTGTACAGGGAGGCCTACAGCCACGAAGATCTGGAGTTGCTCATTGATGAGCTTAACCGTGGCATCCGCAACGCCAATGTGAAACGTGAAATGATGGGACATGAGATCGCCTCGGTACCTGAGTACACGAGGCGTGCCATGTTCACCGTGACCATGATCACCAAGCAGCTGAAGGAGGGTGTATGCCTGGTGGACGCCACCGACGGACTCACGGGATCGGCCAGCGTCCAGTTGCCCCAGTATGATGATTCGGAGCCAATGGAGATTGGCGCCTTGGCTCCGGGTCTCCACCAGATGGGGAAGGTTGCACCAGACGACGCCTCCAAGATTCCAGGCCGCTGCTACCGCTGCCATGGGAAAGGCCACCGAGTCAGAGACTGTCCTACTCCTATGGAGGTCAGCCTAGAAGAGCGACACACCCAGTCCCGCCGTGACCGGCCTGCCAGATGTGAACGTTGCCACTACGCAGGCCATACGGCAGCCGAGTGCAAGGCTGACTGGGACCAGGTAGCCGGGAGGAGACACGTAGCCGGCAAGGGCGCTAACTCGGGAAAGCCCAGCTTCTCTATAATTATACATGTCCACGTCTGTTCGCACTGCCGTAGTCATTTGAACTTGGGTAACAGCCATTTAACCAAGGCGGTTACCACACTTATAACATTTACTTTGTTATCATAGAAAACAGTATTAAAAATCAGATCAATAGGATTTTTTTATGACATAAAAATTTGATTACGATTATAGAGTTAATATGCTTTCCATATCGTAATAACTACACTGTTAAAAATAATTTTTTTATTTAGTATCAATTGATACTCTGGAGAGTATTGGACCCATAAGTACGCTACAACTATATAATTAATATATAACACTATGTAATACTATATAACACAATAATTATTACTATACAGAACCCATACATTTTTTAGTATCGATTGATATGCTCTAGGGTACTGGAAAATACGCTGTAGAATAGTTTATTAAAATAGTAATATTTGATACCCTCTATCGTACGGGAAATTACGCTGTAGAATAGTTTTTAAAATAGTAATATTTGATACGCTGTAGAGTATAGGACAATACGCAAGAGAAAAGTTTATTAAAATAGTAACTATTCATACCTTCTAGGGTACGAATCTGTACTGTAAAGAATAATTGAAACAGACACTAATCATGCACACCTCTCATGGAAGATGAAAAGTTACTATTTATGCTCAGATTTATAGTTTTGATTTTTGTAATTATGACTGACCATAGTTTTTATTTTTAAGGATCATGTTTAGCCCTAAACATCTTTAAAGTCATTTTTTACTAAATTTACATTTAAATTACTGTTTTATGGCTCTGCTTGGTATGTTTGTTGTTATAATAAAATGTATATGTACATATAATAATCATATATTATAAACTGATCTTTCATCCAAAGTATAACAGTTTCATACCCTACAGGGTATCAACAATTATGATAGAGGGTATCAAAAATTGCAAAGGAGAGTATTAAAAACTTACTTCTACTGTATTGAATTTTATTCCAAAGGGTGTATTGGATAATACTCTACAGACAAATACATTATTTAGTACTACATGTTACTCCACAGAACAATAACTAATACTCAATACATTATTGGAAACTTCCTTGTAGCGTAATGAGGTTTTTTTCCTAGAATGTACAAATTGATACTATACATTAATGTAAAGAATATATCGTATTATCTGATGCTATAAAAAAAAATTATTTTTAACAGTGTACTGCAAGAAACACCATGCAAAGTTTGAAATCTATAGGACTATTTTAACATACCTAGACATACGTAAAAAGTTATCAGTTCCAGACGGAAGGACGTACGGACTGACCCTAATTATAGAAAAGCTTCGTTTTTAAAAAGACGTTATTAGAAATTCCAAAACAAAAGCTAGGTTTATAAAAAGATACCTAACAAAGTCTGTATCTTTAGTAGAAGCTGAGAAAATCTGTTGTAAAGAGTAAAAGCGACTAAATAGCAGCTTAAAAGCAGTCCGGCCGCTATTGATGCTTTATACTTATTTATGCTCCATATTGAATGGAATGTTGACAAAAAGTTTTAGCCTTCTCTCTTTTACAGGAGCCGAGAAAATCAGTTTTGAAAAATATAAGCGGCTAAAAAGCTTTTTCAAAACAGTCCGACCGCTATTGATGTATTATACTTAATTATGCTCCATATTGATGGGAATGTTGACAAGAAGTTTCAGCCTTCCCTCTTTTACAGGAGCCGAGAAAATCAGTTTTGAAAAATATAAGCGGCTGAAAAGCTTTATCAAAACAGTCCGACTGCTATTGATGTTTTATACTTAATTATGCTCCATATTGCTGGGAATGTTGACAAGAAGTTTCTATCTTTTATAGTAGCTGAGTAAATCCCATTTCCCCCATAGCTTCACGGAAAGACTGGCTGACTGGCGGACAAAGTAAATAGAGTAGCTTCGCTACTAACAAAGGGAGATGTAATTTCACGGAAACATTGCTTAGATCTTTTAAAAAGTGCAGCTCTTCCATAGACGTCCAAGGGGGGGGGGGGGGTAATGGGGTGATTACCCCCTCCAAGCGAATTATTTTTTTATTTTACCCCCCTCCCCCCAATTTAAAATTTACCCCTACCCTAGGCACCCCCAACCATTTAGGAGGGGGTATTTACCCCCCCAAACAATTTTAGGGGGGCTAAATACCCCTGCCCCCCACCAAAATAAAAAATCTCTAACAAAAAATTTTTTTGTGCGCTTCTCGCGCATTTTTAATTCTAAATATTTAATAAAATTTAAATTACCCCCCCCCCCCCCCCACAAAAAAAAATGTTATCCCGGGGGAAAATTTTGGGGGGGGTAAACTAAATTTAGCCCTGCCAACAGATTTCAGGGGAGGGAATTACCCCCCCAAGCATATTTTACCCCCGGGGTAAAAATTTTTTTTTGGGGGGGGGGCCCGGGGGGGGGGGGGTAAAAAAAATTTGCGGCGCGCTGCGCGACATTTTAAACTACTTTCTGAAGATTAATATTTTTTTATGTATTAACTGTATATGTATTAATATTTGCTACACCCCTAGAAGCCTATAAAGGAGGGGGGAGGGGAAGTCGACCTCCTCAAAATTTAAATTAAAATTAAATTTTTTTAAAATTAAAAAATGGGAGAGATTCTAGTGGATTACTCTAGGGAGGGTGGAGATACTCTTCCTCAAAAACTTTCCCTTCCCTTGAAGAATCTTCAATTTAAAAGAGAACCCTAATGGTTCAATGGACAATGAGATCCTTCACTAAAGACAATAAAAGCTTACTTATTTATAGAATATGTTAAAAAATTATTGTAAAATAAAAAGTTGACAAGCAACTTTTAACTTCAAAGTTCAAACTGTGTAATTAATTGTTCCATAGATACTCAAAATCATTTAGAGTTATGTTAGAGTAGCTTATTTTTTATTGTCTAACTGTAAAACTTTTATTTAATGATTAGAACAAAAGGAATCTACCAACAACATAATTTTGGGGTATTATTACTTTCTTGGGGCGATTTTATTTGGGAGGGTGGATAAACACAAATGGTAGGTGGGGGGAGTTAGAAAACATGCCCCCCCCCCCCCCCCGCATTAAGTGCCCCTAGACAGTTATTTCATCCATAGATCTAAAGGGATAATACAATGGCCAATAAATGGATGTAAATCCCCAATAATGATGCAAAAAATTACCTCTTTTGTAAATTACAGTTAGTGACTGAAACGTGTGGACACTCAATTTAATTAAACAACCAACAAAAAGTCACAAAAGTCCCAAGAGAAATTAAGCCAACAAATAAAAAAAAACGTTATTATAAAACTTTTGGGACTAGTGTACTTAACAGTCTAATGTCCCCTCCCCCCCTGGCTCATTATTTATGAAAAAACATTTTTCTGCATGAGGTCTCAGATTTTGATAAAAACTTCCAGTCCCCTTCATTTGGTCATAAAACTAAGGGCTGGGTGATTTTTAACCTTTTTAATCCATTTAAAATCCGATTTTTCGCGCATTTTCTCACTGTGGTGTTTTCACAATGAAAGAAAGGCATTTTTTCGTGATTTTCAAGTTTAAAATTTCTACATTAATTCTTAACTTACAGACATGTTTTTTTATTAAATTATTCCTCCAGATAGGTACAATATAGAAACTTTCTTAAAAATCACAAAAATCAAGAATTACTGTATAACATTTAGAAAAGGAATAATGATAGGAAACAATTCCTATTTAAAATATATAGGATGTATGGATGATTGTTTGACTGATTTTGCTGATATAAATAATTTCATAGAAATCAGACAGATCTTCTAAGCTTAAATTTACAATAGACTTAACTGTAATGATTTTCAATTGTCTTTAGACATAATTATTAATTAAACTTCACAATCACTTTGCTTATGATTATGTTTAAAAGTTGATATAAAACTAAAATGTGTTATCAAGTATATTTATATATCATGTGTTTAACAACAAGTTTTTAAGTTATCAACACTCAAAAGTTCTGCTAAATAAGGACAACATCCATACAAGCGAAGCTCTAAAATCAGACGATAAGCGAACATTAACACTTAGAATATCAGAACTTAATAGGCAAAATATCACCTATTAGTTCATAAAAACAATTAATTCAAACTTGTCTTTATATCTGCTGTGGTCCTAGGACAAACGCAGGAGTCCCAAACGCAGAAATGGACAAACGCTGGAGTGGACACTTAACCTAACCTTACCTATTTTAAACCATCTTTTAGGTTTTGTTTATGCCTAACCACTGCGGGGGGCTTATTTGTACTTTCATATCTTAACCTAACCTAATCTGTATAGAAATACTTAATAAAATTAATATTTTAACACTCCTGTGTTTTTCCACTCCTGCGTTTGGGACTCATTCGTTTGTCCTGGAACCTCTGTTGTAATATTGCGTAAGGTCATATTTATAATCTAGGCTTGTTTAAAGATTTGCTTTGCTTTGAATATTGTTCCTTGTTTGCCCAGGAATCATTGTTTCAAACATCAGATGAATAAGATGATATTATCATAAAATATGCCAAAAAGTTAAAAATTCTCATATTTAAACTATATGATAATTATTATAGAAATGCTACGCTTTATAAAATTTAGAGAAAATTTTAAAGTTGTAAATTTTCAAAACTTATATATCAAAACAAGGATGACAATATCCATAAAAGCGAAGCACTGAAACAGTAGGACAAACGGACATTAACACTTGTACAGTGTCAGAACTGAATAATCAAAATGTAAATGGATAAGAGTCGAAGCAAAATTATAAGTAAATTTGTTTAAAAACTGCTTGATACAGAATAATGTTTATGGACATACTTAAATTTTTAGGACTTAATTATAGAGTTGCTTTGCTTGTAATGTTGAACTTTGTTGTCTCAGAAATTAGTATACTAAAAATCTGATCAATCGGATAATTAGATCATATAAAACTCTGTTGTTAAAAAAGTAAAAAATCTACATGTTTCAAATGGACGTACGGACATTCTGGTAGTGATTTTAGAGTTGCTACGCTTTCTAAATCGTACCTAACTACTACAGGAATCACCATGCAAAGTCGATAGGACAATTCTAACGTGCCTAAATTTACGAAAAAAGCTATACGTTACGGACGGACGGATGGACGTACAGACTGGCCAATCCTAATTATAGAAAAGCTTCACTTTTAAAAAGCATAATAGTCGGAAGTTTTACATAAAGTGGATGAAATAAAGTCAAATCTACTCATCAAAAGCTACACGTTCATGTTATCAAATCTCTGAGAAACTCTGAGAAAAAAGTAAAGAGAATAAAAGCAATTAAGAGATATGGACAGACATACATTAGAATTGTTTGAAGAGCGACAAAGATAGAGAAAGAAAGAGAAAGAGAGAGAGACAGAGAGAGAAAGAGAGACAGAGAGAGAGAGAGAGAAAGAGTGACAGAAAAAGAGAGAAATAGAGAGAAATAAAAAACAGAAAGGAAAAAAGAAAGAAAGAAAACTGTCTAAACACAATACACGAATTTTCAGTATTGACTAGAACCGGTTTTAATCCAGAGTATATGAATACTTTGATAGTTATCTATAATACTAAGTAGAACGATGTCTGTCCTTCTGTTTGTTTGTCTGTGTGTCTGTTTGTCTGATCGAGTTCTCCTTTACAGGGTAGCTTCTCATAGGTCCCGGGAAGGTTTATAACTATTTCCCTGGGGGGTGGGACACTCCCAAACCCCCCCCCCCCAAAAAAAAATGAAAAATCCCCCCCCCCAAAAAAAATTTTCTTTTTAAAACAAAAATTAGAATAGTGGGTTCGACTAACCTACCCCCCCCCCCCCAAAGAAATTTGGGTATAGTCCTTTCCACAACATCCCTCCATAAGGGGCGATTTGTCGTATTATAAAAAATGGCTTTTTATAGGTTATTTTAGGTTAGGTTAGGTTATATTTGGTTAGGTGATTGCCCCACAGGGTTAGGTAATTGACCCCGCAGGGTTAGAGCCCCCCGCAGGGGCTAGAAATAGGAGAAAACTTACTGTGAAAAATACGAAGAATCGCCCCTTATGGAGGGATGTCGTGGAAAGGACTATACCCAGAAATTTTTATAAAATTTTTCTTTTAAATCTAAAATACGAAAAATTGGTTTGATCAAACCTCTTGGGGCAGAGCTCCTAGAGTCTAGGGGCGAAGCCGCTAGCTTACCATATTGTACTATAGACAGCTCCGTGGATAGTAAAAACAAAAAAATTATAAACCCTGGCATTCGGTGCTAACCAAACTGCTATTTTTTTCATAATTTTTCATTTTAATATTTATACAAAATTGTCTGTAATACCAAATCTTACATGATTTTTCAGTTTGACTCATAACGGTTTGCAATCCAGTAATATTTTTTCGAAGCTATACTGGAAAAGTATTTAAGAATTACAGTAGAAATAAGGATGACAACATCCATAAAAGCGAAGCTCTGAAACGATATGACAGACGAACATTAACTTTTGTTGAGTGTCAGAACTGAATATACTAAATATGAAAATATAAGGTTTGACAAAATTAAACGTAAATTTGTTGCAAAACTTCTTAAATATAGAATTCTGTTTAAGGACATACTGACATTTTTAATTCTTGGTTATAGAGATGCTTTGCTCTTAATATTGTACCTTATTGGAATAGGAATCAGTAATCAAAAAATCAGATCAATAGGATGATTTAATCACATAAAAAATATTTATTAAAAAAGTAAAAAAATCAACATGTTTAAAACGGACTAAGTATACTAAAAATCAGATCAATCGGATAATTAGATTACATAAAACTTCGTTGTTAAAAAAGTAAAAAAATCTACATGTTTAAAATGGACGAATGGACATTCTGGTAACAATTATAGAATTGCTACGCTTTCTAAATCGTACCTATTTACTACAGGAATCACCATGCAAAGTTTGAAATCAATAGGACAATTCTAAAATGCCTAAATTAACGAATAAAAGCTAACTATCTCGGACGGACGGACCGACCCTAATTATAGAAAAGCTTCGCTTTTAAAAATATAAAGAATCCTGCAAGAAATACACCGCTCTAACAGCTGAAAGACTGCCACAAGTAGAACCCATACCCTATACTTGAAGCCTTCAGCTTTAAAAACAAAAAGTTTTAGGCATTTCAAAATGTCATTTAACTAAAATAAAGAGTTTTTTACCTTGTGACGTTTGTGTAATAACTATAAACAACTGTAATATTAAAATAAAAACGTGTTCATTTTATATGGCGAGGAAGAGATAAGACTAAGCAGTTGAAAAACTGTTTATCTTTGTTTTTTGAATATTCGATATAAATTAGAATATGACGTGGATAATTTATAACAAATTTTTTGTTTAATGGATATATTATTACTTGGATGTTGCACCAGATTTTTATAAACCCTGAAACTCTGATAATTGGATGAGCGAACTGACCAATGAATTGGGTTTATATTAGCAATTGACGACTAATTTACCCCTGTCAATATGTCCATGTATAACCTACATCCATTTCTTTTGTTATCCTATTATATAAAGTAGTAAGCTTTTTTTGTTTGTACCGAAGGATCTCGCTAACCGCTGAACTGATCAGGTTCTCCTTTACAGGGTAGCTTCACATAGGTCCCGGGAAGGATTATAACTATTTTCTTGGGGGGTGGGACACCCCCAACCTCCCAAAAAATGAAGAAAAAAAACTTTTTCTTCAAATTTTTCTTTTAAATCTAAAATACGAAAAATTAGGTTGATCAAACCTCTCTGGGCAAAGCCCCTAGAGGCTAGGGGCGAAGCCGCTAGTTGTGTATATATATTGACCAACAAAAGTTTCTTGTCAAATTTTAGAATCAAACTTTATACAGAAGCCTAAAAAATTACCTCACCCCCATTGAAATAAAGCACTACATTAGGACCAGGGAGGGAGGGGACATTGGGCTGTTTATTAGACTAGTCCCCAAAGTTATATAATTTAACATTTTATTATTCGTTGGATTGACAACCATGGAGACTTTTAATTAATTTTGATTCATAAAGTTGAGTGTCCTAACGTTTCAACTACCATGTGTTGTGTAACCTACAAAAGGGGTAATTTTGTTTTTCAACATCGGGTATTTAACAATTTATTTGCCATTGTCTTATCCTTTTAGAAGCCTGATATTGGGCAGACATTTGGTTTGCCCCTTCTGTAGATGAAAATTAATGGTTGAAACGTTTGAACACTCAACTTGATGAACGAACCAATCAAAATTCACTTAAGTCCCAAAAAGCCGACTAATAAGAAAATGTTATCTTAAAACTTTGGGGAAATAAACAGTCCATTGTCCCCTCTTTCTATAAAGTACAGGTATGCAAAGCTATAAGTAATAAAAAGGGATATAGTATACGTGGATATATTGACAGGGGGAAAATTTTTATCAATTTTGGTTGCTAATAATAATATGGAACTCATTCATTAGTCAGTTCGTTCATACAGTAGGAGGGGAGTATATATGCTAAAGGAGGTTATGGGAGTGTACATTTTTAGCCAGCTGCGATTATATTATTAAGTTCATAAAAATCTAGTGCATTATCCGAGTAATAATATATTGATTGTTTTAAAGTAACTGTGTTAGTAACAAAAAAAAACGTAATTAGAAATTCTAAAAGATAACAATGATTCATTTCATATTTAGAAATTTCTAGGGAATTAAACTTTATACATTTTTTTTAGCGAATCTATTCTATATCCACTTTGTCCATCCGTTTGACAGTATAAGGAAATGGGAATTTCTTAGCCTAGAACCTTTTTATGATACTTTAAGCTACGCCTCTAGTTACTTGTAAAAAATAATAAAGCTAAACTTTTTAGTGACTATTCCGATGACCTACATATGCGCATCAAGTATACAATTTTTTTTTTAAAATTTTTTTTCCGTCTGTCTGTCAGTAGAGCTTTGAGATTTATTTCGTGGTTTTCAGGGGAAATGTGATTATCTTGGCTTTTATTAAAGGTTAAGCAGGGAGGGAGAGGACATTGGGCTGTTTATAACACTAGTCCCCAAAGTTTTATAATAACATTCCTATTCGTTAGCTTATTAACTTTGGGGACTATTATTGCATTTTGATTTATTGTTTCATTAAGTTAAGGGTTCAAATATTTCAATGACTAATTATAATCTATACAAGGGGTAATTTTGTGTTAAACTTGGAGATTTATATCAATTTATCGTCAATTGTCTTATCCCTTTAGATCCCTGATTATAAGTGTCATAAGAAAAAGCCAGGATTTTTAAAATAAAGATAATAATATAAATATTATTTAAAATGATTCATAACATGGAAATTTCCACAGAATTAAACTTTATTTCTCTTTTGACAAAACAAAGATGACAATATCCATAAATGCGAAGCTTTGAAATGCTAGATTAAACGAACATTAACACTTGTTGATTGTTAGAACTGAATAAGCAGAATATTTCAATATTTGTCGAAACAAAATAGTAAGTAAATTTGTTACAAAACTGATTATATACAGGAGCCTGTAAAGGATATACCCACATTTTTAAGACTTTCTTACAGAGATTGATTTGATTTGCAAAATTCCATACGGACCAAGAGGTCCATTAAAGGAATATCATATTGTCTCAGGAATCAGATACTTTGTTTATAACATTTTTTTCTTGTTGTAATAGGAATCAGTGTCCTAAAAATCAGATAAATAGGATAATAAAATCACATACGTATTTAGTATTGTTGTTAAAAAGGTTAAAAACACATACAGGGTGTTTTTTTTAATAAGACAAAAGTATTGCTTAATATAACCCACTTGCCATTGACAGAAACTTATAATCTATATCTTAATTCCTTCATTGGGTTGGGGAGTTTTGTATAAGAAAAAAAATACTTGGCGATTTTCAACAAATTATGCCTTTCCAAAGCCCCTATTTTTGGAAGATTTTTGGATCATGACCATTCTACGCATTCTAAATCGTACCTAATTGTTATAGGAATCATCATACAAAGTTTGAAATCAATAGGACAATTCTAACATGACTGAATCAACAAAATGGGCTAACCGTTCAAGACATACGAATGGACGGACGGACCAACACTAAGTATAGAAAAGGCTTGCTTTTAGAAAAATAAAAGTTTACATTTAATAACATAATAAAATAAAATAAAAGGCCATGTTTGTTTAAAGATAAAGATAATTATAATAACTTTGGCGGTGCAAAGTCGAGCACACAGAAACACTCAATCCTCTTTAATTTAAAAAAAAATAAAAAAACGGTAGAAGTTTTTTTTATTTTTAAAAGCGAAGCTTTTCTATAATTAGGGTCGGTCCATCCGTCCGTAACGGATAGCTTTTTTCGTTAATTTAGGCATGTTAGAATTATCCTATCGATTTCAAATTTTGCATGTTAATGTCCGTTTGTCCTACCGTTTCAGTGCTTCGCTTTTATGGATGTTGTCATCCTTGTTTTACTTTAGGTCAGGTTAGGTTAGGTTATATTGGGTACTGGGTACCTTCGCGCAAGGTTAGGCTCCTGCAGGGTTTAGGCATAGGAAATATATTTTAATTTTAAACAGACCTTATTATATACATACAGACTGAATTAACAAAGCTGTCAACACCCATAAAAGTGAAGCTCTGAAACTGTAGGACAAACGAACATAAACAATTGTATATTGTCAGAACTTAATAATTAAATATAAATGTATTACAGTAGAAGCAAAATTATAAGTGAACTTGTTGAAAACTGCTTTGATACAAGATAATATTTAAGGACATACTTACATGTTTAGTACTAGAGATGCTACGCTTATAACATTTACTTTGTTATCATAGAAAAGAGTATTAAATAAATCAAATCAATCGGATTATTTTACGACATACAGATTTGTTGTTAAAAATCAACATGTTTAAAATGGACATACGAACATTCTGGTTACGATTATAGAGTTGCTATGCTTTCTAAAGCGTACCTAACTACTGCAGGAATCACCATGCAATAGGACAATTTCAACATATCTAAACCAACGTAAAAAGAAATCCATTCCAGACGGACGGACGAACGTACGGACCGACCCTAATTATAGAAAAGCTTCGTTTTTTAAAAGACGTAATTAGAAATTCCAAAACAAAAGCAAGGTTTATAAAAAGATAACAAAAATTTATTTTCTAGAAATTGTCCACACGGGATTGGATTTTATTAGCCAAGTTACTCTTTATCTCACTTTGTCCGACCATCCGTGTGTCTGAGTTGTATGGAGGAAATGTAATCTGGGGGGGGGGGGGGAGTTTGGGGTTGTAATTCGCCTCCCTTTCCAAATAAGTTTTTTAAAAGAAGAAGTATAAAAGAAAATTTGGGAGAGGTCCTTTCCAGGACCTTTAAGAAGCTAAATTGTAAAGAAGAAATGAATGAGTTCAGTGATTAGCAAGATCCTACAGTAGTGACAGACACACCCTCTTTTCCCAAACTGTTTGATTAATAATATGTTTTGATATACTTCAATGCAATGAATTTAATTTATCCCCTTTTAAAAGCAAAGCTTTCAAATAATTAGGATTGATCCGTCTTTTCGCTAATCAAGACATGATAGAATTGTCCTATCAATTCAAAAATTTGCATAATGATTCCTATACAAAATTAGCTACAAATTAAGTAGCGTAGCAACTCTATAACCGTTACCAGAAAATCCGTCCGTCAATTTTAAAACATGCTATTTTTTTTTAACTTTTTGACAGAAACTCTGCATATGATGTAATAATCCTATTTATCTGATTTTTGTAATAATGATTCCTATGGCTTTGAGGTACAATAAACTAAGCAAGCCATCACAAATTTATCTTTTGTACTGTATCCTGTATTTAAGCAACTTTGGAACAAATTTATGTACAATTTTTTATAGATTTTTATAGATAAATTAATGATCTATTTGTTAAGTTTCAACATTCTACAATAGTTATTATTTGTTTGTCCTTCTGATTTCACAGCTTCGCTTTTATGGATGTTGACATCCTTGTTTTAACATTAAATGTCCTTCCCTGTCTATTTTAATGTACAATTTCTTTCTTATCTTTGTATTTTGTAACTTAGCATTTAAAAAACAAATATTATGCCACGTTTTTTTGCCGGATGCATAATTGTTATCAATGTTTTTAAAAAACATTTCAAAAACAAAAAATCAATGCTACGTGTCTAAAACCTGAACTTTATTGTGCTCACTTTATTTGTTACTAGCGGCTTCGCCCCTAGCCTCTAGGGGCTTTGCACCAAGAGGTTTGAACGAACTAATTTTTCGTATTTAAGATTTAAAATAAAAAAGAAAAAAAAATTTTTTGAGGGGGGGGGTTTCATTTTTTGGGGGGTTGGGGGTGTCCCACCCACCGAGTAAATAGTTATAAACCTTCCCGGGACCTATGAGAAGCTACCCTGTAAAGGAGAACCCGATCGGTTTAGTGGTTAGCGAGATCCTTCGCTACAAACAAACAGACAGACAAACAAACACACACACAAACAGACAACATCGTTCAACTTTGTATTATAGATAAATAATATTAATTTCTTATAAATCGTAGTTAGAAATGCCAATGCATAATACAGTGTACATAAAGATAACAAAAAGCATTAGTACGTGTCTAAAGCATGAATTGATATATTATTATATGGATATTGCACCAGATTTTCATGTACTCTGATAAAGCAATCACAGTACGTTCGAGAAAATTAGTTTTGAAGAATATAAGCGGCTAAAAACCTGCTCCAAAACAGTCCGACCGCTATTGATGTTTTATACTTGATTATGCTCCATATTGATTGGAATATTGACAAAAAGTTTCAGCCTTCTCTCTTTTACAGAAGCCGAGAAAATAAGTGTTGAAAGTATAATCGGCTAAAAAGCTGCTTAAAACAGTCTGACCTCTATTGATGTTTTATACTTGATTATGCTCCATATTGATGTGAATGTTGACAAGAAGTTTCTATCTAATATGGTAGCTGAGTAAATCCAATTTCCCCCATAGCGTTACGGAAAGACTGACTGACTGACAAAGTGAATTATAGAGTAACTTCGCTACTAATAAAGGGAGATGAAATTTCACGGATACATCACTTAGATCTTTTTAAAAGCGCAGCTCTTCTATAATTTAGAGTTGGTCCTTCTGGAATGGTTAGCTTTTATGTTAACTTAGACATGTTAGAATTGTTTTATCGATTTAATACAAAAGTACGATTTAGGAAGCATAGCAACTTTATATTTGTTACCAGAAAGTCTATAAGTCCATTTTGAACATTTTTTCATATAGTTAGGCATATTGGAATTGTCTTATCGATTTCAAACTTGGCATTATGATTCCTGTAAAGCACATTATAAATAACATAGAAAATATATTGTATTTACCAAAATGTCCGTAGATCAATAAAAAATGTTGATTTGAACGTTTTTACATATAATTATCATCTCATTAATCAAGTCTTAACGTTTTATTCAGGGATCTAAAGGGATAAGACAATAACCATTATATTTATGTGCATCCCCAATGATGATACAAAAATTACTCCTTCTGTATATAGATTACAGCTAGTAGTTGAAACATTTGGACCCTCAACTAGATGAACCAACCAATCAAAATCCAATAAAAGTCTCTAAATTTCAACAACGAATAAGAAAACGTTATTATAAGACTTTGGGGACTAGTGTAATAAACAACCCAATGTCCCCTCCCTTTTTGTTTTTTAATAGTAGCGAAGCTTTTCTACATTCCGTCAGTCCGAACGTCTATAGATGATAGCTCATTAATTTAGGCATGTCAGAATTGTCCTATAGATTTCAAATTAGCAGGATAGTTCCTGTAACAGTTAGGTTAAATCTAGAAAGCGGTGCAACTCTATATTATTATTACATATAAATTTTGATTATAATTGATTATTGATATAATTATCCTTGATTCCTAGGACGGTTAAACATAATGCTAAAAGCTATGCATCTCTAAAATTTAGTATTGAAACGTAAGTATGTTTGTTTGTCTGACCATTTAGTTTGTTGAGCTTCGCTTTTGTGGGTGTTTCTATCCTTGTTTCTATTATAAGCAAAGATTCACTATCCTATTATATAAAGTAGTATGGTTTTTTTTTGTCTGAAGCATAAGATTTCATTAACTACTTAATTGATCATTGATCAAGTTCTCATTTTAATCAAAGCTTTAAATTGGTTCTGGGATGCTTTTGGCTGTTTGTGTTTAGATTTCAGTCTTGAGATCGTTTTAGGCTTTTTCTCTGCCGATTTCTTAATCCTTTAAGAATGCCTATAAGCCAGGGGCGTAGTCGCTAGTAACTATATTGGGGTATTATGTTTGAACATTTTAAAATTAGTTAAAGCTACTGTATAGGGGCGATTTTTATTGAGAGGGTGGTGGTATCCTCCCCCAAAATAGTTATAAACCTTCCCGGGATATATTAGAAGCTACCCTGTTAAGGAGAACCCGATCGGTTCAGCGGTTAGCGAGATGCTTCGGTACAAACACACATACACACAAACACACAAACAGACATCCTGTTACTTTAGTATAAGGATTCTTTTTTTTTGAAAATCATTTATAGGGATGCGTTTTATTTTCTTTTTAAACTAGTGAAGTCGACCCCCTTATTTTAATTTTAGTTTTAGAAATAGTTATAAACCTTCCCGGGACCTATGAGAAGCTACCCTGTAAAGGAGAAACCAATCGGTTCAGCGGTTAGCGAGATCCTTCGCTACAAACAAACAATCAGACAAACAAACAAGCAGACAGACAGGCATCGTTCTACTTTGTATTATAGACTAGCGGCTTCGCCCCTAGCCTCTAGGGGCTTTGCCCCAAGAGGTTATCAAAAAAAAATTAAGGTGAAATTCGTAAAAGGACCAAGGAAATCTCCTGCAAAAAAAAAAAAAAAAAAAAAAAATTGGGGGGGGATTTTTTTGTTTTTGGGGGGGTTGGGGGTGTCCCACCCCCCAAGAAAATATCTTAAAACCACCACAGGACCAGTAGGTATATTCCCTGAAGAGTAGAGCCCATTCGGTTCAGCGGTTACCGAGATCTTAAGCTTCAGACGGACAGACAGACGGACAGACAGACAGACGGACAGACAGACGGACAGACATCGTTCTACTTTGTATTATAGATAGTAGTAAAATGTATTAAAAATATAACTGACCGTTTGACGTCAATCAAGGACACATTAAAAAGTGTTCACTTCTTAAGTCAATAAATAATAAGAAAACAATAAAGTTTATAAGTAGCGAAGCTACTCTATAATTCACGTTATACATATGTCCGTCAGTCAGTACATAACGTTATGGGAGAAATGATATTTTAAGATATTTAAGATAGATATAGATATCAATGGCATATGTGCTTCTAGAATACATTGTCTGTCGTCCATGCTTCAAAAGACAAAAAGACTTCTTTATTTATTTTTTACATATTCTTTATTTTTCTTTTCTTTGTTAAGAGCGTCTGTAATATATAACTTGCTTTGTCCGTTTGTTCTTATGGATGTTGCCATCCTTGTTTAAGATATCAGGGATTGACGTCAATAAAGGGCACGTTAAAAGTGTCAATAAAGAAAAAAAGTTTATCTTAATCACAAAAACAAACGTGATTTTTAAAAACAAACATTTTCAGGATCGTAGCTATTCTTTATAACAAGAGTTTGTCAGATCGTCATATTGGTCTTGACCAGGTTAATGCTCAGTTAAGCGCGTATTTCCAGGGATTGACATAAGACAATGGACGATAATTGAAGTACATCCCCAATGTCCATGTTACAAACTTTTGTAGATTAAAAATGAACCAAACAATAAAATTCAATAAAAATACCCAAAAATTTTCATCCAACGAATAACATTTTGAAAAAAAAATTGGTTTTATAGTATCATTCTATTGTCCCCTCCTCCTCTGTCTTTATTGTTGTCTTAAATTTCGTAAAGTTCTAAATGAATGACGGACAGGCAGTGTGAATTATGGAGTAGCATTGCTACAACAAAATAAAAACTCATGTAACCTCCCCATCCCTCCTGGCAAAATTAAGTGGGAAGGACAAATGTCCCTAGATGTTCCCTCCCCCTACACCCCTCTACAAACCCTTTGACACAAATATACACCCTAAAACAGCTAAAAATGTTGAAAAGTTAAGTTCCAGCTCACGTAAATGTTTGTTTGACTTTCGAGTGTGTGGTTGATTGTATAGAGTGGTGTTTTCGCCCCCCTGACAATAAACTAACCCCCCTACTTGTTGTTCGTATGTTGTATTTATTACATCCCCCTCCTCGATTTTGATCAAGGGGGGTTGTCTAAATTTGGGAAAATACAAAGTAACGTAAAAATGTGCGTACTAACATACCATAATTACAGAGTATCTGCTCTACAACAAATTCATATTTGTTTCAGTGGACAGCATTTAAAAATCCATTCTATTTAAAAACAAATATGACACATCCAAAGGTAGCGAAGCACAAAAAAAACTATGGATGAACAAACACAAATAGCGTTCGGTTGTCAAATAAAAGAGAGAATATGCACACAAAAAAGACATTTGATTTAATTTTACCACGCCCCCCCCCCCAAAAAAAAAAAAAAAAGCTTGGACGTCCTCGGTTCTATATCCATGTTTTAGAGTCCTAAAACATATACCTCTCGGCAAAATAGGGATAATGCCTTCCCATATCAATTACCTTATAGGGGCGATTATACTGTCAACCCAGGATAACTATAGGGAGCCAAATCTCTCATTTACTGCTGAGAGAGAGGGGACAATGGGCTGTTTATTACACAAGTCCCCAAGGGGTAATTATGAGTATCATCACTTGGGGTGTACATCAATTTATCGGCCATTGTCTTATCCCTTTAGATCCCTGCTTTTTCTTTCCAAACAACCAGGGTAAAGTAACGCCCAAAAGACAACCAACATGTTGATTGCACGGCCTTTGTCTGGAAGTCCCATAAAATTGCGAATGTTTTGATTCCAGGCATTTTCCTTACACTGACTGACTGTCATGCACCTGGAATTTTTCACGTCTTTAGTTATGACGGGGTGTTAAGTTTTAAAATCATTAGATGATTTAAATAAGTAAAGCTGGGAAACATATACGCAATCCATAACATGGCCTATTTAAATAGTAGCTACGCACCTTATAAAAATGAAAAGTTTAACACTTACCTAAACACAGCGATAACAGCAAGGCCAAGTTATTCCTTGGGAGTGAAGCTACTCTATAACTAAAATAATAAATATATCACATAATAAAGCTACCTTATTCATGAGTACCTAACACTATGTATTTCTTCCTCACTTTGTTTTACTTTCTTTTTCATTTTTGTAGTAAAATTTCGACAGTAAAACCCTTTTCAAGTTTTAAAATCATTAAATGATTTAAATAAATAAAGATGGGAAACATAAACCCAATCCATAACATGGCCTATTTAGATAGTAGCTACGCTACTTATAAAAATGAAAAGTTTAACACCTACCTAAACACAGCGATAACACAAATGCCAAGTTATTCCGTGGGAGCAAAGCTTATCAATAAATAAAATAATAAATTGATGGATTTCAAACTTTAAAAGTAATGTATTGTTTAAGATATTGCTCTGCAGCTTATGGACGAATTGTTTCTTACAGGAAAGGGGGGGGGGGAGTTTTTTGTTTGTTTGTTGCTTGTTTTAAGTCAAGTTTGGTTAAGTCATACTAGGTACTATTAGCCCCGCAGGGTTAGGGTGCCACAGTAGTTAGGTATAAAGAAAACTTTTTTGAATTTATCAAAAAATAAAGTGGTGGGGTTTTTGTGCTTTACTAGAGCCACTTTGGGGGAAACTGCCAAGAATAATATTTCCGGTATAGCTTCGAAAACAATTAATATCAGGTGGATTAGAATCGGTTCTTAGCCATACTGAATAATCATGTATAGCATCAAATTATATCCAGTTCTCCGCGGAAAGCTGTTTACAATAATTAACTACTACTTGTCTGTCTGTACTATTGAAAACAATTGTTTCTCGGCTGCAATCAATGGTATCATCCCTATCTTATTAAAGGATGTGCAAAAAAATTGCATAAATTTTTAAACTTCAAATTGTGCGGCTTGTGTTAATGGTAGAAGAAAGGTATGAACCACAATGAAATATAGTTTTTGGATATATAAAAACGATTCCAGGAATTTTAAGAATCTAATAATTTGTTTTTGCAAAATAAACAGTAAAAACCTTTGTTTGTGATCAACTTTTAATAGAATAGATATGGGGAAAATAATGTTTGCTTCGCTTATTTATGGATGTTGTCATTCTTGCTTTATTCTTAATTATTATAAAATTATGTAAACGTTTTAATATTTACCTTTTAAACAAACAAAAAAATATGCTATAGGTTATCACAACGAGGTAAAGAAACAACTAAAATTTGTATAATCCTGCCTTATCTTTCAGTTTAACATTTACTAATACGTGGCAAATAAGCATTCAGCCACCTGGATGTGGGGGCAGCTAACACAAAAATAAGCTGCTGTCACTGGGATACAAATTTAAGGTGGCAGCTGAGTCTCATCACATTTGCTGCAGCAGGGCCTCAGAGATCTAAAGGTATAAGACAACTCTCTCTCTCTCTGGCAGCGCCTAGTTTTTTATTGACAAAAATTCCAGGACAGGGATATAATACCTGTAGACAGTGTTGCGGAGCCAGGAGCCGCCATATTTTGCTGGAGCCGGAGCACCAATTTTAGTTAAAAAAACGGCTCCGGCTTCGGACTAGATAAATAAAGAGATTTTTTTTATAAATTATAATTTGGAACTCTGCTTTGTCATGTGCAAATGCCCCTATTAGGGTTTTCAAGTCCATTTTTATTAAAAATTGAACTTTTAAAACCTTCAAAGTAAAAAAATAGACATGGGAAAAAATATGTCGAGTTTTTCTTGATTTTAGGCCGGAGCTGGAGCCAGAGCCGCACCAAAATCAAACGGCCCCGCAACGCTGCCTTTAGATAAACTATTTTACCCAAGCTTTATACTCTGTGTTGATTACAAAATCAATAAATTTATAGTATAGATGTATAAACAGACTACTAAATGATATCCGATGGCAAAGACCTAAAGCTCAGCAGACGAGAAACAATTTCATTAAACTTTGCTTTCTAAATTCAGCTGTTTAATGCTTTCTTCTGCTTTTTGAAAGAGAAAGGGACAATTTTTGTGAAAAATTGCCATTTCTGTCTAAACTTTTAAAAAGTATTTAAAACTCACATTATCAATTTCTTACAACTAGGCTCCTGACTATAAAATTATATTCATAATCATCTTTTCCGATTTACACTACTGCATTTATAAATCTAGTTTTTTGTAATTAACAAGACATTTTTCCTAATGATGTAAATTCTTTCTTGCAAATATTAATTATCAAGTTTTTAGTGACATCTAGCGTCAAATATAGAACTAATATATTGCAGATGTTCCCAAATTTATTTTTTGCCTGAATTTACGTTGTTTTCGATTATTTTTCCATAAAGGGTTGAGCTCTCACTGAGGTGGTGGCAAATTAACTATGTCCTTATTTTAAGTAATTGGGTTATTGTCAGTTTTATGAGATCAGTAGATAATTTTCAAAATATTTTTCAAGAAATGAACAGTATTTAAACAATACAAAAACGAAATTAACTAGTAAAAAATGCAGAAATCATTCAAGGTCATACATAGACGTTCAAGTACAGGGGTAAAGGGGTGTTTACCCCTTTAGACTTTGAATCTCTTATTTTACACCCCTCAAGATATTTTAAAATACGTTTGATTACTCCCCTTGAACGTATAGAACCCCTAATTTTACCCCAATACAAAGTAAAAAGCTTGGGCGTCCTTGTGTTAACATTAGTTTACAATTTGCCTTTTGTTCTTTTGCCAGCATCCGGCTGTATTTACATTTTTGAAAGAATCAGCTGAACTCAAGGACCCAATCCAAAGTTGGTAGAAGGCCTTTGAAAAGGGGTGATTGTTACATACAATATTTATCGCTCTATATATATTACTTTATTACAATATCAGCAATTTATTTCAAAATAAGGCTGATGGGTTCTTTGTTCAATAAGGCACATTGAGGGAAACAACCTGTCGAACAAAAAGACTTTGAAAAAAATCACAACAAAATCAGCTTGAAACCATAACAGGATCAGTAGGTATAATCGCTTCAGTGGTTACTGAGATCTTAAGCTTCAGACAGACATCGTTCTACTTTGTATTATGGATATATAACTATGTTTCCTGATTCAATTCGTTTCAATTTCTGAAAAAAAGTCTATGTTCCTTATTTTAAATGAACTCTACAACGAGTAACATATGTCCATAGGTAGCTCAGCCCAATAAAGTTAACAAAGTTTAGTTGCAATATTGAGTGTTATGTTATTAGAAACATGAGGGAGAGAGAGAAAAAGAAAGAGACAAAAATTGATAGAGAGAGAGAGAGGGAGATAAAAAAGTGAAAAAGTTAAAATAGATAATCGAGATGTATAAAAAGAGATGGACAGAGAGAGATAGATAGATAGATAGATAGATAGATAGATAGAGAGAGAGAGAGAGAGAGAGAGAGAGAGAGAGAGAGAGAGAGAGAGAGAGAGAGAGAATGAGAGAGAGAAAGAGAGAGAGCAAGAGAAAGAGAGAAAAAGCAAGAGAGAGAGAGAGAGAATGAAAAGTGATAGAGATAGTCAATTAGTGAAATAATTAAAGTAAGAGAAGGAGAGATATAAAGCGAGAAAAAGAAAGAGACAAAAATTGATAGAGAGAGAGTGTCAAAGATTTAAAGAGATAAAGCAAGAAGGAGAAAGAGAGAGAGAGAGAGAGAGAGAGAGAGAGAGAGAGAGAGAGAGAGAGAGAGAGAGAGAGAGAGAGAGAAAGCGAGAGAGAGAGAAAGCGAGAGAGAAAGAAAGATAAGTATATGTAAAGAGAGAGTAAAAGAGTAAATGAGATAAAGCAAGAAAGAGAGAGAGAGCAAGTGACAGATAAAGCAAGAAAGAGAGACAGAGAAGGAGAAAGAGAGAGAGAGGGACAGAGACAGAGAGAGAGTGAGAGAGAGAGAAAGAGAGATTGAGAGATAAAAGTATATAAAAAACTAAAGAGTAGCTATGCCATAAAAAAACAGTTTATTTGCTTAAGTAAAGATAAGACAAAACAGAAATTAAAGATTTAACAATATTTTCCTCCGGATTTTATTCATATCCGCTGGATAGAAACCAGTTCTGCACTGTAACTTGACTCTGGATTTGATTTATATCCGCTGGATAGAAACCAGTTCTGCACTGTAACTTTACTCCAGATTTTATTCATATCCGCTGGATAGAAACCAGTTCTGCACTGTAACTTTCCTCCGGATTTGATTCATATCCGCTGGATAGAACAAACAAGTTGATTGTTAAAGATATTGTCCACAGATACGTTGACTAAAGAATGGAATTATTCCCTTCTATTATTTCCGCATCAGCGGCCAACTGACTATGAAACCATATCTAACAGCTTGTCTGAACAGTATGTAAATTTAAACTTGCAATATTTTTGTCGATTTCACAAAAAGTACCTTGTTGAGCACGTAAAGTAATACTTGCAGCAGGCCTTATCCCCTCTTCTCCTGCTGGATGACCAATAAATGAGTTTTATATGCATTTTCAAAAGTAGAATTAAACAATAAGGTTTTTAATCTTAATCTATTATACTACAGTGTGTTTTTTTATGAGAACTTTTTTGAAAGCAATTTTACCCCACTTATAGTTATCAGAATTTAATGATTAATGGCTTATTCTCTTCGTTTTTTAAGGGAAATTATGAAACAACAAAAAAAATAACAGTTTTTGTTGAAAAAGTACAGTAAAGTTGAAAATTAAAAACTTAGGTGTCAACATATAAAAATGGTTTTAGCGCATTTTTCTTAAAAAAATGGATTTTCTGTAGTCGACTTTGGGGGGCCAGTACTCCCTCCCTGGTTGAGATATGACCTTCAAATTTTGATATGTTCTAGTACATGTCCCTAATAGTATCTGTATACATTTTTAGCTCTATATCTCAACTTTGAAGTGTTTAGCAGCCATTCTTGCAAAAGGTTGATGATTTGAGCATAAGAAAAATGCGCTAAAACCATTTTTAGATGTTGACACCTAAGTTTTTAATTTTCAACTTTACTGTACTTTTTCAACAAAAACTGAAATTTTTTTTGTTGTTTCATAATTTCCCTTAAAAAACGAAGAAAATAAGCCATTAATCATTAAATTCTGATAACTATAAGTGGGGTAAAATTGCTTTCAAAAAAGTTCTCATAAAAAAAACACACAGTACTTATCGCATTGTATTATTGGCAACTTTCCGAGGATATTAAAAAGAAAAAGTATTTAATTTTGTTAGCTTTAAGTGGCTAAAGGCCCGGGCTAACAAAACTAGTATTAATCTTATAATTATTTATTTGAATGTTCGTGAAAAATTGTCTGTAATACTTTGTTACACTTATTTTTCTGTATGGCTGAGTATCGATTCTAGCTAATCAAGTGGATATTAATCGGTTTCGAAGCCATACTGGAACATTTATTCTCCTGTGATGTATGTATTTTTTATTATTTACATAGATAGTAACTTTTTATCGCTGATTATCTTGAATTTTAAAAAGTGAATTATCTGCCATGGAACTATCCTATATATATTTCATCCTAAATAATGTGTTGTTTGAAATAAAAGACACAATCTTAAAATATTAATAGATAATTTATTTTATTGTGTACTAGCATTTACTTAATTTTTTATCTATTTCTTTTTTTTCTACTCTTGGATTTTATCTTCCTTGACAACCAACCCTTTGATTTTACCACCTTTGTCTGGAGGTCCTAACTGTGCATGGTAATGCCTGTTTTCGAGCATTCACAAACTACACATTTTTAATGTCTCTCGTATTTCGCAGTTCAGTCTCGAACCCGACACCTCCACAACAGATTGTTATTAATATTTTTTTATACTGTTTCTTAACATTCGTTATTGAAGGGCTTCGTTATGAACTGCTGGAACGATATGGCTCTCCTTTAAACAGTGATGGTTTTTAATAGTTTTAATATCACTTAACCAACCAAAAATTATTATTTAAATATAAGCTCCCTAGAGACTTCTAGTGGCGTAGCCGCTAGCATTGTACATATATAAACGTGATGCAAAACTGCGTATATATATGATTCTGTTTAAGAACTTATCAAACTCTGTTGTATAAAAAGTGGTTGTCAAAAAAAGGTAAAATCAGTATTTTATAATGGTCGTACGGACTTTCTTTTAACGATTATGAAGTTGCTATGCTTTTAAAATCGTACCAAACAGGATTCATTACCCAAAGTTTAGAATCGACAGGACAATTCTAAAAAGCCTAAATATTGAAAAGAGCTAACCATGACGTGCGTACGGACGTACATAACCTAGTTATATAGAAAAGCTTGAAAAGAAAAAAAAATTTAGTTAATTTTACAATATTTATTCTACATTATAGAAACATGTTGTCAAAATAATTCAAAACATTTGGCATTATCATTACATATTTTACATTATATGAACTAATAGGATGTCTTTCTTTAAGTATGTATGCTTGGTCAATACTATCTCATAAACGGGTAGATAAAAAGTTCACTAATTTAAGAAGTTTGGTATTAAATTGAGAAAAAAGTCTTTAAGCAAGAGGCGATGTATTTAGTTATATGATAAAGTAGAGATGTTACGAATATTTTTATTAATTAGATAATAAATTATGTTGTAGGTATTGGATATTGATTAAATTATTTACAACACTCTCATTCATTTACATTTCAATAGAGAGAGGATCAATATTGTCAGCTCTCATCTGGATAGAGAGAGGATCCTCTTCAAATATTTCTTCTTCTTTAATTTCTTCCTTGATATAAACTTCTTCACATTCAATGATACTAATAGATACAGAAGTTGGAACTGTATCATTATGGCTATTCATCATTACTAAATGTTTAACAGTTTTTTTGTGTTTTGATAAATCTGAACTAGAAACATAGTGTTTAGCACATAGTTTACATGAGTATGGCTTCTCACCTGTGTGAATCCTTTTGTGGGAAGTCAAGTGACTACTAGTTGAAAATGTCTTTTTACATTGATCACAAGAGTATGGTTTCTCACCTGTATGGATTCTTTTGTGTTCAGTCAAGTGACTACCAGTTCTAAATGTCTTTTCACATTGATCACATGAGTATGGTTTGTCACCTGTGTGAATCCTTTTGTGGGAAGTCAAGTAACTACTAGTTGAAAATGTCTTTTCGCATTGATCACAAGAGTATGGTTTCTCACCTGTATGGATTCTTTTGTGTTCAGTCAAGTGACTACCAGTTCTATATGTCTTTTCACATTGATCACACGAGTATGGCTTTTCGCCAGTATGGATATTTTTGTGTCTAGTCAAGTTATTACTAGTTGTAAATGTCTTTTCACATTGATCACATGAGTATGGCTTCTCTCCTGTATGGATCATTTTGTGTATAGAAAGTTTATCTTTCCGTGCAAATGCTTTTCCACATTGATAACAATAGAATGGCTTCTCACCCGTATGCACCCTCATATGAATAACCAAAGAAGATTTCTTTGTAAAATTTTTATTACAAATATTACAGGTATTCATGCTGGTATAACCTCTCTCAATCTCCTAAAATTATTTATATTAATTAGAATTAAAACACAAAATCTTTGATAAAAGCTAAAGAGATGTATTCAAATGCGGAGTAGGTGGGAAATTTGGAAATGATTGTCAGCAAAATATTTTTGAAATCAGCATTCAATAATATTAGAGAGTCGGTTTAAGATAGATTCCCTATACAAAGATGAATCATTATAAAAAATCCGCCATAAATATTGCTTTAGAAAGGGGGAGGCGGGTGTGACACTTTTTGAAACCAAGTCAAAGGATGAAAAGGCGTAAAAAATTGAATTAATTGGCATACTAAAAATCAAATATCTACTTTGGATATAAAATAAAGAATAAAGGAAGCAGGGGCTAAATGACTGTATGTTTAATGTTCAAGGAGTGGAGACCCTATGGCGACTGTCAATGGGGTCTTTGAATATCACCCTCTAGTATCGGAAATATTAACACAGCTAAGTTGCTATAGAAGAGGAGAAAGTAATTTGTTAGCGGAAGAAAAAGATCCTCACCAACCTCACTGGAACCTAATAGTTGTTTGGGTTATACAATATACATCTATACTTATACATTTATAACAGGATTAACCCTTAGTCCTTACTCTTTCTGAAGTAATTCTAAAACATCCATCACACCCCACCCGAAGGCGTGTTAGGTAAGAAAAAAATCCCCGCAGAAACGGTTTACACAGGATGTACTGGGACCTTATAGTGAGTTCAGAACAGGCTTTCCCTAAATTGAGTTAGTACCTTCCCATAGTAGAAAATTTTAAAATTACTTTTGGTGATCAAAGGGATAGTTCTATGAAGTGTATTTAAAGAGTTAAGGTACTTAGAGTAGTGAACTTTTATATGTCTTAGTAGAATATATTAGGCATTGGATAGATATGATTATATGTTAAAGAATTTTTAACATTGACCAGACCAAATTTTTTTTATTTGACAATATCTTAAAAAGGTAAAGTGATTTGCCACATAAATTACATGAGAATGGTCTATTTTTTCCAAATATGTATAGCCAAAACACCAATATGAGAGAATCTTTTTCCACATATTTCACAAGAGTTATAAAAAAATTGAACAGGGGTTCCCCTTGGGACAAGGTACTTAAAAAACATAAAAAAATAACGTCCGGTTCATTATAGGACAGGTTTTCTAGAGATTCTTTTTTAAAAAAATAAAGAAAACTGTCCGGTTTACTTACAATATACACATTATCTCACGCGGAAATACCAACTAACCATACAACATATATATATATAAAGACCATTCTCATGTAATTTATGTTGCAAATCACTAACTTTTTTAGATATTATCAAAAAAAAGTTCAGTCAGGTCAATGTTAGAATTCTTTATCACAATCATATCTATCCAATGCCTGATATATTCTACTTAGACATATAAAAAGATCACTACTCTAAGTACTATACTAAATATTTTATTGGTCATTCTTTGTTGTTATGTGTATTTTGTTGTATAAAAAGTTTGGAGTTCTATTAACTAGTAAATGCTATCTAAAGTTGTATTTATGACAAAAAAGTTTTCGCCATATATAACATGCAATGAAGTTGAAAATAAAAATGAAAAACTCATTTTTTAAGGAAAATCCCTGGTCAAATCTTTTAATTTTAATCAATAACTTTATATTATGCACTACTACGTTATTTAAAATAGAAAAAACTTCCAGTTCACTGTTTTTTTTATAAATGCACTTCATGAAACTATCCCTTTTACTTTTATTTTTAGACCACCTTTATTTTATGCTTTATTGTCTTATTTTGTCTTTCATGTTAATCATGCAAATTCGCTGACATTACAGTTGAAATGACAGATATTGGAGCTTTCTAAAAAGGTCTCTAACATTTTTCTAGCTCAAATACTTTTTGAGATATCTTATTTCAAAGTATTGTTGTAAAATCATCTTTTACACAGCAAAAGTTGAAATATAAAATTAGTTATTTTAGAGAAAATTACAAGTATCTTCATGTAAATCTTTCTAATTTTGCTCCAAATTGACCAAATTGGACAGTTAAGGTGCCTAAAACTATCTACATTCAATGGACAATCCAAATCCACACTTTTTAAGACTTTATAAGTTAACAGGAGAAGGCTAAAATGTAATATCAAAGAAACAAATGTAATTTAATTTTAATTATAAATCACTTTTAAGGCATTTTTAATAATGTAAAAGGTGTTTTAAGGTACAAGAAACTCATAATTGATTATGATTTATTATTTTTAAAAATCTCAGTACTCGTTTAGAGTACCTAATAGTACAAAAAAATGTGGCCTAAGAATAAATTGTTTCTTTTATTATATATGAGATCATCCATGAAAGTTTTATAAATACTATGATTTCTTAGTTAAGGTGGCAAAAACTAATTTTGTTTCATAAGGTTATAAAAGATTTAAAGGGCCAATCAACTATTTTTAGAAAAAATAACTAGAATTAGTAGATTACATTTGTAAACTGCTTGGAAATGCTTAAAATTCTAACAAATTTTTTGTTTATTTTCAATAATTATGTCTATTTTTCTTATGTCTAGAAAAATGTTAGATAGTTCTACGAAGTGTATTTAAAGAGTTAAGGTACTTAGGGTAGTGAACTTTTATATGTCTTAGTAGAATATATTAGGCATTGGATAGATATGATAATATGTTAAAGAATTTTTAACATTGACCAGACCAAACTTTTTTTATTTGACAATATCTAAAAAAGTTAAAGTGATTTGCCACATAAATTACATGAGAATGGTCTATTTTTTCCAAATATGTATAGCCAAAACACCAATATCTGAGAATCTTTTTCCACATATTTCACAAGAGTTATAAAAAATTGAACAGGGGTTCCCCTTGGGACAAGTTACTAAAAAAACATAAAAAACAACGTCCTGTTCATTATAGAACAGGTTTTCTATAGATTCTTTTTTAAAAAAATAAAGAAAACCGTCCGGTTTACTTACAATATACACATTATCTCACGCGGAAATACCAACTAACCATACAACATATACATATATATATATATATAAACCATTCTCATGTAATTTATGTTGCAAATCACTAACTTTTTTAGATATTGTCAAATAAAAACAGTTCGGTCAGGTCAATGTTAAAATTCTTTATCACAATCATATCTATCCAATGCCTGATATATTCTACTAAGACATATAAAAAGATCACTACTCTAACTTACAGTTCACTATTTTTTTTTTAAATGCACTTCGTGAAACTATCCCTTTGATCACCAAAAGTAATTTTAAAATTTTCCACTATTGGAAGGTACTAACTCAATTTAGGGAAAGCCTGTTCTGAACTCACTATAAGGTCCCAGTACATCCTGTGTAAACCGTTTCTGCGGTTTTTTTTTCTAACCTAACACGCCTTTGGGTGGGGTGTGCCATACAATGTTTTGACAGAATTACACGTAAATCTGTTGCAAGACTGTTAAATACAGGATATTGTTATTGATTATGGAGATGCTTCGCTAATTATATTGTGATTTGTTGTCCTAGGAACAGTATTCCAAAATTCAGTGTTATAGGATAATCATATAACATAAAAATCGTAGACAAAAAGTTATAAATTAACATGACTTTAATGAACGTACGGACATACTGGAAACGATGCTTTCTAAATTGTACCTAACTGTTATAGGAATTATCATGCAAAGTTTGAAATCGATAAGATAATCCTAACATGACCAAATTAACGAAAAGAGCTGACCGTTACGGATGGTCAGACCGTAATTATAGAAAATCTTCGCAGTTAAATATATAAATACCTTTTGAAATATAGTAGATCTGTAAAATAGATTTTTCTCTGTTCACTGTGAATGTTAGTTGCTGACTGGCATTGATTCAATTATAAACCTAAATTATAAACAATAGTTAACTCTTGTTCTATAAATAATAAAGCCTCACAAAATCTCCGCCCATTTACTTAAATATAATGCTCAATGCGCGGACTCCTCCCTTTTTCAATCACAAACTAGACAAGCAAATGTTGTTGTTTTTTATAAAGGGTGTGGAGTTAATTTAAAGAAAATTCTGGCGGCAAATTATTGTTTAGATAAATGAGAAACTTGAATAGGTTCAAGAAAAGATTTGGATTAATAAAAGTGACATGAAAAATTGTCATCTTAATTGAATGGATATTATAAGTAAGTTTGTTAAGGAGTAATACTCCGCCCCCCCCCTTCCAACCCCAAGAAGCACTCTATTTGGAATTAGATTTTATCCTCCCTCCCCAAACTAAACCCTTTATAACCCCTAAAAAATGTGCTCTTCTCACTATGGTTAAAAGACCTTGGTTTTTACAAATAAGGTACAGCTTACCCGAGGGGTAAATCTTTTAGATGCGTCTTTTAACCAAATAATGATAAAATACCTTCTGTAGATTAAAATTAGTGGTTTAAACGATTGATTACTCAACTTAATGAATCAACCATTCAAAATTCACTAGTGTCCCCAAAGTTGTTAAGCTAACGAATAAATAAATGTTATTATAAAACTTTGGGGACCTTTGAGAAAAATCTGCAATCTATCTTTGATAAAAGCTGAGGAAAGGTATATTTCTTATAAAAATACCAACACAAACCAACACATTAAGTGATATATAGAGTAGGTGCAATATTCGGAAATTAACAGCAAATTTTTTTGGATAACAAGAATGACAACATTCATAAAAGCGAAGCTCTGAAACAAATGACATTAACGCATTAAGAATGTCAGAACCGAATAAGCAGAATATAAATGTATAAGTCTAAACAAAATTTAATAAGAACTTGATTATAGAAAAGCTTCCTTCTAACATTGTACTTAGTTGAAAGAGGAATCAATATTCCAAAAATCAGATGAATAGGATAATTATAACACATACAATTTTTTATGTCAGAAAGGTTAAAAATGTTTTAAATGGACGTACAGACATTCAGGTAATGATTATACAGTTGCTACACTTTCTGAATCGTACTTAACTACTACAGGAATCACCATACTAAGTTTGAAATAGAGAAGACAATTCTAACATGTCTAAAATAATAAAAAGAGCTTACCATTCGGGATAAAGGTACGGACGGACCGACCTTAATTATAGAAAAGCTTCGCTTTTAAACATCAGCATTGAATAGCATTAGAGAATGAGTCTGGAGTAATGACATACAGCACAAAAACATATATAATTACCTTATAATATAAAGTAGATCTGTATAATGGATTTCTCTCTGTTCACTGTGAATGTAAGTTACTGACTGACTTTGATTAAACCTAAATCATAAACAATAGTTAACTCTTGTTTTATAATTAAAGCCAAACTAAATCTCCGCCCATTTGCTTAAATATGATATTCAAGACGGACTCCTCCCACTTTTAATCAGAAACTGGACAAATAGATACTTTTGTTAAAGGATTGTGATGCTATTTAAAAAAAAAATTGGTGGCAAATTATTATTTATTACTTTTTACATGAGATGGGTTTTAAATATATATCAGTCAATAGCTCATATTCAAACAATCGACCGACCGACAACACTATTGTAGATTTACTTTGCACATAGAATATGAAAAATAAGATTAAAAACAATTTTAAAACCCCTATGAATACTACTTAGAAAAAAAGCAGGTTTTATTTTATTTGAATTAGTTTGGACGTTGTACACTAAGTTTTTTTTTTATGAGAAAAAGGGGATGGACGGATTGAACCTAGTTGTAGAGTATCTTACTACGCCAATAAAAACTAAAACCTTCAATTTATAATTGTAGAAAAACTCTTCATCATTATTATCTATACTTTGTTCATTTTCTTATTAAATAATATTCTGAAAATAAAATATTTACATTGGAAAAATATTTTATTTACACAAACAAAATAATGTAAAATTATGTGCAAAAATTAATTGAGGTCATTATTAATAAATTTATTTTAGGTTTAAATATAAATGTTATATTAAAGAAAGTAAAATAGGAATTATAATTCTCTGATGAAATTATTCACCACATTTGTTCATTCACAAGTCTCATTTATGTCAACTGAGAGAGGATCCTCTGCAAATATTTCTTCTTCTTTAATTTCTTCCTTGATATAAACTTCTTCACATTCAATTAAACTAATAGATACAGAAGGTTGACCTGTATTATTACAGCTTTTCGTCATTTCTAAATGTCCAGGGGATTTATTATGGGTTGATAACTGTGAACTAGAGACATAATGTTTGTCACAAAGTTTACATGAAACTGGTTTCTCAACAGTGTGTATCCTTTTATGAAGTTTCAATTTATATTTCCGTGCAAATGATTTTCCACATTGATCACATGAGAATGGTTTCTCACCTGTATGGATCCTTTTATGGTAAGTTAAATCACTACCAGTTGCAAAAGTCTTTTCACATTGATCACATGAGAATGGTTTCTCACCTGTATGGATTATTTTATGTCTGTTCAAGTTATTACTAGTTGTAAATGACTTTTCACATTGATCACATGAGTATGGCTTCTCACCTGTATGAACTCTTTTATGTTTAGTCAAGTGACCACTAGTTGCAAAGGTCTTTCCACATCGATCACATGAGTATGGTTTCTCTCCAGTATGAATTCTTTTATGGTCAGTCAAACTTTCATTACGAGAAAATGTCTTTTCACATTGATCACATGAGTATGGCTTCTCACCTGTATGAACTCTTTTATGTTTAGTCAAGTGACTACTAGTTGTAAATGTCTTTTCACATTGATCACATGAGAATGGCTTCTCACCTGTGTGGACTCTTTTATGTTTAGTTAAATCGCCATTGCTAGAAAATGCCTTTTCACATTGATCACATGAGTATGGCTTCTCACCAGTATGTACCCTCCTATGAACCAGCAAATTATATTTCTGTGTAAAATTCTTTTTACAAATATCACAAGTATTCATGGTGGTATAACCTCTCTCAATCTCCTGAAATTATTTATATGAATTAGAATTAAAACACAAAATCTTTGATAAAAGCTGAAGAGATGTATATTCAAATGCGGAGTAGGTGGGAATTTGGAAATGATGGTCAGCAAAATATTTTTTAAATCAGTATTCAATAATATTAGAGAGTCGGTTTAAGATAGATTCCCTATACAGAGATGAATCATTATAAAAAATCCGCCATAAATATTGCTTTAGAAAGAGGGGAGGCGGGTGTGACACTTTTTGAAACCAAGTCAAAGGATGAAAAGGCGTAAAAAATTTAATTAATTGGCATACTAAAAATCAAATATCTACTTTGGATATAAAATATAGAATAGAGGAAGCAGGGGTTTAATGACTGTATGTTTAATGTTCAAGGAGTGGAGACCCTATGGCGACTGTCCATAGGGTCTTTGAATATCACCCTCTAGTATCGGAAATAACCAAATAACCAATGGGTTATACATCTACACTTATATACAATTAAAGATCAGATAACAGATCTAACTCTAACTATTTCTGAAGTAAAGCAGAGTATAAATACCTTATAATAGAAAGTAGATCTGTATATTGGATTTCTCTTTGTTCACTATGAATGTTAGTTGCTGACTGACAATGATTCAATTATCAACCTAAATCATAAACAATATTTAACTCTTGTTTGCAAATAAAACCGCGTAAAATCTCCGCCCATTTACTTAAAAATGATGCTCAACCTGGACTCCTCCCACTTTTAATCAGAAACTGGACAAGCAATTGTATTTGTTAAAAGGTTGTGATGTTATTTAAATAAAAAGGATTCTGACGGCAAATTGTTGTTTATAATTGAATACTAATACATTATATAAATATTCATAATGTATAAATATTAATTTGTTAATAAACAGGACAAAGGGGATCATTTTTTTTCGCGTATTTTCCGGAAAGGTGTGTGTTTCTTTAAGACTTTAAAATAGGAGAAGAACTCTAAAATTTTGCCATGACAGTTGCTCTAATATGGTACAATATAGAACGGCGGTAAAACTGCCGCTGCTGCCAAAACCGATAAATCCTGCGAATTGTTTTGCTTTTTCTCGCTAAATTACTCAAATTTGAATTATTAAAGACTATTTTCTAATAAAGTTAACCCTTTATTTGCTCTGGGCACTTTTAATATTTGGATTTTAATATTAAAAATGTGTAAGGTGAAAATATTATATGGATGTTTGTCTCCATTGATAAAAAATTTGGCGGTTTTTACTTTTTACACCCCGTTAAAGCAACTGCCATGCCAAATTTTAGAGTTTTACTCCTATTTTAAAGTCTTAAAACACCCACCTTTACGGAAAATACGCGAAAAAATGACACCCTTTGTCCTCATATATGTATTTTAATATAATGTAGCATCTCCAACAGGACAAATGTAAACTGGGCACCTAAGAAATTAAAGTACCTTTAATGAGTTTGAGTTTATTACACAATCAAAATTCCTCTTTAGATTTTTCTCTGTTCACTATGAATGTTAGTTACTGTCTGACAATGGTACAATTATCAACCTAAAAAGTAAACAAAAGTTAACTCTTGTTTTATATAAAATAAAATTCCGCTCATTTACTTAAATATAATACTCAAAGTGGACTCCTCCCACTTTAAATCAGAAACTGGACAAACAATAGTTTTTGCTAAAAGGTTGTAATGTTATTTTTTATGAGAACTTTTTTGAAAGCAATTTTACCCCACTTATAGTTATCAGAATTTAATGATTAATGGCTTATTTTCTTCGTTTTTTAAGGCAATTAATAGAACAACAAAAAAATATTTCAGTTTTTATTTAAAAAGTACAGCAAAATCTAAAATTCAAAACTTAGGTGTCAACATCAGAAAATGGTTTTAGCGCATTTTTCTTATGCTCAAATAATCAACCTTTTGCAAGAATGGCTGCTAAACACTTCAAAGTTGAGATAGAGAGCTAAAAATGTATACAGATACTATTAGGGACATGTACTAGAACATATCAAAGTTTGAAGGTCATATCTCAACCAGGGAGGGAGTACTGGCCCCCCAAAGTCGACTACAGAAAATTCATTTTTTTAAGAAAAATGCGCTAAAACCATTTTTATATGTTGACACCTAAGTTTTGAAATTTAGATTTTACTGTACTTTTTAAATGAAAACTGAAATATTTTTTTGTTGTTCTACTAATTGCCTTCAAAAACGAAAAAAAATAAGCCATTAATCATTAAATTCTGATAACTATAAGTGGGGTAAAATAGCTTTCAAAAAAGTTCTCATAAAAAAAACACTCTGTATAATGAATAAAGATTCTGACGGCAAATTATTTTTTATCATATGTTATTTTGTCAACATATAAAATCAATGTAATTTAGCGGCTCAAACAGAATAAATGTGAACTTAATACAAACAGACGGTCAAAATTGGAGAAAGGCTTTGCACATAAAATATGATAAGAAATTAGAGTACCTTTCATGAGTTTATTCCACAATCAAATTTCCTCTGTGGATTTCTCTCTGTTCCCTGGAAATGTTAGTAACTGCCTGGCATTGATTCAATGAACAATCTAAAATAAAAACAATAGTTAACTCTTGTTTAATATTAAAACCTCACAAAATCTTCGCCCATTTACTTAATCAAGATGCTCAACGCGGACTCCTCCCACTAATACCTAATCAGAAACTGGACAAGCAAAGGGAGGGGGGGAAATGTGGTGACTCGTGCCACGACATACCAGCAATTTTATTTTGGGTGCTACTCCCTTAGTTTTAGAGATAATTGGGTGAAATCTTTTGGGCTGGGTCACTAATTACCCCGACTACTGGTATCTTTCAAAAAAAACGGCGGCGGGTCCGCCGCTCCCGCCGTTCGCCGCCATTTTCCGCCGCCGCCAAAAAAATTTTTTTTATTGCATTTCTCGCCGAATTAGGCAATTTGGAATCATTTGAGACCATGTTATTTTTTTCAAAAATTTTTCCCCTTATAACCAACCCTGCGGGGGGACAGTCATTTTTTTCAAATTCTCGTTTATTAAGGTATATCTTAAATTCAGTGCTTCTCCTGTGCTTTTAAAGATATTGAAACAAAATCTTTTGAGGTAGATCAGCAAAAAAATATTTGAATAAAAAATGGCGGCGGTACCACCGCTCTCGCCATCCACCGCCATTTTCCGCCGCCCACAGGACGGCTTGTAAGGGGAAAAATTTTTGAAAAAAATAATATGGTCTCAAATGATTCTAAATTGCCTAATTCGGCGAGAAATGCAATAAAAAAATTTTTGGCGGCGACGGCGGAAAATGGCGATGGATGGCGGGAGCGGCGGTACCGCCGCCATTTTTTATTCAAATATTTTTTACTGACCTACCTCAAAAGATTTTGTTTCAATATCTTTTAAAGCTTAGTAGAGGCACTGAATTTAAGATATACCTTGATAAACGAGAATTTGAAAAAAATGACTGTCCCCCCGCAGGGTTGGTTATAAGGGGAAAAATTTTTGAAAAAAATAACATGGTCTCAGATGATTCCAAATTGCCTATTTCGGCGAGAAATGCAATAAAAAAATTTTTGGCGGCGGCGGCGGAAAATGGCGGTGGACGGCGGGAGCGGCGGTACCGCCGCCATTTTTTATTTAAATATTTTTTACTGATCTACCTCAAAAGGTTTTGTCTCAATATCTTTAAAAGCTTAGTAGAGGCACTGAATTTAAGATATACCTTGATAAACGAGAATTTGAAAAAAATGACTGTCCCCCCGCAGGGTTGGTTATAAGGGGAAAAATTTTTGAAAAAAATAACATGGTCTCAAATGATTCCAAATTGCCTAATTCGGCGAGAAATGCAATAAATTTTTTTTTTTTGGCGGCGGCGGAAAATGGCGGCGAACGGCGGACCCGCCGCCGTTTTTTTTCAAAGATACCAGTAGTTGGGGTAATTAGTGACCCAGCCCAAAAGATTTCACCCAATTATCTCTAAAACTAAGGGAGTAGCACCCAAAATAAAATTGCTGGTATGTCGTGGCACGAGTCACCACATTTCCCACCCCCCCTTTATTTTTTGTTAAAAGGTGTGGGGTGTTATTTTTTAAATAAAGATTCAGGCGGCAAATTATCGTTTAGATAAATGAGAAACTTGAATAGGTTCAAGAAAAGATTTGGATTAATAAAAGTGACATGAAAAATTGTCATCTAAATTGAAAGGATATTACAGGTAAGTTTATTAAGGATTAAACTCTGTCCACAACCCCCCCCCCCCACCCCCACCCAAAGAAGCACTCCCCAAACTAAACCCTTTATAACCCCTAAAAAAATGTGCTAGCGCTTTACTTCTCACTATGGTTAAAAGCCCTTGGTTTTTATAAATAAGGTACAGCTTACCCGAGGGGTAAAACTTTTTGATGCGTCATTTAACCAATTAATGATAAAATAACACCCCCCCCCCCCCCACAAAAAAAGGCTTTTTATTATCTGTGAAGATTTACAGCCCTTTCCTTATAAATATAAGGGGGGGGTGCGTAATGACATCTATTCTTAATCCGTGAGCAAAATGGTCTAAATATTGAGCTAGACCCTTCAAACTTGGTATATAAGCCTAGTCCTATAGGTATTACATCTAAATGGCAAAAAAATCCAAACATTTTTATTTTAAGGTTAGGTTAGGTAAGAAAAACCCTGCGGAAATGGGGTTTTTAGGCTTTTTTTGGTCTATTTTGATGTGGAAACTTGCCTTAAATTGTTTTTTCTTAGGGTTTTAACTTCAATACACTGTGTCTATTCATAAGGACATTATTTAAGAAGATTTAGCAAGTCAGGGACCGACCCCAGGGGGCTAGGTGGGTGGCCCGCAGGGGTTAAGTGCATTTTTTCCAATATATATGTTGTGATGCATCAAATTATAGGTTTTTTAGGTCAAAGAACTCAAATTCAGAGCTAAAATAAGCATAAGACCAATCTGAAGCTAACCCCAGCGGGCTAGGAGGGTTGCCCACAGGGCTTAAGTGCATTTTACCTAACCTAACCTAGAAACTTACTTATATTTTTACAGGTTTTTTCCTTGAATAAACTGTGTCTATTAATGAGGACTTTATTTAAGATGATCCAGCAAGTCTGGGACCGACCCCAGCGGGCTAGGTGGGTGGCCCGCAGGGGTTAAGTGCACTTTTTCCAATATATATCTTGTTATATATTAAAACATAGGTTTTTTAGGTCAAGAAAATCAAATTCAGAGCGAAAAATATTTTTAGACTAACCTGAAGCTAACCCCCCCCCCCCGGGCTAGGTTGGTTTTCTGCAGAGCTCAAGAGCATTTACCTAACCTAACCTAGAAACTTACTTATATTTTTACAGGTTTTTTTTCTAGAATCAACTTTGTCTATTAATGAGGACTTTATTTAAGATGATCCAGCAAGTCTGGGACCGACCCCAGCGGGCTAGGTGGGTAGCCCGCAGGGGTTAAATGCATTTTTTCTGAAAGTATGTGTTTTCATACATCAAATTATAGGTTTTTAGGTCAAGAAACTCAAATTTAAAGCTAATAAAAGCATCAGACTAATCTGAAGCTACCCCCAGCGGGCTAGGTGGGTTGCCTGCAAGTCTTAAGTCTAACCTAGAACCTTACTTATTTTTTTAGGGTTTTTTTTCTGGAATAAACTGTGTCTAATTATGAGAACATTATCTAAGATGATAAAGCAAGTTTGGGACAGACCCCAGCAGGCTAGGTGGGAGGCCCGCAGGGGTTATGTGCATTTTTAAAAAGTATGTGTTGTCATACATAAAATTACAGATTTTTTAGGTCTAGAAATTCAAATTTAGAGCTAATAATAGAATCAGACTAATCTGAAGCTAGCCCCTGCGGGCTAGGTGGGTTACCAAACCTAACCTAAATTCTTACTTTTTTAAAGGTTTTTTTTAATTGAATAAACTTTGTCTATTCATGAGAACATTATTTAAGATAATCCAGCATGTCGGGAACTGACCCAGGCGGGCTAGGTTTTACTTAGATACACAGTGTTAATTCATAAAGCCATCATTTAAATGATTCTTCATACAGGAGGCTGACACAAGGAGGCTAGAAGATTGGCCCGCAGGGGGTTAATTAAATTTTTTTAAAGTATGTACTGCATTATGCCAATTTTAGCTCTGACTTTGAGTTTCTTGCCCTTAAAAACCTATATTTTTATATATAACAAGATACATATTAGAAAATAATGCATTTAACCCCTGCGTGCCACCGACCTAGCCTGCTGGGGCTAGCTTTAGATTGGTCTTATGCTAATTCCAGCTCTGAATTTAAGTTACTTACCTAAAAAACTTATAATTTGATGTATCACAACGAAAAATGCACTTAACCCCTGCGGGCCAACCACCTAGCCCGCTGGGGTCGGTCCCCGACTAGCTGGATCATCTTAAATAAAGTCCTCATTAATAGATACAGTTTATTTAGGAAAAAAACCTGTAAAAATATAAGTAAGTTTCTAGGTTAGGTTAGGTAAATGCTCTTAAGCCCTGCAGAAAACCAACCTAGCCTAGGGGGGTTAGCTTCAGGTTAGTCTAATGCTAATTTTCGATCTGAATTTGAGTTTCTTGACCTAAAAAACCTATATTTTGATGTATCACAACATATATATTGAAAAAAATGCACTTAACCCCTGCGGGCCACCCACCTAGCCCGCTGGGGTTGGTCCCAGACTAGCTGGATCATCTTAAATAAAGTCCTCATTAATAGATATAACAAGATATATATAGGAAAAAATGCACTTAACCCATGCGGGCCACCAACCTAGCCTGCTGGGGCTAGCTTCAGATTAGTCTGATGCTTATTTTAGCTCTGAATTTAAGTTCCTTGACCTAAGAAACCTATAATTTGATGTATCACAACATATATATTGAGAAAAATGCACTTAACCCCTGCGGGCCACACACCTAGCCCGCTGGGGTTGGTCCCAGACTTGCTAAATTATCTTAAATAATGTCCTTATGAATAGACACAATGTATTGAAGTTAAAACCCTAAGAAAAAACAATTTAAGGCAAGTTTCCACATCAAAATAGACCAAAAAAAGCTTAAAAACCCCATTTCCTGCATTTTTCTGAATTTGAGTTTCTTGACCTAAAAAACCTATATTTTGATATATAACAAGATATATATTGGAAAAAATGCACTTAACCCCTGCGGGCCACCAACCTAGCCCCCTGGGGCTAGCTCAAATTAGTCTAATGCTTATTTCAGCTGTGAATGTGAGTTCCTTGACCTAAAAAACCTATAATTTGATGTATCACAACATATATATTGGGAAAAATGCACTTAACCCCTGCGGGCCACCCACCTAGCCCCCTGGGGTCGGTCCCTGACTTGCTAAATCATCTTAAATAATATCCATATGAATAGATAAAGTGTATTTAAGTTAAAACCATGAGAAAAAACAATTTAAGGCAAGTTTTCACATTAAAATAGACCTAAAAAAGCCTAAAAACCCCATTTCCGCAGGGTTTTTCTTACCTAACCTAACCTAAAAATAAAAAATTTTGATTTTTTTTGCCATTTAGATGTAATACCTATAGGACTAGGCTTATATACCAAGTTTGAAGGGTCTAGCTCAATATTTAGACCATTTTGCTCACGGATTAAGAATAGATGTCATTACGCACCCCCCCCCTTATGTTGTATGTTTAGCATTTTATATCAGAAAATAAAATAACATTTATAATTATCTGATAAAATTATTTACAACACTCTCATTCATTTACATTTCAATAGAGAGAGGATCAATATTGTCAGCTCTCATCTGGATAGAGAGTGGATCCTCTTCAAATATTTCTTCTTCTTTAATTTCTTCCTTCACAAAAACTTCTTCACATGTAATTAAACAAATAGATACAGAAGGTTGAACTAAATTATTACAACTTTTCATCATTTCTAAATGTCCAGGGGATTTTTTGTGTCTTGCTAACTCTGAACTAGAGACATAATGTTTGTCACAAAGTTTACATGAGTATGGCTTCTCACCAGTATGGATCCTTTTGTGGTTAGTCAAACTACTATTGCTGGTAAAAGACACTCCACATTGATCACATGAGAATGGTTTCTCTCCTGTATGGATCCTTTTGTGCATAGTCAAAGTACTACTAGTTGTAAATGTCTTTCTACATTGATCACATGAGAATAGCTTCTCACCAGTATGAACTCTTTTGTGTAAAGTCAAATGAATATTTTGATAAAAAGTCTTTCACATTGAAAACAGGAGTATGGTTTCTCACCACTATGGATTCTTTTGTGTTTAGTCAAATTACTGAGAATATGACTTTTCACATTGATCACATGAGAACGGTTTCTCCCCAGTATGAACTCTCCTATGAACAACCAAGCTATTTCTCTGTTTAAAATTTTTGTTACATATATCACAGGTATAATTCATGCTGGTATATCCTCTCTCAATCTCCTGAAATCATTTTTATGGATTATTATTACAACACAAAATATTTCCAGATTAATTTTTTTACAAAAGGTAAATCTAAAACTTCCATAGAATCCTTACAAACAAAAAAATCAGCAGTCTATCTTGAATATCAACTTGTATGTTCACATATACCTCGCTACCTTTCTTTTAAACAGACTGATTAATTTCTATGAGCATATATGTAGTCCACATATAAAAACAAAAGTTTATTTGTAAAACATTATGTTTCATGCATTAAGCAATCTTCAGTTACACTTAACTTTTGATGTCTTTTCACATTGATCATATATGTATTTTTCTGATTTAGAGGAGTGCAGAAGGAGGTTTTTTGGGGAATGGAAGTATTGCAAAATAAAGGGTGGTGAATACCCTTTACAGTGCAGATTGGTAAATTCTCCTAAATTAAAGAAGGTAAGAAAAAATTTGTTTCATGCATCACTTTATCTGTCAAAGAAAGATTTTTAAAAATTCTTAGTATTATGATTATAAAGGAAAAAGACCCCTCTTGAAGTCTTAACCCTTACAGATAGGACCTAAATTCCCACCTTGAAATACATATAGAGACGTATTTTTTTCTAGTGGTTTATATGCATTTTAGAGACCGCTAAATATTAAAACAGCTGTAGAGCGGCCAATTTTAAAACCAGTATAACCAAATTTTAGGTGGAACTTTTTTTTTAAAAACCCCAAAAAAAATACTTTTTCTGACCATCTCTGAAAAATGGCAAATAACAGAAACTGCTATTTTTGGCGGATACGGCGGTTGGCGACGCCAATCAATATTTTTATCTATTAATGATCTATTTATGATCACAATAAAAGACTACATTCAAAATTTGGCTGGTATAGAGCTGTTTTAAAATTCGGCAACTAGCAACTTAAAAACGGCAATACTACAGGTACAAAATAGAAAATCGGTCAAGGAGTGGTCGAACGGTCATGACCTTACTATTCACGGAAGTTCATTATTGCCCAAGGATTTACCAAAAATGTTTAAAGGTCTCTAACTGTAATAGAAGCCACAATATTCATATTATATGTCATTGTCTAGAGTATAAGACGGACAAAAAATCGGTCATAAAATAAGTCAGGGAGCGGTCAAACGATCATAACCTTATACACAAAAGTCATAATGTAGAAATTAAGATTTATTTAGAATTTTTTCTAATTTTGGTGCTACCTAACCGACTTTGACCGGACACCACGACCGACACAGACCAGATATTCTTATAAAATCAACTCTTGCTGACGTATAATTACTAAACTTAAAAAGTCATGAAGTCACAACTCTCCATCTTACCTACAAAAAAATGACGTTGAAAAAACTAGAGGGGGTGGGGGCTCTTAGTTAAGGCTCACACCACACCTCGATTTTGGCTTAATAAAGGTCTTAAAAATCGTAAGAGGGGTGTCTAAACTCTGTGCACGCTACTGGTTTATACATAGTTTAAACAGTGTTGAATTTCATATAGATCAGATAACACATCTAACTCCTTCTGTAGAAATAACTTAAAGCAAAAAAAAATATAAATACCTTATAATTTAAAGTAGATCTGTGTAATAGATTTCTCTCTGTTCTTTTCTCTGTAAATTTTAGTTGATGACTGACGTTGATTCTATTATAAACCTAAGAAATAATCAATAGTTAGCTCTCGTTTTATAGAAATAAAGCAAAACTAAATCTCCGCCTATTTACTTAATTATGATGCTCAACCTAGACTCCTCCTACTTATAATTAGAAGCTGAGTTAGGAAATGTTTCTGTGAAGGGGGATTATAAAAATAAATTCTGGCGGGAATTATTATCATATTATAGATTTGTACATTTGTTAGATAAGTTCTACCAAATAATGTAAATAATTTTGTAAAACTAAGATGGAAATATACGTTATTATTAAAAGGTTGTAAAATACAAATGTACCAGACATCAAACAAAAATAATGGTAAATAGTTATACAGTAATATTTAGGGAAAATTTCACACAGACAGATGGACAAAAAGGCGTTAGAAAATTTGAATTTTAGATTACATACAAAAAGATATTAATGATTAACTTCTATCAGGAGTAATGAGCATATAAATTACTAATTTAGAGGCGTGCAGAAGGGAGTTGTAGGGGGGTTAAATGGCAAAATTAGGGGTAGTGGACACCCCATACACCCTTTAAAACATTCCAGAGGGGAATCAAGGTAATTTTAAATAGTTAATAGATCAAATAACATATCTGGAATGACCTGTAGTGCAAAAAAACCTTTTTGTATATTGCAATTTCCTCTGTTAACTGTAAAACTTAGGTCCTGACTGACAATAATACAATTATCAACTTAAAAAGTAACAATATTTTGTTTTATTAAAATAAAACTGCACAAAATCTCCGCCCATTTACTTAATCAAGATGCTCAACGCCGACTCCTCCCACTTTTAATCAGAAACTGGATAAGCAATTATAATGAATAAAGATTCTGGCGGCAAATTATTATTTATCATGCATTATTTGATGATATAGATTTTTAAAATAATGTTATTTTGTAAACATATAAAATCAATGTAATTTAGCGGCACAAACAGAATAAATGTGAACTTAATACGGATTCATAGGTTCAAGAAAAGATTTGGATTAATAAAAGTGTCATGAAAAAGTATCATCTAAATTGAATGGATATTATAGGTAAGTTTGTCCCCCCCCCCCCCCCCAAGAAGCACTCTATAATATTTGGAATTAGATTTTATCTACCCTCCCTAAACTAAACCATTATAACCCTTAAAAAAATGTGCTAGCGCTTAGCTTCTCACTAAGGTTAAAAGCACTTTTTACAAACAAGGTACAGCTTACCCGAGGGGTAAAACTTTTTGATGTGTCATTTAACCAAATAATGATAAAATACAACCCCCCCCCCCCCCCCCCCCATTTAAAAAAGCTTCGACGTACTTTTCATTATCTGCAAGGATTTACAGCCCTTTACTTGGCTAAATATAAATATATTCAAAGATCTTGGAAACAGCTACAATTATTGGGGAAGTTATGCATTGGACAAAAAATTGCTTTTAAGCTATTAGGAAGGTAAAAGGAGTTGTTACTCTACCTCAGAGATATGACCCTCTATATTGGAATACAACCTTTAGTAATAAAATAAGGATGATAACATCCATAAAAGCAAAGTTCTAAATTCAAAAGAAAGGACAAACGAGCAATAACTTTTGTTAGTGTCAGAACAATAATTTGTAAGTACAAACAAAATTGGACATTTTGCTACAATATTGCTTAAATACAGGATGCAGTAGAGGACATACTTTAATTTTTTGGATTTGATTATAAAGATGTCTTGCTTACAATAATGAAATAATTTGTTATCCTAGGAATCACTAGTCCAAAAATACATCAAAAAAATATACAGAAATTTGTTGTCAAAAGTTAAAAATCAGCAAGTTTTCATTGGATACAAGGACTTTCTTTAAACGATTATAGAGTTACTGCCTATGCTTCCAAAATCATACGTAAAAATTACAGGAATTATCATGCAAAGTTAAAAATGACAATTCTAACATGTCTAAATTAAAGAGTTTACCATTACGGACGGATGTAAAGACTGGAGACCCTAATTATAGAAATATTTAGTAATAAAATGAATAACCTGTGTGTTTTTAAACAAAATTAGTAGAAAACTTCTTTCTTATTGATATCTATACGATGTGCATTTTATTTTGTCATAAATTAATCTGAAAATAATATATCTACATTAGACAATTATTTTATTTACACTACAAGATAAATAAACAAATTAATGATTTTCTTTATATTGGAAAACAATAATATCATTCATGTAAAATAAATACATTTAAACAGCAAGTTGTAAGTGAAATAAAATGGAGACAGATTTAATATGAAGATCCTGTAAAACCAAGTGTAAAGTAAGTATGTTTAGAATTTAGACACACCATAAAACTTTAATATTCACATATTAATTGAAATAATCACAATAGCTAGGTACCTATTTATAAATGAATAAAAAATTGCAACAAATAAAGATAAAATGCAGATTTTTAATGTGAAAAATAAGATTTTTATTTTTATTTAAATTGAGCATTAATCCTGTCTCTCTAAATAAATATTTGTATTCTATGACAATTAAAGGTTTATATTTTATGATGAACAATATCAATAGTGTAAATTCTATCTTCATCATAATTCTGTTCACAAGAAAGAGGATCTTCTATTTCTTGTTTAATATTTTCTTAAATATTGTCAGCTCTCATCTGGATAGAGAGAGGATATTCATCAAATATTTCTTCTACTTTAATTTCTTCTTTAACATCAATTTCTTCACATTTTATGAAACTAATAGATACAGAAGGTGGACCTGTATTATTATAGCTTTTCCTCATTTCTAAATGTTCAGGGGATTTTTTATGTTTTGATAACGCTGAACTAGAGATATAATGTTTGTTACAAAGTTGACATGAGTATGGCTTCTCTCCCGTATGGATCCTTTTATGGACCGTCAAATCACTATTTTTCAGAAATCTTTTTTCACATTGATTACATGAAAATGGTTTCTCACCCGTATGGATCCTTTTGTGTATAGTCAAATCACCAATATGAGAAAATGTCTTTTCACATTGATGACATGAGTATGGTTTCTCTCCTGTATGAATTTTTCTATGTGTCATCAAACTACTATTCTGAGAAAAGGTCTTCTCACATTGATCACATGAGTATGGTCTCTCACCAGTATGTACCCTCCTATGAACAACCAAGTGAGATTTCTGTGTAAAATTCTTGTTGCAGATATCACAAGTATTCATGCTGGTATATCCTCTCACAATCTCCTAAATAAATTAAGATATTAAAACACAAAAAAAATTAGCAATTAAAAACTACAACAAAAATGATAATTCCATAGAAGCAAAGCAAGAAAAAACAGACGTCCAAACGAACAATAAGAATTGTAAAAGTCATATCTAATTCTGATATGCCTAAATTTACGGTAAGAGCTATTGTTATAGACATACAGACATATGTAAGAAAGTAGAAGGAAAGGAATAAACAAGGATGTTAACATTTATAAAAGCAAAGCTGACAAACAGAGGTTGATACGGTTTTATTACCCCCCCATCTTTGGGTTATATAACCCAACCACCCCCCCCCCCCCTTCTCTCCATATTTAGTTTTTATATTTATTTTTTATAATATTTAGCAACTCCTCCTACTTTAACTGTTCTAAATTAATGATAAATGGGCGGAGTTAGAATTTGATATTTGAGGCAGGGGAGTAAAATGAGGGGTTTCAAAGTTTGAGGTTAGCACCCCTTTATCCCCATCCAGGAAGTATATTAGTTAGGTCGGTAAATATAAATAAATATATAGAACTGGAAATAAATTGTTATTGTAGAATAAAAACATTGATGACAATATCTATAAAAGCCAAGCTCAAATAAACCAGACAAGCAGAAATATCCAGGGATCTGAAGGAACAAGACAATGGCCAATAAATTGATATTCATTCCCTATGATGATGCACGTAATTACCCCCTCTGTAGATCAAAATTAGTGGTTGAAACATAACAACACTCAATTTAATGAACCAACCAATCAAAATTCACTATTGTCCCCAAAGTTGTTAAGCAAACAAAGAACAAAAGGTTATTATAAACCTCTAAGAAAAATCTGCAATCTATCTTTGATAAAAGCTGAGAAGATGCATATTTCTCATAAAAATTTAAAACAGAGCAGTTCAGACTAAGAGATATAAGTTTTCCGGAATTTTAATGTAGGGAGTAGATTTGAAATCTGCATCAAATTTTAAGGATTTTTTATAAAATTCGTGTTTTGTAAAATTCTTTATCTAAAAGCGAAAATACATTTTAAGTTAATTAATTTTGACCAATAGGATAGGTGGATTTTAAACTACCTGCGCTCTAATTGGTTGAATGATGTACGACATCGAATCAGAGTGCAGATTTTTTAAATCCACCAATCACAGATGCCAAAATTAATTAACTTAATTTGTATTTCTGCTTTTAGATAAAGAATTTTACAAAAAACGAATTTATAAAAAATCCTTAAAATTTGATGCAGATTTCAAATCTACTCCCTACATTACAATTCCGGAAAACTTTTATCTCTTAGTACAGACAGACCAACACATCAAGTGATATATAGAGTAGGTGCGATATTAGGTAATTGACAGCGAATTTTTACAAACATTAATAAAACAAGAATGACATCATTCATAAAGGCGAAGCTCTGAAATGGTAGAACAAATGTTAATACATAATGGACGTCAGAACTGAATAAGCCGAATATAAATGTATAAGTATAAACAAAATTGTAATTACAAGATAAGATCTTGATTATAGAGATGCTTCCTTATAACATTGTACTTAGTTGTAACAGGAATCAGTATTCCAAAAATCCAATGAATATGATAATTATCAGACATAAATTTTTTAGAATGATTATATAGTTGCTACGCTTTCTAAATTGTACCTAACTTCTAAGGAATAACCATGAAAAGTTTGAAAACGATAGGACAATTCTAACATAACAAAATTGATTAAAAGAGCTTACCATTCCGGACAGAGGTATGGACGGATCGACCGTAAATATAGAAAATCTTTGCAGTTATAATAATAATATAATTATAAATACCTCTGTTTACTGTGATTGTTACTTGCTGACTGTTGTTGATTCAATTATAAACCTAAATCATAAACATAGTTAACACTTGTTATATAAAATAAAGTCTCCGCCCATTTACTTAAATATGATGCTCAACGCGGACTCCTCCCACTTTTAATGAGAAACTGAACAAGCAAATATGATATGGTGTTATTTTTAATAAAAATAATGGCGGCAAATTCAGGGAGGGAGGAGACATTGAGCTGATAATTACGCTAGTCCTCAAGGTTTTATATTTACGTTTTCTTATGCTTTTGACCAACAACTTTGGGGACTATTATAAATGCATTCCGATTGGTGCATCAATAAAGCAAAGCTCTGAAACGGTAGGACAAACGAAACTTGTAGAAAGTCAGAACTGAATAACAGAAAAAAATGTATAAAAGTAGGTAAAATTTTGTCTAAGAGCAGTTTGACCACCTTGGATATTTTATACTTAATTATGCGTCATATTGATGGGAATGTTGACAAGAAGTTTCAGTCTTTATAGGAGACAAGAAATTCACGTTTCCTCAAAACGCTTCAGAGGGACATTTCAAATTATAGGGAATATAACTATTATATATAGACGGATTGATGTTCTAGCCCTTCTATAGTAACAGTTCAGATTTTATTGTTTACTCACTTAGCCAGACATACCAATAACAGGACGTCCGTAGTGCCATAGATTGGTTAGAAGATTTTAAAACTAAAAGATCCATCCCTTATTCCTACTATAGCCAAAGTAAAGAAACTTTTCCTAACTTACTTCTAGACATTGGAACGGACGTACCAACATACGCATGTCAAGATTATTAAAAAGAATAACATGTGTTTTTGTAAATAAAATTATTTTAAAACTTTTTTCTTTTTGACATCTATACGCTGTGAGTGTTCATTTTTATTTGTTATAAATTAATCTGAAAATAATATATATACATTAAACAAATATTTTATTTACACTACAAGATAAATAAACAAATTAATGATGTTTCTTTATACTGGAAAACAATAATATCAATCATGTAAAAAAATCATTTAAACATCAAGTTGTATGTGAAATAAAATGGAGACAGGTTTAATGTGGAGATAATGTAAAACCAAGTGTAAAGTAAGTATATTTACAATTTAGAAACGCCATAGAAAAATTAAATATTTACACACTAATTAAAATAAACACAGTATCTTAGACGTTGTTCAGTTTTTTGACAAAGATTAATAATAAGCATTTGTATCTTCTATATTTCTATTTTATGATGAACAATATCAATTCTATCTTTATCATAATTCTGTTGACAAGAAAGAGGATCTTCTATTTCTTGTTTAATATTTTCCTCAATATTGTCAGCTCTCATCTGGAAAGAGAGAGGATCTTCATCAAATATTTCTTCTTCTTTAATTTCTTCTTTAACATCAACTTCTTCACATTTAATGAAACTAATAGATACAGAAGTTGGAACTGTATTATTACAGGCTTTCATAATTTCTAAATGTCCAGGGGATTTTTTATGTCTTGTGAACTCTGAACTAAAGGTATAATGTTTGTCACAAAGTTTACATGAGTATGGCTTCTCCCCAGTATGAATCCTTTTGTGTCGAATCAAAGCACTATTCTGAGAGAAAGTCTTTTCACAACGATCACACGAATATGGTTTCTCACCCGTATGAACCCTCCTATGGACAGTCAATTCACCACATTGTTTTCTTTTTACATTTTACATGTAATACTTAGAATTTTGAAACAGCTTAGAAAAATTAAATATTAACATATTAATTGAAATAAACAAAAAGCTTGAAAGTTGATTAGATGTTTGACAAAAATCATCAAAATAAAGATTCAGTATCAATTCTATCTTCATCATAATTTTATTCACAAGAAAGAGGATCTTCTATTTCATGTTTAATATTTTCTTAAATATTGTCAGCTCTCATCTGGATAGAGAGAGGATCTTCATCAAATATTTCTTCTTTAACATCAACTTCTTCACATTTAATTAAACTAATAGATACAGAGGATGGAACTGTATTATTACAGCTTTTCATCACTTCTAAATGTCCAGGAGATTTATTATGTCTTGTTAACAAAGAACTAGAGCGATAATGTTTGTCACAAAGTTCACATGAGTATGGTTTCACACCAGTATGAATTCTTTTATGGGCAGTCAAAGTACTAATTTGAGAAAATGTCTTTTCACATTCATCACATGAGTATGGTTTCTCACCTGAATGGATCCTTTTGTGTACAGTTAATTCACTACTTTGTCTGAATGCCTTTTCACATTGATCACATGAGAAAGGCTTCTCACCAGTATGGATCCTTTTGTGTTGAATAAAAGCACTTTTATCAGAGAAAGTCTTTCCACATACATCACATGAGAATGGCTTCTCTCCAGTATGAGTTCTTTTATGATTAGTCAAAATACTATTCTGAGCAAATGTCTTTTCACATTGATCACATGAGTAAGGTTTCTCGCCAGTGTGGGTTCGTTTGTGTCTATTCAAAACACCATTCTCAGAGAAAGACTTTTCACAATGATCACATGAGTATGGCTTCTCTCTCGTATGAACCCTCATATGAACAACCAATTTAGATTTCTGTTTAAAATTCTTGTTACAAATATCACAGGTATTCATCCTGGTATATCCTCTCTCAATCTCCTAAATAAATTGAGATATTGAAACAAATAAAAATTGTAGCAATCAAAAACTACAACAAAGATAATAATTTCATAGAAGCAAAGCAAGAAAAAAAATAGACGGCCAAACAAACAATAAAAAGTGTAAAAGTCATATCTAATTCTGATATGCCTTAATTTACTATAAGAGCTATTGTTATAGACATACAGACAAAAGTAGAAGGAAAGTAATAAACAAGGATGTTAACATTTATAAAAGCAAAGCTGACAAACAGAGGTTGATTGGTCTTATTATCCCCCCTCCCCCCATCTTTAGGTTATACAACTTAACCTCTCCCCCCATCCCCCAGTTTTCATTTATACTGTTTAAAGGACATACTTACAACTTTAGGACTTGATTATAGAGATTCTTCCTTATAACATTGTACTTTGTTGTAATAGGAATCAGTATTCCAAAAATTCAGATGTATAGGACAATCATATCACATAAAAATATGTTTTGAAAAAGGTTAAAAATGAACTTGTGGAAATTCTGGTATCGATTATATTATCATTATCTGGTTATTATTGCTATGCTTTCTAAATTGTACCTAACTACTAAGGTATCACCATAAATAGTTTGAATTCTATAGGACAATTCTAACATTACTAAATTATAGAAAAGAATTGAATAGCATTAGAAAGTGAATTTTAAGATATATTGTCTATCGCCACAAAAAAAATCTGCAATAAATTTATCTTTTAGAAATTTAGAATACCCCAGAGCATTACCAACAGACCAAAGGGCCATGTAAATTATATATTTGATGATCATTGAAACAGGGAATCATTCTTTACAAAAACAACAGTCTATATTGAATTGTATCTGAGAAATTCACATTTCCCCCCACTCCATTTTTATCTAACAGAAAGATGGACGAAAAGACGTTGAAATTAAGTTATTGAGTAATTAGCTTGGTAGACTAAAAATCAAATAAGGCATAAATTGTTAAAAAGGGATATATTTTTTGCAATATTTGATAATAGTTTAACTAATGCAGAGTTTCATATAAAATAGTAAAAGAATAGAGGGGGCAAGGGTTAAATAAATATAAGTTTTATTTTTAGGGCGGGAACCCATGCTGACTCTCAATTGGGACTTTAAAAATGAATCTGAAATCTGAAAACAGCTAAGTCGCCACAAAAGAGGAGAAATCAATTTGCTATCAGAATAAAGAGGTGCCAACCAATGGGTTATACATCTATACTTATATACAATTGAAGATCAGATAACAGATCTAACTCTAACTATTTCTGAAGTAAAGCAATATATAAATACCTTATAATATAAAGTAGATCTGTAAGATGGATTTCTCTCTGGTCAATGTTAATGTTAGTTACTGACTGACAATGATACTTTTGTCAACCAAAATCATAAAAAATAGTTAACTCATGTTTTGATAAAATCAAAGTGCAACACAATTTCCGCCTATTTATTTAAAAATGATGCTCAACATGGAATCCTCCCACTTTTAATCAAAAACTGGACAAGCTATTTTTTTGTTAAAAGGTTGTTATGTATATTAAAAATGAATAAAGATTCTGGCGACAAATTATTATTGATTATTCAGTATTACATGAAGCTACTCTATAATTCCAAATGTCCGTCTGTTTAGATAGAAAATTGGCAAGAAACATATGTAAAATTATGAAGGTATAAATGCTTGTGTTAGATGTATTTATGGCAGTTACTTTAAGCATGACTGTATTTTTTGGCATAAATTTTAACATTTTGACAAAAAAACCATCTTGCTGTATTTTACTGGTTGTAGAAGCGACATCATATAAAATTTGTGTAATGTAGCGGATCAAACAGGACAAATGTAATGTAGTCTGTACGTACAAACCAACGGACAACAATATTGTAGATTTGCTTTGCAATTAAAACTTAATAAAAGAAATTAAAGTACCTTTCATCAGTTTATTCCACAATCAAAATTCCTCTGCAGATTTCTCTCTGTTCACTGTGAATGTTAGTTGCAGACTGACATGATTCTATTATCAACCTAAAATATAAACAATAGTTTATTCTTGTTTAAAGCTAAACCAAATCTCCGCCCATTTACTTAATAATGATGCTCAACGCAGACTCCTCCCACTAATACCTAATAAAAACTAGATAGGCAAATTTATTTTATTTATAAAGGTTGTGGGGTGTTATCTTAATTAATTAAAGACTTAGATAAAATCTTGAATAACCTGTATTTGTAAGTTAGAGAAAAACTCTTTCATTAATATCTATACTTTGTGCATTTTTGTGTTTGTTTTGAATTAATCTGAAAATAATATATTTACATTAGATAATTATTTTATTTACACTACAAGATAAATAAACAAATTAAAGATTTTCTTATTAATAATTTTTCCCCCGTATGGACTCTTTTATGTTTAGTCAAATCACCTTTATGAGAATATGTCTTTTTACATTGATCACAGGAGTATGGCTTCTCCCCTGTATGTATCCTTTTGTGTTTAAACAAAACACTAAAATGAGAAAATGACTTTTCACATTGATCACATGAGTATGGTTTATCTCCCGTATGAATCCTTTTATGTTCAGTCAAGTTACCACCAGTTGCAAAGGTCTTCTCACATTGATCACATGAGTATGGTTTATCACCAGTATGGATCCTTTTGTGTCTAGTCAAACCACTATTTTGAAAAAATGTCTTTCCACAATGATCACACGAGTATGGCTTCTCACTAGTATGTAACCTTTTGTGCTTAGTCAAATCACAATTCTGAGAAAACGACTTTTCACATTGATTACATGAGTATGGCTTCTCACCAGTATGAACCCTTCTATGAACAACAAAGTGAGATTTATGTTTAAAATTCTTATTACAAATATCACAGGTATTCATTCTGGTATATCCTCTCTCAATCTCCTGAAATTATTTTTATGAATTATTATTACAACACAAAATATTTCCAAATTAAATTTTTTTACATATAATCCTTACAAACAAAAAATCAGCAGTCTATCTTGAATATCAACTTGTATGTTCACATCTACCCCACTACCTTTCTTTTAAACAGACTAATAAATTTCTATGAGCATATATGTACAGTGTGTTTTTTTATGAGAACTTTTTTGAAAGCAATTTTACCCCACTTATAGTTATCAGAATTTAATGATTAATGGCTTATTTTCTTTGTTTTTTAAGGCAATTAATAGAACAACAAAAAAATATTTCAGTTTTTATTTAAAAAGTACAGTAAAATCTAAAATTAAAATAAAATGGATTTTCTGTAGTCAACTTTGGGGGGCCAGTACTCCCTCCCTGGTTGTGATATGACCTTCAAACTGTGATATGTTCTAGTACATGTCCCTAATAGTATCTGTATACATTTTTAGCTCTATATCTCAACTTTGAAGTGTTTAGCAGCCATTCTTGCAAAAGGTTGATTATTTGAGCATAAGAAAAATGCGCTAAAACCATTTTTAGATGTTGACACCTAAGTTTTGAATTTTAGATTTTACTGTACTTTTTAAATAAAAACTGAAATATTTTTTTGTTGTTCTATTAATTGCCTTAAAAAACGAAGAAAATAAGCCATTAATCATTAAATTCTGATAACTATAAGTGGGGTAAAATTGCTTTCAAAAAAGTTCTCATAAAAAAAAACACACTGTATATTTCTGATTTAGAGGAGTGCAGTAGGGGGGGTTGTTGGAGGAATGGGAACGGCTGTAATTTTCCTAATTTTGAATTTTAATTTTGAAACAATGTTTTTGCAGAAAATGTTTATCATTATGTAAATTTTATATTATAAGTATCAAAATATGAATTTCAGCGGCCGCAGCTGAACTTGGCAGCTGCCTGCAGCCGCGGTCGGCGGTAAAACGGTGGCGGCCTTTTATGAAATTTTAATACGTATTTGAAGTATCTCAGTCCAAAAATGCGGCCAAAGGAACCTTTTAAAGATTTCTGGAGACCTAGAGGATCAGGACCTGCAGGATATTTTAGTATTTTGGTACGATAAAATGCTTTGTTTAAGTAAAAAAAAATATTTTTGCTCTAACTGGATGACCCTGCCAGGTTTGCTGGCATCCTGTGCCCGCCAGGATGAAGATATTCTAAAAAATTCCAACTCTCAGTTATGTGTCATACCCATACATAAAAAGTCACGCAGTTGGGCTCTTTATCTTTCACACACAGAAATGAAATGGAAAAAAACGAAGGGGGGGGGGGTTAAGGGTTAGGGAGGTAAGAAAAAAATTGTTTGTTTCATGCATCACTTTTTCTGTCAAAACACGATTTTTCAAAATTCTTAGTATTATGAATATATAAAGGAAAAAGACCCCTCTTGAAGTGTGCATTAAAAAAACCTTAAGGCTCACACCCCCTCGATTTTGGCTTAATAAAGGTGTCAAAAATCGTAAGAGGGGTGTCAAAACTCTGTGCACGCTATGGTTCACATAGATCAGATAACAGACCTAACCCTATCTCCCTCTGTAGAAATAAATTAAAGCACAAAAAAATATAAATACCTTACAATTGAAAGTAGATCTGTGAATGTTAGTTGCTGACTGACGTTGATTCTATTATAAGCCTAAAACATAAACAATAGGTAGTTCTTGTTTTATAGAAATAATGCAAAACTAAATCTCCGCCCATTTACTTAATTCTGATGCTCAACCTAGACTCCTCCTACTTATAATTAGAAGCTGAGTTAGAACATGTTTCTGTAAAGGGGGATTATAATGAATAAAGATTCTGGCGGGAGTTATATCATTCTGTAAATCTGTCCACGTAGTTTTTAACGACCAATTTAGCCTAATTGTTTGATATTTATTATAATTCAAAATTATGCTTGCAATCATTTACTGAACACAAATTAGACGTAATATAAAATCTGCCTGATAAAAGTTTATTTTTTCTTTTGTTTATCTTCGCGGCTAACCACTATTAAACATATTTGAAGAAAAAAAACTTTAAAGGTTCACTACTCCAAGTACCTAAATTCGGCATATGCACTTCATGCAACTATCTCTTTGATAAAAGCTTTTAAAAAGAGAATATGTGACTGCAATTAGTAAACAGAGGTTCATATGGCTTAAATAACCTCCAATGTTTTAATTAAATAGATACCTTGTGACATAAAATAGATCTGTTTAATGGATCTCTCTCTGTTCACTGTAAAAGTTAGTTGCTGACTGACGTTGATTCTATTTTAAACCTAAAATATAAACAATAGTTATGTGGTATCCGCCTAGGGTAAATGGCAGACACCAGAGTTCGAATAAAGACTACGGCAGTGTGAACAGACGTGGACACCTATACTATAGAGAAGCTACGCTTCTCTAGCAATCACTAAATAATAAACATAGTCTATTCAGTTGTTTCTTTATTGCAGGTCTAAGGATAACTAAACTTGTACAACATAATATAAATACATATGGATTAGGAATAAAGATAGTTAAAGATAAATCATACAGTAAAACATAGATAATTGCAATGGTTAGGTAGATGGCTATCCCTGTCTGGGGCAGGCAGGATAGCCCATGGAACAGCACAATAGATAGATAAGCATAGAGGGGTTGAGTGGTAGGTCTGGGTACTAAAGAGGGAAGGTTTGATGATTACTTGTGACAACAACAGTCTGTGTGGGGGTGATTCTATCAGGTGAGGGAAGGCTTAGATCCTTTATCCTCAGGGTTGAGGTGGTGCTGATAACTTGGTGGTTGAAGGGGAAGGTTCCGGTGCTTAACCCATTAATATCCACCCCAAGAATTACTTGAAAATTAAAACTTTTTCAGACATACTCTACTTACTATGGATGGTTTGCATGCAAATCATAAGAAATTTTTTTATTATGACCACTATGACAGAAAATATGACCACGTCAATAAATTGACGTTTGGCCACTCCCTACTCCATTATCAGATGATAGGAAATAACGGATCAGTAATATTTGACATAATATCATTTCACATAAATTCATTTCACATAAAACACTTGACATAAAATCATTTCACATAAAGGTACATTTGACATAAAAACATTTGACATAAAGGTACATTTGCCATAAAGGTACACTTCACATAAAAACGTTTCACATAAAGGTACATTTGCCATAAAGGTACATTTGACATAAAGGTACATTTGGCATAAAGGTACATTTGACATAAAGGTACATTTGACATAAAGGTACATTTGACATAAAGGTACATTTGACATAAAGGTACTTTTCACATAAAGGTACATTTGACATAAAGGTACATTTCACATAAAGGTACATTTCATATAAAACTTTGGGTACAAGTATAAATTTTTGGTACCAGTAAAAAACTTTGGGTACCAGTATGAAACTTTGGGTATCAGTAAATAACTTTGGGTACCAGTATAAAACTTTAGGTACCAGTATAAAACTTTAAGCACCAGTATAAAACTTTGGGTACCAGAATGAAATTATAAAAAACATGATTTTATGCCAAGTGTAGTTTTATATGAAATGTACTTTTATGTCAAGTTTACTTTTATTTGAAGAGTACCTTTATGTCAAGTTTACTTTTTTTTGAAGAGTACCTTTATGTTAAATGTATCTTTATGTCAAGTGTACCTTTATTTTTATGTGAAGTGTATCTTTACGCCAAATATGCCTTTATGTCAAATGTACCTTTATGTCAAATGTATCTTAGGTGAAATGTATCTTTATGTGAAGTAAATCTTTATGTGAAATGTACCTATATGCCAAGTGTACCTTTATGTGAAATGTACCTTTATGTGAAGTGTACCTTTATGTGAAGTGTACCTTTATGTGAAATGTACCTTTTTGCCAAATGTACCTTTATGTAAAATGTATCTTAGGTGAAATGTACCTTTATGTGAAGTGTACCTTTATGTGAAGTGTACCTTTATGTGAAATGTACCTTTATGTCAAATGTACCTTTATGTCAAACGTACCTTTATGACAAATAAACCTTTATGTGAAATGTACCTTTATGTCAAACGTACCTTTATGACAAATGTACCTTTATGTGAAGTGTACCTTTATGTGAAATGAGTTTATGTGAAACGTTTTTATGTGAAGTGTACCTTTATGTCAAATGAGTTTATGTCAAATGATACTTTATGTGAAATGTTTTATGTGAAATGAATTTATGTGAAGTGATTTTATGCCAAATATTACTGATCCGGAAATAACACATTGACTACTAAAATTGATAACAAAAACGTTATTTATGTTTCTTAATTCATAGTAAAAGATATTTACTTATATTTCTGATGGTACAAAATAAGAAAATGGTTTTAAAAAAAAACATTTCTTTTTTAATTGTATAGCTTAGTAACAAATAAAACAGGGAAGGGGGTCTTTTTTATTACACCACTCCCAAAAGTATTTTAACAAAATTTTCTTAGTTGTTGGCTTTACAACTTTGGGGACTTTTATCTAATTTTGATTGGTTGGTTCATTAAGTTAAGTTTCCAAACATTTTAACCGCTAATTGTACTCTAAACTTCAGGGTTGGACATCTATTTATCGGCCATTGGCATATCCCTTGAGACCCTAGCAAATATAAGCTAGAAAAAAATGTATAACATCATCAGGAATTAGGGAACAATTACACCTTTTTTCTTTTCAGTGTATCTTATGTTTATTTTATGTACAATTTTCCTATCTATTTGCCTAATAAAATTAATCTATAAATAACTGTATTTACTACTAAAAATTTACAAATTAGTAAAGCTCTGCATTTTCTTTTCTCCTTATTCCATTTATCAATTACAGAACACAGCCTAAATCCTTTTCTATGCACGGTTTAACAAATGCGCGAGAGAAATTACCATACCTTATACCTAACAGTAATTTCAACCAATCACAAATAAGATTTATGCCCCACCCTAATTTTATATCTTGTTTTCCCCTTACTTTCAAGATAATGAGTTGTTAAGATGTCAAATGGCGCGCATTTCCGGTCAATTTGTTTTTTCAGGTTATATACATATACAACACCCCCTTTTTTCTTGACCATCGAGTTTTTAAGAGTTAATTCTTTTTTAAATTCCCGCCCCCCAACATCCTACACCCAATTAATTTATCATTCATATCTCTGTTGTAAAACAATATCTTGACTTGCTTGACCATCCCCATTTCCTGTTTATCTAGGGATAAAGAGATATCTATTTTAGATAAAAATCATTTATTCTGAAAATCATTGACATGAAGCTTAGTATAGTATAAAATAAGATATTATTGTATTGTATATTCAAATTTGTACACTTAAGAAGTGTTAGAATTTAAAAAACAATTTTTAAGTCCATATAAAGAAGTTTTTTACTACTTTCTTAGAAATACTCTAATTATATAAATGTTTAGTTCTTTATAATAGTCTAATTATGTTCTTAAAAAATAAATTTAATTTCAAGAGTATATGTCATTTTGATTTAACTATCCCTTTTTCTAATTTAGCATTATAAATATCTAACCCTCCTATTTTTTATTACTGACGAAGCGAAGCTACTATATAAATAGTAACACAGCTGCTCTATAATTTGATATGTTCGCTAGTACATCATTCAGTAACTGAATATGGGAAAGGTGAATTTCTCTCAGCAAGTAGGCTCGTGAATTTTTGGTGAATATCCAGTATGTATTTTACTTAGTCTCTCTGTCTGTAGGTCATGCTATAAAAGATACAAATCAATAATTAATTATATGTTTTGTAATTTTCTATATATATATATTTTCTCTCTCTCTTTTTTTTCTTCAAATTTTCTCCCACTCATTTTATGTACATTGAACATCAGAAATTATTTCACATTGTCTGTTTGTCAATATTTGATTTTTATGCCTCGCTGCTTATGAATGTTGTCATCCTTGTTCTCTTCTTTAGCCCTCTTCTTCCTACAATTTTACAATTGAAAGTTCGATTTTTAAAACAAACTTATTCTTTTGATGGTGAAGTATTTTAAAGAACAAAATAGTAAAAATTATATATCTATATATTTATTTTAATGTAAATGCATTAAAGAATATTTTTTAGATGAAATTATTTTGAAAATATGAGTTACCAGTTTAAAAATGATAAATATTTAAGGACTGACCAAACACCCCAAACATGATTTTAGGGCATAATTTCTAGGGGATTTATACATTCATTATGCATATTACTACAATAAATACTATGGGGGAATCTTCAGCCATACGTAATGATACTTACGTAACTTTTTCAAGCACTTTTCTCTCCGTGAAATTTTAAGAATCTCTTACAATTTTTATGCAAAGCTAAAAATTTGGATTATTGATTAACACAACATTCAATAAAATTTGTAAAAACACCATATCTTTTGGTTGATTTATAACTATAAAAATTATTACCCTCTCAATTTTTAATTTTTGATTAAGCCCTACATTAAAGCTTTAAAATTTTAATTAGTTTTTTAATGTTTTAATATTTTTAATTTCTAAAATTAAAGTGATAGCAATAATCTTTCAACATCTATTCTTATTTTTTAGATTTATCATCCCTGTCAGTTTTTAGAGCCCTCTAAATAGAGGCTACTTTAACGTAGTTATATTGACGTGTGGGTACGAATGGGTTAAGATGGGAGAGGGAGGGGTAACACCCCACCCCTCCATTTGCAGGACAACTGAGAGATGAAATCAATACCGTTATCTGACATATTTTCAGGTGGCTTTACAATTGTAGAATAACAGGATTTAGCTGGGTGCGTAGCATCACTATAATGTCTTGGTTTCTGCATGGTCCAGAGTTGCCGCATACCACAGTTACTCATGTTTATTAATAAAGCTAAACAAAATCTCCGCCCATTTACTCAATGCGATCGGGCTCCTCCTATTTTCAATCAGAACATAGACGGATAAACGTTTATTCTAAATAAATATTCTGGCGGGAAATTATTCTTTATCTTTATTGTATTTAATTATACCTTCGCCATTACCTTAAATATGATGCTCCTACTTTTAAAAACTGAACAAGCAAATTGTGTTATTTTAATTAATGGCGGGAAATTGTTGTTTATTTATATTACATAGGCATTGGTAATAATGATGATGAATTACGCCCCTAAATTTTAATGGAAAAGGAGGGAGGAGGGGGGGTAAAAACTTAATTTTTATCGTTAAATCCTAATTGTTTTCGGGGAAGGGTAATCTACCTTTTTAATGCTCCTGGGAGTGAGTTGTTACTCTAACTAAGAGATATAATTCTCTTCATTTCCTCTCTCAGGGTAAAACCTTCAGTAATAAAAAAAGTTAATAACCTGTGTGCTTGTAAACAAAATTAGTAGAAAACTTCATTCTTGTTGATATCTACACTCTGTGCATTTTTATTTGTTATTAATTAATCTGAAAATAATATATCTGTATTACATTTATTTTATTTACACTACAAGATATATTAACAAACTAATGATTTGTCAAAATATTTGTCATTGTCAATAAATAAAATTCTTAGCTTAAATACAAATCTTATATTACAAACTAAAAGTTTTTCTTATTTTTGTATGTATGCATAGTCAATACTATCTCATAAACAGCTGGATAAACAGTTCACTAATTTAGGAAGTTTGGTATTAAACTGAGAAAAAATTCTTTAAGCCATATAGGCAAGGGGCGATGCATTTAGTTATATCAGGAAGTAAAATAATATTTATAATTATATGAATAAATTATTTACAACACTCTCAATTACATTTCAATAGAGAGAGGATCAATATTGTCAGCTCTCATCTGGATAGAGAGAGGATCCTCTTCAAATATTTCTTCTTTTTTAATTTCTTCCTTGATATAAACCTCTTCACATTTAATTAAACTAACAGATACAGAAGTTGGAACTGTATTATTACAGCTTTGTATCATTTCTGAATGTCCAGGGGATTTTTTATGTTTTGATAACGCTGAACTAGAGATATAATGTTTGTTACAAAGTTTACATGAGTATGGCTTCTCTCCAGTGTGGATCCTTTTATGGACCGTCAAATCACTATTTTTAAGAAATCTTTTTTCACATTGATTACATGAAAATGGTTTTTCACCAATATGTAGTTTTTTGTGTAAAGTCAAAGAACTATTCTGAGAAAAAGTCTTTTCACATTGATCACACGAGTATGGCTTCTCATCAGTATGTATTCTTTTGTGCTGAGTCAATTTACCCCTTTCTTTGAATGTCTTGTCACATTGATCACATGAGTAGGGCTTCTCACCATTGTGGATCCTTTTGTGTTTATTCAGTTTATCTTTCTGTGCAAATGCTTTTCCACATTGATCACATGAGAATTGCTTCTCTCCTGTATGGATCATTTTGTGTTCAGAAAGTTTATCTTTCCGTGCAAATGCTTTTCCACATTGATAACATGAGAATGGCTTCTCTCCCGTATGCACCCTCATATGAATAACAAAAGAATATTTATGAATAAAATTCTTGTTACAAATATCACAGGTAATCATGCTAGTATATCCTCTCTCAATCTCCTGAAATATTTTAATTAATAAAAACATAACATATTGTTTTTCCAGTATTTTCAAATGAACACAATATTCAGGTAAAAACTAACACAAGGATAATAACTTCCATAGAAGCAAAGCAAGAAAAAACAGACGGCCAAACAAACAATAAAGAATTTTAAAAGTCATATCCCAGTTGTTGTCAATAAAGATAAATAATTTTAGAAGAACAAACAACCTTGTTAAAGGAATCATCAAGACAATTCTGACATGCCTAAATTTACGACACAATTACAGAGAAATGTAAAAAAGCTTCGCTATTAAATATTGTAGAAAGAAAGTAATAAACAAGGATAAAAACATTAATAAAAGCGAAGCTGACAAACATGAAATAACATTTATATTCGTGTACAGAGGTTGAAAACGTTTTATAACCCAACCATCCCCCTCCCTATATTTAGTTTTTATAATTAATTTTTATAATATTTAGCAACTCCTCCTAATTTATTTGTTCTAAATCAATGAAAAATGGGCGGAGTTAGATTTTAATTTTGAGGCAGGGGAGTAAAATGAGGGATTTCAAAGTTTGGGGTAAGCACCCCAGGACTTGTATGAGTTAGGGCGATAAATATAAATATTACATTCACATAGAATTGGAAATAAATTGTTATCATAGAAGAAAAACAGCGATGACAACATCTATAAAAGCCAAGCTCTAAAAAACCAGAATAGCAGACAATGAATTAATGTACATCCCTATGATGATGCAGATTAAAATTAGTGGTTAAAACGATTGAACACTATGGACGTCAGAACTGAATTAACAGTTGCTACGCTTTCTGAAACTACTACAGGAATAACCATGCCAAGTTTGAAATTGAAAGAACAAATATAACATGACTAAATTAATGAAAAGAGCTTACCATTCCGGACAGAGGTACGGACGGACCATCTAATTATAGGAAAGATTTGCTTATAAACATAAGCAATGAATAGCATAAGATAATGAGTCTATAATTTATGACATAAAGCATAAATAATATAAAATACCTTATAGTTTAAAGTAGATCTGAATAATGGACTTCTCTCTGTTCACTCTGGATGTTAGTTGCTGACTGACAATGATTTAATTATCAACCTAAAATATAAACAATAGTTAACTCTTGATTTATAAATAATAAAGCCTCACAAAATCTCCGCCCATTTACTTAAACATGATGCTCAACGGAGACTCCTACCACTTTTTACCACGTACGGACATTCTGGTAACGATTACAGAGTTTCTAAGCTTTCTAAATTGTACCTAACTGTTATAGGAATCATCGTGCAAAGTTTGAAATCGATAGGACAATTCTAACATGACTAAATCAATGAAAAGAGCTAAACATTCCGGAAAGAGGTACGGACGGACTTACCTTAATTATAGAAAAGTTTTGCTTTTAAACATCAGCATCGAATAGCATAAGAGAATGAGTCTGGAGTAATGCATAAAGCACAAAAATATAAAAAAACCCTTATAATATAAAGTTGATTGGTATAATGATTTCTCTCTGTTCACTGTGAATGTTAGTTACTGACTGACTTTATCAACCTAAATCATAATTATTATTTAACTATTGTTTTATAAAAAATAAATCTCCGCCCATTTACTTAAACAGGATACTCAAGGCGGACTCCTCCAACTTTTAATCAGAACTTGGAAAAGCAATTCATGTATTTGTTAAAAGGTTGTAATGTTATTTAAATTTCAAATAAAAAAAGATTCTGGTGAAAATTATTATTTATCAATCATCATTTGATGGATTTTAAGAATATAAATATGTCAATTTGTTATTATATAATATAAGATTAAGTTAATGTAGCGGCTTAAACAGAACAAATGTAATCTGATTGTGTAAGTATAGACCAAAACAACGGACAACAATATTATAGAGTTGCTCCGCACATAAAATATGAAAATAAATTAAAATACCAATTCATGAGTTTAATCCACAATCAAAATTCCTCTGCAGATTTCTCTCTGTGAATATTAGTTGTTGACTGACGTTGATTAAATTATTAACCTAAAAGTAAAATATAAACAATATTTATATCTACAAAAAATAAATCTCCGCCCATTTATATAAATATGATGCTCAACGCGGACTCCTCCCACTTTTAATCAGAAACTGGACAAGCAAATATGATATGGTGTTATTTTAGAAAAAGATAATGGCGGCAAATTCAGGGAGGGAGGAGACATTGAGATGATTATTACACTAGTCCCCACGGTTTTATAATCACGTTTTCTTACTCGTTTGACCAACAACTTTGGGGACTATAAATGCATTCCGATTGATTAGTATTTTAAGTTGAGTGTCCAAACGTTTCAATCAAAAATTGATGTCCACAGAAAGGGTAAATTGAGTATTCGGGATGTACATTAAATTATCTGCCATTGTCTTATTCCTTTATATCCCTGCGGGAAATTAGAAAGAAAAATATTCTTTATCTATATGAAAGAGCACATTTCAAAGGTTATTTGAAGTGTATAAAATGACATATAACAATATTGTAGATTTGCTTTCCATAATATGAAATTTAAACAAGATACCCTTACATCCTTATAATAAAGTAACAGGATGTCTGTTTGTCTGTCTGTTCCAAAGAATCTCGCTTACCGCTAAACGATGTGATTCTCCTTAACAGGGTAGCTTCTCATAGGTCCTGGGAGGGTTAATACTTAATTTGAAGGAGGGTAAAACCAACCTCCCCCCCTTACCGATAAAGAAGCGGCAAGGTACCCGACTGATAAGGGTTAATGAAAGTAATCAAATTTACCTGGTTTATCTTAGCTATTTATTCAAATGAAGACTGAAAGAATTATACTTTTTCATTTCATTGTTATCAGTTATCTGAAAAAAATCAAAAGGTACAAAAATGATAGGTATTAATTTGCAAAATAAAATAAAAATATTTTAACCAAATAATCTTAAGTAACCAGCAAAAGTATAAAAATAATGTATACAGATTTTATAAAAATAAAGTAAGGGTTGGGGGAGTATTTTGCCACTTTCACTTACTCCATGATTATTAGGTTAGGTATTAATGTTAGAAAATATAACATAAAAGTAAAGTTCCATCCCAAATGACGTATAGTTTTACATTTATATCAATCCTTATAATAACAGAGTAAGCAAGCAAATGTGGCAAAACTCCTCCCCCCCCCCTCCTTTTAATATTTTCATTAAAAATAATAGAATATTTACAAAATTGGGTAATTTATTCAAGAAAACCAATTATTCATCATAATTCAATTGTATTTCTACGATATCGATAGAATCTTTATCCTGAATTTCTCCTTCTTCTATTTCCTGTTTTATAGTTTTACATCAGCTTCACCACAATTACCAGAACTGGTAGAAGCAGAAGGTTGCACTGTATTCTTAAATTCTAAGTTGAGAAAATGTTCAACTGATTTTTTATGTTTTGACAGTTTTGAAACGGAGCAATAAGATTTCTTGCATAATGTACAAGAGTATGGCTTCTCTCCTGTATGAATCTTCTTATGTCTTGTCAATTCAGTATTTGTACAGTAATTTTTTTCACATGTATCACAAGAGAATGGCTTTTCTCCTGTATAATTTCTCTTATGGACAATTAACTCACCATTTGTACGGAAACCTTTTTCACATGAATCACAAAAGTAAGGCATTTCTCCTGTGTGGATACGTTTATGTACAATTAAATTACTTGACGTTGAGAAAGCGTTTTTACATGTATCACATGTGAATGGCTTCTCGCCTGTATGGATTCTCATGTGTATTGTTAAACTAATAAATGATTTATTGCATAAATCATATTTGAATGGCTTTTAACCTGTATGAATTCTCATATGTGCTGTTAAATGGCTCTTGTAAGAGAATTCCTTAGCACAGATATGACACTTGTTCATGATGGATTCTTAATTGTTTCTTCACCTGGAATGAAAAATATTAATGACACTAGGTTAATGTACTCTTTAAAAACCCTTTTCTTATTTCCAATTCTTACTACACTATGTCTCTCCACTATGTCTCTCCACTCCCCTTAAAGGACATGAACAATATGTACAATATACTTGACATACACAAATCTGTAATGTCACTTATTAATCCACTAGGCTGTCTTTCTTTTGTTATTTTGAAAAACCTATTGGTTATAACTCAATAACTAACAAAAAATTATTACTTTCTAGGATGGGAAGGTTTGTTAATTTCATCATATTCTATTATTGCAAAATCATTTTTACCTGATTTATCTTATATATTGGTTCCAATGAAGAATCTATCAATTTAATTTTTCATTTTGCATTATCTGAAAAAGATTATTACAATGTAACAAAAAAAGTTTTAATTTGCAGAATAATAAGAATACTTTTAAACAAAATATCGTTAAATTAAAAAGTAGAAAAAAAGTATATACAGATATCATTTTATAAAAAAAAACTAATTATTATTCACATTGAACTTATTACAATATTTACAAATTTGGGTATTTCATATAAGAAAACTCAACGCTACCAAAAGTATCAAAGGTGAAATAAAAAGCATTTTTTGGGGGAAAAAAGTTTGTATCAAATGATTCAAAATTGTCTAATTAAAGAGAAAAAGATTTTTTTTTAAATTTTGGCAGTTCGGCCACCGTTTTTTTTTAAAGACAAATTGTACCACATTAAAGCAACTGCCATTCCAAGTTTTAAAGTTTAGAACATAAAATATAAGAAATCATATAATTGAATTAATTCTGGAATTAAGACATTAAATTTAAAAAAAATGTTTTATACACGATATCATTAATAAAAGTTCTTGTAAACAACATAAAATCATATACAGAGAGGATCCTCATCAAGGGTTTCTTCTTCTTTAATTTCTATTTTTAAATCAGCTTCACCACAATCAACAAAACTGGTAGAGGCAGAAGGTTGTATTGTGTTCTTAGTAGATTATAACTTCTTGAGATGTCCAGCTGATTTATTGTGCTGTGACAATTCTGAACTTGAGTAATAAGATTTCTGGCATGATACACATGAGTATGGCTTTTTTCCAGTATTGATCCTCTTATGTACTTTTAACTCATCGTTTTTACGGAAAAATTTTTTAAATGTATAACAAGAATATGACTTCTCCTTAAAGATCCTCTTATGATGAATTAAACTACTTTGTCTTGAGAAAGTTTTTTCACAAGTATCACAAGAGTATGGTTTCTCTCCTGTATGGATCGAATTATGGAGAGTCATCTCACAATTTGTATGGAAAGTTTCTGTACATATTCCACATTTGAATATTTTCTCATCTGTGTTTGGAATTTTCAAGTGATCTATCTGTGAGAAAGTCTTTTCACATAAATCACAAAGGAAAAGTTTGTCGCCTTCAAGAATTCTCATTTGTAATGTCAAGTTCCTCTTGGAAGAGATTTTCTTCATGCAAAGATCACACTTGCTCATTATGGATTATTATTATTTGTTCTTGTGCACCTGAAATTAAAAATATTAATATCCAGGATAAAAAATATTTGTAAGCTAATCTAACTTGTTATTATTTACAGATTTATGTAATTTGTCTGCAAGAACATACGTTCTAACTAGGTATTGTTATAATAGACCAAGTATTGGGTGAGATAATTCAATGAAGGAGAAGAAGCCGAGTATTATGGTTTACAGTCCATATTTCTTTAAATGTCTTCTACTACACTCAGCGATATTATATCAAGAATTTTATTTTGTTAATATAAAAAAATTTAGATTTTAATATTTTATTTCTTATGAAGCTATATCATTGCAGATATACATAGTAAGTGAAATATAAATATTTAAACGTGTGATAACGCACATAGCTTAATGGGCCCTCAATTCAACATAGGAGGCAAAAAAACTCAAATCCTAAAACAATTTAGCCGAAATCCATCCAAGGGCCTAAACTAAGTAGATGACTCAAATAGCTTACTGATTACCAAGACAAACTAGTCATTACATTTCTGTAATCTGAACATATTTTTTGTGGAATAACTTATTTAAGAAATCATCTTGACCTGATTTTTTTCTTATTTATTGGTTTGATGAAGGTTACAAGAATTCTACTTTTTTCAGTTTATTTGTTATATCAGAAAAAAAATATGTATAATGTAAGACACAATCTAAGATGAATATAATATTCCCGTTTCAATAGGAGAAGAATCAAAATAATAAAACAATAAGTATTGATACAAATTTAGATTTTACAGAAATTGTTCCAGAGCAAAATAAAAAAAAATCATATAATTGAAATAATTCTATAATAATTTAAATTGAATATTGAAAACCAAAAAAGACTGAATACACATTGATATCATTAGTTAAAAATATTTGTTATAAACAGTAAATCTACTAAGAATAGATATCTTCATATTTATAGCAGATCATCATATTTCAATCTTGTGTTCAACAATGTCAATAGTGTTGACTATATCCTCAACTGAATTCTGTTCAAAAGAAAGAGAATCTTTATCCTGAATTTCTTCTTCTTCTATTTCCTGTTTTATAGTTTCTTTAACATTCTCTGCCTCCATGTTGATAGAGAGAGGATCCTCATCAAGAGATTCTTCTGCTTTTATTTCTAGTTTAATATTAGTTTCACCACAATCAACAAAATTGGTAAATTCTAATTTCTTAAGATGTTTAGCTGATTTGTTATGTTGCATCAATTCCGAACTTGATTTAAAAGAGTTTTGGCATAAAACGTAAGAGAAGGGATTCTCACGAGTGTGGGTTCTCTTATGAAGAGTTAAATCACCATTGGAACAGAAAGACTTTTCACATGCATCACAAGAGTATGGCTTCTCTCCTATATGGATCCTCTTATGATAAGTTAAATCACTTGGTTGTGAGAAAGGCTTTTCACAAATATCACAAGAGTATGGCTTCTCTCCTTTATGGGTCCTCTTATGAAGTGTTAAATTACTTAGATGTGAGAAAGTCTTTTTACAAGTATCACAAGAGTATGGCTTCTCTCCTGTGTGGGTCCTCTTATGATAAGTTAAATCATTTGGTTTAAAGAAAGCCTTCTCACAAGTATCACAAGAGTATGGCTTTTCTCTTTTATGGGTCTTCTTATGAAGAGTTAAATGACTTTGTTGTGAGAAAGCCTTTTCACATGTATCACATTTGAATTGTTTCTCTCCTGTATGCAACGTCTTATGACGCTTTAAATCACTAAGTTGTGAGAAAGCTTTTTCACATGTATCACATTTGAATGGCTTCTCTCCTGTGTGAGACATCTTATGTACTGTTAAATGCGGTTTCTGTATAAATGCTTTTTCACTTAAGTCACATTTGAATGGCTTCTCACCTGTATGAATTCTCACATGTCTTGTTAAACTACCTTTTGTAGAGAATTCCTTGCAGCAGATATGACACTTGTTCATGATGGATTCTTAGTTGTTCTTGCACCTGGAATAAATAATATTTAATGTAATACTTGTGTAGAGTTGAAAATAAAAAATTAAAGCAACATCATTTTTAATAGCTACTCTATATGTAGGGTGTGTCCGTCACTATGTAGGAAAAAGTATTCCAGATGTACTCTATAAAAACTCTCCTCTGATATCTAATTTTTATCCCACTTTCTCTTCTATCCACTTATATGTACTTGTCTTATTACCCAATCTACTTCTGATGTTTTATTTAATTACTATCTTTAGCTTTAATTTTAAATACATACTATAGAAAACAATCATCCCAAACCCCAACTGTTTTTTAATGATATTTTTGTTACAGCAAACTAATTCACTTTTATGACAGACAGATGTACATACTTTATCTTAAATATTAAGATTTTAAAGATTCTGCTACATAATATTTGTATTATATATAAGCTGACTTACTTTACTTTGTAATCTCAATCATCCACGTTTTCTTTCTTTTTATAATCTTAGAGTCTCAATTCATTTTATATTCAGTCTGAAAATAAACTTTAATAATTCTACATGTAACACAATTCTAAATATGAGAAAAAAATTAGAAATATATTGAATAACCAAAATTTTGGAAGCTATAAGTGCTTAGTATTCCTCAAACTTAGGTTAGGATAAATTGTAGCCCTGTAAGATTAGGACGACACATGTTTATGTTTAAACAAAAAAGCAAACAAAATATATAAGATACACATTTTTTTCAAAGAATTATGATTTTTTAAAAATTATTTTTGGAGAAGTAATATTATTTACACATATTATTAAATCTTAAATACAAACATAAATAAACATAATTAAGCACATTTTAAAAGACATTTACAACAAATTCGCTATTTAGGGTCATGCATTCATCAAACATTTTTATTTCTATCTACTTAAACGAATTCTTCACTCTCAATTCCTTCTTCCTCCTTTATTTCCTCTTTTATAATTACTTCCACACTCTCAGCCTCAATCTTTATAGATATAGGATCCTCATCAAGAGTTTCATCATCTTTTATTTCCATCTTTATATTAGCTTCACCACAATCAACAAAACTGGTAGAAGCAGAAGGTGTGACAAAATTCCAACTGGATTTATGGATCCTCTTATGCATAGTTAAATTACCTATGTGAGAGAAAGCCCTGTCACATGTATCACAAGCGTATGGCGTCTCTCCTGTATGGATCCTCTTATGGTTATTTAATTCCCATTGATATAGGAAAGCTTTTTCACATGTATCACAAGAGTATGGCTTATCATCTGTATGAATTCTCATATGACTTATTAAACTACTCTTCATAGAAAATTCCTTGCTGCAGATATGACACTTGTGTAGAGTTAATTTACTAGAGTATGGCTTCTCATGCTCAGTAAAATGATAATTAAACTCATACTTTGTACGGAAAGCTTTGTCACATGTATCACACGAGTATGGCTTCTCTCCTGTATGCATCCTTTTATGTAATGTCAACTCTTTACTGAGACGGAAAGTCTTTCCACAAGTATCACAAGAGTATCGATTTTCCCTTTTATGGATCCTCTTATGGTCAGTTAAATGACCTTGTTGAGAGAAAGCCTTATCACATGTATCACATTTGAATGGCTTTTCTCCTGTATGGATCCTATTGTGTCTTAATAAATTACCTTTTTCTGAAAATGCCTTTTCACAAATATCACATTTAAATGGCTTCTCTCCTGTATGAATTCTCATATGTACTGTTAAACAGGCCTTTCTAGAGAATTTCTTGCAGCAGATATGACACTTGTTCATGATGGATTATTAATTGTTCTTGCACCTAGAATAAATAATATTGAATGTAATACTGTGTGTAATTGAAAATAATAATTTCAAGCCTTCATATTTTTTAATAATTCTTTTAAATACTGACTTTTGTTAAAAAAAGCTAGTATATAATTTGTGCAGCTAGTATATAATTAAGATGTGTTCGTGCAGCTGACAATATGTTGGTAAAAGTATTCCATATTTGCTCTATGAAAACTATCTCTTCTTACATCCATATCTTATTTAATATAGCTACCCTATATGTTGGGTGTGTCCAAGTCCATTAATATGTAAATAAAAGTAATCAAAATATGCTGTGCTATTTTATTCATTGTTATGGACATATTTATTCTTGTACTTGTTAAAAACTAACTTACTTTAATTTTGTTAACTTAGACTGTGCGTGGTTTTTTCTTTTTATGTTGACTTCAGTTTCAAATCTTATTTCATTTTATATTTGTCTGAAAGTAGACAAAATTATTATTTTATAAGTAGATCTAATTGAATTAAAGAAGGAATACACATTTTTGCATTCAAGAGAAGTACAGAAAAATTGTATAGACAGAAACAGCATCTACACGATTTAGTCGAAATATCAAAAAAATTTACAATATTATATCAATTAGTATTCCTCAAACTTAGGTTAGGGTTAATTGGGTATATACACTATACTCCTGAAGGGTTAGGACGACACATATTTATGTTTAAACAATAAAGCAAACAAAATATATAAGATACTACCTATTTACACATTTTTACGAATAATATTTTTTCAAAGAATTATGATTTTTTTCTTTAGAATTGATTTTAGAGAAGTAATATCATTTACACATTACATCAAATCTTAAATAAAAACAAAGCACTTGCTAACAGACATTTACAACAAATTCGCAAACAAGGTTCATTCATTTATCAAACATTTTTATGTTTACCTACTTAATCAGATTCTTCACTCTCGATTCCTTCTTCCTCCTTTATTTCCTCTTTTATAATTACTTCCACACTCTCAGCCTCTATCTTTATAGATATAGGATCCTCATCAAGAGTTTCTTCTTCTTTCTTCTCTAGTTTGATATTAGCTTCATCAAAATCAACGGTTAAAGCAGAAGTTGGAACTGTATTTTTAGTAGATTCTAAATTCTTGAAATGTCCAGCGGATTTATTATGTGTTGTCAGGTTTGAACTGGAGTAAAAAGATTTCTGACATAATTCACAACAGTATGGCTTCTCACTGGTGTGGATTCTTTTATGTAAAGTTAATAAACTTGATCGTGAGAAAGCTTTTTCACACAAATTACATTTGAATGGCTTATCACCTGTATGGATCCTCATATGACTTACCAAATGTTGTTGTAGTGTAAATGCATTTTCACAAAAATCACATTTGAATGGCTTCTCTCCTGTATGAATTCTCAGGTGTCTTGTTAAACTACTCTTTGTAGAGAATTCCTTGCAGCAGATATGACACTTGTGTAGAGTTAATGGCTCACCATGCTCAGTAAAATGATAATTCAAATCATACTTTGTACGGAAAGCTTTTTCACATATATCACACGAGTATGGCTTCTCTCCTGTATGAATTCTTTCATGCTTAGTTAAGTTACCACTTTCTGAAAATGTCTTTTCACAAATATCACATTTAAATGGCTTCTCTCCTGTATGAATTCTCATGTGTCTTATTAAACTACTGTTTGTAGAGAATTCCTTGCAGCAGATATGACACTTGTTCATGATGGATTATTAATTGATCTTGCACCTGGAATAAACAATATTTATAGTAATACCAGTTTACATTTAAAGATAATAATTCCAAGGGCCCCCCCCGGAAGTTCTGACACATTTGCGTAAACGGTGATCATTGGCTTTATCTTTGGACTGAGAGGATAGGTTATTAGGGATAAAATCATTCTTATATGATGAATTTCCCCCAGATTTAAGATTTTTTGGATAGGCCTCCAGGTTCCGGAGCTCCAGGCCTCCAGGTGGTCTCTGGACAGGTAAAAAAATAAAAAAAATTCTTCTTTGAACAGTTAGAGGTAAGTTTATAAAACAACATAAGCTTCTTTTTATATATTATTTATATATTTGAAGAAAAAATTACAATCAGCCTCCAGGTTCAGGTGCTGCAGGCCTCCAGGTGGCCTCTGGACAGGTAAAAAATCAAAATTTCTTATTTGAACAGTTAGAGGAAAGTTTATAAAACAGCATAAGCTTCTTTATATATATTATTCATATATTTGAAGAAAAAGTTACATTCGGCCTCCAGGCTCAGATGCTGCAAGCCTCCAGGTGGCCTCTGGATAGGTATAAAGGCGTTGCTACAAAAGACCAACTCTACAAAAGACCAACGCCTACAAAAGACCAACTAGTCGGTTCTACAAAAGACCAACGCCTACAAAAGACCAACTTTACAAAAGACCAACGCCTACAAAAGACCAACGACTACAAAAAATCGTAATGCTAGAAGGTCATGGCCGCAGAGCTCGGCCCCCTGGCCTGCCTAGCCGCGGGCGCTCGGCCCCCTTGCCTATAACCTAACCTAACCTAACCTATATGTAATAATGTATAATTGTTTAATGTACGTTAAATTAGTTATAGTTAAGAATTTTGTAGATTTACAATAATGGCTTGAAAATCTTCTAAATTTTAAAGAAAAAATCTTCCAATTTTAATGATATCCAATATGGCGATTAAAACACAAGGACAAAATTCAAAACCGAAATTTCTTTCTTGAATAACTTTGTCCACAGGCTGAATTTTAAAATTCCGTCCGACAGTTTGTCCAAAGTCTGTGTTTGCTACGTAACGGAATAGTTTCGAACCCGATACAACCTTGCTTTTAAAAAATCGACCCTTTTGTAGTTGTTGGTCTTATGTTGGTGTTGGTCTTTTGTAAGCGTTGGGCTTTTGTAGGCGTTGGTCTTTTGTAGGCGTTGGTCTTTTGTAGGGTTGGTCTTTTGTAGGCGTTGGTCTTTTGTAGAGTTGGTCTTTTGTAGGCGTTGGTCTTTTGTAGAGTTGGTCTTTTGTAGCAACGCCAGGTATAAAATCCAAATTTCTTATTTGAACAGTTAGAGGTAAGTTTATAAAACAACATAAGCTTCTTTTTATATATTATTTACATATTTGAAGAAAAAATTTCAATCGGCCTCCAGGTTTAGGTGCTGCAGGCCTCCAGGTGGCCTCTGGACAGGTATAAAATCCAAATTTCTTATTTGAACAGTTAAGGTAAGTTTATAAAACAACATTAGCTTCTTTATATATATTATTCATATATTTGAAGAAAAAATTACATCCGGCCTCCAGGTTCAGGTGCTGCAGGCCTCCAGGTGGCCTCTGGACAGATATAAAATCCAAATTTCTTATTTGAACAGTTAGAGGTAAGTTTATAAAACAACATAAGCTTCTTTTACTATATTATTTACATATTTTAAGAAAAAATTACATTCGGCCTCCAGGTTCAGGTGCTGCAGGCCTCCAGGTGGCCTCTTGACAGGTAAAAAAAAAATTTCTTATTTGAACAGTTAGAGGTAAGTTTATAAAACAACATAAGCTTCTTTTTATATATTATTTATATATTTGAGGAAAAATTTACAATCCGCCTCCAGGTTCAGGTGCTGCAGGCCTCCAGTTGGCCTCTGGACAGGTAAAAAATCCAAATTTCTTATGTAAACAGTTAGAGGTAAGTTTATAAAACAACATAAGCTTCTTTTAATATATTATTTATATATCAGAAGAAAAAATTACAATCGGTCTCCAGGTTCAGGTGCTGCAGGCCTCCAAGTGGTCTCTGGGCAGCTAAAAAAATCAAAAAAATCTTATTTGAACAGTTAAAGGTAAAGTTTACATAAAAAACAAAATGAGCTTATTTTTAGATGCTTTAAAGATATTTGAAGAATAATTTACAATTAGCCTATAGGTTTAGATGATGCAGGCCTCCAGGTGAACTCTGAACAGGTAAAATATCAATATTTCTTATTTCAACAGATGGCGGTAAACTTATAAAAAAAATTAGCTTATATGTTATTTATATATTTGAAGACAATATTACAAATGGCCTCCAAAATAATATTATAATAAGTATAATTTTAAATTACAATTGGCCTCCAGGCTCAGGAGCTTCGGGCTTTGAACAGGAAAAAATAAAAAAAAGATAATGTCATTAACTTCTACAATCTAAACCTTTGAAGTCTCAATGTGTAGGACCTAATAAAATTATATGTTGGCCTCATCCGCTTAAAATTCTTTTTTCAATTTTGAAAATTTTGCTATCCTCCGACTAAACTATAAAACCTGGCAGCGGCACTTTTTTACAATTAGGTTTGGTTAGATTATAGGCTAGAAGCTGAGTACCCATGGCTAGGCAGGTCAGAAGGCCGAGAGCCGCGGCCAGGTTCTATTGTACTCAAAATTTTAAATTGGAGAAAAATAAATCCTAAGAGGATAATACCTAAATGTTTAATTTCAGATAATCTAGGATGGGGTGCAAATTTTTTTTTACATAATTTTCATATAAACATTTACTGGCAGTTTAGACTACTTAACAAGATCTGAAATAATGGACACACCGTTAATAGATTCACCTTCTAGGCAAGTAGTTTTTAATATATAAGAAGAGGCTTATGTTGTTTTATAAACTTACCTCTAACTGTTCAAATAAGAAATTTTGATTTTTTACCTGTCCAGAGGCCACCTGGAGGCCTGCAGCACCTGAACCTGGAGGCGGATTGTAATTTTTTCTTCAAATATATAAATAATATATAAAAAGAAGATTATGTTGTTTTATAAACTTACCTCTAACTGTTCAAATAAGAAAATTTGGATTTTATACCTGTAGGCCTGCAACAACTGAACCTGGAGGCAGATTGTAATTTTTTCTTCTAATATATAAATAATATATTAAAATACGCTTATGTTGTTTTATAAACTTACCTCTAACTGTTTAAATAAGAAATTTTGATTTTTTACCTGTCCAGAGGCCACCTGGAGGCCTGCAGCACCTAAACCTGGAGGCCGAATGTAAGTTTTTCTTCAAATATATTAATAATATATATTAAGAAGCTTATGTTGTTTTATAAACTTACCTTAACTGTTCAAACAAGAAATTTTGATTTTTTACCTGTTCAGAGGCCACCTGGAGGCCGAACGTAATTTTTTCTTCAAATATGTAAATAATATAGTAAAAGAAGCTTATGTTGTTTTATAAACTTACCTCTAACTGTTCAAATAAGAAATTTGGATTTTATACATGACCAGAGGCCACCTGGAGGCCTGCAGCACCTAAACCTGGAGGCCGAATGTAATTTTTTCTTCAAATATATGAATAATATATAAAAAGAAGCTTATGTTGTTTTATAAACTTACCTTAACTGTTCAAACAAGAAATTTGGATTTTTTACCTGTCCAGAGGCCACCTGGAGGCCTGCAGCACCTGAACCTGGAGGCCAATTGTAATTTTTTCTTCAAATATGTAAATAATATATATTAAGAAGCTTATGTTGTTTTATAAACTTACCTTAACTGTTCAAACAAGAAATTTTGATTTTTTACCTGTCCAGAGGCCACCTGGAGGCCTGAAGCACCTGAACCTGGAGGCCGATTGTAATTTTTTCTTCAAATATGTAAATAATATAGTAAAAGAAGCTTATGTTGTTTTATAAACTTACCTCTAACTGTTCAAATAAGAAATTTGGATTTTATACCTGTCCATAGGCCACCTGGAGGCCTGCAGCACCTGAACCTGGAGGCCGATTGTAATTTTTTCTTCAAATATATAAATAATATATAAAAAGAAGCTTATGTTGTTTTATTAACTTACCTCTAACTGTTCAAATAAGAATTTTTTTATTTTTTTACCTGTCCAGAGACCACCTGGAGGCCTGGAGCTCCGGAACCTGGAGGCCTATCCAAAAAATCTTAAATCTGGGGGAAATTCAGCATATAAGAATGATTTTATCCCTAATAACCTATCCTCTCAGTCCAAAGATAAAGCCAATAATCACCGTTTACGCAAATGTGTCAGAACTTCCCCCCTCCCCCCTTATTTATCATCAGTTTTAAAACATTTCATTTTTATTAATTTAAGATTTATTTAAGATCATGTCTGAAGGCCCTTCAACACGTAGGAAATAGTATTTTATGAAAACTTTCTCCTTATATCAATATCTTAACTAGCATAGCAACTCTATAATTGTTACCAGTATTTCTGTACATAAAAAAATCAAAATATGTTGATTTTTTACTCATATGATTTTTTAATGATAATTCCTAGGACAACGATGTAGATTGTTGTAAGCAAAGCATCCCCATTATCAAGTACTAAAAATGTAACTTTATCCCTAAAACTTTTTCATCTGTTCAAGAAATTTTTGTATGTCCAACAATCTGATATTAAATTACATTGCTTTTATGGATGTTTTCAAACTTTTTTTTATATATAAAAAAGCTAACTTACTTTGATTTGCTAAACTCAATTTACTTGTCTTTTCTTTATCTTTATGTTTCTACTGACTTTAGTTTTATAATCTTTATATATAGTCTTGATTCATTTTACATTTAGTCTGAAAATAAATTAAACGAGATATTTACTAACACAATCTTTACCATAAATGAATAATTATATCCCAAGATATTATATGAACAAGAGATAGATCATCAAAAATAACAAGGATATTTTTTGGCATAGATTAGATCTTAAGCTTTTGACTGGACAGATGGACAGACAGTGTTCTACTTTGGATTAAAGATTAGCTTCCTATTTTTAGGAGATGTCAAACATAAATAACATTTGAATAGCTACACATCTGTATGGATCTGCTTTTTTATAATAATTTAATGCCTACAATCATCAAAAGCCGCTCCCGCAAAAAATCGCCGTTTCCAGCCTATTTTTTTTTCCTTTATTTGCCAAATTAGACAATTTTCAATCATCTGGGCTAAACTTTTGTTTTCATAAGAATTTCCCTAATAGTACTTAACACTTGTAATGTTTCAAACAAGTCAATATTTGAATATTTACTATTGTAATTATAGAAACTACTTTTAGAAGCTGGCTGGGAAAAGTAGAGATAAACCTGTGGTTGTGAATGTAAATTGCAACTTTTTTATACTATTAGATAAATAGCCTACACCCCTTGAAATTTTTGCAGCTTCACTGAAAAGTATAATAATTTTGAACATTAATTTTCAAGATATTTAGATTCAGACAAAAAAGCCTTACTACTGTTTATTATAGGATTAAGAAGACATAAAATTGGATAAGCTGTACTCCATGTATTTAAACAACAAAAAAATATTACCTAGGTACCTATTCTCAAAAAGTCATTATTCAGTAAAATATTTGAGGCTAAATGGCCAAATGGTCGAGATATCTTTAATTGGTTAGAGGAGGAAACCAGAGAATGTTGTCATCTTACAACTACATCCACACTTCCCTAAACTAAAAAGAAGGCACACTCCCCTAACAATATTTTACCCTAAAAGAAAAGTTATAATGTACTAATTCAGACTACCCAGCTACAGATAATATATATATGATATTTGCTGTATGCATATATATACAAAAAGGGCGTAGGTACCTAACTAATTAAACTTCTGAGATTGAGAATGTATTGAAGTTGGTTAAACTTTTTTAATTAGAACATTTATTAGCTTTCAAAATATCCTGTTTTACACCACCCTCCCCCCCCCCCCTTAAATGCAGGTCTGTCCTACATTTTCAAAAGGATTATATTTGATTGAGATATAAGATTGGTAAAAGCCTGTGCACCCAACTTAAAAAGTTGTCTTGCTATACCATTTCTGACCAAATTATGCTTTGTTTCTTATTATGCAAATAATTGTTTCATAACTAAATATAATATCTTTGGTCTTATTTAAGATAAATTAATAATTTTTTTTGCATAAAAATTTAATTATGGCCTCGTTTATTGTTTTTTATAGAAAAAAATTAATATTTAAATTTTTTAGGGCAATTGGAAGTACTTAAATATAAGGTATTTTTGAGCGGTTACTATTAGCCCAAAAATAGTGCTACCATTATACGCAGCAAAACGCGGCAATAAGACATGCTTAATAATGAGTGTGCAAAATCTCATTAGATTTTATCCATGGGAAGTTCACCCCATCTCACCCCGTATGAGGCATACTTTTTCTTACTGTTTCGTTTTTTCCCCCCTGGCGGCTTAGGGGTGGGCAATATTTTTAAAATTTAAACCAAATGTTTTAGACATTTTTAAGACCTTTCCAAAACATATTTTAGATTTCTTGTAACTCAGGTATTACTTGCACTTCAAATTTTCAAATTTTTTAGCAATGTGTCTGAATTTCTCCCTCCCTGCGTTGAGTAAAACAATACGATTTTTTTATCAAAAATTTGCATATCTTGGTAAAACAACAGTAGAATAGATGAAATAATTTATATTTTTAAATTTTCCTATCAAAATACATGCAATCCCATTTCGAAAAAGGAAAAAATTAAGTCATAACTCCTAAAAATAAAAAAGTTATGACAGTTTCAACTGTTAAGGTCAAGATTTTTAAGCCAAAGATACGCTAAGGCCACTGTATATTCATTGTTAAATATTATTTGTATTTGCTGAACTTAATAAGCCATTTCACTATAAGTTTCCAATTTAAAAAAAAAAAACTTTTAAAACTTAAAATTTTATTTATTTTAAAAGCATTTTTTATCTTTTTGCTGCTTATCATATATGTTATTTTCATTGATTTATTTGTGAACAATAACAGTTAATAGTAATTCAAAATATTTGTTTATAAACAATGCTCAAATGCCGCACTTTATGCCATTTTTTAAATGTCGTCTTTGATTACATATAAAACTATGTTAAAAATTCCTTTTGCATTTTTAAAATAAAAGAATAATAAATCCAAATATCATTTATAATTTGATTTTAAAATTGTATTTTAACTATATACATAGCAAATTAAATTTATTTGTCTAAAGAAATTAAGAAAAATTTATCAAAAAAGATATAATGTTTTTTGGGAAAACATGTCATAGAATATTTCGACCAAACGTTTTTTAAAGACGACATTTAATACAAAATAGAGAGTGCGGCATTTGTACGAAGAAAATAAACAGAGCATTTTTCAAAACAATTTAAATAACAAAACAAATGTATAATTGTAGAATATGCTTATTTTTGTGACGAATTAATTATAATTTATGGTTAGACAAATATAACAGGAAGGAATATCTAATTTTAGATTATTTCAACAACACAAATGTTTATTTTTTTAAAAAAATTTTAATTATTATCATTATAATTTTTAAATATTTAATTTCTTATTCATTTTAATTCTTAATATAAAGCAAAACTTACAGATAAAGAAACATTCACATCAGTTTACTGATATAATTAAGAGGGGGGTTTATTGTATGTATAATTGAAAGAAAAATATTAGAGAAAGAAATGTATGTTTTTCTGGTAACAAACCATTGATAATGTAAAAAATTGCTGCTAATTATTACAATATGATCTTGTTAACCCATTAGTGCCAAGCGCCACTTTTATGGACCGATTGAGCTGAAAATTTCAGGGAAGCTTTGTTATGGTAAAAACGGAATTCCAATTTTTTTGTTTTGCTCTAGTGGCGTTCACAGGAAAGTTGCAATAAAACCCGGTTCTGCACGAGTAAAGAAACCGTTCGGCATAGGTAACTGTTTTGGCGTTTTTTGGTGCTTTCCCCCCGGCATTCAAGCCCGGTTTTGTCCTAAATACCCGGTTATTTGGCCCAAAAAATTCAAAATGTAATTTTTGAACATCCGAAGTGAGTTGTAGAGTAGCTAATGCTACGATACGATCCGCAATTGAAAACTACATAACCTCATGTAATTGATAGAGCTACAAGTAAGATACAAAACGATTTATATCACATTTAGTGTTTTGGCTATAGGTGCCACCCTTTTCAGTTTAAAAAGCCCGTTTCCTAGAAGTTTTAAAATTTTGATATTATACGTGGACGGGTATCTTTACTCGCGCCGAGCCGGGCAATAAAAATGGTGGGTATCTTTACTTGAGCCGTGCCGGGCCAATATAGAACGTAAAAAAAACAATAAAAAATCATATAAAAAATAATAATTTGAATAAAACGAATTCACAAATGAATGTAGTTGCCAATAAACTTTAAATTTCACGAAAAAAATCACTAACTTTACTTCATAAACAAAAAAGTTAGGAGGGGTATTTTAAAATCACCTCGTTTTTCTTGGTTTTCAAATTTTGTTGAGCTATACCGGCAAACGGAAGTAAGCAAAACTGCCTGCTCCAGGGGGAAATGAAAACCAGGGTAGTAGAGGGGGGATTCATACTGAGAATGATGCAATCCTGAAACTGAGAACCGGTTTTTTTCGGCATTTTCTGGAACCTGGCATTAAAAGCCGGTTCGTCACTAATGGGTTAAGACATACATTCAGGGACAGTGATTCTGACAAATAATTCTTAGTAAAAATTTCACCACAACCTTCTCTTTCTCCCCTCCCCCCCCCCCCTCCTTCTTACCCACTTCCCTTTAGTTACAGAGCAAAACAAATTTTTATTAATTTCATATGGATTTTATTTGCTGAATCATGACCCTTGCATATATACATAATACCTAGCTAAGTAAATAAGTAAAGAGATTTAAATATGTTCTTATTAGCAAAAGGGACATTTGCAATAATTACATTGGATATAGATTAGTATACACAATATTTCTAATATTTCATATGTGTTTATAGAGCATATAAATAAGTTAATTAAAATTTTTACCATGTTGTTTTTATAACACCAAGTGATATATGCATCTTTTAAATATGTAACATTTACCTCAAAACAGCTTGACAAATCCTTTAGTGCCGCCAATATTTTTTTGTATTATTTTTTTACCTAACTTTATAATCTAACCAGTTAAACCATATTGCTGGTATTATATCAACATAAAATCTATAATACAGATATATATGTAAACAGACAACTACCTGGATCCCCCTGTTAATTACCTTTTTCGTCTGCTTTCTACTCTTTTGTAACGACTTGACTGTGTTAATATTCCCAACGCTAATGTATAACAGTTTTCTGGTGATTATGCTTGCAATTATTTTTCTAAAATGGCAACCTAAACGATCACAAATTAGTCTTATAAATCTTTAGATTTATATTTTGAAAACTTCAAAATGATGAATAACCCTAATTCCCTTTTTGTTTGGATTAAGATATTATACAGTAATATTGGCAAGCCTCAGGCACATATGTTACTTCTGGAAGCTACTAAATTTTTTCATCACCCTGGACTTATTGAGTAATGTGTGCTAATGTCGTTTGGGTGAGTTGCACCTGGACTGAACAGTCAACTTGTCAACTCAAGGCCAGACTCTTGGTCCTTCACCTCAGTGCATTACAGACAACCAACTCTCTGTGATGCATGACCTTTGTCTGAGAAGTCCTAACTGTGCATGGTAACAAGTTGCGCCTGTTTTGGGCCAAGGCATTCCCCCCACTCTAACTATTTACGTCGCGCATTTGACATAGTAGCAGTTGGAACCATTTTTAACGTCTTTAGTTTTGACGCGGTGTCGGACCAAGATTCGAACCTATCACCTTCCCGACGACGAGCGAATGCGCTACGTGTTGAGCCACGGTTGCGGGTGACTTATTGAGTATGGCAGGTGTTCCATTTTGAATAGAACACTTTTAGAAATAAAGAGCAGAGATGAGGAAAATCCACCTCTCCATCCATATTCTCAATGTTTTATTAGCTTGGTACCTGTATTTGTATAGACACCACTCAAACATCAATTTTAATATTATTATTAGCTACCTAGGTAACCCTAAGACTTAAATAGACTATAGTTTTCATTAAGTTTTTCATTAGGTCCTTTTGGCTAGCTCAAGCTCCATGTTTATTCACATAAGTTCTTGATATGTTTTCTTACAGCTCCTTACTATTACCTCACCTTTCTGAGTATGGCAGGTGTCCCAAATTAAATCACTAATAAATGACGATATTTGCAGAGAAGCTTCGGCCAAGAGTTGTACTAATATATTTTACATGCCTATTGAGTATCAAAACTAGGTACTCAATTATCCACCAATGGTATGTAGACGCTGCTGAGGTGTGAATGAGCCAGAAGGATATCTTCCAGTCAGTCTCTCAAGTCACAAGCCTAAAATACACATTTTAATAACTATATTGTTTTTCAGACAGAATATAAAATGAAATAAGATTCAAGATTGCAAAGCTGAAGCAATTGAAACAAAAGGAGAAAAAAAATTCTTCAATTTTGAGTTCAGAAAAAAAGTAAGTTAGTTTAATACAAGTACAATGATAATTTTATCTGTAAGTAGCTCAGGATAAAATAAACTAACAATTTGAAAGAAAATTGTAGTGAAATTGATAATCATGCATTAAAAAAAAGATGAAGAAGCGCAGCAAATGAGAATTTTATTAGATATGTACATAGATGGACGTGTTCATGTTAATAAGAGGGAAAAAGTGTAAGAATAAGATATAAGGAGAAGAGTTTTCATTGAGTACATCTGGAAAACTTTTACCTTTACAGAGACGGACACACCCTACATATGAAGTAGCATTATTAAAAAATAAATTATGGATATAATGAGAGAGTTTTCATAGTCATTATGGAAAACTTTTACCTACAGAGTGATGGATACACCCTACATAATCATAAAGAATTGCTATACTAAATTAGATATGGATGTAAGGAGATAGTCTTAATAGTGACAGACTTACCGGCACACCTTATATTTAAAGTAACTAGAATTATAACTTCAACTCTAGGTACACAAGTATCACATTAAATATTATTTATTATAGGTGCAAGAACAGTTAAGAATCAATCATGAACATGTGTCATATCTGTAGCAAAGAATTCTCTGAAAAGAGTGATTTGACAAAACACGTGAGAATTCATACAGGTTAATACTATATATACAAATGTGATTTATGTGAATAATCATTTACAGAGAGAAGTAATTGTTCACAACACAGAATGATCAATGAAGTTGAAAGGAAATTCCATTGTGATACATGTGAAAAATCTTTCTCAAAACAAAGTAGTTTAATTAATCACAAGAGGATCCATACAGGAGAGAAGTCATACTCTTGTGATACATGTGATAAGGCTTTCTCAACCCAAGGTAATTTGACTATTCATAAGAGGATCCATACAGGCGAGAAGCCATTTAAATGTGATACATGTGAAAAGACTTTCTAAAGACAATGGCGTTTAACTGTCCATAAAAGGATTCACACAGGAGAGAAGCCATTCTCTTGCGATACATGTGAAAAAGCATTCCGTACAAGTAGTGAGTTAACAGTCCACAAGAGGATTCATACAGGAGAGAAGCCCTACTCTTGTGAAATGTGCAAAATATCTTTTTACTGCAGTTCAGACTTATCAAGACATAATATATCAGTTAAACATCGCCAAAAGTTAGAATCTACCAAGAATACAGTTCCACCTACTGCTTCTACCAGTTTTGTTGATTGTGGTGAAGCTTATATTAAACTAGAGATAAAAGAAGAAGAAACTTTTGATGAGGATCCTCTTTCTATCAACATGGAGGCTGAGAATGTTGAGGAAAATATAAAACAGGAAATAGAAGGAGGTGAAATTGAGGATAAAGATTGTAATGATATCATAGAACATAAAATTGAAATATTATGTACAATTGGTTTTCTTATGTGAAATACCAAATTTGGTTAAATATTGTATTATTTTTTATGTAAACATTATGGGAGGGGGGGGGGGGGGGGAGCGGGGTGCCTCTTTCACTTATTAGACTTGATATTAAAGTTAGACTATAGGTTATTTTGGAAAAAACTAACTTTTCTTTTAGGTTATATTTTCAAACATTAATAACTTTTAGTCATAATAATCATGGAGTACGTGAAAGTTGTAACCCTCCCAACACTTACTTTATCTATATGAAATCTGTATATATTATTTTTCTACTTTTGTTGGATATTTGAAATTATTTGGTTAAAAATATTTTTTTTATTTTGCAAATCTAAATATTTTTTTGTACCTTTTGATTTTTTTTTCAGATAACGGATAATCAGGTAAATATTATTTCTTTCATTAATTGTACCAGAATTTGTTTTCATAAATTCGCACAAAATCAGACAATTTGGAAACATTTGATTTTTTGTAGATGTTCCCCTTACAACTAACCCCTGCGAGACAAGCTAAATCTTACTTTTATTAGTCAGAACGTTACTCACTTCATTTTAAGAAATTTGAACAAAATATCTTTTTTGCTAAATCATTACTTTTCACATTTTCACAGTGCAGGTATCTTTATAAGCAACAGCGTTTGTCTCATATTAGCCAAAGAGTCTACCCGAGGGTTAGTTACAAGGAGTAAAATATCAGAGATAAAATTAAATTTTCAAATTATTACAAATTCTTATTTACATTAAAGTGAAATGATAACAATAGTTATCTCTCGCGTCATATTATAAACAGCTTTCCGCAGATATAAAATGTACAATTATAAGATTAGAACTAGTTTTGTAGACCCGAAATGCTGAGATTCTTTAAAACATGTTTATTTTCTTAAGTTTATTTGTTTTGATAAGACACTATTTTATTTTTATGTATTAGGTACTTTGTGTGTGTCATGTATGTTGTACGTAGATGAGCGCTTCCACGTAACTTGAGAGAGAAGGAGATAGAGGGATATTGAGTACATCTAATAATTTTACCCACATAGGGACTGTACTGACATCTTAATTCTAGAGTAGCTTTGAAAATGAAATAATAAGATCAAAAATTATTATTTCCTACTTTACTATTATACAGTGTGTTTTTTTTTATGAGCACTTTTTTGAAAGCAATTTTACCCCACTTATAGTTATCAGAATTTAATGATTAAGGGCTTATTTTCTTCGTTTTTTAAGGGAAATTATGAAACAACAAAAAAAATTACAGTTTTGTTGAAAAAGTACAGTAAAGTTGAAAATTAAAAACTTAGGTGTCAACATATAAAAATGGTTTTAGCGCATTTTTCTTAAAAAAATGGATTTTCTGTAGTCGACTTTGGGGGGCCAGTACTCCCTCCCTGGTTGAGATATGACCTTCAAACTTTGATATGTTCTAGTACATGTCCCTAATAGTATCTGTATACATTTTCAGCTCTATATCTCAACTTTGAAGTGTTTAGCAGCCATTCTTGCAAAAGGTTGATTATTTGAGCATAAGAAAAATGCGCTAAAACCATTTTTAGATGTTGACACCTAAGTTTTTAATTTTCAACTTTACTGTACTTTTTCAACAAAAACTGTAATTTTTTTTGTTGTTTCATAATTTCCCTTAAAAAACGAAGAAAATAAGCCATTAATCATTAAATTCTGACAACTATAAGTGGGGTAAAATTGCTTTCAAAAAAGTGCTCATAAAAAAAAACACACTGTATATTGTTTATTCCAGGTGCAAGAACAATTTAGAATCCATCATGAACAAGTGTAATTTCTGCTACAAGGAATTCCCTAAGAAGGGTAGTTTAACAAGACATATGAGAATTCATACAGGTGAGAAGCCATTCAAATGTGATACATGTGAAATGCCATTTTCAGTCAGTAATCACCTTACAGTTCACAAAAGGATCCATTCTGGTGAGAAACCATACTCTTGTGATACATGTGAAAAGGCTTTCTCACATCAAGTGCATTAAAGAACATAAAAGGATCCATACATGATACATGTGACAAAGCTTTCCGTTCTAGTAGTGAGTTAACAGTCCACAAGAGGATTCATACAGGAGAGAAGCCATAATTTTGTGAATTCTGCCAGAAATCTTATAAAACTAGAACACAATTGACAATACATAATAAATCAGCTGGACATTTTAAGAAAAAAGAATCTACTAAAACTACAGTTCCACCTTATGTTTCAACTAGTTTCGACTTCGTTGATTGTGGTGAAGCTAATATTAAACTAGAGATAAAAGAAGAAAAAACTCTTGATGAGGATCCTCTCTCTATCAACATGAAGGCTGAGAATGTGGAAGTAATTATAAAAGAGGAAATAAAGGAAGAAGAAGGAATTGAGAGTGAAGAATTTGTTTAAGTAGATAAAATGCTTTATAAATGAATGAACCTAAATTGCAAATTTGTTGTGAATGTCTAAAAACAAGTGTTTAATTATGTTTGTTTTTAAGATTTGATGTAATGTGCAAATAATATCACTTTTCCAAAAAGTATTTAATTCATAATTCTTTGAAAAAATGTTATTTGTCAAAATTAAAATTTGTAAATAGGTAGTATCTTATATATTTTGTTTGCTTTATTGTTTAAAATATCCTAACCTAAGTTTAAGGAATACTAATTGATGTTACATTGTAAAACTTCTTTCATTTTTGTTATCCAATATATTTCTCATTTTTTTCTCATGATTATAATTGTGTTAAATTATATTTTTTTTTATTTTCAGACTGAATATAAAATGAATTGAAAATCTTAGATTATAAAAAAACGAGTTATTTTAGCTAAGTAAAGTAAGTCAGTTTTCTATATTATGAAATAAAAACTATCAAATAATTTTGGTCACATATTATTCTAGCTGGCTAAGTTATCGAGCAATTCATGTGGTTTAATTTTCAGTTACGCAGATAACTATATTATAATTGTGTATCTTTAATACAGGCAGGGTTAAAAAATGAATCATCATATATTGCAAATATTATGTTGTAGAATCTCTGAAATTCTAGTGTTAAGATTTCCGGTATAGGGGGGGGGGGAGTGGATGTACGTGTTGATTTCATGAAGTGAGGAGTAGGTTGCGCTAAAGAAACCGTAAAAGTGTGAGTTTTAAGGCTTAAAAATAGCAGTAGAACGATAATATTCACTAAATATTTGTATTTCTTATTAAAAAGAACTATAGACAAAAATTTTTTTCAAAGTTAACATAAATACTCTACAAAACTTTAGAAAAGGGTGAAAGTGTAGCAACTCTATATTGGTGGTGAATCAAAAAGAAATATAACCTTAAAATGTTCTAATATTATAGAGGAAGGATTTTTGTCTGTCATTAAAAAAAGACTTTGTTAACCAATAAATAATTCAAATAACCTACCCTATTTAATTTTGTTTTTGGTACAGCCAAGAACGTCCAAGCTTTCTTTATTTGTGAGAGGGGGTAAAAACTTTTGAAGCGGGGGTGGGGGAATCACCCCTTTACCTCCCCACCGCCCGCTGTGGACGTCCATGGGTTTCAGCTAAAAGTTATTGACAATATGACAACAAATTTTTATTTTATTATCTACATTTTGATTGAATAATATTTATTCCAGGTGCAAGAACAATTAAAAATTCATCATGTTGTCGTGTGATATTTGCCACAAGCAATTCTCCCACAAGAGCGTTTTAACAAGACATATGAGAATTCATACAGGCGAGAAGCCATTCTCCTGTGATACATGTGTAAAATCTTTCTCACAACAAATTACATTAACTGTTCATAAGAGGATCCATACAGGAGAGAAACCATTCAAATGTGATACATGTGATAAGGCTTTCTCACAACAAGGTCATTTAATTGTCCATGAGAGGACCCATATAGGAGTGAAGCCATACTCTTGTGATACATGTGAAAAGACTTTCTTACAGCAATGTAAATTATTTGTCCATAAGAGAATCCATACGCTAGAGAAGTTATACTCTTGCAATACGTGTAAAAAAGCTTTCCGTACAAATGGTAATTTAACTCGTCATAACAGGATCCATACAGGAGAGAAGCCATACTCTTGTGTCTTATGCAAGAAATCTTTTAGTGAAAGTTCAATACTGACAAAACATAAAAAATCAGCTGGACATCTGAAAAAGTCGGAATCAACTAAGAATACAGTCACACCCTCTGCTTCTATCAGTTTTGTTGATTGTGGTGAAGCTGATATTAAACTTAATATAAAAAAAGAAGAAACTCCTGATGAGGATCCTCTCTTTATAAAGCTGGAGGCTGAGAGTGTGGAAGTAATTATAAAAGAGGAAATAAAAGAGGAAGAAGGAATTGAGAGTGAAGAATTTGTTTAAGCAGATAAAAATAAAAATGTTTGATAAATGAATGAATCTAGATTGCGAATATGTTGTAAACGTCTTTTAGCAAGAGCTGTATTATGTTTGCAATAAGATTTGATGTAATGTGTAAATAATATTACTTATCCAAAAACAATTTAAAAGAAAAATCAAGATTCTTTGAAGAAAATGTTATTTGTAAAATTGTGTAAATAGGTAGTATCTTATATATTTTGTTTGCTTTATTGTTTAAACATATGTGTCGTCCTAACCCTTTAGGGCTACCTTCTACATACCCAATTAACCCTAACCTAAGTTTGAGGAATACTTATTGATATAATATTGTAAAATTTTTTGAAATTTCCACTAAATCGTGTAGATGCTGTTTCTGTTTATATATTTTTCTGTCTTTCTCTTTAATTTTAAAATATATTTATCATTTTCTCATATTTAATTAATTGTTATAATTAAAATCGTGTTACTTGTAAAATAATTGTATGTTTATTTTCAGACAGAATATAAAATGAAAGAAGACAAAATATTATAAAACTTAATATTGAAACATAAAAAGAAAACTAAAATATAGGTATGTTTAGTTTTATCAAATTAAATTAAGTAAATGTCTGTCTGTCCAAATAAAAGACTTGGCTAACCACTGAGAATCATTCAGTTCACTTTTGAAGTAATCTTGATAAAAGACTAGGTATGTTTTTTGTTAGAGTGTAGTACAAACCTATAATAGGAAGAAAAAAAAATTTCATGTAAAATAAGAATAGTTCTCTCAAAATGTTTAGTCAGAACCCCGCTTTTATGAAGAGGTAATCTTTCATATGTTTGTGTTTTATTTAGTTTAGATTAGGTTAGGTTATATAGCATGAGAGTAGGGCCACAGGGCTAGTACACAAAATGTATAGTTTAATTTAGTAGTTAAGTAATAAAGAAAAACAAATACTCACAACCCACTGTATTTTCTAAAAATAGGAAGGATTGGGGGGGGGGGGGGACCGAGGGCGTTGCTTGTGCTCTCCAGATAAAATTAGAATTGTATTATTGGTTGGACAACCCCCTTTTAAGCACAGTAAAGCAAAGATAAAGTATCAAAGAATTATTATTTTCTTATCTATTTAGGAATAATGTCATATATTATTAATTTCAGGTGTAAAAACAAATAAGATTGAATCATGAACAAGTGTCATATCTGCTGCAAGGAATTCTCTACTAAGAGTAATTTGACAGTACACATAAGAATTCATACAGGTGAGAAGCCATACTCATGTAATACATGTGAAAATGGTTCTCTACAATTAGTGATCTGCAGGGCGACCACTGCATACTATATATACTATTTATACTATATAGGATGAATTTGGATACTATATCATACTATATGACAAAAATTTACTATATATACTATATAATATTACCTTTATTTGACCAAAATTTACTATATATACTATATAATATTAAATTTAAATTACAAAAAACGAATATTTTCAGTTTTGAGACAAAGCCTCTAAAGGAGTGTTTAGTCTTTTTTCACAGTATGATTTATCCTATTTCTAGCCCCTGCGGGGGGCTTTATCTCTGAGGGGCAATCATTAACCTTTGACTTACCTAACCTAACCTAAAATAACCTATCAAAAGATACTGTGATATGACAAAAATGCATAAAGCTCTACAGTAATTGAGAAAATCCTGAAAATACAGTGTGTTTTTTTATGAGAACTTTTTTGAAAGCAATTTTACCCCACTTATAGTTATCAGAATTTAATGCTTAATGGCTTATTTTCTTCGTTTTTTAAGGCAATTAATAGAACAACAAAAAAATATTTCAGTTTTAATTTAAAAAGTACAGTAAAATCTAAAATTCAAAACTTAGGTGTCAACATCTAACAACTGTATATTATTGTTTGTGATTATGTTTTAAATAGGTATCAGTTATTTTTCATAGAATTAACTTAACAGGGGATGGAAAAGTTTTGCCACTTTCGCTTACTCCGTGATTATTAAGCTAGGTATAAATGTGAGACTATAGGTTAGTTGGGATAAAAGTTTACTTTTGGGTATTAGTTCACTTTTATTTATTCATGTTTTGGATAGGTTTCCAGGTTTAGGTGCTGCAGGCTGGAAGGTGGTTTCTGGACAGGTAAAAAAAATAAAAATTTTTGTTTGAAGATTTAGAGATCAACTTATATTAAACAAAATATGCATCATTTAGGATGTTATTAACATCTGAAGAAAAAATGAAAATTAGCCTCCAGGGTCAAGTCCTGCAGGCCTCTAGGTTCACTCTTGACAGGTAAAAAATAAAATTTTTTATTTTTAGAGTTAGAGTTAGAAGTCAACTTTCAAAACAGAATGTGTATTTTTTGATCTTATACAAATCAGCCCCCAAGTTCAGGTCTTGCAGGCAGCGATTCGGAGACGGAGCCGGGAGCATTTTTTTGGAGCCGGAGCCGTATTTTTCGTTAAAAACGGCTCCGGCTCCAGATTAGCTAAAAAGGATTTTTTTAAAAGTAATATTATAGTATGGCAACGGTCTATTTCCATATAATAAACTGAAAAACTATTGTTACTTAACAAATAGACACACATCCTTCTACTTTTATATAGCTTTTCCAGATACAGCTCCGCGGAGCCGGAGCCGCATCAAAATTAAACAGCTCCGACACGCTGCTTGCAGGCTTCTAGATCCACTCTGGACAGGTAAACAATCAAATTTCTTATACGAAGAGTTAGAGGTCAATTTATATAACAGAAAATGCATTTATTTGGATAATATTAACTATATTATTATATATTAACATAATATTTTACCTGTCCAGAGTCCATCTGGAGGCCTGCAGCACCTTAACCTAGCCTGGAGGTCGATTGTCATTTTTTCTTTAAAACACATAAATAGTATCTAAAGAAGATGCTTATGTTGTTTAATAAACTAACCTTTAACTCCTTAAATTTAAAATTTTGATGTTATAACTGTCCTGAGTCCACCTGAAGGCTAATTTTATTTTTTCCTTAAAATATATAAATAACATCCAAATATAAGCTCATTTTGTTTAACAAATATTCTATTAACTGTTCAAATCAGAAGTTTGACTTTTACCTTCCCAGAGTCCACCTGAGGGTCTCCAGCACCTGAACCTGGAGGCTAAATGTCATTTTTTTCTTCAAATATGTAAAAAATATCCAAAAAGATGCATATTTTGTTTAATATGTTGACCTCTAACTCTTCAAACAAGAAATTTGAATTTTACCTGTCCAGAGTGGACCTGGAGGCCTGCAGAACCAGATCTTGGAGGTTGATTTTAATTTTTTCTTCAGTTATGTTAATAACATCCAAAAAGATGCATTTTCTGTTTTATAAGTTGACCTCTAACTATTCTAAAAAGAAATTTGAATTTTTCACCTGTCCAGAGTGAACCTGGAGGCCTGCAGGACCAAAAATTGGAGTCTGATTTTATTTTTTTCTTCAGATATGTAAGTTAATAACATAAAGATACATCTTTTGTTTAATAAGTTGATCTCTAACTCTTCAAACAATATTTAAATTTTTTTTACTTGTCCAGAAACCACCTTCCAGCTAGCCTGCAGCACCTGAACCTGGAGACCTATTCAAAAAATGATTAAATATACGTGAAGTTCTACCCAAAAGTAAACTTTTATCCCTAATGACCTATAGACTCACATTAATACCTAGCCTAATAATTAAAGAGCTAGTGAAAGTGGCAACCCCCCCCCCCCCTCGCTCCCCCCTTATATGTGAAATTACTTTGATAACAGCTTTGCCTTGAGTTATTATTGATGATTTATATACTACTAGCGGCTTCGCCCCTAGCCTCTAGGGGCTTTGCCCCAAGAGGTGATTAAAAAATAAATGTAGTACATGTGATGGATCTTCATCCTCATCATATTATAATTATACATCATCAAAAAATAATAATTATAATTATTCCTCATCATCTTCAAACTATACTTCATCAAAAAAAAAAAAGAAAAAAAAATTGGGGGGGGGGGGAGGATTTTTTTATTTTTGGGGGGGTTAGGGGTGTCCCACCCCCCAAGAAAATAGCTTAAAACCACCACAGGACCAATAGGTATATACCCTCAAGAGTAGAATCCGATCGGTTCAGTGGTTACCGAGATCTTAAGGGACGGACAGACATCGTTCTACTTTGTATTATAGATGTATTACTAAATAAAACAAAGTCCGATACTATATCATACTATATGAGTAAGAAAAAATATACTATATATATATACTATATGGATTTTAAAAATATACTATAAAAATACTATATTTATTTGGTTTTGGAGTGGTCGCCCTGGATCTGAAAAGACATAAGAGGATCCATACAGGTGAGAGACCATTCAAATGAAATACATGTGCAAAAGCTTTCACACAACAAAATCATTTAAATGACCATAAGAGGATCCATAAAGGAGAGAAGTCATACTCATGTGTTACATGTGAAAAAACTTTCCGTTAAAATACTGATTTAACAGTCCATAAGAGGATTCATACAGGAGAGAAACCATACTCTTGTGATACATGTAAAAGACTTTCTCACAACTAAGCCAATTAATTCACCATAAGAGATTTCACACAGGAGAGAAACCATACTCTTGTGATACATGTGAAAAGGCTTTTTCACGACAAAGTCATTTAAATGACCTAAGGGGATCCACACAGAAGAGAAACCATTCAAATGTGATACATGTAAAAAGACATTTACCGTCAGGAGTGCCTTTACAAGACACAAAGAAACAATAAATGTGAGAAGCCATACTCTTGTGATACATGTGAAAAGGCTTCCTCACAAAAAAGTCATTTAATTGTACATAAGAGGATCCATACTGGTGAGATGCCATACTCTTGTGAACTATGCCAGAAATCTTATTACAAAAGTTCTAGTATTGCAAACCATAAGAAATCAGCTGGACATCTGAAAAAGTTAAAAACTATTAATAATACAGTCACAACTTCTACTTCTGCTTCTACCAGTTTTGTTGATTGTAGTGAAGCTGATATTAAACTAGAAATAAAAGAAAAAGAAACTCCTGATGAGGATCCTCTCTCTATCAATTCTATCTCTATAAAAATTGAGGCTGAGAGTGTGGAAGTAATTATAAAAGAGGAAATAAAGGAGGGAGAAGGAATTGAAAGTGAAAAATTTGTTTAAGTAGATAAAAATAAAATGTTTAATAAATGAGTGAACCCAAATTGCGAATTTGTTATAAATGTATTTTGACATTTGCATTTTGGAAAGTGCCAAAATGAAATATGTAGTGGCTATTTAGTTCATTTATGTGAAAAAGTTTTCATTAAAAATCAGCTCTTTCTTGTAAACAGAATCCTGATGATAATTAAATAAATTCTATTGAACACAAGATTGAAATATGATAACCTAAATGCTAATATGTAAATATTTATTCATAGTAGATTTAACAAATATTTTAAACTAATAATATTTTGTATATACTGTTTTTTTTTTTACTTTTCATCATTCAATTTAAATTATTTTTGTTAAAATAATTCTTGAATTTTATTTTCCTCTAATATAATATCTGTAAAATCTAACTTTGTATCAATACTTGTTATTTTATTATATTGATTCTGGTCCTATTGAATGGGGAACATTATATTCATCTTATTGAGTCTTACAATATACTTATTATTTTTCAGACTAAGCTAAACAATTAAATTATTTTAATGAATGTGCGAATCTTTTTTATGCCATCCAAAATCAGGTATTGAAAATTGAAAATTTTATCAGATTTGATATTTAGTTCTTACTATTTTATCCTATTACTAATGGACTCAAGGGGCACTTGAGGAGAGGGTAGTTGAATCCCAAAACCCATTTTTTATTTAGATTATAAAATGGTTTTTAAAAAAATTTGGGGAGGGAGGTTGACACCTCCCCCTTTAACAGCATTTTTTACTTTAGTTTTAGATTTTTTAAGGGGGAGATTTTATACTAGTGGCGATTTCTCTCGGGAGGGTGGTGGTGCCCTCCCCCCAGATAGTTACAAACCTTCCCGGGACCTATGAGAAGATACCCTGTTAAAAAGAACCTGATCGGTTAGCGATATCCTTCAGTACAGACAAACAGACAGACATCTTGTTACTTTATTATAAGGATTTACAGTAAGACCTCACTAAACACAAAACCAAGTTTTCCATTTTAAGAAAGCTTCCAATAGGTTCTGCAATGGTTTGAGGCTATTTTGATTTAAACTTGTAATATGTTGGATTGACAATTAGAGGGATACCACTCTCATCAAATTATACATTGAGGAAAATTTGGATTAGTCGTATATATTTAGAATATGACCTACAAACAATATCAAACAATTTCTGTAATGCACAGGAAATGCGTCGTTAGAGAAGACACATCTAAATAATGATAAGGAAATATGTATCTTTAACTTTATCTCAAAAATATTTTTACCTCCTTAATGGCTCTATTTAATTTTGTAATATTTTAGGATTTAATCAACTACAATGGTCAAGAATACTCTCCAGATAGATAGTTTTTACAGACACAATACAGTTCAAAGTGTGAATTATGCGACTAAATTATTTACATATTCTTATTAGTAGAAATAGTACCTATAGTGCTTTAACTATGTATGTGTGGCTTCCCTGTTTTTAGTTTTTTTTTTAACCCAACCTAACCTAGTATTAAACAATTCAAAAGTTTATATGATTGTTATATGATCTTATCAAATTCAAATTCTTATTTTAATGATTTTCATTATGTTTGATAATATCAGTTAAAGTAATCTACAAATCCTATTTCTAATTATACTTAGTTACTAGAGACAGCTTTTACTCATAATTTTCTTACAATGTCTTTTTTTCTAAATTAAAATATTTCTATTCAAATCTTGTTAATAGTTTTGTTTGATTTATTTAGATCCTATTATTAGACTTTTGTTAGTTGTAAAATGATAATCATATATATTTTCAGACAGAACATAAAATGTAATACCCCTTAACAGTATAAAGCTGAAGTCAATAAAAATTATAAACATCAAAAGAAAGAAAACTTTAGTGTAAGTTTATTAGATTAAAGTAACCGAGGATGCAAGCTTTTCCGGAGTGGTCCTATCCGGGGAGATGGAGAAGAAGTCCCCGGGCAAACCTGCATCAAACACACCTAAAAGGACCGAGGATGCAAGCTTTTCCGGAGTGGTCCTATCCGGGGAGATGGAGAAGAAGTCCCCGGGCAAACCTGCATCAAACACACCTGCTTGACCATTCACCCTGTCCGGGTTTCCACCAAGGGGCTGGCCTAATAGGCTTTTAAGTCAGCCCCTGTCAGCTCTGGAGGCCTTGGAGGCCTTTCAACTCCAACCCTCCATAACCACATCACATCCAACATCCCTCCCCCTCCTCCCCTCATCCTCTCTGGCGACATCCACCCGAATCCTGGCCCCAAATACCCCTGTTCTACCTGCTCCCGCAATATTACCCGCTCCACTGGTGCCTTCCTCTGCAACTCCTGCCAACTTTGGGTTCATCCTAAATGTTCCCTCCTTCCATCCAAATCCGATTACAATTCCAACTGGTCCTGCCCACCCTGCATTTCTGCCTCAACAACTCCCTTTTCACCTATCTCCCCCCAACCACCAACACCCCCATCCAAACCCCGCGGTCCTAAATTCCCATGTACAGTCTGTTCCTTAGGTGTTACAAAATCCACTGGCTCCTTCCAATGTAACTCCTGCCTCCAATGGATCCACCCTAAATGCTCCCTCCTCCCATCTGCCACCCACTACTCCCCTTTCTGGTTCTGCCCTTCCTGCTCCCCCCCAACCTCACCCCCTCCCTCTCCTAACTTATCTCCCCCTACACCCCTCCCATCACCTAGCTCCCCGTCTACCCCTCCTTCCCCTGCAGCTCCTCCTTCACCCCCGCCCCCTCCTCCACCCACCCCTGCCCCCCGAAAACCTCCTGGTAAACCTTTTGTCCTTCAATTCAATTGTAATGGCCTCCTTACCACCCAAGATGAACTCCACAACCTTATTTCTACCCATAACATCCCCATCACCTGCCTCCAAGAAACCAAACTCTCCAGCAAATCCAATCCCAAACCCCTCCCTGGCTATAACTTTCTCAGGAAGGATCGTCAAGACCGACCTGGTGGAGGAATAGCCTTCCTTATTGCCGATGACATCCCCTTCACCCACCTTGACCTCAATCACCTTTCCAATGGCCCCCTTGAGATCGATGGTATCCAAATTTCCCGCAATGGCTCTCCTACACAAATCATCAACCTTTACCTTCCTCCACATTCTTCCTGTCCCCCCCAATACACCCCTGACTTTAACCTCCTCTTTGACAACCCAAATGACCTTATCCTAGTCGGTGATTTCAATGCCCACAACCCTGCCTGGAACTCCATCACCCTTGACCAATCTGCCATGAATCGTGGGGAGGCTCTGCTGGAAGCTCTCAATGAGAGCAGCCTCTGCCTCCTCAACGAGGACTCCCCCACCCGCCTCCCCCCCAACGGCCAACCCACCTCCCCCGACCTTTCCCTTTGCTCTGCCCACCTTGCCCTTGACTTTTCCTGGCACACCCTCACCACCCTCCGTTCTGATCATCTCCCCATCCTCCTCTCCCTTCCTGAAATCAACAGAAACCCCCGCCCTGTCAAAACTTTCCACAACTTCCGTAAAGCAGATTGGGACACCTTCACCCTTGAAACTGAAACCCTCTTTGAAGATCTTCCTGAACCCTCCTCCTGCTCCCAAGGTGAAGCCACCTTCCGCCAAATCCTCCAAACTGCCTCCAAACACACAGTCCCTGCTGGCTTCATCAAAAACTCCAATCCCTCCCTCCCCCAGTCTGCTAAGCCCCTTATCCAGCAAAGAGACTCCTTAAGAGAAATTAACCCCCATGATCCTCAAATCCAAATCCTCAATGAACAAATTTCCTCAATAGTAAACCAACACTCCAACAAAAAATGGCAAGAAACCCTTTCCAAATCCGACCATAGAACCAACCCTTCCAAATTCTGGTCCCTCCTCAAATCCCTTTCAGGCAAAAACAATTCCCCTCCTTCCAACCAACCCATTTCCTTCAACAACAAAGTTCACACCTCCCACGCCCACATTGCTGAATCCTTCACCAAACAATTCACCTCTGTCTCCCGCCACACCTCCAACCCTTTCTCCAGAAAAATTATCCGCAAAATTAGACACCGCCACCGCCTCAACAGAGATTTCCAACCTTTCACACCTGCCCTTGTCCTTGAAGCTATTAAAAATTCCTCAAATTCATCTGCACTTGGCCCTGATCACCTCAACATCCTCCACCTCAAACACCTTGGTCCAAATGGCATCTCCTACCTTACCAAACTCTTCAACCTCTCCATTTCCGCTGCTAATATCCCTGCCATTTGGAAGCTCTCCAAAATTATTGCCCTCCTCAAACCTGGTAAACCCCCTGACCTTTCCACCTCCTACCGCCCAATCTCCCTCCTCTGTCCTGCAGCTAAAGTCCTTGAACGCCTCCTTCTCCCATACCTTAAACAATCCCTCTCCACCCACCCCTCTCAACATGGCTTCAAACCCCTCCACTCCACCACATCCTCACTCCTTAATCTTTCCACCTCCATTGCTAACGGTTTCAACCAAAACCTCCCCCCCAGCCGCACAACCGTAGCCTCCATTGACCTTTCCAAAGCCTTCGACTGCATCCCAATCCATCTCCTTCTCCAAAAAATCTCCTCTTCAAACCTCCATCCAAACATCATCAGATGGCTGTCCTGCTACCTGCGTGGCAGAATGGCCTTCTGCTCCTACCAAAATACCAACTCCTCCCCCAGAATTGTCCACACTGGTGTCCCCCAAGGCTCTGTTATTTCCCCCGTCCTTTTCAACTTCTACATAGCAGATGCCCCCCACATCCCCCCTGCCACCACCTCCTCCTATGCCGACGACCTCAACTCCTTCCACTCCTCTCCTGACATCCCCCAGTCAGTTGAATCCATCAACTCCCACCTCTCCTCAATCGCTGACTGGGCCTCCACCAATGGCCTCTCCATCGCCCCCAACAAATCCACTGTCACCCTTTTCACTCCTGACCGTAAGCACCAATCCAACCTCCATCCTCAAGTCCAAATTAACGGCTCCATCCTCCCCCTTGAGAAAACCCCTAAGATCCTTGGAGTTACCTTTGACACCTTTTTCAATTTCAGTTCCCATGTCTCCACCATTTCCTCTAAAATTTCCTCCCGCCTCAGAATCCTTAAATGTCTGGCTGGCACCAAATGGGGCCACCAGAAGGAGACCCTCCTCACCACTTACAACACCCTCCTCCGCCCCATCACCACCTATGCCTGTCCTGTCTGGTTTCCTAACACCTCCAAAAACAACATTGACAAACTCCAAGTCCTCCAAAACCAAGCCCTCCGCATCTGTACTGGTTCCACCAAAAAATCCCCCATTAGCCACCTCCACCAAGAAACTAAAATCCTACCAGTACGGAACCACCTCTCCCTTTTATGCTCCCAGTACCTGGCCTCCTCCCTCCGTCCTTCCCACCCATCCTTCCCCAATGTCACAACCCCTCCTGGTCCTAGATCCAAGAAATCCACCCTCCAATCCATGTTCCTCCCGAATCTCCAACCTTTTCTCACCCCTGACAACACTCTCCTCCCTGCAAATTACAAATCCACCATCTCCCGACTCCACACCTCTGCAGTTACCCAAGCCATCAACTCCTACCCCCCTAATCCTGTCCTTAATCATGCCCCTCCCAACATCAACCCCTCTGAGATCCAACTTCCTAGGCACTACAGAACCATCCTCTCCCAATTACGATCCAATTATTGTCCTAAGCTCCAAAGTTACCTGCATTCCATCAACGCTTCTCTTTCACCCAACTGCCCATCCTGCCCCAACAATCCTACCCCTGAAACAGTCCAACACCTCTTTTCCTGCCCTAATAACCCCACCAACCTAAATCCCATTGACCTCTGGCAAAATCCCACCCTCGTAGCTGCCTTCCTATCATCACACCCCAGTTTCACCAGCCTCCCTCCTCTTCAACGCCCCCCTCCAGAGCCCCCTCCATAAGCCTCCCCTCCCCCACCTACTGATGACAACCTGGACACGAATATGGACCATGAGCAGCCAATACAACAACAACAACTCAAAGTCTGTCTATCTGTAATAAATAACTTTGCTTACCACTGATATTCAGTTTTACTCTTTGTTGAGGTGTAGTATAATTTTTTTAAAGGAAAAGTCAGATGGAAAATTTCTCTGCAAACTATTCTTTTTTCATTCATTTAAAAACACGGTTTAAGGGCAAAGAATTATCATTTACTTTTCTACTGAGGAATATAATATATGAAATATTATATATAAATATTATATTATTATTTCAGGTGCAAGATTAGTTAACTGTTCATCATGTTGTCGTGTTATATTTGCCGCAAGAAATTTTCATTCAAGAGCGATTTGCTAATACATTTAGATTTTCATGAAGAAAACAAGCCATTCAAATGTGAATTGTGTGAAGAAACATTTTCAGAGGATAGTATTTTAACAGCACACATGAGAATTCATACAGGAGAGAAACCGTTCAATTGTAATTTTTGTAAACAGGCGTTTTCAGAAAGTAGTGACGTGACTAAGCACAAGAGGATCCATAAAGGTGAGAAACCATTCTCTTGCAATACATGTGAAAAAGCTGTTAATAAGAATCATGATCTGACAAGACATAAAAGGATCCATACAGGAGAGAAGCCTTACTCTTGTGATACATGTGTAAAAGCTTTCCGTACAAATAGAGAGTTAACTGCCCACAAAAGGATCCACAAGGAACAAGCCATACTCTTGTGAGTTATGTAAGATATATGTTTGCTCTAATTTAGAACTTCTAAGACATAACAAATCAGCTGAACATCTCAACAAGCTGGAACCTACTAAGAATACAATTCTACCTTCTACTTCTCCCAGTTTTGTTGATTGTGGTGAAGCTGATATTAAACTAGAGATAAAAGAAGAAGAAACTCTTGATGAGGATCCTCTCTCTATCAATTTGGAGACTGAGAGTGTGAAAGTAAAAGAGGAAGAAGAAATTAAGAGTGAAGAATTTTTTGAACTAAATAAAAGTTTTTGATAAATGCATGGACCTAAATTGCGAATTTGTTGCAAATGTCTTTTAAAAAGTTTTAAAGATTATGTTTATTTATGTTTGTATTTAAGATTTGATGTAATGTGTAAATAATTCTACTTCTCCAAAATCAATTTGAAATTTGAAATCAAATGAAAAAATCATGATTCTTTGATAAAAATGTTATTTGTATAAATGTGTAAATAGGTAGTATCTTATATATATTTTGTTTACTTTGTTGTTTTAACATAAATCTGGGTTGCCCTAATCTAACCTTGTACAATTACATACCCAATTTCCTCTAACCTATGTTTGATAAATATTTATTGATATAAAAATGTAAAAATTAATTATATTTGAACTAAATCGTGTAGATTCTGTTTCTGTTCTTCTCTTAAATTCCAAAATGTGTTGTATATCTTCTTTAATTTTTGTTATCCAATATATTTCTCATTTTTAGTTAGTTCTCATAATTAAGATTGTGTTACATGTAAAATTATTATATTTATTTTCAGACTGAATATAAAATGAGATAAGACTCAAGATCATAAAACTAAATTCAATAGAAACATGAAAGGAAACAGAAATCTAGAGTAAGTTTTATCTTAGCAAATTAAAGTAAATATATGTCTGTCCATATTAAATGTTTTTGCTTACCAATGAAATTATTCAGTTCTCTTTTTAAGTCTAGGTGTTTGTTTTTGGATCAACTGCAGTTCATGGTAAATATTCCTAGTAACAAATATTTTAAAAAATCTAAGAATTTTAAAGGCTGCTAGCTGCAAAACTGCTGAACGTACAGATCATTCCCGCACACCGTTTTAAGCGATATAAGAAGGCCTAAAAATAATCTGGAAAAGCCATAAATCAATAATGCACAATTATCTCGCATTGCAGGGAAATGCGCGAAAAAAGACCTTTTTACGCGTTTTTTCTTCAGTGGACCTTTCCCTGTGCATCATTGAATCTTGGCTTTTCCAGATTATTTCAGATTTTGTATTCAAAATGAAAATGATTTATCTCAATGTGCCTAATCAAGTTCAGAACTCCCCCCCCCCCCTGTATTGTGAGGTAGTATTTTGTGTGCTTGTGTTTTACTTTAGGTTAGGTTATATTGGGTAGAGGGTAGCACGATACAAGAAAAAAAACTATATCTTGAATTTTTTTTTAAAGTAGGGGGGAGTTATTCTTATGCTTGCTCGGCAAGAATTAATTTAATTGGTTGATCTTCGCCCACTCAATCAATCAAAGATATAATAACAGAGATTTAATAATTTCCTTCTACTGAAGAATTGCATTGAATAAATAATTATCTTAGGTGCAAGAACAAATAATAACCCATCATGAACAAGTGTCATATTTGCTGCAAGGAATTCTCTAAAAAGTTTAATTTGGCAGAGCATATGAGAATACATACAGGAAAAAAGCCTTACACTTGTGATAGGCTTTTACAACAAATGGTCAGTTAACTGTTCATAAGAGGATCCATACAGGAGAAAAACCATACTCTTGTGATGCATGTGATAAAGCTTGTCTTACAAGTAGTGAGTTAACAGGAGAGAGGCCATACTCTTGTGATAAATGTGATAAGACTTTCTTACAGCAAAGTCATTTAACTGGCCATTCATACAGGATTCATGCAGGAGAGAAGCAATACTCTAGGATACATGTGACAAAGCTTTTTATACAAATAGTGAGTTAACTAAACATATAAGAATTCATACAGGAGAGAAACTATTCTATTGTGAGTTATGTCAGAAATCTTATATTTGCACTTCAAGCCTGACTAGGCATAAAAAAAACAGCTGAACATCTCAAGAAGTTACAATATACTAAGAATATAAATCCACCTTTAACTTCTACCAGTTTTGTTGATTGTGGTGAAGCTAATATCAAATTAGAATTAAAAGAAGAAGAAACCCTTGATGAGGATCCTCTCTCTAATAACATGGAGGCTAAGAATGTTGAAGAAACTATAAATCAGGAAATAGAAGAAGAATGTCAGTATAAAGATTCAATTTCGTATTAATAGAACTTTGATAAGATTAAAAAACAACACTATTTACATTGTGAAATTTAAAATTAAAAGTTTAGAACTTTCCATGGGATATTAAATAATGAATAATAAATTTTTGAACTTCAAAATCATTTATTTCTAATATTTTCCTTTTGTAAAAAACATAACTTTTGAATGTTCTAGCGTTGAAAGAAATTATCTTGATTCATCAATATTTTATTATTAATTATTATTATTTATCAAATTCATATGTTGCTTATAAAAAAATAATTATATTTATTTTCAGATAAAATATAATTGAAATAAGACTCAAGATTATAAAACTGTAGTAATTAACAACATAAAGAGAAAAAAATAAATTTGAGTTCATAAACAAAGTAAGTTAGTTTTTAACATGTACAAGAATAATTTTGATTATAACAAACCATAACAAGCCATTTTTTTTTAAATGTTACTGTTATCAGAAATTTGTTTGTATTTCTATTTTATGTATGAAGCATTTTGTATGTGTCATGTATATTGTACATAGATAGTCGCTTCCACATGACTAGAGAGGTAGAGGGACATCTAATAATTATACCTAGATAGTGACTGATGTACGGAAACTTTAATTATAGGGTAGCTTTGTTACTAAAAAACAGTTCATGAAATAAAAAGATCTAAAATCATTATTTCTTACTTTATTATTACACTAGCGGCTTCGCCCCTAGCCTCTAGGGGCTTTGCCCCAAGAGGTGATAAAAAAAATTAATATTTATTGTTTTTAGTGAGAGAATGTTGCTATTCTTTCATTCAAAATAAATGCTGGAATAAAAAATATTTTTTAACAAAGGACCTAGGAAATCTTCAGCAAATAAAAAAAAAAAAAAAAAAAAAAAAAAATGGGGGGGGGGATTTTTTTGTTTTTGGGGGGGTTGGGGGTGTCCCACCCCCCAAGAAAATAGCTTAAAACCACCGCAGGACCAATAGGTATATACCCTGAAGAGTAGAATCCGATCGGTTCAGTGGGTACCGAGAACATAAGCTTCAGACGGACAGACAGACGGACGGACGAATAGACATCATTTTACTTTGTATTATAGATTAAATATTGTTTATTTCAGGTGCAAGAACAATTAAGAATCTATCATGAACAAGTGTCTTATCTGTTCTAAGGAATTCTCTAGAAAGGATAGTTTAACAGTACATATGCGAATTCATACGGGTGAGAAGCCATTCAAATGTGATACATGTGAAAAAGCTTTCTGTACAAGAAGTGATTTAACAGTACATATGAGAATACATACAGGAGAGAAGCCATACTCTTGTGATAAATGTGAAAAAGATTTCCGGACAAATGGTGAGTTAACTTCCCATAAGAGGAACCATACAGCAGAGAAGCCTTACACTTGTGATACATGTACAAAGGCTTTCTCGCGACAAGATGCATTAGCTAAACATAAGAGGATCCATACAGGAGAAAAACCATACTCTTGTGACACATGTGATAAGGCTTTCTCACGCCAAAGCAACTTAATTGTACATAAGAGGATTCACACTAGTGAAAAGCCATACTCTTGTGAATTATGTCAGAAATCTTTTTACACCAAATCAAACCTGACAACACATTATGAATCAGCTAAAAATCTCAAAAAGATAGAATATTCTAACAATAAAGTTCCACCATCTGGTTCTACCAGTTTTGTTGATTGTGTTGAATCTGATATAAAACTAGAGATAAAAGAAGAAGAAACTCTTGATGAGGATCCTATATCTATAAAGATAGAGGCTGAGAGTGTGGAAGTAATTAAAAAAAAGGAAATAAAGGAGGAAGAAGGAATTGAGAGTGAAGAATTTGTTTACGTAGATAAACATAAATCGGTTTGATAAATGAATGAACCTAAATTGCGACTTTGTTGTAAATGTCTATTAGCAAGTGCTTTGTTAAATATTTATTTTTGTATTTAAGATTGGATAAATGTGTAAAAGGGTAGATGCACAAAATGCATTTTAGCTTGAATTTAATGAACCACATATTTTTTCCTGTTTTATGGTTTTAACTATCTTTATTTAATTGTTTAAACTTTCTTTATAGGCCATATATTTAAAAATATTAATTTTCACTAGTTTTGAAAAAAATCGAGTTTTTACATACACTAATTAGACATATTTGAAAGTAACTCAAAACTGCCGGGTAATTTATTTTTATTTCAAATATCTTCAAATTTAACTAGTATATATCTCATATTCTACAAAAGTATGTAGCGGTTCACTTCTATAAGTACCCCCAACTCGTTAAATGCACTTCGTGCACCTGTCCCTTATAATACTTTTCTAAAAATAATTTAAACACTAAATCATGATACTGAAAAAAAATGTTATTGGTACCTATAGATTTTAAAAATGTTTAAATAAGTAGTATCATATCTACTTTGTTTCCTTTACTGTTTAAACCTAAATCTGAGTTTCCCTAAATCTGCGGGGCTAACCTTTACATGTACATTGTACATAACCTATTTACCATAACCTAAAATTGATGAATACTAATTGATATATTATCATAAAAACTTAATTACATTTCAACTAAATCGTGTAACTTTTATATTCAACTAATTAGATCTCAATATTAGAATTGTGTTACTCTTTAATATTAAATACTTTCATATTTATTTTCAGACTGAATATAAAATGAATTGAGGCTCTAAGATTATAAAAGGAAGAAAACACTAGTAATTTGAGTTTAGCAAAGTAAAGTAAGTTAGTTTTTTTATATTACAAATATTATGTAGCAGAACATTTAGAATCAATATTAAAGTTGTGGAATATATATATATGTCTGTCATAAAAGTGAATTAGTTTTCTGTCATCAAATTATTATTTAAACATTTGAGGTTTGGGATGTTTGTTTTCTATAGTATGTTTTTCAAATAAAAAGCTGAAGATGGACATTGAATTACAATAGTCATGTACATGTGAGTGGATAGAAGAGAAAGTGGAATAAGAATTAGATGTAAGAAGAAAGTCTTCATCTAGAAGGTATATCTAGAATACTTTTACTTACATATTGACAAATGTATGGCACACCTAAAATATAGAGTAGCAAGACTAAATAAGATATATGGAATTAGTTTTCATAGACTGACATACGGACACACTTAAAATACACATAGAGTAACCAAACCTTTATTGAAATGATTGTTAAAATCATTAAGACTTAAATTATCATTTCCATTTCTTTACAAGTATTACATTTAATATTATTTATTTCAGGTGCATAATCCATCATGAACAAGTGTCATATCTGCTCCAAGGAATTCTCTAGAAAGAGTGATTTGACAAGACATGTGAGAATTCATACAGGAGAGAAGCCATACAAATGTGATTACTGTGAAAAGGCTTTCTCACAACAAAGTAGTTTAACTGTTCATAAGAGGATCCATTCAGGAGGAGAAAAGCCATACTCTTGTGATACATGTAAAAAAGCTTTTCGTACAAATAATCAGTTAACTGTCCATAAGCGGATCCATACAGGTGAGAAACCATACTCTTGTGATACATGTGAAAAAGCTTTCCGTACAAGTAGTGAGCTAACTGTCCATAAGAGGATCCATACAGGAGAAAAGCCATACTCATGTGATACATGTGAAAAAGCTTTCTCTGAACAAAGTATTTTAACTTCCCACAAAAGGATTCATACAGGAGAGAAGCCATACACTTGTGATACATGTAAAAAGACTTTCTCACAACCAAGTGCATTAACTGTACATAAGAGGATCCATACAGGAGAGAAACCTTACTCTTGTGAAATGTGCCAAAAATTTTTTAAATCAAATTCAGAATTGTTACAACATAATAAATCAGTTGGACATGTAAGGAAGTTAGAATCTACTAAGAATACAGTTCCACCTTCTCCTTCTACCAGTTTTGTTGATTGTGGTGAAGCTGATATTAAACTAGAAATAAAAGAAGAAGAAACTCTAGATGAAGATCCTCTCTCTATCAACATGGAGGCTGAAAATGTTCAAGAAACTATAAAACAGGAAATAGATGGACACACCCCACCTGAAGGCATGTTAGGTTATGGTGGTTTCAGAACATGCTTTCCCTAAATTGAATTAGTAGCTTCCCATAGTAGAAAATTTTAAAATTGCTTTGGTGATCAAATTTTACTTTTATTTTTAGAGTACCTTCACCTAACCTCCTTTATTGTCTAATTTTTTTTAATTGAATGTTAAAGGACATTAAATTAAACAAGAAAGGTTTATTACTCATTAATCAAACCTCATTACCCAAACTTATTAGATACACTTCGTGCAACTGTCCTTTTGGACATTATATCAAATAGCAAAGTAAATAATGAGACTTGCTATATGTATGACATATAGCAAGTCCATATGACTTAGGTGAGTAGATAGAAGAGAAACAATCGGATATATTAAACCAAATATGTATTTTATTTTCAGATGCAAGAACAATCCATTATGAAGAATGTCATATCTGTCTCAAGTATTTCTCTCCCGAGGAATATTTTCTAAACCATTTAGGAGTTCATTAAAAAACATTAAAATGTGATTTTTGTGAAAAGTCGTTTTGTTATCAAGGTGAGCTAAACCGTCACATGAGAATCCACACGAGTGAAAGGCCCTACTCTTGTGAAATCTGTAAAAAAGTTTTTCGCACAAATAATCTGCTAACTCTCCATAAGAGGACTCGCACATGTGAGAAACCATACTCTTGTGATACATGTAAAAGGGCATTTACTTCAAGCAGTAATTCAATAACCCACAAAAGGATTCATACAGAAGAGAAACCATACTCTTGTGATACATGTGAAAAGACTTTCTCACATCAAAACAATTTAAATGTCCATAAGAGAATCCATACAGGAGAGAAGCCATACACTTGTGATTCGTGTGAAAAAGTTTTCTGTACAAATAGTGAGCTAACTGTCCATATGAGGATCCATACAGGAGAGAAGCCATACTCTTGCGATACATGTGAATTTGCTTTCTCACAAAAAAGTTCCTTAACAAAACTCAGGAGAGAAACCATACTCTTGTGATGCATGTGAAAAATCTTTTTATACAAATAGTGAATTTAATGATCATAAATGGATGGACCACACAGATTTGAAGCGTAACTATTGTGAATTATGTCAAAAATCGTATTACTCTAATTCAGACTTGCCAAATCATAATGAATCAGTTGGACATCTTAAGAAGTTGAAATCTGCTGAGATTACATCACCACCCTCTACTTCTACCAGTTTTGTTGATTGTGGTGAATCTGATGTTAAACCAGAGATAAAAGATGAAGAAACTTTTGATAAGGATCCTCTCTCTATCAACATGGAGGCTGAGAATGTTGAAGAACCTATAAAACAGGAAAAAGAAGGAGGTGAAATTGAGGATAAAGATTGTAATGATAAAATAGAACATAAAATTGAAATATTATGAACAATTGGTTTTCTTATGTGAAATACCAAATTTTGTTAAATATTGTATTATTTTTAATGTAAACATTATGGGAGGGGGGGGGGGGGCGGGGTGCCTCTTTCACTTATTAGACTTGATATTAAAGTTAGACTATAGGTTATTTTGGAAAAAACTAACTTTTCTTTTAGGTTATATTTTCAAACATTAATAACTTTTAGTCATAATAATCATGGAGTACGTGAAAGTTGTAACCCTCCCAACACTTACTTTATCTATATGAAATCTGTATATATTATTTTTCTACTTTTGCTGGATATTTGAAATTATTTGGTTAAAAATATTTTTTTTAATTTGCAAATCAAAATCTTTTTTTGTACCTACCTTTTGATTTTTTTCAGATAACGGATAGCAATGAAATGAAAGTACAATTCTTACAGTGTTCATTGGAATAAAAACCGAGATAAATCAGGTAAATATGATTTCTTTCATTAATTGTGCCAGAATTTGTTTTCATCATTTCTTGCAGAATCAGACAATTAGGAATCATTTGAGATTTAATTTTTTATATTTTCCATTTACAACTAACCCCTGCGAGACAAGCTAAATCTTAATTTTATTAATGAGGTACTCACTTCATGTTAAGATTTTTCTCTGACTTTTTTACAGTGCAGCTAGCTTTTTAAGCAACAGCACTACTTTCGCAGTAGCCAAAGAGTCCACACAGGGGTTGGTTAGAATAGATTAGATTCAGAATCAGAAGTAAGTAAGTTATCAACATGTGCACTAGGATAAAACACCACACCATATCTGAAATACTTTTACTTATTTATTGATGGACTCACCCAACATCATATAGAGAAGAAATACTAGTTTTCATAGTGACAGACATACAAGAATATATTGATTATAAAGTAACTAAAATTATTATTTTTAATTCAATACAAGTATTACATTAGATATTACTTATTCCAGGTGTCAGAACAATTAAGAATCCACCATGAACAAGTGTCATATCTGCAGCAATGAATTCTCTAGAAAGAGTGTTTTGATAAGACGTGTAAAAATTCATACAGGTGAAAAACCATTCTAATGTGATACATGTGATAAGGCTGTCCGAACAAGTAATGAGTTAACTCTCAATAATAATTTGGTTTATTTATTATGATATATGTAAATGGTAGTATTCTGATTTCATTACATTAAGGAGATCAATTTTACCTGTTCTAATCCGTACTTTACAAAAATGTTCAATTCTAAAAGGGTTATAATCCTAATTAATCAAATTTTATTTTAGTTCTTTGTAATATAGAAAAGCAGTTTTTTTGAAATTTTTCTTATTTCAGGTGCAAGAACAAAAAAATCCACAATGGACAAGTGTGGTCTTTGCAAGAAGAAAATCTCTTCCAAGGGAAACTCAACATTACATATGAGAACTTTTGAAGGAGAAAAACTGTTCATTTGTGATTTATGTGAAAAGACTTTCTCACAGATAGATCACTTGAAAATTCCAAACACAGATGAGAAAATATTCAAATGTTTAATATGTAAAGAAACTTTCCATACAAATTGTGAGATGGATCTCCATAATTCGATCCATGCAGGAGTAAAGCCATATTCTTGTGATACATGCGAAAAGTCTTTCAAATCTAAAAGTAATTTAAATAACCATAAGAGGATCCATACAGGAGATTACTCTTGTGATACATGTGAAAAAGTGTTCCGTACAACAAGAGAGTTAACTGTCCATGAGAGGTTCCATACAGGAGAGAAACCATACTCTTGTGAATTATGCAAAAAATCTTTTAACTCATGTTCAAACCTGACAACACATAATAAATCCGCTGGACATATCAAGAAGTTAGAATCTATTAAGAATGCAGATCCACCTTCTGCTTCTACCAGTTTTGTTGATTGTGTAGAAGCTGATATTAAGCAAGAAATAAAAGAAGAAGAAACTCTTGATGAGGATCCTCTATCCATCAACATGGAGGCTGAGAGTGTGGAGGAAATAAAGGAGTAAGAAGGAATTTAGAGTGAAGGATTTGTCTTAGCAGATAAAAATAAAAATGTTTGATAAATGCATGAACCTTAATTGCGAATTTGTTGTCAACGTCTTTTAGCAAGAGCTGTATTATGTTTGTATCTAAGATTTGATATAATGTGTAAATGAGTAAATAAATAAAGTTTCTTGCAACATACTTATTATTTTTCAGATAAAAGAATGAAATGAAATGATTTAAAAAAAGATTTATTTGAATTGAACTCTTTATTGTACCAACAGGTATGTGTTATTTTGATGAGAAAACAAATCAATAGAACTGTTTAAAAATGGTATGAGATAACTTTCTTATCCAAGTCTATTTTCGTTAATGCTCTTTCTTGTCAAATTATCTTAGGCAAATTTTTGTTGATACTAAGACTACTTTTTGAGACAAACTTTTTATTTCTAAGTTTGATGACAAATACTTCTTATACACCCTCTTAAATTTTTTTTTTAAATTTCACAAGTTCTTTTCTTCACAGAGTGTATTTAATGAGTAAAGAGAAAGACTTGCTTTTTCATCTTAAATAATGTCCATATGAATAGATACAGTGTATTTAAGTAAAACCCAAAAAAAAAACAATTTAAAATAAGTTTCCTCATCAAAATAGACCAAAAATAGCCTAAAAACCCCATTTCCGCAGGGTTTTTCTTACCTAACCTAACCTTAAAATAAAAGATTTTGGATTTTTTTGCCATTTAGATGTAATACCTATAGGACTAGGCTTATTACCAAGTTTGAAGGGTCTAGCTAAATATTTAAACCATTTTGCTCACGATTTAAGAATAGATGTCATTAGCCCCCCCCCCCCCTTAAAAATTGAGTATATTACAACTAAATTGTATAAAAATTGTTTCTATTTATACATTTTTTTCTATCCTATTGAGCAAGGTATGTCTACCTTCTCTAATTTTTACTATTTCTCATTTTCTTATATTCAATTAATCAGATTTCATTATTATTATTGTGTTTCTAGTAAAATTATAATTATATTTATTTTCAGACTGAATATAAAAATGAATTGAGACCCTCAGATTATAAAAAGAAAGAAAACACGAGTAATTTGTGTTTAGCAAAGTAAAGTAAGTTAGTTTTCTATATTACAAATATTGTGTAGCAGAATCTTTAGAATGTTAAAATTAAATATGTAGGATGTCTATCTGTATCTATATACAATATACATGAGCGCTCTCATGTGACTAGAGAGAGGATAAAGAAGGATAGTGTGACAAAATTTGATGCTCATAGAGTACATCTAATACTTATACCTACGTAGTGACTGATGTTCGGACAGCTTAGTACATGAAGTAATAAGGTCAAAAATCATTACATTAAACATAATTTATTCCAGGTGCAAGAACAATAAAGAAACCATCATGAACAAGTGTCATATCTGCGGCAAGCAATTCTCGATGAAGAGTAGTTTAACAAGACATATGAGAATTCATACAGGTGAGAAGCCTTTCAAATGTGATACATGTGAAATGGCATTTTCAGTCAGTAGTCACCTTACAGTTCACAAAAGGATCCATACTGGTGAGAAATCATACTCTTGTGATACATGTGAAAAGGCTTTCTCACATCAAAGTGCATTAAAAGAACATACAAGGATCCATACAGGAGAGAAGCCTTACTCTTGTGATACATGTGACAAAGCTTTCCGTTCTAGTAGTGAGTTAACAGTCCACAAGAGGATTCATACAGGAGAGAAGCCATACTCTTGTGAATTCTGCCAGAAATCTTATAAAACTAGCACACAATTGGCAATACATAATATTAATAAATCAGCTGGACATCTTAAGAAAATAGAATCTACTAAGAATACAGTTCTACCTTCTACTTCTACCAGTTTTGTTGATTGTAGTGAATCTAAAACAAACTAGAGATAAAAGAAGAAGAAACTTTTGATGAAGATCCTCTCTTTATCAACATGAAGGCTGAGAATATGGAAGTAATTATAAAAGAGGAAATAAAGGAAGAAGGAATTAATTGAGAGTGAAGAATTTGTTTAAGTAGATAAAATGTTTGATAAATGAATGAACCTAAATTGCGAATTTGTTGTGAATGTCTTTAAATAAGTGCTTAATTATGTTTGTTTTTAAGATTTGATGTAATGTGTAAATAATATTACTTCTCCAAAAACAATTTTAAAGAAAAAATCATAAATCTTTGAAAAAAATGTTATTTGTAAAAACTTGTAAATAGGTAGTATCTTATATACTTTGTTTGCTTTATTGTTTAAACATAAATCTGTGTTGCCCTAACCCTGTGGGGCTACCTTGTACATTTACATACCCAATTTACCCTAACCTAAAATTGAGGAATACTAATTGAGATAAAATTTTAAAATTGAATATATTTTAACTAAATTGTATAGAAATTGTTTCTTTTTTTCTATCCTATTGAGCAAGGTATGTCTACCATTTCTAATTTTTATTATTTCTCATTTTCTTTCATTCAATTAATCAGATCTCGTTATTAGAATTGTGTTACTTGTAAAATCATTATTATTTATTTTCAGACTGAATTTAAAATTAATTGAGACTCTGATTTAATAAAGAGAAAAAAAAGACAAAGAAAAACTCCAGTAATTTGAGTTTAGCAAAGTAAAGTAAGTTAGTTTTCTATATTAAAAATATAAACATAAACATAAACATAAACAAAGATGTAGGATGTCTGTCTGTCTGTTATAACTAGTTTTCTGTAATAGAATTATGATTTAAAGAAAACAGTTTGGGTTTGGGATGGTTGTTTTCTATAGTACATATTTTAAATAAAAGCTGAAGAGTGACATTGAATTCAACATCAAAAATAGATCGAGTAATAATACTTTTGTCATGTACATGTGAGTGAATAGAAGAAAAAGTTGGTTAAGAATCAGATGTAAGAGGAGAGTCTTCATATAGTAGGTATATCTAGAATACTTTTACCTACATATTGACATATGTATGGCACACCTAAAATTCAGAGTAGCAAGACTAAATAAGATGTATGGAGTTAGTTTTCATAGACAGACATACGGACACACTTAAATCATATGTAGGGTAACTGATATACCAAAACTGTTTTACCAGTATTTACAGTATTTGAAATGATTATTATAATTTTTAAGGCTTAAAATTGTTATTTCCATTTCTACACAAGTATTACATTTAATATTATTTATTTCAGGTGCCTAATCCATCATGAACAAGTGTCATATCTGCTCCAAGGAATTCTATAACAAGAAAGATTTGACAAGACATGTGGGAATTCATACAGGTGAAAAGCCATACAAATGTGATTACTGTGAAAAGGCTTTCTCACGACAAGGTCATTTGACAATACATATGAGAATGCATACAGGAGAAAAGCCATTTAAATGTGATACATGTGAAAAAGCATTTATTCATAGAGGCAATTTAAAAAAACATGAGAGGATCCATAAAGAGGAAAATCAATATTCTTGTGATACGTGTGGAAAGACTTTTGGTGTCAGTAAAGAGTTGACATTACATAAAAGGATGCATACAGGAGAGAAGTCATACTCTTGTGATACATGTGAAAAAGTTTTCTTACATCAAACGGAATTAACTGAACATAAGAGGATCCATACAGGAAAGAAGCTACACTCTTGTGATACTTGTGATAAAGCTTTCTTACAAAGAAGTGAATTAATTTATCATAAGATAATTCATACAGGAGAGAAGCTATATTCTTGTGAACCATGTGAAAAGGCTTTCTACACAAATGGTGAGTTAACTATCCATAAAAGGATACATACAGGAGAGGTGCCATATTCTTGTGAATTATGCCAGATATCTTATTTCATTAGGTCAGACCTGTCAAGACATATTAAAACAGCTAAACATCTCAATAAGTTAGAATCTACTATGAATGCAGATCTACCTTCTGCTTCTACCAGTTTTGTTGATTGTGGTGAAGCTGATATTAAGCAAGAAATAAAAGAAGAAGAAACTCTTGATGAGGATCCTCTCTCTATCAACATTGAGGCTGAGAATGTTAAAGAAACTATAAAGCAGGAAATAGATGAAGAAGAAATTCAGGATAAAGATTGTATTGATATCATAGAACATAAGATTGAAATATGATAAACAAATTATTTTTTTTTATGTGAAATAACAAATTTTGTAAAAATTGTATTATTTTTAATGTAAATATCAAAGTGAGGAGGTTGGGGAGTTTTTCCACTTTTGCTTACTCCGTCATTATTAGGCTTAATATTAATGTTATACTATAGGTTATTTGGGATAAAAAACTTTTCTTTTAGGTTATATCGTCTAAAATTAGTAATAATATAGTAAATAATCACAATGTAAGTGAAAGTGGCAAAACTCCACCCACCCCCTCCCAACACTTACTTTATTTTTATAAAAATCTGTATATATTATTTTTCTACTTTTGCTGGTTATTTTAGATTATTTTTAAAATATTTTTTACTATTTTGCAAAGCATTAAATAGCATTTTTTGTACCCTTTTGATTTTTTTCAGATAACGTATAACAATGAAAGTAGAATTCTTCCATCCTTTATTTGAATAGATAGGGTAAGGGGGGGGGGAAATTTCGTTTTTTTTTCGGTTTTTTGAAAAAAAATGGGGTAAATATTAATATTTTCAAATGAAACCAAGACCAGTAGAAAGCTTACGGAAAGGACTATCAGATCTTAAAAGGACGTTATCCTAGGACTTTTAGAAGTTGGCCGAAATTGACTGCAAAAAAGTTACCAAAAATTCCCCACCAGCAGGGGAATTTTCGGTAATTTTTTTCAACCTAAAAAAAATCGATGAAAAACGGCCAAACGGTCAGTCGAACATAAATAATCAGAATTAGTATAGGTTATAGGGATTATCCACAAAAAAATTTATAATGTTCGGACTATTCCTTCTATGTTAAAAATGATTTTTTTTTAAATACGCGAATTTTCGATTTTTTTTTTCGAAAATTTTTTTTTTTTAAACTTAAAATTAATATAAGAAAAAAACGTATTTTATTACTTTTTAGGCCTGATCCTAAAAAAGCTCACATTGAACTATAGATTTAGCCCAAAAAACATGAAAATTGACCTCAAAAATTGAATTTGAAGCAAAAGTGTCATCTTTGACAAAAATTTACCATTTTCACCCTGCATACATTTTCATTTATGATATTTCTTTCTGTTCATTTTTATCTAGGAATAACATGATATTGTGTCAAAATATTGTTTATAACATCAATAGGGTTCATCTAGGTTGTTAGTAGGTAAGATATTCAGGCTCAAAAAAAACCTAAAAATGAACCTAAACTTAATTAAAATTTCGGATCATGGAAAGAAAACAAAGTCATTCCTAATTAGGACAGAAGTCACTGGAAATTGGTCTAAGGAAGGCTACTTATGTCCTTCATCTAACAAAATCTAACTTAAGGGAGGTGACTTATGTCCTTTGTCTGACAAATTCTTACATTAGGAAGGCTGCTTATGTCCTTCAAGTTGCAAAACTTAGCTTTTCTGTCCTTCACATAGCAAAACCTCACAAAACATAGCATTTCTGTCATTCACATAGCAAATTCTTGCAAAACATAGCATTTATGTCCTTCACATAGCAAATTCTTGCAAAACATAGCAAATTCTTGCAAAACATAGCATTTATGTCCTTCACATAGCAAATTCTTGCAAAACATAGCATTTATGTCCTTCACATAGCAAATTCTTGCAAAACATAGCAAATTCTTGCAAAACATAGCAAATCCTTGCAAAACATAGCATTTATGTCCTTCACATAGCAAATTCTTGCAAAACATAGCAAATTCTTGCAAAACATAGCAAATTCTTGCAAAACATAGCATTTATGTCCTTCACATAGCAAATTCTTGCAAAACATAGCAAATTCTTGCAAAACATAGCATTTATATCCTTCACACAGCAAATTCTTGCAAAACATAGCAAATTCTTGCAAAACATAGCATTTCTGTCCTTCACATAGCAAATTCTTGCAAAACATAGCAAATTCTTGGAAAACTTAGCATTTCTGTCCTTAACATAGCATTTTGGTCCTTCACATAGCAAAATCTCACAAAACATAGGTTTTTCTGACCTTTTTCTACCAGGAGATCAGAACTATATCAGAACACACATAACAAGAGTTATTACATAATACATTAAGAACTCTGCATAAATTATGATAATTCATTATTATTTCCCCTCCCCCCCCCCTATTTAAATTTACCCCTGCATAAATTATGATAATTTATGCTGAGTTAAATGTACTGTTTGAACTTCTATCTAACAGGATATGAGAACTTAATCAGAACACACATAACAAGAGTGACACAAAAGAGGCCAGCTATGGTGCCATGTAGGAAAAGTGGCATTGCATTCTAGGGCCTAAAAGGCGTCATAGCTGGCCCCTTTTCAGTCCATCATATGACATGGGAAGGAGGTTGAGGAGCATTTTATGCAGTCTAAATTCCCAAGAATGCAATGCCACTTTTCCTACATGGCACCACCTCCCATGTCATATGATGGACACAAAAGAGGCCAGCTATGACGCCTTTTAGGAAAAGTGGCATAGCATAGTGGAATTTAGGCTGCATAAAATGCTCCTCAACCTCCTTCCCAAGTCATATGATGGACTGATAAGGGGCCAATTGAATAATTGTTAATCTGAATGTACTATGTAAACACTCTTGTTATGTGTGTTCTGATTAAGTTCTCATATCCTGTTAGATAGAAGTTCAAACAGTACATTTAACTCAGCATAAATTATCATAATTTATGCAGGGGTAGATTTTAAATAGGGGGGGGGGGGGGGGAGGGGTAATAATAATGAATTATCATAATTTATGCAGAGTTAAATGCATAATTGATAATCTTAATGTATTATGTAAAAACTCTTGTTATGTGTATTCTGATTTAGTTCTGATCTCCTGGTAGAAAAAGGTCAGAAAAACCTATGTTTTGTGAGATTTTGCTATGTGAAGGACCAAAATGCTATGTTAAGGACAGAAATGCTAAGTTTTCCAAGAATTTGCTATGTTTTGCAAGAATTTGCTATGTGAAGGACAGAAATGTTATGTTTTGCAAGAATTTGCTATGTTTTGCAAGAATTTGCTATGTTTTGCAAGAATTTGCTATGTTTTGCAAGAATTTGCTATGTGAAGGACATAAATGCTATGTTTTGCAAGAATTTGCTATGTTTTGCAAGAATTTGCTATGTGAAGGACATAAATGCTATGTTTTGCAAGAATTTGCTATGTTTTGCAAGAATTTGCTATGTTTTGCAAGAATTTGCTATGTTTTGCAAGAATTTGCTATGTTTTGCAAGAATTTGCTATGTGAAGGACATAAATGCTATGTTTTGCAAGAATTTGCTATGTGAAGGACCAAAAAGCTAGGTTTTGTGTGGTGAAGGGAGGCTACTTATGTCCTTCCTCTTGCAAAATCTTTGTTAAGGGAGACAAGTTATGCCCTTCATCTAACAAATTCTCACATAAGGGAAGCTACTTATGTCCTTCCTAGGAAGGTGACTTCTGTCCTAATTAAGGAATGACTTTGTTTTCTTTCCATGATCCAAAATTTCTTATTTAAATTTTGAGCCCCGGAGGGTTAGGGGTTAGCGGCAGTGGGGTGACTTCTAATCTAGAAGTTAGTTTATAAGCATGAAAGCTTAAGTATAAGAAATCATCTCTCTTGGTCAAATAGTTCCTGAGAAAATTTAGGTTAGGTTCAATTTTAAATTTTATTTGAGCCCCGGAGGGCTAGGTGTTGGCTGGGGGGGGGAGGGTGACTTCTAAACTAGCAGGTAGCTTAAAAGAATAAAAGCTTAAGTTTAAGAAATCATATCTATTGGTCAAATGGTTCCTGAGAAAATTAAAGTTAGGTTCATTTTAGGGTTTTTTGAGCCCCGGAGGGCTAGGGGTTGGGGGCAAGGGGGTGACTTCTAATCTAGAAGTTAGTTTATAAGCATAAATGCTAAAGTTTAAGAAATCATCTCTACTGGTCAAATAGTTTCTGAAAAAATTAAGGTTAGGTTCATTTTAAGGGTTTTTTGAGCCCCGGGGGGCTAGGGGTTGGCGGCAGGGGGGCAACTTCTAAACTTTAACTTAGTTTATAAGTATAAAAGCTTAAGTTTAAGAAATCATCTCAATTGGTCAAATGGTTCCTGAGAAAATTAAGGTTAGGTTCATTTTTAGGTTTTTTTGAGCCCCAGAGGGCTAGGAGTTGGTGGCAGGGGGGGTGATCTCTAAACTAGAAAGTAGTTTATAAGCATAAAAGCTTAAGTTTAAGAAATTTTCTCTATTGGTCAAACGGTTCCTGAGAAAAATAAGGTTAAGTTAAATTTTAGGTTTTTTTGAGCCCCGGAGGGCTAGGGGTTGGCGGCAAGGGGGTGACTTCTAAACTAGAAGGTAGTTTATAAGCATAAAAGCTTAAGTTTAAGAAATCATCTCTATTGGTCATATGGTTCCTGAGAAAATTAAGGTTAGGTTAGTGAAATACATATAGTAAATTATTTTTGGAAATTACCGAAATTTCCCCCGGCGCCAACTTTGGTCATTTTTGAAAAAAATATTAACCCGATTTTAAAGCTCTCAACGGATTTGGAAAGAGCGGGCAATTCTTAGTTCAAAAGGTTTTTACGGATCAGCTCTAGGTCTTACCAATTTTTGTGTACGTCGATACACACCTACTAAAAAATTAAAAAAAAAAAAAAAATTCGTCCGACTTTGAGACCCAATAAGTTCCCCTAATATTCATCTCACAAAAAATTCATTTTATACTTTTTTGTAGGCAATTTAATAAAGAATAAATTTGCTTCTATGTTTTTTTCTGTCATTTGGAAGGAACATGGAGAAAAAGGTCATTTAATGAAGGTAGGTCGAAATTACCGAAAATAGCCCCTTACCGAAACTTCCCCCGCCTTACCCTAGCTAAGATAAATCAGGTGAATGTGATTATTTACATTAATTGTGCCAAAATTTGTTTTCATCATTTCTCTTAGAATCAGTCAATTTGGAATCATTTGAGATTTTTGTTTTTAGATTTTCCTCTTTACAAAAAAACCCTGTAGCACAAGTATATCTTACTTTTATTAGTGAGCTACTCACTTCATTTTAAGATATTTGAGTAAAATTTCTTTTTTGCTGACTCAGTTTTTCTTTTTGTTACAGTGCAGCTATCTTTATAAGCAACAGGGCTTTTCATGCAGTAGCTAAATGTACAAGTATAATCATGTCAATAACAATAAAAATTAGACAACATGTCTGTAATATACATTAACCTACATAGTGATGGACACACCCTACATATAGAGTAGCTATACAAAATAAGATGGATGTAAGAAGATAGTTTTCCTAGTGTCAAACTTACAAAATACAAAAGTATAACATTAGATATTTATTCTAGGTGCAAGAATAATTAATAATCCATCATGAACAAGTGTCATATCTGTGCTAAGGAATTCTCTACAAAAAGCAATTTAACAGTACATAAGAGAATTCATACAGGAGAGAAGCCATTCAAATCAAATGTGACACATGTGATAAAGCTTTTCTTACAAGTAATAAGTTAACTGTTCACAAGAGGATCCATACAGGAGAGAAGCCATACTCTTGTGATACATGTGAAAAGGCATTCTCGCGACAAGGTGCATTAGCTGAACATAAGAGAATTCATACAGGAGAAAAACCATATTCATGTGATACATGTGAGAAAGAATTTTGTACAAATGGTGAATTAACTGTTCATAAGATGACCCACACAGGTGAGAAACCTTTTTCTTGTGATACATGTGAAAAAACTTTCCAAACATAAGAGGATCCATACAGGAGAGAAGCCATACACTTGTGATACATGTAAAAAGCCTTTCTCACAACTTGGTTCATTAGCTGATCATAAGAGGACCCATACAGGAGAGAAGCTATACTCTTGTGAATTATGTCAGAAATCTTATAAAACTAGTACAGAATTATCAAGGCATAAAAAATCAGCTGGACATCTCAACAAGTTGGAAACTACTAAGAATACAGAATCTTCTGCTTCTACCAGTTTTGTTGATTGTGGTGAAGCTAATGTTAAACTAGAAATAAAAGAAGAAGGAACTCTTGATGTGGATCCTCTCTCTATAAAGATGGAGGCTGAGAGTGTGGAAGTAATTATAAAAGAGGAAATGAAGGAGGAAGAAGGAAGTTAGAGTGAAGAATTTATTTAAGTAGATAAAAATAAATTGTTTGATAAATGTATGAACCTAGTTTTCGAATTTGCTGTAAATGTCTTAATGTGTAAATGATATTTCTTCTCCAAAAATCATTTTAAAGAAAAAATCACAATTCTTAAAAAAAAATGTTATTTGTAATAATGTGTATATAGGAAGTATCTTATATACTTTGTTTGCTTTATTGTTTAAACATAAATCTGCGTTGCTCTAACCTTACAGGGCAACCTTGTACATGCCCAAATTATCCTAACCTAAGTTTGAGGAATACTTATTGATAAAAAAATTATAATTTTTTCTCTTGAACGCCAAAGTTTTTATTTAGAATTGTGTTACATGTAAAATTATTATTATTTTTATTTCAGACTGAATATAAAATGAATTGAGACTTTAAGATTATGAAAAGAAAGAAAACGCGGGTGATTTGAGTTTACAAAGTGAAGTAAGATAATTTTCCATAATATGAATATTATATGTAGCAGAATCTTTGGAAACTTAGTAATGATGTAGGATGTCTGTCTGTCTGTAATAAAAGTTAACAAGTTTTCTGTAATAGAATTATAATTTAAAGAAAACAGTTGGGGTTTGGGATGTTTGTTTTCTAAAGTATGTATTTTAAGTAAAAGCTGAAGAGTGACATTGAATTAAACATCAAAAGTAGATTGAGTAATAATACTTTTGTCATGTACTTGTGAGTGAAAAAGTTGGTTAAGAATTAGATGTAAGAAGAGAGTCTTCATCTAGAAGGTAATCTAGAATACTTTTACCTACATATTGACAGATGTATGACACACCTAAAATATAGAGTAGCAAGACTAAATAAGATGTATGGAGTTAGTTTTCATAGACAGACATACGGACACACTTAAATTATATGTAGGGTAACTGATATACCAAAACTGTTTTACCAGTATTTACAGTATTTAAAATGATTATTATAATTTTTAAGGCTTAAAATTGTTATTTCCATTTCTACACAAGTATTACATTATATAATATTTATTTCAGGTGCAAGAACAATTAATAATCCATCATGAACAATTGTCATATCTGCTCCAAGGAATATTCTACAAAGGGTAGTTTAACGAGACACATGATAATTCATACAGGAGAGAAGCCATTCAAATGTGATTTTTGTGATAAGGCATTTTCAGACAGTAGTGTTTTAACGAGACACAAAATGATCCATACAGGCGAGAAGCCAAACTGTTGTGATACATGTAAAAAAGCTTTCTGTACAAATAGAGAGTTAACTGCCCATAAAATGATCCATATTGGGAACAAGCCATACTCTTGTGAATTATGTAAGATATATGTTTGCTCTAATTCAGAACTGTTAAGACATAATAATTCAGTTACACATCTCATGATGTTAGAATCTACTAAGAATACAGATTCACCTTCTGCTTCTACCAGTTTTGTTGTTTGTGTTGAAGCAGATATTAAACTGGAAATAAAAGAAGAAGAAACTCTTGATGAAGATCCTCTGTCTATCAACATGGAGACTGAGAATGTAAAAGAAGCTATAAAACAGGAAATAGATGGAGAAATTCAGGATAAAGATTCTCTTTCTTGTGAACAGAATCCTAGTTATATAAATAATATTGAAATTGTGGAACATAAAATTGAATATGATTGAAAGATCTAATTTTAGCAAATTAAATTGTTGTAAATAAAGAGACAATACATTACTTACCTAATACATTATTTTATTTCTTTGTTATATAACCAAGAACTTTTGTCAATTTATATTTATTTTCTTACATATTTTTAATTGATTAAATAAGAATTTTAAAGCTATCTCTTTGTGTAAATCTGTAATTCTTGTTTGTTTTCTGTACATATCATATTTTATTTCTTGATTATTTTTTATATTTTCAGAACACAAAAATGAAATTTGATTATATGGAATTATAGAAATATCTCAAATAAAAACAGGTATTTAAACACTCCTTATTTATTAGGTTAGACATTAAAGTGAGGCCATAGGTTATTAGAGATAAAAGATTCCTCTAAAGTTTGTATTTAGGATATAATTCATATATATAAAGAAGTAAGATTTTTTTTTGTCTGTAGCGAAGAATCCCTCTAATAACCGATAAGATATGGGTATCCTTTACAGCCAAGCTACTTTTAAGTATAGGGAATGTTTTTAACTATTTTTGCGGATGGTACCTCCATTATTTGAGGAAATCTTAGATCCAATGGGATAAGTAAAGGATGATAATTTTTGTTTGTTCAGCTTAAGTTCTTATTTGCACAATGTGGAAAATTCAATTTCTGTAATTCTTAGGAAATGTGAGGCTAGAGAAAACTCATGTAAAATCAGACTCAGTATTCATAAGATCTTCTATTTTTAGGAATTTAATTATAAGTCAAGTCATTTTGTTGAAGCAATTAAAGAAAAATATCTTTCCATTTTCTGTAAAAAATAGTCAATCTATATAAGGTTTGTATGTATGTAGCCTTATTCTCTAAAGTTAGGATTCAGATGCACGAGGTTTCAAAAGTGCTATTCTAAGTTTAATATTAATATAAATGTAATGTAGATAATTTTACCTCTTTAATAACTATTTTTAAATTTGTTTAATTTTAAGGTTGACTAATCTGTACTGACAATGAATTCTCTCCAGACAGATGGAAAACCATTCAAATGTGAAATATGTAATATGACATTCTCACACTATGACAGCTTTACCAGTCATGTTGATATTCATTCTTTACCAAGGATTCCCACAGGTGAGAACCAATTCCAATGTGATTTTTGTGAAAAGTATTTTTCAAAAAACAGTGCATTAACAAGCCACAGAAGGATCCACACTGGTGAGAAACCATACTCTTGTGATACATGTGGAAAATCATTTTGTACAAATAGTGCGTTAACTGTACATAAAAGGGCCCACACTGGTGAGAAGCCATTCTCTTGTAAGTTATGTCAGAAATCCTATAAATCCACTTCTAGCCTGACTAAACATAAAAAATCAGGTGAACATCTTAAGAAGTTAGAATCTACTAAAAAAACAATTCCACCTTCTGTTCCATACTCTTGTGAATTATGCCAGAAATATTTTAAATTAAGATCAGAACTGTCATTCCATAATGTAACAGCTGAACATCTAAAGAAGTTAGTACCTGCTAAGAATACAGTTTCACCTTCTACTTCTACCAGTTTTGTTGATTGTGGTGAAGCTGATGATAAACTTGAGATAAAAGAAGAAGAAACTAATGATGAAGATCCTCTCTCTATCAACATGGAGGCTGAGAATGTTGAAGAAAATTTAAAACAGGAAATAGAAGAAGAAGAAATTGAGGATAAAGATTGTATTGATATCGTAAAAAATAAAATTGAAATATGATGAACCATGAGTTTGTAAATATTGTAATATTCTTAATGTAATATTAATAACTCTATTTTTATATTTAAGATGATGTATGTAGCTATTCAAAAGATTCTTCTAACCTAATGTCCTCAGTATTTTTGATGATCTATCTCTTGTTCATGTAATATCTTGGGATGTAAATATCCATTTATGGTAAAGATTGTGTTAGTAAATAACTCATTTAATTTATTTTCAGACTGAATGTAAAATGAAATAAAACTCCAGATTATAAAACTAAAATCAGTAGAAACATAAAGATAAAGAAAAGACAAGTAAATTGAGTTTAGCAAATCAAAGTAAGTTATTTTTTTATGCATATATAAAAACAAGTTTGAAAAAAAGCAATGCAATTTAATATCAGATTGTTGGATATACTAAAATTTCTTGAATAGATGAAATAGTTTTAAGAATAAACTTACATTTTTAATACTTGATAATAGGGATGCTTTGCTTACAACAATCTACATCATTGTCCTAGGAATTATAATTTAAAAAATCATATGAATAGTTAAAAATCAACATATTCTAAATTTTTGATGTACAGAAATACTGGTAACGATTATAGAGTTGCTATGGTAGTTAAGATATTGATATAAGGAGAAAGTTTTCAAAGTTTTCCTAAGTGTTGAAAGGCCTTTGGACATGATCTTAAATAAATCTTAAATTCATTAAAAATGAAATGCTTCAAAAATAATGATAAATAATTGGAATAATTATCTTTAAATCTACATTAGTATTACATTAAATATTATATTTTCCAGGTGCAAGAACAATTAATAATCCATCATGAACCATTGTCATATCTGCTGCAAAGAATTCTCTTACAAGAACCTTTTAAGAGCCATTTAAATGTGTTAGATGTGAAAAGTCTTTCTCACAACAAATTCAATTAACTGAACATATAAGGATCCATACAGGAGAGAAGCCTTACTCTTGTGATACATGTGATAAGGCTTTTACAACGAATGGTCAGTTAACTGTTCATAAGAGGATCCATACAGGAGAGAAGCCATACTCTTGTGATACATGTGAAATGGCGTTTTCAAACAGTACTGGATTGAGACATCACAGAAGAATCCATACAGTTGAGAAACCATTCAAATGTGATACATGCGAAAAATCTTTCTCACAACAAAGTGCATTAACTCTTCATAAGAGGATCCATACAGGAGAGAAGCCATACTCTTGTAATACATGTAAAATTGCCTTCTCACAACAAAATGGATTAATTGTACATCAGAGGATCCATACAGGAGAGAAGCCATACTCTTGTAAATTATGCCAGAAATCTTATTACACTAGTTTTGACAGCTGGACATCTGAAAAAGTTAGAAACTATTAAGAATGCAGTTCCACCTTCTGCTTCTACCAGTTTTGTTGATTGTGGAGAAGCTAATATTAAACTAGAAATAAAAGAAGAAGAAATTCTTGATGAAGATCCTCTCTCTGTCAACTTAAAGGCTGAGAATGTTTTAGAAACTATAAAACAGGAAATAGAAGGAGAAGAAATTGAGGATAAAGATTCTATTGATATCGTAGAACATAAAATTGAAATATGATGAACAATTTGTTTTCTTATGTGAAATACCAAATTTTGTAAATATTGTTTTGTTGTTAATGTAAATATTAAAGGGAGGGGAGTTTTGCCACTTTTACTTACCCCATCATTATTAGACTTGATATTAAAGCCAGGCCATAGGTTATTCTGGATAAAACTTTATCTTTCGGTTATATTGTCTAACATTAATACCTAGCCTAATAATCACGGAGTAAGTAAAACTGGCAAAACTCCCCCCCCCCCCCCCGAATCCTTACTTTATTTTTATAAAATCGGTATGTATTATTTTTCTACTCTTGCTGGTTATTTAAGATTATTTGGTTAAAAATATTTTTTTTCTATTTTGTAAATCAAAACTTATCATTTTTTGTACCTTTTAATTTTTTTCAGATAATGGATAACAATGAAATTAAAGTAGAGTAGAATTATTCCAGCCTTTATTAGAATAAAAAGCTAAGATAAATCAGGTAAATGTGATTACTTTCATTAATTGTGCCAGAATTTGTTTTCATCATTGATCTCAGAATCAGACAATTTGGAATCTTTTTAGATTTTCCAATTACAACTAACCCCTTCGAGACAAGCTAATTCTTAATTTTATTAGTGAGCTACTCACTTCACTTTAAGATATTTGAACAAAATATCTCTTTTTGCTGACTCAATATTTCTCTTTTTTGTAGTGCAACTATCTTTATAAGCTACAGAGTTTGTCTCGCAGTAGTCAAAGAGTTCCAACAGGATTTAGTTACAAGGAGAAAAATTATTGAGAAAAAATCAAATTTTTAAATTATTACAAAGGGGGACGTAGTTTGTGCTAAAAGGTTTGAGTTTTAAGGCTTAAAAACAGTAGTAGAACGATAAAATTTTTGTAAAAAAAAATTTTCTCTATAGATCTTTTCAATAAGGAATACACATATTTAGTGAATATTATCGTTCTTCTACTGTTTTAAGCTTTAAAACTCACTTTTTTACGGAATATTAGCACAACATACCTTTTTAAAAGCGAATTTTTATGTGATCTAATTATCCGTTTCATCTGATTTTTGGTCTATTGATTCCTGGGACAACAAAGAACAATAGTATAAGCGAAGCAACTCTATAATCAAGTCTGAAAAATGTATGTATGTCCATAAACATTATCATGTATCAAGCAGTTTTTCAACTAATTTACTTACAATTTTGCTTCGACTCTTTCGATACTTTTATATTCTGATTATTCAGTTCAGACACTATACAAGTGTCAATGTCCGTTTGCCCTACCGTTTCAGTGCTTCGCTTTTATGGATGTTGTCATCCTTGTTTTAATTACATTAATGAGAAACAAATTCCATGCTGTTTGTGTGAAAGATTCCTATTACAAACTTAAATACTTACTCAAGAAATTTTTCAATCTTAAAAATTAAATGTCCAAATGTCTTCTGGTTTTTACTTTAACCAAAACATTTAATTAATTTTTACTGTTTGAGAAAAGGTTATCACAATATATGAAGTATAGGAAATCCAATGTACTTTATAAATGTGTTGGAGTAGTTTTAAGCTATTTTTTTAACCCCCCTCCACCATCCACTAATGGCTAGGGGCGAAGCAGCTGGTTGTTACTAAACAGTACTAATAAAGTTTAACATCCAGGGATCTTAAGGGATAAGACAATGAACGATAAATTGAAATACATCCCCAATAAAGAAAATGAACCCTTCTGTATATTATTGGTTGAAAAGTTTGGGTACTACAAACAAAAGAAAATTCAATAAATGTAGGACGGCGTTTTAATTATTTTTTGTTTTTGGCAATTTCTCTGGGGAGGATTGTTGCTCTCCAAAAATAGCAATAAACCTTCCCAGGACCTCTGAGAAGGTGTAAAGAAGAATCACATCGGTTTAGCGGTTAGCGAGATCCTTTGGAACTCACAGACAAATAGACATCCTGTTACTTTATTATAAGGATGTAAGGGACAAGGGTATCTTGTTTTAATTTCATATCATATTCTATGCCGACCGCCAGTTTGAGGCTGGCAGCTACCAAGAACTGCTGCCCCCGCCAAAATTTATGTTTTGAGATTTCTAATATAAAATTTACATAAAGATAAACATATTCAGAAAAAAATTGTTCTTATAGCTTCAATAATAAGAATATTACAGCCATTTATTATAAAAAAAAACATAAATTTTTGTTGTAAAATATTATATTGCCGGATATCCGGCTGGATAGTTTCAATATCCGGTGTCCGGCCGGATATTGAAAATGGCCGGATATCCAGCCTCACCGGATATCCTGCCCAACCCTACTAATCGGAATGTATTTATAGTACCCAAAGTTGATGGTCAAACGAAAAAGAAAACGTAATTATAAAGCTTGGGGACTAGTGTAATAATCATCTCAATGTCTCCTCCTCCCTGAATTTGCCGCCATTATCTTTATTGAAAATAACACCATATCATATTTGCTTGTCCAGTTTCTGATTAAAAGTGGGAGGAGTCCGCGTTGAGCATCATATTTAAGTAAATGGGCGGAGATTTTGTTAATTTTAACGAATAATACTATTGTTTATGATTTAGGTTGATAATTGTATCATTGTCAGTCAGTAATTAACATTCACAGTGAACAGAGAGATATCCAATCCATTATACAGATCTACTTTATATCATAAGGTATTTGTATATTTATTATTTAACTGCAAAGATTTTCTATATTTATGGTCCTCCCGTCAGTCCGTAACGGTCAGCTCTTTTCATTAGTTTAGTCATGTTAGAATTGTCCTTTCAATTTCAAACTTGGTGTATTTAGGTACGATTCAGAAAGCGTAGCAACTGTATAATCATGTCTGTACGTCCATTTAAAGCATGTTGATTTTTAACCTTTCTGATATAAAAATTTTATGTGTTACACTTATCCTATTCATCTGATTTTTGGAATACAGATTTCTATTACAGCAAGGTACAATATTATAAGAAATCATCTTTATAATCAAATCCTAAAATTGTAAGTATGTCCTTTAAACAGTATACTGTAATTTTTCAGTTAAAGTAGGAGGAGTTGCTAAATATTCTTAAATTATAAAAACGAAAACTTGGGGATGATGGGAGAGGTTAATATAACCTGAAGATGGGGGGGGGGGGGATAATAAGACCAATCATCCTATGTTTGTCAGATTTGCTTTTATAAATGTTAACATCCTTGTTTATTACTTTCCTTCTACTTTTGTCTGTATGTCTATAACAATAGATCTTAAAGTAAATTAAGGCATATCAGAATTATATATGACTTTGTTTAGTTTGAATATATCAATTTTGTGTTTGAATATATAAATTTTATTTAGTAGATTGAGAGAGGATATACCAGAATGAATGCCTGTGATATTTGTGATAATATGAGGGTTCATACAGGTGAGAAACCATTTTCATGTGATCAATGTGAAAAGACATTTTCTAGTAATAGTAATTTGACCAAACATAAAAGAGTTCATACAGGAGAGAAACCATTCTCATGTGATCAATGTGAAAAGACATTTTCACAAAATATTGAATTGACTGTCCATAAAAGGATCCATACAGGTGAAAAACCATTCTCATGTAGTCAATGTGAAAAGACATTTGCAACTAGTAGTGATTTGACTAAACACAAAAGGATCCACACTGGTGAGAAGCCATACTCATGTGATCAATGTGAAAAAACATTTTCTCACAATGGTGATTTGACTAAACACAAAAGGATCCACACAGGTGAGAAGCCATACTCGTGTAAACTTTGTAACAAAGATTTTACCACTAATTCAGATTTAAAAAGACATTTTAAAACCACTAAACATTTAGAAATGATGAAAACCTGTAATGATACAGTTCCAACTTCTGTATCTATTGATTTAATTAAATGTGAAGAAGTTTATATCAAGGAAGAAATTAAAGAAGAAGAAATATTTGATGAAGATCCTCTCTCTATTCAGTTGAGAGCTGACAATATTGATCCTCAAGATTCTACATTCTACAAGAAATACTCCTGTGATACATATGACAGGGCTTTCTCTCAACTAGGTCATTTAACTATGCACAAGAGGATCCATAAATCAAGTTGGAATATTGTCGCACCTTCTGCTTCTACCAGTTTTGTTGCTTGTTGTGAACCTAATATAAAGATAGAAGAAGAAACATTTGATGAGGATCCTATATCTATAAAGAATGAGGCTCAGAGTGTGGAAGTAATTATAAAAGAGGAAATAAAGGAGGAAGAAGGAATTGAGAGTGAAGAATTGTTTAAGTAGAAAAAAATAAAAATGTTTATAAATGCATTTGTTGTAAATGTCTTTTAAAAAGTTTGTATTTAAGATTTGATGTAATGTGTAAATAATATTACTTCTCCAAAAACAATTTAAAAGAAAAATTCACAATTCTTTGAAAAAAATGTTATTTGTAAAAATGTGTAAATAGGTAGTATCTTATATACTTTGTTAGCTTTGTTGTTTAACTTTAAACATAAACTTGTGTTGTCTTGCGGGGCTACTCTGTACATACCCAACCTAAGTTTGAGAAATACTTATTGATACAATACTGTAAAAATTTATTATATTTGAATATTAAATACCGTTTCTAATAAAACATTTTTTTCTGTCCTTATCTTGATATCGTAGAACATAAAATTAAAATATGATAACACACCCCACCCGCAGGCTTGTTAGGTTAGAAAAAAAAACCGTGGAAACGGTTTACACACTACACAGGATGTACTGTGACCTTATTGTGAGTTCAGAACATGCTTTCACTTAATTGAATTAGTTGCTTCCCATAGTAGAAAATTTTAAATTACTTTTAGTGATCAAATTTTACTTTTATTTTTAGAGTACCTTCACCTAACCTCCTTTATTTTTATTTTGTCTTTCATGTTCATTATGCAAATTTGTTCACATTACGGTTGAATTGACAGATATAGGAGCTTTCTAAAAAAGGTCTCTAACATTTATCTAGCTCCAATACTTTCTGAGATATCTTATTTCAAAGTATTGCTGTAAAAAAGTAAAATTTGATCACCAAAAGTAATTTTAAAATTTTCTATTATGGCAAGGTTTTCCTATAATTTAAGAATCAGTATCATATATATCATGTTTATATTGTTTTTTTACTGTTTATTATTGAATTTAAATAATCTAAATAAAAGTATGAGTTCTTGTATAATGCTCTTGTACAATTTCTGAAAAATCTAACTTTGTATCAACTTTATTTTACTATTTTGATTCTGGTCCTATTGAATGGGGAACATTATATATTCATCTAATTGTGTCTTACATTATTCTTATTATTTTTCAGATAAACAAAATGAACTGAAAAAGTAGAATTCTTGTAATCTTCATTGAACCAATAAGTCCCTAGGATAAAAAAGGTGACTAAGATTTTATTTTGAAAACTGTATACTCATAAATTTTTATTTATTTTGCAAAAAAAAACATCCTAAAATGATAACCAGTCATTCAATGAAGAAATTGAGTTTTCATTGCCAAAGTAATATAGAATAAATGTCTGTCTGTCAATATCTGCGCAATTTGGCTAATTATTTGGCATTCTATGAGGTTTGTGTCTCTGTGAATGAAAGATATTCATCTTTTCTCATGAAAACTAATCTTGTTAATTTAGTTATCAAGAAGTTAACAAGGTTGTTAAGCTGTTTATTTCATATTTTTAAAATTAAACTTTTTTATTTCCAGGTGCAAGAACAATAAAGAAACCATCATGAACAAGTGTCATATCTGCTTGAAGGAATTCTCTCAAAAGAGTGATTTGAGAAGACACATGAGAATTCATACAGGAGAGAAGCCATTCAAATGTGATTCGTGTGAAAAAGCTTTCTCACAACAAGGTGCTTTAACTCTTCATATTAGGATCCATACAGGAGAGAAGCCATACTCTTGTTTTACATGTGAGAAAAAATTCCGTACAAATGGTGAATTAACTGTTCATAAGAGGATTCATATAGGAGAAAATCCATACTCTTGTGATACATGTAAAAAGGCTTTCTTGCAACAAAGTCATTTAAATGACCATAAGAGAATTCATACAGGAGAGAAGCCATACTCTTGTGATACATGTGAAAAGACTTTCTCAAGACAAAGTTATTTAAATGTCCATAAGAGGATTCATACAGGAGAGAAGCCTTACTCTTGTCAATTATGTCAGAAATATTTTTCCTTGAGTTCAAATCTGAAAATACATTATAAATCAGCTAAACATCTTAAAAAAATAGGATCTTCACCTTCTGCTCCTACCAGTTTTGTTGATTGTGGTGAAGCTGTTATTAAACTAGAAATAAAAGCAGAAGAAACTCTTGATGAGGATCCTCTCTCTATCAACATGGAGGCTGAGAATCTTGAAGAAATTATTAAACAGGAAATAGAAGAAGAAGAAAGTCAGGATAAAGACTCTCTTTCTTGTGAACAGAATCCTGATGATGATTATAAAAATTCTGTTGACATTGTGGAACATAAAATTGAATGTGATTAACTCTATGAATGTTTTGTTTTTTACAGAATATCATATGAGAAGAAAGATTAAATTGCTGTGTATATAAAGACAATGTATTACATACTTACTATATTTTTTTTGTTATATATGCAAAAACTTTTTTCACTCTATTTATTTTCTTACACATTTTCAAACTGTTTAAATACATATTTAAAAGTTATCTCCCTGTGAAAACTTGTAATTCTTTTTTAATTTCTGTACATATAGTTTATGATTATTGGCTGTGTGCTCACATTTTTTAATTATTTTCAGATTTAGAAAATGAAATTTGATTGTATGGAATAATAAAATATTCTCAGTTATTTCACAAATAAAAACAGATAATGGGGTTTGTACACTCGGTGGTTATTGGGTTAGGCATTGTAGTGAGACCTTAGGTTATCAAGAATGGATCAAATCTTTCTTTCAAAATTATACAAATATTGTGTAACTTAAATTTATTGTCCTACATATATATTCCTGTTCAATGATCAAACCAAATTTACAAGGCATACATATAAAAAAACATCATTATTCCACCACATAGTATCAAAGATAACTAGATTTGAAAGTCTCTCTTTTATGGTACATCAAACTTAGATATGTGTCTTATTTTCACAAAATCAACATACAGTTCATTTTAGAGGTGATCAATTTTGAAATACTAAAAGTTATTCAGTACTCTTGTATTTTATGTTTTCAAATATTTCACTGAAATGTTATCTTTAACTATCACAAATTATACGTTTTTGGATGTAACTTAAAAACTGCTAGCTAAAAGTTATTTTTTCTTTCAAATATCTTTATTGCCAACCCATAATTATCATTTTCTATACAAATATTTTAAGGTTCACTACTCCAAGTACCTAAACAAGTTAAATGCTCTTCATACAACTGTTCCTTCCAAATAGAAACCATCTTGTAAACAGAATTTAGACTTGAATAGATAAATAAGACTGAGTGATAAAAGATAGAAAGATTTTTAAGGTTCCCATTTGATAAAGATGATTGCAAGCATTAAATACAAGAATATTAATTTACTTTGGTATTTCATGGGGAAGTATTTAATGAACAATATGGCACCACTTATATTCAGTTATATCTCAATATTAGACTTGTGTTACTTTATTAAAATAATAATTTTGTTTATTTTCAGACAAAAAATAAAATGAAATAAGATTTGAAACTGGAGTCAACATAAAGAGAAAAAACCACGCATAGCCTCAGTTCAGAAAATTTAAGTAAGTTAGTTTAAAATGTACAAGGATAATTTTGTCCATAACATTAGATAAGGATGGAAGGAGATAGTTTCTGGAATACTTTTATACGGACATATCTTAAGTATAGGTTATCTCTGTTACTAAAAAAATAATTAATGAGATTGTAAAATCAAAAAGCATACAGAAAATATATACTCTGAAATTATTAATGAAATAGCAAATGCTTGAGATTATTATTTTCATTTCTACACAAATATTACATTAAATATTATCTTTCCAGGTTCAAGAACAATTAAGAATACACCACGAATAAGTGTCATATCTGCGGCAAGGAATTATCTACAAAGGGTAGTTTAACAGTTCATATGAGAATTCATACAGGTGAAAAACCATTTAAATGTGATCCATGTGATAAGGCTTTCCTTACAAATCAACAGCTATAAGCTCATAAGATGATTCATACAGGAGAGAAGCAATACTCTTGTGATACATGTGAAAAGACTTTTTCACAACAAGGTCATTTAATTGTTCATAAGAGAACCCACACTAAAAGACCTTACTCTTGTAAAATCTGTAAAAAAAAATTTCGTACAGATAGTGAGCTAACTGTACACCAGAGAATCCACACTTGTAAAAGGTTCTCTTGTGAAATCTGTAAAAATGTTTTCCGAACAAATAGTGAGTTAACTGTCCATAAAAGGTTCCATACAGTAGACAAGCCATACTCATGTGAATTATGCCAGATATCTTTTTACTTTAGTTCAGACCTGACAAACCATAAAAATCAGCTGGACATCTCAAAAAGTTAGACACTACTAAAAACACAGTTACACTATCTGCTTCTATCAGTTTTGTTGATTGTGGTGAAGCTGATGTTAAACTAGAGATAAAACAAGAAACTCTTGATGAGGATCCTCTCTCTTTGGAGGGTAAAATGGAGGCTGAGAATGTTGAAGAAACTATAAAACAGGAAATAGAAATATTTTTTTCAACTTTGAAAATTTGAGTACCCTCTCACCCCCCCCCCCTCACATTCGACATTACTATGAACTCTGGCCACAGCGCTTGGCCCCCTTGCCTGCCTAGCCGCAGCGCTCGGCTCCCTAGCCTATAACCTAACCTAACCTAAAATAGTTGTTCTCTGTGGGTGGTGGATTTCTTTCCAGATTCTTTTTCTTTTGAACAGAATTATGATGAGAAAATGATAGACAATATTGACATAGTCGAACATAATATTGAATATGATTAACAAAATGATATAATGTCAGTTGATAAGAAAGATAAATTATCAATCAATTAAATTGTTGTAATAAAAAGACAATACATAATGTACCTACCAATCTATTTTTTTCTTTGTTATATAAACAAGATTTTTGTCATTTTATATTTATTTTCTTACATTTTTATATTGATTAAATACGGATTTTAAAGTTATCTCTCTTTGTAAATCTGTAATTCTTGTTTGTTTTCTGTACATATTGTATTTTTTTATTTCCTGATTATTTTTTATATTTTCAGAACATGAAAATGAAATTTGATTAGGTACATTGAATTATAAGAATATCACAAATTAAAACAGGTCTTTGGACATTCTTTAGTAATTGGGTTAGGAATTGAAGTGAGGCCATAGGTTATTGAGTAGAGAAAAGACTTTCTATTGGGATGTATTTTGAATTTAAAGATGTAGATTCAGGACATGCATTTTAACTTTCATTCAACAATAATTTCAGACAATGCCTAGGCTTCGAAAATGTGCGGTCTTTGGATGTGGAAAGACTACAGGAGATGGTGTAATATTACATAACTTTCCTGCTAATTACACATACAGGTGGATAGAGGCTGTGGATAGAGGACCAGAGTGGAAACCTAACACTAATTCATTTCTATGTAGTGACCATTTCTCATGGGTAATTATTTTAAAAGCAAAGCTTTTTTTGTAATTAGAGTCGGTCCATCTGTAATGGATAGCTGTTTTTGTTAATTTATACATGTTAGAATTGTCCTATTTTTTTCAAACTTTGCATGGTTGATTCCTATATCAGTTAAGTTCGTACTTCCATGTTGATTCTTAACTCTTTTACCACTTTTTTATGATATGACAATTCTATCACTATATTTAAATTGAAATGCATTTTGTAAAACTCCCCCTTTTTAATGCATATGGAACTATGAAGAAACGGCGGCCGAACCGACGCTCTCGCCGAATTTGTTTTTTTGCCTTTATTCGCCAAATTAGACCATTTTCAATCATCTGAGATACAAAAAAAAATTATACAAATTTCCCTTATATTTTCACGTGACACTTTCAAACATGTTAATATGAAAATAAATTGTAAGTGTCAAATATTACGTGTCAAGTGAAAGTATATGGGAAATTTTTATGAAAAAAAAGTTTCTCTCAGATAATTGAAAATTGTGAAAAAAGGCAGAAAAAAATTCGGCGGGAAACGGCAACAGCCATGCCAAATATCTGAGCTGTAACTCCTTATTTAACTGATTTCCTTTGACTTTTAGTTTTGGTTTCGAAAAGTGTCACTTCCGCCTCCCCCCTTACTGTTAAATTGCCTTTTAAACAATTTACTCAATATATAACATATGCTATATCTAGATATTTTTAAAAGTGTTGCGTCATTTCAAGCCATGGAGTTATTTTTGATTTAGGCATCTGTAGAGAATCAAACCTATGGTGGTAAACAACTTTGTGTTGGAAGCGAACCTGTGGCAGTTTCTGCCACTTCTGCCCAGATAGAAATCGTGCCACATACAGGTGAGAAGCCATTCAAATGTGATTTTTGTGAAAAGGCATTTTCAGTCAATAGTTCCTTAACAAAACACAAAAGAATCCATACAGGTGAAAAACCATACTCTTGTGATACATGTGAAAAGGTTTTCCGTTCAAAGGGTGAGTTAACTCAACATAAGAGGACCCACAAATGGGTTAAGCCATACTCTTGTGATACATGTAAAAAAGGTTTTCGTACAACTAGTTCGTTAATTGTCAAGCATAGAAGTCAAACAGGAAAGAAGATATACACTTGTTTTACATGTGAAAAGTCCTCACAACAAAATGATTTAAACCATAAATCTAGATATAATATAGTCACGCCTTCTGCTTCCACCAGTTTTGTTGATTGTAGTGAAGCTGATATAAAACTTGAGATAAAAGAAGAAGAAACTCTTGATGAGGATCCTATCTTTATAAAGATGGAGGCTGAGAGTGTAGAAGTAATTATAAAAGAAAAAATAAAAGAGGAAGAAGGAATTGAGAGTGAAGAATTTGTTTAAGTAGATAAAAATGAAAATGTTTAATAAATACATGAACCTAAATTGCGAATTAATTGTAAACATCTTCTAGCAAGAGCTGTATTATGTCTGTATTTAAGATTTGATGTAATTTGTAAATAATATTACTTCTCCTAATGTTTCTTGAAACATACTTATTATTTTTCAGACAAAAGAATGAAATGAAATGATTTGAAAAAAGATTTATTTGAATTGAACTCTTTATTGAACCAACAGGTATATATTATTTTAATAAGAAATCAAATCAATATAACTTTTTTTTTGAATGGTATGAGATGAATTTCTTCACCAAGTCTATTTTTGTTAATGCTCTTTCTTGTCATATTATCTCAGGCAAATTTTTATTGATACTAAGACTACTTTTTGAGACAAACTTTTCATTTCTAAGTTTGATGAAAAACAATTCTTATTTACCATCTTTGATTTTTTTTTTTTAAATTTTACAAGTTATTTTCTTCATGTAGTGCATTTAATGCGTTACTTAAAGTAGTGAATCTTTTAAATGTTTTTGTAGAATATGGGTAGAAAATTTAAATCCTTTCAAATACATTAAAATGTAGTTTAAACCATTGAACTAGAAAAAATATGTGGTTCACTAAATTCAAGTTCAAATTAATTTTGTGCAACTAACGAAAGGACAAATAAAATAGCATGACTCAACACAGTGTAATCATTCATCCAGATGGACAACATCATTTTCATTAGATATATATTTCTATTAAAACATCAATAAGAGGCCTCTCTACTTGGTCTATTATATCGGTTTCTTCTTATATCTAGTCTATGGATGGATTCTTACTTAGGTAGGATCTTGGTCTATTAATCTCCAGATTAGCTACCTAGATAAGAATAAAAAATTCAACTATTTTCACAACTACCCCTTTCATTATTAGACTTGTGTTATTTGTAAAATAATAATCATATAATTTTTTTCAGACAGAATAATAAATAGACTGAAGATTACAAAGCTGAAGTCAATTGAAAAAAAGGAGAAATAAAACTTCAATTTTGAGGTCAGAAACAAAGTAAGTTAGTTTTTAACATAAACAAGGTTAATTTTGTCCATAACAAAACACAAAAAGCATTTTTGAATACATGATTGTTATCATAGTTTATATGGATTGCTAAGACATTATTTTGTGTGCGTCTTGTATATTGCATATAAATGGGCGCTTCCACATGATTAGAGAGAGAGGATATAGAGTACATCTAATAATTATTTCTACATAGTGACTGATGTGAGGACATCTTAATTATAGAGTAGCTTTAAAAATGAAATAATAAGATCAAAAATCAATAATTTCTATTTAACCATTACATTAAATATTGTTTATTTCAGGTACAAGAACAATTAAGATCCATCATGAACAAGTGTCATATCTGTAGCAAGGAATTCTCTAGAAAGAGTGGTTTGACATTACACATGAGGATCCATACAGGAGAGAAGCCACACTCTTGTGATACATGTAATAAGACTTTCACACAACGAGGTATTTTAACTGCACATAAGAGGATCCATACAGGAGAGAAGCCATACTCCTGTGATACATGTGGAAAGACTTTCTCACAACTAGGTAATTTAACTGAACACAAGAGGATCCATACAGGAGAGATGGCATACTCTTGTGATACTTGTGAAAAAACTTTCTGTACAAACAGTAAGTTAAAGACCCATAAGAGGACCCATAAGTCATACTCTTGTGATAAATGTGAGAAAGCTTTCCGTTCAAATAGTGATTTAAGGATACATAAAATGATTCATACAGGAGAACTGCTACATTCTGGTGATAAAGGTGAAAAAGCTTTCTCACCACAATTCTGTACAGGAGAAAGGCCATACTCTTGTCTATTATGCCAGAAATCTTATTACTTAAGTTCATCCCTGTCAAGACATAATAGTTCACCTGAACATCTTAGGAAGTTTGAATCTACCAAGAGTACAGGTCCAGCTCCTGTTTCTACCAGTTTTGTTGATTGTGGTGAAGCTGATATTAAACTTGGGATAAAAGGAGAAGAAACTCTTGATGAGGATCCTATATCTATAAAGATTGAGGCTGAGAGTGTGGAAGTAATTATAAAAGAGGAAATAAAGGAGGAAGAAGGAATTGAGAGTGAAGAATTTGTTTAAGGAGATAGAAATGAAAATATGTTGTAAATGTATTCTAAAAAGTGTTTAATTATGTTTATTTATGTTTGTATTTAAGATTTGATAGGTAGTATGTGTAAATAATATTGCTTCTCTAAAACAATTTCAAGAACAAAATCTTAATTCTTTGAAAAAAACGTTATTTGTAAAAATGTGTAAATAAGTACCTAGTATCTTATATACTTTGTTTGCTTTATTGTTTAAACATAAATCTGCGTTGCCCTAACCCTGTGGGGCTACCTTGTACATATACATACCCAATTTACCCTAACCTAAAATTGAGGAACACTAATTGAGATAAAATTTTAAAATTGAATATATTTTAACTAAATTGTATAGAAATTGTTTCTTTTTTTCTATCCTATTGAGCAAGGTATGTCTACCATTTCTAATTTTTATTATTTCTCATTTTTTTTCATTCAATTAATCAGATCTCATTAATAGAATTGTGTTACTTGTAAAATCATTATTATATTTATTTTCAGACTGAATATAAAATGAATTGAGACTCTAAGACTATAAAAAGAAGGAAAAAACGTGTATTTTAGTTTAGCAAAGTAAAGTAATTTAGATTTCTATATTACAAATATTATTTATGTAGTAGAATCTTTAGAATATTAATATTAAAGATGTAGGATGACTATCTGTCTGTCATAAAAGTGATTAGTTTTCTGTAATAAGATTATTATTTACAGAAAACAGTTAGGGTTTGGGATGTTTGTTTTCTGTAGTATGTATTATAAATATAAGCTGAAGAATGACATTGAATAAAACATCATAAATAGATCAAGTACTATATTATAGTCATGTACATGTAAGTGGATAGAAGAAAAAGTGGGATAAGAATTAGATGTAACAGGGTTGTGCAGTCACACCCAACATATAGAGTGGCTATACTAAATAAGATATGGATGTAAGGAGGAGAGTTTTAAATAAATTTTTAATTCATAAAATGAGTGGATTATAAAGATAATGAAGATTGGAATTATTATTTTAAATTCTACACAAATATTATTTATTACAGGTGCAAGAACAATAAATAATCCACCATGAACAAGTGTCATATCTGTTGTAAGGAATTCTCTATGAAGAGAGACTTAACAGAGCATATGAGAATTCATACAGGAGAGAAGCCATTTAAATGCGATTCCTGTGAAAAAGCTTTCTCACAACAAGGTACATTAACTGCCCATAAGAAGATTCATACACGAAAGAAAACATACTCTTGTGATACATGTGAAAAGACTTTCTCAAGACTAAGTCATCTATCTGACCACAAGAGGATCCATACAGGTGAGAAGCCATACTCTTGTGATACATGTGGAAAGACTTTCTGTACAAATGGTGAGCTGACTGTTCATAAGAGGACTCATACAGGAGAGAAGCCATTCAAATGTGATTTTTGTGGTAAGCATTTACACAGAAATGTAATTTAATAAAACACAAGAGGATCCACACAGGAGAGAAGCCATACTCTTGTGATACATGTGGAAAGACTTTCTGTACAAATGGTGAGCTATCTGTTCATAAGAGAATTCATACAGGAGAGAAGCCATACACTTGTGATACTTGTAAAAAAGCTTTTTCAAAGCAAAGTATTTTAACTGTCCATAAGAGAATACATACAGGCGATAAACCATATTCTTGTGAAATGTGCAATACATATTGCAATACAAGTTCACACTTATCAAAACATAATAAAACAGTTAAACATCAGCAAAAGTTAAAATCTACTAAAGACAAAGTTCCACCTTTTGGAGATAAGCCATACTCTTATGAATTAAGTTCAGACCTGAAAAGACATAAAAAATCAGCTGGACATCTCAAGAAGTTAGGATCTACTAATAATACAGTTCCAGCTCCTGCTTCTACCAGTTTTGTTGATTGTGGTGAAGCTGATATTAAACTAGAAATAAAAGAAGAAGAAACTCTTGATGAGGATCCTCTCTCTATCAACACGGAGGCTTAGAATGTTGAAATAACTTAAAAGAAACTATTCAGAATTTTTCGAATATAAGGGGGGGGGGGGGTTTAATGCAACCATCTCGTAATCAGTGATTAAATGGCACTTAGAATTCAAATTTCGATCTGAAATTTTGCATGAGTAATCCTTTGTAGGTCTATTTTCCCTAAATCGAATAAAAAGTTGGAAAAGTAACAGCTGGCGGCTGGCAGCTCAGTCGTTTAGCCGTTTTTTGCCTATTTTCAGGGCAAATTCATCATTAAATACGTAGGAATCAACTTTTAAAAACATATATTTGGTTTAATTCATGGTTAATGATAGCAATAACCATTTTTTAAATTTCTAGTGCCAGCTGCTAAACGGCTAAAAACGGCTGGGAGCTGCCAAGAGTATGAAGGGTAGATATGGCTTGTGACGTGTCTAGGGGTAGGTTTTTATGGCTGCTGAGCTCAAAAATACTTCCAAAAATAGTGGCTGCCCATTCATATGGCAGCTGGGTAACAGCTGCAGCTCAGCTGGGAGCGGCCAAGAGTAGAATGAGTATATAGGGCTTGTGACGTGTCTAGGGGTAGGTTTTTATGGGTGCTGAGCTCAAAAATACTACCAAAAATAGTGGCGGCCCATCCATATGGCAGCTGGGTAACAGCTGCAGCTCAGCTGAGAGCGGCCAAGAGTAAAATAAGTACATAGGGCTTGTGACCCTTAAGGAGCGTTGCCACGAAAGGGACTATAACCGATATTAGTTGTACTATTGTTTTTTCTCTTCCAATATCTATTTAGAAAAGGAACAAGATATCTATCTACCTTGTGTCTATCTGTAGCTTATGATCTCGCTAACTGCTGGTCTATTTTACATTTTTTCTTTATAGTGAAGCTTTTTGTAGGATCAGGGAATATTTATAACTATTCTGGGGGAGGCTTCCTTCACCCTCTCTAAATAAAACGCCCCTGGAAAAAATACACTTGCAAAAAAGTTTTTCTTTAATAACTAAAGAGGGGGACTTAACTTCCTCTCCTTTCCCCCTTTTTTTTTAAAGTGTGCAAAGAAAATCTGAACAAGCTTTATTTAGGGCTGATCCTTTTCTGAAAAAAAATATTTTTCTAGTATAGATTCTTCTATTTATAAGGCATGTTTAACCATTTAACAACACTCAACCACCCGTCAAAATTAGGATAAGAAAAATTTGCTTATTTAATATAGAGTTAGATTACACTTTTATTGCTTTATTAATTTTACTACTCATTTTTTACTTTTAGATGAAAACAATAAACCAGTGACATATCTGCCACAGAAAATTATCTTTCAAGAGTCATTTAATAAGACATATCATGGTTAAAACTGGCGAGAAACCATTTAAATGTAATGTATGGGAAAAAGTAGTTTTAGGTATTAGTACTTTGACAGGACACAAAAGATAACATAGAGAAGAGAAGTCATACTCTTGTGATTATGTGAAAAGGCTTTCTCGCAACAAAGTGCATTAACTATTCATATCAGAATTCATATAAGTGAATAGCAATACTCTGTCAAAATTTGTGAATTAAGCTTTCCCATACAAATTTGAAGTTTAATGTTCGTATGAGGAGAGAAGCCATACTCTTGTGATACATGTGAAAAGAAGTATTTAGACATTAAAAATTTATTTAGACACATTTAGATCTACAGTATGACCCTCGAAAAAGTATCTTTTAGGGTATACATGCAAAAAAAAAGATCTGTGGTCAGGTTTGAAGTTTAGTTATAACATTTCTGGCATTCTCACAAGAGGATGTCTTCTTATTAGTATACAGTATGACCCTCGAAAAAGTATCTTTTTAGGGTATACAGCCCTTATTTCTTAATGTATCATAAAAAATAGCATATGTCCTTGTTCTCTGTACATTTCCACACAAATATATATAAAAATTTTAATTTTACTTCCATTAACACTGGAGATTTTTAGAGCTAAAGTTTTGAAAAAGTGACTGAGAAAAAGAATTTTTTTTTGTTTCCCACTATTTTTGGATGGTTACATTATGTCTTTCTGGTAACTGAAGAATGATATACAAAGAAAAACGAGTTACCTAATTATTTCTTTTTTATTTCACCAAAAAATTTAAATTTTTAATGGCAAAAAATACTACTGAATGAATTGATTATTTGCAAATTTCAGGATATTTACTTACCCTTATTTATGAAAAGGATTAATTATGACAGTTGCTCCGTCCCCTTTTCTGACATCTCAATCACTTAATAGGGGGTTAACTAAGCTTTTTAGACTAAAAAATCTTTATAATGTAATTTTATTTTCCTTATAACTTTTTTGTTATTAAAGTTAGGATTATAAAACAAAAACAATTTTCCTGCTATATTCATAAAGATTTATTTGGTTTTTTAATCTAAACCAATTTTGCCTCATAATTAAGTTTTTCAAAATATCATTACACTAAAAAGACTCAAAAAATATGTGTAAAAAATGCTTTTAACTCAAAACCTAAATTTTTTATTTCATTTTTGTATAAAGTTTCTGATAGTAACAAAAATAATAGAATTTCCATCTTAATTTTGCCAAAAAAGTATGTAGTTTTATGTTAAAAGTTACTTTTTGCTCAGTCACTTTTTCAAAACTTTAGCTCTAAAAATCTCCAGTGTTAATTGAGCTAAAATTAATTTTTTTATATATGCTTTTGTGGAAATGTACAGAGAACACGGATATATGCTATTTTTGATGATACGTTAAGAAATAAGGGCTGTATACCCTAAAAAGATACTTTTTCGAGGGTCATACTGTATACTAATAAGAAGACATCCTCTTGTGAGAATGCCAGAAATGTTATAACTAAACTTCAAACCTGACCACAGATTTTTTTTTTTGCATGTTAGTATCTATCCTTCTTTTTTATAATAACTGAGCATAAGCTATATTACTAACTTTGTTGGTTTGCTTCATGTTATTGCTCCTTATAGATGTTGTCAACCTTGTTAGAATCTATCAATAAAAATATAAAACTTAGTCATTTCCATTAACTTACTTTGCCATATTAGATTCGTAAGTAATCACAAGGTATAATAATAATGGAATGTATGACAACATACCCAAGGTGTAGAGTGTCTGCGTTACGCAGAAGGAAAACTTGATTGTTATGAATGTGTTTTAAATTACCAGCTGTAGCTTAATTAGCATAAGCCTCTTCGCTGGCCCGTACAGTAAAGAGATATTTATACCAGAAAGAATAGTAGAAGAAGCTTTCCTACTATTAGGGTCTGTCCGTCAGCATGTAAAGAATAGCTATATCAATAATTTAAACATGTTAAAATCTCCCTTCATTGTTTTTAAAGTAAAGTTTTTCTATTATTACGGTTAGTCTGGCCTTCCAGTATTTCAAAATAGATGTATCTAATATTTAATTTAGACAGAAAAGAATTGTCCTATTGATTTTAAACTTGGCATTGTGGTTTTTTTATCATGGTTCACAAAGCGGCACAACACTAAATTTATTACCAAAAATTCCGTTTGTCAATTTTAAAAAGTTGATTTTTAACGAATTTACAACCAATTTTTATATGTTTTAATTATTTTAGTTTTAATAATGATCCCTAGGACAACTGGTACAATGTTATAAGCGAAGCACACATTAATAAAGTCCTAAAAATGCATTCAAGTTCTTAAACTAGAAGTGTTTATATTCGTTTGTCCTACTGTCCGATTTAAGATTTTCTCTTTTACGCCTTTATGGATACTGTCATCCTTGTTTTTTAAAGCGATTACGATCAAGGTGCAATAAATGAGTTGAGTTTTTTTGGGTTGTTGAAACATGGCTCTGTTATTCATCTAGTTTTACCTAATAAAATCATTGATCAAAGCATTTTATTTGTTTTTTATTGTTTTATAATAAAATAAACATTTATTACAACTATCTTATTATCGAATAAAATATTTTAAATATTTTCACTTCAAAAAATTAATTTTATGCTATTTGCATAACAGTTTATATGGGGGACGTAACTGAAGACTTTTTGATGCAGGGGGGGGGTTTTCTCTGGAACCACTTGATGAACCGTGCAGATTTTTAGGACTTAAGCTTTTATAGGTATGAACATCTTATGGTTTCATTCTCAACCCCCTACCCCCACCTCCTAGCCCCCCGGGGCTCAAAACCCCCCCTAAAAATGAACCTAACCTTAATTTTCTCAGAAACCATTTGACCAATAGAGATGATTTCTTATACTTAAGCTTTTATGCTTATAAATTACCTTTTAGATTAGAAGTTACCCTCCTGCTGCCAACCCCTAGCCCTCCGGGGCTCAAAAAAAAACCTAGAAATGAACCCCCCCCCCCCCCCCTATCACCAATTGCTAGCCCTCCGGAGCTCAAATCAACTCCAAAAATGAACCTAACCTTAATTATCTCTTAAACCATTTGATCAATAATAATGATTTCTTAAACTTAAGCTTTTATGCTTATAAACTGACTTTTAGTTTAGAAGTTACCCCCCTGCCGCCAACCCCTAGCCCTCTGGGGCTCAAATTAACCATAAAAATGAACCTAACCTTAATTTTCTCAGAAACCATTTGACCAATAGAGATGATTTCTTATACTTAAGCTTTTATGCTTATAAATTACCTTTTAGATTAGAAGTTACCCTCCTGCTGCCAACCCCTAGCCCTCCGGGGCTCAAAAAAAACCCTAGAAATGAACCTAACCCTAATTATCTCTTAAACCATTTGATCAATAATGATGATTTCTTAAACTTAAGCTTTTATGCTTATAAACTGACTTTTAGTTTAGAAGTTACCCCCCTGCCGCCAGCCCCTAGCCCTCTGGGGCTCAAATTAACCATAAAAATGAACCTAACCTTAATTTTGTCAGAAACCATTTGATAAATAGAGATGATTTCTTAAACTTAAGCTTTTATGCTAATACATTGACTTTTAATTTTTTAGAAGTTACCCCCCTGCCTCCAACCTTTAGCCTTCCGGGGCTCAAATTAACCCTAAAAATGAACCTAACCTTAATTTTCTCAGAAACCATTGGATCAATAAAGACGATTTCTTAAACTTAAGCTTTTATTCTTATTAACAAACTTTTAGATTAGAAGTCACCCCCTGCCGCCAACCCCTAGCCCTCTGGGGCTCAAAAACCCTAGAAATGAACCTAACCTTAATTATCTCAGAAACCATTCAATCAATAGAGGTGATTTCTTAAACTTAAGTTTATATGCTTATAACATACAACTGACATTTAGTTTTAAGCTACCTCCTTGCCACCAACCCCTAGCCCACTGGGGCTCAAATTAACCCCAAAAATGAACCTAACCTTAATTTTCTCAGAAACCATTGGATCAATAGAGATGATTTCTGAAACTTAAGTTTATATGCTTATATGATGACTTTTAGTTTAGAAGTTACCCCCTTGCCCCTAACCCCTAGCCCTCTGGGGCTCATATTAACCCCAAAAATGAACCTAACTTTAATTATCTCAGAAACCATTTGATCAATAGAGATGATTTCTTAAACTTAAGTGTATATGCTTATAAACTGACTTTAAGTTTAGAAGTTACCCCCTTGCCCCCAACCCCTAGTCCTCTGGGGCTCAAATTAACCCCAAAAATGAACCTAACCTTAATTTTCTCAGAAACCATTGCATCAATAGAGATGATTTCTTAAACTTAAGCTTTTATGCTTAAAAACTAACTTTTAGTTTAGAAGTCACCACCCTGTCAACAACCCCTAGCCATCCGGGACTGAAAAAAACCCTAGAAATGAACCTAACCTTAATTATCTCAGAAACCATTTAATCAATAGAGATTATTTTTGAAATTAAGCTATTATGCGTAAAAACAATTTTTTAGTTTAGAAGTCACCCCCTTGACGCCAACCCCTAGTCCTCCGGGGCTCAAAAAACCCTAAAAATGAACCAAACCTTAATTTTCTCAGAAACCATTTGATCAACAGAGATGATTTCTAGGACTTAGACTTTAATGGTTTAGGAGTCACCCCCCTGCCCCCAAACCCCTAGCTCCCCGTGGCTCAAAAGCCCCCTAAAAATTAGCCTAACCTTCATAGAAACAATTTGATCAATATTGCAGATTTATTTAACTATAGCTTCTATGGTTGTAAAATAAATATTAAACAACGGATGACAACGTCCAGAGAAGCTTTTAAATGATAAGAAAGGATCAACAAAAAGGGACATTAATTTAAAAGTCAGCATGTTTTAAATGGACATTTGGACTTTTTGTTAATGTTTATAGAGTAGCTACACTTTGAAAATCGTACCTAAATGCTGTAGAAATTATCATGCAAAGTTTAAAATCAATAGGACAATTATAATATGTCAAAACTAACGAAAAAAAGGCTAAGCCTCACAGACCATATCTGCATATTTAAAAAAATTTACTAGAAATTTGAGTTTAAGTAGGTACATTTTTTAGGGGGGTTTTGAGCCCAGGTGAGCTATGAAGTCGGCGTCTTCTGAACTAAAAGTTAGTTTATAACCATATATCTGCCAAACAAAAAAATAGTTTATGCACATAAAAGCTTTAGTCTAAAATATCTGAATTTTTAATAATGTGGTAACTTATAAAATAAAAGTTAGTTTATAAGCATAAAAGCTAAAGTTTGAAAAATCATCTCTATTAATTAAATGGTTTCTGAGAAAATTAAGGTTAGGTTCATTTTTAGTCTTTTTTTGAGCCCCGGAGGGCTAGGGGTTGGGGGCAGGGGAGTGACTTCTGAAATAAAAGTTAGTTTATAAGTTTATAATTTGAGCCCCGGGGGGCTAGGTGTTAGCAGCAGGGGGGTGACTTCTAAACTAAAAATTAGTTTATAAGCATGATAGCTTAAGTTTAAGAAATCATCTTTATTGATCAAATGGTTTCTGAGAAAATTAAGGTTAGGTTCATTTTTGGAGTTGATTTGAGCTCCGGAGGGCTAGCAATTGGTGATAGGGGGGGGGGGGGGCGGGGTGACTTCTAAACTTAAAGTTAGTTTATAAGCATAAAAGCTCAAGTCTAAGAAGTCATCTCTATTGATCAAATGGTTTCTGAGAAAATTAAGGTTAGGTTAATTTTTAGGGTTTTTTTGAGCCCTGGAGGGCTTGGGGTTGGCAGCAGGGGGGTGACTTCTAAACTAAAAATTAGTCTATAAGCATGATAGCTTAAGTTTAAGAAATCATCTCTATTGATCAAATGGTTTCAGAGAAAATTAAGGTTAAGTTCATTTTTGGGGTTGATTAGAGCCCCGGCGGGCTAGCGGTTGGTGATAGGGGGGTGACTTCTAAACTAAAGTTAAATTATAAGCATAAAAGCCCAAGTTTAAGAAATCATTACTATTGATCAAATGGTTTCTGAGAAAATTAAGGTTAGGTTCATTGAGCCCCGGAGGGCTAGGGGTTGGCGGCAGGGGGGTGACTTCTAAAGTAAAAGTTAGTTTATAAGCATAAAAGCTTAAGTTTAAGAAATCTTCTCTATTGGTCAAATCGTTTCTGAGAAAATTAAGGTTAGGTTCATTTTTGGGGTTAATTTGAGCCCCGGAGGGCTAAGAGTTGGCAGCATGAGGGTAACTTCTAAACTAAAAGTCAGTTTATAAGCATAAAAACTTAAGTTCAAGGAATCATCTCTATTGATCAAATGGTTTAAGAGATAATTAAGGTTAGGTTCATTTCTAGGGTTTTTTTTGAGCCCCGGAGGGCTAGGGGTTGGCAGCAGAAGGGTAACTTCTAATCTAAAAGGTAATTTATAAGCATAAAAGCTTAAATATAAGAAATCATCTTTATTGGTCAAATGGTTTCTGAGAAAATTAAGGTTAGGTTCATTTTTAGGGGGTTTTAGAGCCCCGGGGGGCTAGGGGGTGGGGGTAGGGGGTTGATATTGAAACCTTAAGATGTTCATACCCATAAAAGCTTAAGTCCAAAAAATCTGCATGGTTCATCAAGTGGTTCCGGAGAAAACCCCCCCCCCCCTGCATCAAAAAGTCTTCAGTTACATCCCCCTTTTAAATGTAACACTAAGATTATTTAAAAACAATGACACATAGATATTAAAGTTATAAAAGTTTATATCAAAGTAATATTTTTTTTAAAATTTGTAAATAAACGAAATAAGATTTTTACAATCTACATATTTTCATGGTGCAATTAGAATGTCACATACAGAGTATTATTCTGCATAATCCATGCTCTACATAACCTAACTATTAAAAACCCTAACTAAAACCAAAACTGACCTTTGCTTTTTATGTTCAATTATTTAAATTCTGTGTGGGTGAAAAATTGATACATGTTATTGATTACATATATACAATTTATAACAATATTACAGTTATCAAAACATCCATAAAAAGCAATCTAATATATCTAACACTTCTATAACTACCCTTTCACTACCTCTGTTCAATGTTCATGTAGTTAAATCATGTATTGGTTCAAATATATAAATGTATGATAATTCAAATACAGTTAATTACAATAATGAAAACATAAATAAAAATGCAAACATCTAACATGTTCTTTTATAAACATTAATATCATATTGGGTCAATCCTATGTAGATACAATTTGAATTCAAAATTGAATAAATATTATTGTTTAACCCTTCAAATTTTAAACTTAAGCTTTTCTTACATGTCTACATAACGTATTAAAATTTTATTAATATCCGACGGCTGACTGCAGCGGCTGGCAGCTGCTAAGCACAGCTGCGGCCGCCGAATTTTATGTTTTGAGAATTTTAATATAAAATTAACATAAAGATAAACATTTTCTGAAAAAAATTTGCTTCAAAATAAGAAAATGACAGCCTTTTGAAATTTTTAAGTAAAAATTTACCTAAAAACAAAGGGTATAGGAGGTTAAAATTGTCGAAAATTCATTATCAAACAGGGGACATGCTCAAAAGTTTTTAGCCCTTTAGCTCTAATAGGAGCTGAGCTGTCTAAGGTGCGGCAAGGATATTGATTAGATAACACAATGATTGATTAAAATTATAAAACATCAAGTACAAGTACAAGTATGATAATATAATATTAGAATTGTATAAAACATCAAGTACAAGTACAAGTATGATAATATAATATTAGAATTGTATAAAACATCAAGTACAAGTACAAGTATGATAATATAATATTAGAATTGTATAAAACATCAAGTACAAGTACAAGTATGATAATATAATATTAGAATTGTATAAAACATCAAGTACAAGTACAAGTATGATATTATTAGAATTGTGCCCACAAAGATACCTATATTTTTGAACCAATGTTATCCAACAGAGTAATGAAATTAAAAGCAGGGATAAGGGATAGGAAACCTGGCCATAAATTAGGTCTCGGCCTGGTTTTGAAAGGGATCATGCAACTTTTACCATTTGCCTAATTTAATGACCTTACTGGCGGACGGCTTATATTGGCTATCGCTCTAAACCAATAGTGTTCTGTGATTTGGGCTTGTTTTGTATCAACCAATCACCAATTGGGGGAAATTTTAGAAGCAGACAATTCTAGAAAAAATAATGATTTCATCTGCTACGAAAAAATAAATATAAATGGTGTTAGATCACATTAGTTTAATTATTAAATCTGCTTAGAGTTAAACATTAAAAAAGGGCCATATAGAAAAAACAAAAATAACGGGATCATTTTTTTGGAAAGTAGGTAGCTACGAATTTTCATTTGGTAGTTTATAAATTAGATGTTGTATTTTGAATTTTAAAAATTTAATACAGAATTGATACAACACCTTAATCCTAATATTTGTACAATACAACACAGTACAGATATATCATTACAGTATAGTATCCAAAGAACTTGATAGAATGTTACCCAAGTGCATATTTATTTATTTATTTTGAATTTTAATTAGCAATGAAATTTTCAAATAAAATCTTTACTCATTAATAAAAATGCAAATAATACAAACTAAAATCTGTCTGAGGAAAATCCAACGATAGCTTTCTGACAGTTCAAATTACCAAAGTAAAAGATAAAAAAATTTTGGGTGAGAAAAAACTTCGTTTTAACAAAAGCCATTAATATATAGGTTTATAAAAAGTTATGTTTCTTACTTTAAACTAGCTACCTGAATTTGATTCTATACTTTATCTACACACACACACACAGCTTTTTCATTAGCTTTTACAGGTCTCCTTAACAAAACCTTAGATTAAAAAAAATCTCCAAAGAAACGGACGGGCCTTCAAATAGGGCACAGTGGTGGTTAGAATCCGTTGGAGATTAAATCTTAGCTGCTCCTTCTTGCCAGATATTGCAATTTGAAGTTTTGTGGTAAAAATGCCTAAAATTGCAAGGATTCCAAGGATATATGCATACATGAACACCTTAATTCATCAAATAAAAAGGGTGATTTAAACATTTGAAGAGTTAAGATATCTCTTCATATGTAGACCACACACTACATCCCCATTCAAAACAATTTCTACTACTTTAAATGATGTTTTTAACTTCAAAAAGAGTAATAAATAAGGTACTATAAGCCCAAAGAAGTTTGTCCAATTTACAACTATATCCTAAAGGCTGTTACCCTGGAACCAGAAGAAAAAACTTCAGTTTAAGTTTACATATGGCCCAAGTTACTTTTAGTAATATTGCTCCCCTCCCCCCTCCATACTCTCACAACCTACAAACTTTAAGGTGGAGGGAGGGGGGAAGCATAGTAATGCTATTGTGTTTCTCAAAAACTAATTGAAGTATAGTGAAAAATTTTCATGTAAGGTTTTTAGGCCAAAAGTTTGTAGAAATTATGTTGACCATCTTTCCCCCCCCCCCTCCCCTTTCTCCTAACATAATGGAGGGGCTGACCTCTTCCCCTCCCCTCATAAATCAAAAACATAACGATGAAGGGTAATAGAAATCTGAAAATAAAAATGACGCAAATGAGTACAAATGATACGCCAATTTTGATCACAATTCTCACGTTTATCTAAAAATGCAACATATAATAATAGCTATTAAAACAATTTTCAAGCATAACTTTTGTCTTATTAGGATAACAATTAAATAAGAAAAATATTTTTACCACATGCAATTCGTGATCAAACACCTAATTGAAAAAATGCAAGACATAGCTTTTATTTTAAGAAAGACTAGGGGCAACGAACGCCCCCTAGAAGCCTAAGGTGGGAGGGGGATAAGTCAATCGCCCTTCTACTTTTTAATTTGAGTATTAATAAGAAATATTTTTTAAAAAATGGGGGGGGGGTATTTAAATTGGGAGGGTGGAGATACGCTCTACCAAAGTAGTTAAAAATCTTCCCTGTACCTAAAAAATAGGCTTAATTGCGAAGGAAAACCAAACAGATGTCATTTTTTAAAAAAAACTTTATAAAAAAAATTGGCGCATTTGTATAAACACCCATGTGTTGTCACAAATTACGCATTTTTAGGGAAAGAAAAAAGAGGGCGAGGGAAACAGGTTTGAACTCATCCGAGAATAGTTATGATCGAGATCTTCCTTCATCAACATAACATATTGCAAAGAGAGAAAGGGGGGAGGGTTGCAGCTGAAAGAGTACAACTCTGTTGTGTTACTAAGAAACCGCTAGAATGATAGCAGCAAAGCAAACCTTTGAGATATGCTTTGGTAGGTCAAAAGCAACTTTTACAAAATTTGCTGAAACCCCCTCTCCAAGCCCCCCTTCCCTCCGTATTGCTTTACAATCTCCCTCCCCCCCCTCCAATTAAGTAATAGAAGCAAGTATAGCAATACCCTTTTGGATTTAAACTTTAGTGGGTCCATAAATACTTCATACTTGAACAAATATTGCTGACCTTTCCCCAACTTCAACCAACCCCATCCAGAAAAATTATATTGCTGCACAATTTCCTCCACCTCCATAAAAATAATATTAAATTATTGCTTGCCCTCCCCCTCACTCTTAAGCTACCTTCCATAAAATCTCACCCCCTGTGTTTTACTCAGGAACCACTAAAGCATTAAGGAGCAAACTTTGGAATAAAGCTTTTAGATTTCCAAATTGCTCTATATGTATTACCTATTCAATGTTTGGGGAAGGAGCAATGGGTTGACAATATTTCTTTTATTAGTCCAATAGGTTGGAGGAGATTATGCAGCAAAATAATTGTATTTGGAATAGATATTAGGGTTGTAGTTGGAATAGATATTTAAAAAGTAAATATGGGCCTACATAAGTTAAAATAATAACCCTGAATATCTCTAGAGGTTTCTAAATGGTGCACAATATTATTTACCTATGCCACTAGCCACTATTTCTAACAGATAGAAGGGGTTGGTTGCAGCAATATTTGTAAGAGATTTTGATGCCTACTAAAGTTTATGTACTAAAGCTTATATATTTCTTTAGTGATATCTAAAGAACTCTGCCCCTTCACCCCCTTCCTATTAGATTTCATTAGGAGGAGGGGGGGGAGGGGGGGTAGTCAACAATATTTCCAGAAACTTGGGGCCTAAGAATCTTACATATAAATTTTTCTCACAATACTTCAAGTAGTTTTGAGTAAAACATAATACTATTACTTTGCCCCCCCACCCTCTTCCCCCTTAAATTTATGGGCTGTAAGGGGTGGGGTTAAAGGGGAGGAGGGGGTTGTGAGTATTTTAAAAACTAACTTTAGCTATATGTAAACTTGAACTGAGGTTTTTTCTACTGGTTCCAGGGTAACAGCTTCTAGCTTAAAGTTATAAACTAGACATTGTACCTTTTTCATTACTTTTGTTGAAATGATTTTTTTAAAGTTTTAAAATTTTCTAAATGGGGAGGGACTGTGTAGTTTACATATGCAGAGACATCTAAACTCCTCAAATGTTAAACTCACCTTTTTATTTGATGAATTAAGGTGGTTATGTATGCATATATCCTTGGAATTCTTGTAATTTTAGGCATTTTTACCGCAAAACTTCAAATTGCAATATCTGGCAAGAAGGAGCAGCTAAGATTTAATCTCCAACGGATTCTAACCACCACTGTGCCCTATTTATAGGCCCCGTTGTCTGTTTCTTTGGAGATTTTTTTTAATCTAAGGTTTTGTTAAGGAGACCTGTGTTTAACGAACTACTGCGTCATCCCAAAACTGGTTTATTAGGCTAGAAATAGGCCTAGGCTTGAAATAGGCCTGAAATAATATTTTCCTACGTTTCCCATCCCTTATCCCTGAATTAAAAGTACCTTTACCTAAACATAAAGACTTAGAAACTTTTCCCAATGTCTGTCTTGTTAAAACATGGAACAATCTAGACACTGCTATAAGGTGTGCTGAAACTAAAAATTCCACTAAAAATCTCATTAAAAAGAAATCATTAGATAAGTACAAGAGTTTTAACTGTAATAAGCAAAAATGTTTTGTCTGTAAAAATAATTAAAATCTGCCTAAATTTGTTGTACAATTTTTAACAACTCTCTAACCCCATTGTATCATAGTGTAAATACCATTGCTAATACCATACTATTTATTTATTTATTTGTTCTGCTTAAACCTATTTATATGTTATATGTATATATCCAATATGATTATATTATTAAAATTCGATGTAGCTAGAAACCTTATAAAATCTTTTTGAATATGTTTGTCATGAACTGGTATTTTCAGCTTATGCAACGGCCAACCCAGGTTATGAAAGTACCAAACTATGCATAAAAATATGTGAATATGTGTAATAATTTTATTATTATTATTTTGTATGCTTATGTTGAAATACATATCTATCTATCTATCTATTCTAGTTGACCCTCTAACTATGATAAAACGTAAATTTACCAACTTAGCTTGAAAACCATTGGGTGTGATACTATGCAGTGGATACAATATTCATTTTAAAGAAATTAAGTAGTTGTTCTGGTTAAAAAGAAAACATTAATTGTATTATGATAGCATATAACAATTATAACAATGAAATTTTTTCTTACAACTTTATAATAAACTAGCAGTTTCGCCTTTAGCCTCTAGGGGCTTGCCCCAAGATGTAATTTAAAAAAATAAAGTATGTAAAAAATTCTATAAAAAATGGGGGGGGGGATTGGGGGTTTCCAATCCCCCCAAAAATATTCTAAAACCACCACAGGAACAGTAGGTTTATTTCCTGAAGAGTAGAATCCATTCAGTTTAGTGGTTACTGAGATCTTAAGCTTCAGACAGATGGTCGGACAAACATCATTCTACTTTGTATTATAGATAGTTGTTGTTCGTTGTGCATTAAATGTAATGTAAAATAATATTTTAGAGTATAAAAAAATATTTTAAAACAATGTTTCACTAATCATGTATTAGGTTTATTGTACATGATTGATAAAACTCTAAATAAATGCAAGATAAAATCTCTAAATACAAAAAAATGGTTTACGGTTGTTACAACTTTTTAGCCATTTTCTACATAGCAAAGCTTTCTGATATTTAAATATGATGAATGTTGCAAATGAAGCTTCTCTAATTGTCATACCCTGAGATCAATAAGAAAATAAAAGAAATCTTTTTAATTTTGATAAGTAAGGTTGCAAGCCAATATAAACTTGCTTTGGAGAACTTTTTGCAGATTGATAAAAATCTATGTACATATATGGAAGTCAAGATTTAAAAGAGTCTCAAACAATGGTTTAATTACTCAAAAATTTTGAAAATGTTATTTCATTTCTACACATGTAAAGCAAAATTAAATCAAATATTTTCATCATATCATACTTTTTTTTATAAATTGATGAAACTCATTGTTCAAATATTTTATAAAAAGCTTCTTTTCCAACAAGTAACTAAAGTTTATTAGTATAAAAGAATACCTTGGACTTATTTGGTGACTGCAGATCTGATCTTCTTGATGATGAAGCTGTTGTTGATGAATTGAACAGCCCAGACAATCAGATCATGAAGTCCCAGGACAGATAGCCCTAACCAGAGTCCCAAGCTACTGCCAACATCAATGATGTACTTGAACAAATCATAGTTTGGCACTTTCTCTGTTACAATAACTTTCGATTTGAAAGTAATATAAGCAAAACTGCCATAAAAATCTCTAGAACCCTCTTCATCTACAATGTAAGTTGTTCCTTTGCACGATTGTCTGCATTCCTCCTCAATCCTGTTATTTCTCAATATAGCCACTCTATCTATGTAAAACTCCCATAAACTAGAATATGTTTGTGTACATTGGTTCTTATCTGACAACCATGGAGGCATACAACTAATATTATTTTTCTTAAACATGTTTTGAATTTTATTATCAACACAATTCTTAAAATCCCCCTTTGTCATTGGATTTTCGTGATTCTTGCAGTTATTTTTTTCTTGAATCTTAACACTGAAATAATGCTTTGTTTTTTGTTTCATAAAGAATACCTTTCCAACATGAGAAGCAATATCAGGCATAATATAGCTCCTGTAATTTCTGTCTGTCAAAAACACTCTGACATCATGTAATTTTTGATTGAAATGATACAAATTTATTTCTTTTGTATAATTTAGATGTGAAGTTTCTCTACAGAGGCCATATGCTGGTAGGAATGCTGAAATATTTTTAAACTCTCCTCCAAATATACCTAATTTATTAAATCTACCCAAATCAAACACTTGGCTTATGAGATCATCAAAAGTCAGATTCACATGTGCTCCCCAGGATATAAACTTAGTTGTTTTATTATTAACATATCCTTGAAGCAGGTTATTATAAACTTCATACCCAAGTTCCCCAATCCTTATGTGATCAGTGCAATTTGTAGGACAGATTGTAATGAGAGGCATATCATAATCAGTGGCATCTCTTTCATATTGTGATAAAACTGTTGGAGGGTCCATCAAGTTTATAGTTGCCGTGGTCAACTGGTAGCAGAACATGACAAAGGAAATTATAAAGACAACAAATTACAAGATTTTTAGAAGATCCATTGTAATATCTTAAAAACCGTGATTGAAATTAAGTCAATGAACCTTGCAACTGTTATTGGAAATATTATCAGCACTAAAACTACTGATTTAATCCTTTTTCAGAGACTAATAAAAATCTGTCTTTAACTTTAAGAAAAGTTCAATTTATTTTTATTAATAATACACTATTCCTGATATCTATACTTATATGAATAGCTTAAGACTGTCCTTACTTTTAGATAGCTGAAGGTAAATTGTAACTTTTAATGTTAAATGTTGGTGTTTTAAGTGAATATTTTCCATAGAAACAAATGTCTATAGTTACATACCTTAGTAAACATAGGGTTTGACAGAATATTTCATGAAAGTTAAAAAATTTAAACTTGTTTGCAGTGTGTAAAAGAAAGATGGGTATGACAGATAACTGAGAGTTGGAATATTTTGTATATCTCCATCCTGAGAGGCACAGGATGACAGCAAACCTGATAGGGTATTTCAGAAAAGATTTTTTTACTTGAACAGCATTTTTTAAAGTTTGTTATTCTTCGCAACACAGGTTAGCTGTAAGTTTTAAGAACTCAAAACTAGGGTTGGGCCGGATATCCTGTTGGCCAGATATCCGGCCATTTTCAATATCCAGCCGGATACTGGATATTGAAACTATCCGGATATCCGGCTGATTTCTAATTCTAGAAATCTGGTTATCTGGCAAGATATCTGGTAATTTGCCGGTTATCAGGCCATTTTCAATATCCGGCCCAACCGTACTCTCTATATTATATCATATAATAATCATACCATAATGATAATCTTCACAACCCTATGTGTGAAAAATTATTTTATCATGAACTATTACTTTAAATTGGTTTAGCTTGATGTTGAGTTAATGAATTTTTTTTTCTTTCCTAAACTAATGTAGCCAAAAGTTGCAGAAATAGTATGATATCATTTGATAAATTGTTTATGAGATGTTATTTTCCCTAACTGTTAATAATTTCGGTGAATTTAGTGTTTAACCACTACACAAGACTTTTTAAAAGCGAAGCTTTTCTATAATTAGTAGACCTTTTCATGAAATACCCTTTTTCAAATTTCATTCTTCTGCTAACTTAAAAAGTTACTTTAGGGGTCTAGAAATACATGTACAAAATTTCAGCTCTTTATCTCTACTGGCGACCTAGCGCCAGGCATGTAAAATATCAACAGATAACGGTAGCACGGTGGTTTTAACAATACTCTGTAATGTGCAGGCTTTAAGATCTTCTGCATATTTCAATTTAATCACATAAGGCAAAAGATATTATATCCAAAAAATCTTTTGTCAAAGTCTACTCTACACCTAGCGCCAGTCAGTTTTCTAAAATCATGAATTTTATACCTGTAAAAAATGAAATTGCCAGCGAGCGCTAGGTGTAGAGTAGACTTTGAAAAAAGATTTTTGGGATATAATATCTTAGGCCTTATGTGTTTAAGTTGAAATATGCAGAACACCTAAATTCACCTTCCAAGCCATTCTCTAAGCATTTTAATTTTTTTTATGAAATAACAGGATTTCAAAACTGCCTTTTGAAAAGGCCTAAAAGATATCTTTTTTTTTCACTTTTTTCACTGTTTATAGTTACAACTTATTAAGATATTATTCTCAGTTAAAAAAAAATTAGCACTTCCAGCACCAAAACCTGCAAAAACTGGCAGTTAAACTTCTGTACCCCTACTTAACCCCCTAACAGACCCCCCCTCTATCTCGGCTCCTGTTACAGATAGAGACGTAAAACTTTTTTCTGGTGGTTCATGTGTATTTCTAGAGAAAATTACGTCATAGCAGTCAGTCCACTCCTTATCTGCTTTTTAGCGGCCAGCCGCTAAATATGTAAACAGCTGTAGAGCGGCCAATTTTAAAGCTAAGAAAACCAAATTTTATGACGAACTATTATTTCTTATAACAAAAAAATACTTTTTCTGACCATCACCGAAAAACGACAAATAACGGAAACCGCCAATTTTGGCAGTAAAATGGCGGTTGGCAGAGCTAAATAATATTTTTATCTGTTTATAGTTACAACTTATTAAGATATTATTCTCAGTTTAAAAAAATTGGCGCCTCCAGCACCGAAACCGGCAAAAACAGCCAGTTAGACTTCTGTACCCCTACTTAACCCCCTAAAAGACCCCTCAGTTAAAAACAAAATTGGCGCCTCCAGCACCAAAACAGGCAGTTAAACTTCTGTACCCCTACTTAACCCTATAAAAGACCCCACCTCTATCTCGGCTCCTGTTACAGATAGAGATGTAAAACTTGTTTCTGATGGTTTATGTGTATTTTTAGAGAAAATTACTTTTTCTAGTCATAGCAGTCAGACTGCTCCTTATCGGCTTTTTAGCAGCCAGCCGCTAAATATTAAAAAGCTGTAGAGCGGTCAATTTTAAAGCTAGGAAAACCAAATTTTATGACAAGCTATTATTTTTCATAACAAAAACAATACTTTTTCTGACCATCACCAAAAAACAACAAATAACGGAAACCGCCAATTTCGGCGGTGAAACGGTTGGCGGCGCTAGCTTTATCTGTTTATGATCACAAAAAAAGACTACATACAAAAATTGGCTGGTCTAAAGCTGTTTTAAAATTCCGCAACTGGCAGCTTAAAAACGGCAAAACTACAAGTAGGAATTAAATTTGTTTTCCAAATGAATCAACTTTAATTTTTGTACCTTTGATGCATTTTACGTGGATAAAAATTTAATCATTTAATCAGTGTTTGTTCACTTTTAGCCGTTTTTGATGAGATATTGATTTGTCAAACTAATTGATCAACTGTAATTTTTGTACCTTTAATGCTTTTTATGTTGATAAAAATTTAATCAATTTTAAATGTTTGTTAATATTTAGAGCTTATTGTAAAGATAATGATTTGCCAAACAAATTTTTTATTTAGTAGAAGGCTATACCTATTAATGTTTAATAAACTTTCAAGGACTTTCAAAAAGAAATTAGCTTTTAAAATAATAGTTTAATAATGAATTCACACAATGTTTATAACGTTAATGATAAGGATAGCGTTAGCGGTTTACACTGCCAATTGACCTAAACGGCGGTGTAAATATGGTGCCAGAACTAGATGCGAGTTGCCCTAGGCTACCATATCTTCCCTTTACACACAATCGCGGAGTGACCACGGGCGATGGGTAAGGGGGAACTAGTAAAGTGTGGGGGTGTGTTGTACGACTAGTACATTAAACACATTTAGGGCTGGAGAGAGAGATGTTGTCGGCTCCACACACTAAACTAAACTGAGGGACACTTATTACAAAAAAACCTAATTGTATTTAAATGGATTGAATAAAGTTTCATTATAGAAATGTCTTGTTAATCCTATGCAGATATTAAATATTTAGAGGGGCTTGAGACTTGTATGAAATTAAATTAGTTGGAATCTCAATGGAATCTTATCCATATACCATTTAATCAAGAACTCAAATATTAGGTATTGTGTTATATTCTAGAATTAGTATAAAAGACCAACAAATATTTAATTAAAAATTCAAAACATTATTGGTAATCCATATATTGAAGAAGTGAAGGACAGTTTTTATATACTAAAAATTATAAAATATATTAATTTGAAGTGTATATGTAAAAAAGTTGTAAATGAGATTTTTAAAGATTTATTCTAGTACCAAGCAACACTGTACCCAATATAAATGAATAAAAAAAACTGATCAATAATTATTATATTTCAGAGATAAAGCACCATAAGATTTAGTTTTTTAAAAAAATACAATAACTTACAATTTCATAATGACCTTCAAAGTAGTAATGGAAAATTCCTAATTTGGTAAGCCTAAAATATATTGATAACATTGGACTTTATAGAATTTCCAAGAATTATATAAAAAAGGCCAATAATTCTGTATACAGACTTAATTAACACTTCAAAACTGTATTGAAGATCAATATTCTTACATATTTAAATTCTTTACTTGAAATATAGATTGAACTGCATAAAATATGTAAAATGACAATTCATATAAATATGAAAGTAATTGACTAAAACAATATAGCCATAACTGTAAATATCTCCAACCCAGTAGAACTTCTTTATTATTCACTTTTATGTCCATGGATAATACTTACATTGGATAGGTTAGGTTATTTTGGGTACAGAGTTCCCACATAGAGTTAGTGCCCAATGCAGGGTTTGAGAATAAAGAGAGGAAAAATACTTGCCCCTCTTATTTTGGATTTAATTGTAGGAGGGGTTCATTACAAGCAAAATACTTTTAGGAATAGCATGTATAAATTTCGTATTATTTCTAAAATAAATACAGAAGTATACATTTTTTTTGCATACTTAAAGCAGTCATGGAAAATTGGTGATCCTAGATTTACACCTAAAAATATTTTCAAGTTAGTCATTATTTTAAAATGGATTCCGATTGACTTAGGTTTTATTACAAAAGGGAATGTTAATCGTATTAAGATTTTATATTCGATCCTATAGGTGCTGGGTGCTTGGGTGAGATTTAATGTGGGTGGAATCTCAAGGGAATCCTGTTAATCTATGTCAAATATTTGGCTTTTTGAATGTATTTTCAAGAACTTTAAAAAAGACCAATAATTCTGTATAAATTAACAATTCAAAAGTTTATCACTAATCAATATTCTTACGTGTTTAGATTCTTTACATAAATTAGAAATTATGAAATATATAAATAATATGTTTCTATATTATTTTTAAAATGTAAGTAGGTTTAATATAAATTTTAAAATTAAAAGAATAGAAAGTTGAGCATCTAGAAGCAACATTAAAGTTGGGAGGGGGACTTTTCAACCGCCTTAATAGTAATAATATAATAGTGCATGGGATGCGATTAGGTTAAGCAACAGCCATCAGACAACCAACACTTTGATTGCACAACCTTTGTTTTAAAAGTAATAACTGTTTATGGTAATAGGTTGCACTTGCTTATGGGCCAAGGCATTCCCCCTACTCGTACTATTTATGTTGTGCACCTGACATAGCAGTAGTAGGAATCTTTTTAAATGTATTTAGTTATGACACGGTGTCAGCAACAAGCAAATGACCTACGTGTTGAGGAAATAAGTCAATATGTTTTATCTGACTAGCACATGTTCTAAGGATGTAGGATTTCTAGACAGACCCTTGACTGGAAAGCAGAAGAGAGCAGGAGGGCAAAGGGGACCTGGTGTAGGACCATGAACAAAGTCCTAGAGCAGGCAAACCTGAATTGGGAGGACGTAGAGGACAGGATGGATGTTTATTGCACTAGTCCCCAAAGTTTTATAATAATGTTCTATTATTCGTTGGTTTATGAACTTTAGTGAATTTTTGATTGGTTGAGTTTCCAAACATTTCGATCACTAATTATAATCTATAAATGGGGTATCATCATTGGAGATACACATAAATTAACTATTGTCTTATCCCTTTAGATCCCTGTGTAGAGATTTTTATAATAGGTATAAATTCTAATTGAGTAAGATATGCTTCTAATGTTAAAAACATTGAATAAATTAAAACCTTTATTTGACGAATATACTTTATAGTAATAAAATACAGCTTTCTGCTCCTACTATTTTTATTTCTATTTACTTCAAAAAAAAATTTAATTATAAAACAAATACTTATTTTAATCTAGTATATCCACCCAAGAAAATATAAAACCCTTTTAGAATAATAAATAATTCCGAAAAGCAAACCCTCATTGGAACTGCTGTAACAGAAGTCTTCAGGGTACCATTTCACAGTAGGGGTGACATTTCAATCATAAAATAAGTTTCTAGAAAAATACAATTTTCAAAACTTTCTGGGTTTGTCTTTAAATCTTTTTAGCTTTAATGGGAGGGAGACATATGAAACTTGTCTTCAGGATCTTAGGAAAAATGATAATGGACGAAAAATTAATGTACTGCAACAAGGAGAAACAAAACTTACTTTTATGTAGATCAAAGTTATTGATTGGACTAATTGAACACTTCTGATTTAACTTTTTATATTGGTAAAGGGTAACTCCTTCCTCCCAAGGGAAACTAATCCTTCTAAATTCTGTACCTAATTATTTACAATGGTGGGGTGACTTGCAATCTATTTTTAAGGTGCCATATTGGGCAGGGATCTTAAAGGATAAGACAATGGCCATTTAATTTGTGTTTATACCCAATGATGAAAAACAAAATTACTCCATATGTAGATTACAATTAAAGGTTGAAACATTTGACACTCAACATCATAAATCAACCAATAAAATTGAATAAAAGTCCCCAAAGTTGTTAAGCCAGCAAATAAGAAAACATTATCATAAAACTGTGGGTACCAAACAGCCCATTTTCCAATCTTTTCCTGCACATATGGCCTCTAGGAACATTGCCGCATGTATATTTTAATGCATCATTTCTATATTAAATAAAAACATTGGGGATATTCCCTCAAAGTACATGTTGAGCAATTTGCCACCAACCCTGATAACTTTTAAAATTGATTAAAGGAGAGGGTTGTAGATTTTTGGGAGTTTTTAAGTCAATGTAGGTTAGGTTTTATTTGGTAATGGGTAACCAACAGGGTTAATTCTCAGCAGGGTTATGACCCACAGCACAAGTAGGGATATGAAAAAAAAACAAATCACCATCTCTTGAAAACTTATTTTAAAGGTTTATATGTGAAGCATTTAACATATTTAACATCAAATAAAGGTAAAAAACCTTTAATAATAGTTTTGTTGTCCTATTCACATTGTAACAATGAAAATTATTGGTAAGGAAGAATCCAATAAAAAAAACTAAATCTAAAATCAATATATATGAAATGTTATTTTTAGAGCCACATATTATAACAAGGATGATTTACATCCATAAAAGTAAGTGAAGCCCTATAATCAGAAGAAATGACAAATGTATAATAACATTATTTTGTAAGTCTATACAAAATTTTATATAGATTTGTCGCAAAATTACAGAATGCAGTACATACTATCATTTTTAGGTTTTATTAATAGAGATGCCACACTTTAAATATTGTACCTTGTTGTCCTAGGACGGACAATCCGACTCTGATTATAGGATAGCTTCGCTAATAGAAATTATTTAAGCCTGGTGAATGGTGCTTTCCCTTTAAGTTTCAAGCACTGAATCCCCACCCCCTAGTTTAAATAATTTGAATATAAAAGAGGATCGTTTTTTACCTATTACTTTCCAGTACCCAATATAACATAACCTAACCAGAAGTTATAAACAAACAATAGATGAACTACCTCTCTCTATTAAAAAAAGTTACAAGTCCTTTTCACACAACAGGGTGAGCATAGGCCGCTGACAATTCGTCAGTGTTTCTGTAACAATGTGGCTTTTTTTATGGATATGGGATAGGGTTGTCAGCCCTAAGCCCTATGATTGCGGTGTAATGCATCCATTTGCCCATCAGACAACCAACCCTTTGATTGCATGACCTTTGTCTGAGAAGTCCTAACTGTGCATGGTAGTCAGTTGCGCCTGTTTTGGGCCAAGGCATTCCCCCTACTCTAACTATTTATGTCATGCACCTGACATAGCAGCAGTAGGAACCATTTTTAAAGTCTTTAGTTAAGATGCGGTGTCGGACCGAGATCGAACCTATCACCTTCCCAATGACGAGCGGATGTACAAAGTGTTGATCCACAGTCACGGGTTAATACCTCTCTATTATTAGTAGCGAAGCTACTCTATAATTCGAAATGTCCGTCCGTCCGTCTGTCCGTCCGTACGTCTGAGACAGAATAGGGGAAACATGATTTTCTTGGCTCCTATTAAAGATAACAGCTGAAATTTTTTGACAACATTCCCATTATTAAGGAGCACAATTAACTATAAAACATCAAGGGCGGTCGGACCGCTTTTTAGCAGGTTTTAGGCTATTTTTGTATTTTTCACATTTTTCTCCATATCTTCAGTATTTATGGTCCGAATTTCAAAAATTTTTCAGTTATTGATATCAAAATTAAATTTCCTGTTGTTTACAGAAAACAACCATGACGGCCAAACTGCCATTTTGCAGGTTTAAGGCTATTTTTGTATTTTTCAAATTTTCACCATATCTTCAGTGTTTATGGTCCAATTTTCAAAATTTTTTCAGTTATAGATATAAGAATTAAATTTCCTGTCATTTAAAGAAAACAACCATGACGGCCAGACTGCCTTTTTGCAGGTTTTATGGTCCGATTTTTAAAATTTTTTCAGTTATAGATATCAAAATTAAATTTCCCGTCGTTTAAAGAAAACAACCATGGCGGTCAGACTGGTTTTTATCAGGTTTTTGGCTATTTTTATATGTTTTACATATTTCCCCATATATTTGGTGTTTTTGGTCCAATTTTCAAACTTTTTTGGGATATCAGTATCAAAATAATTTTTCCCATTGTTATGAGAATCTTTTATGTAATCTACTTTGACCGTCGTCATCATTAAAAAAAAACAAGGTTTCGTGTTTATTTTCTCCAATAAATCTATTCTTGATTTTAATAAATACACTTTAAATCTTTTTACTTATTTCCTTCCACGATTTTTTGTGATTCGCTACTTATGGATGTTTTCATCCTTGTTATCAATTTAATTCAAAATAAGACCATTGGAGGGGTGGGGGATGTCCTGCGCTCAACTAGGCACTTATTGGGAAACGCCCAAAAACAAAATAACAAGGACAATGATATTATTGTTAAATAATGAAATTAAGCAGAACTGATTTTTAAAGGTTGAATAAAACCGGTTTTGAATGTTGGAACATAATTTTTTAACCTTTCTAAGACAATTTTAGCTAATATATACAGGATTCATAAAATCAAACACTTATAATCAAACAAAATATAGTTTCAAAGTTGGACTTTTATTATACTTACATACATATAAAAGTTAATAAATAGTGGCGTTGTATCTGTGTTTTCTTTGTAGCAAACTAACCAGTGAATATATAAATATATTAAAAATTTTAAGTTAATTAGCTTCGCTTCTTAAGGTTGTTGTCATCCCTGGTAAAAACTTATTTAATCAATCAATATTGGAAAAGAAATCATGTGATTACCAAATTTACGACGCACAATTCCAAAATAGGTTTTATTTGATCATAGTTAGCCTTGCTGAGAGGTAAGCAGCAAGCATTATAGTGCATATCTAATTTTTTCATTGTTTAAAAGCCGTGCAATAGCCTAGACAAAACCTCAAATTTAAACCCCATTGGTTGCTTTCGTTGACTTCCAGCTGATTTTTAAAATTGTAAAAGTACTAAAGTATGCATGGCCGGCAAGTAATAATATTTTTTTTTATAGAAATGTATCTTTGCAATTATGTTAAGCTTATTAATTCTAACAGAATTTCTTTTTATGAAAATAACACATTGATTTGATTATAAATAGTAAATTAGTATTACTTGTATAGATTGGAATAAAAAAAGTTTTATGTTATTAAAACCAAAATAGATTATGTTCAAATTAAGAAAGGTTTAACTATAACATGTAAAACCCAGTAGTGACTGGACATTGTTTTATAACTTTGGGTACTTTGATGGTAAATCACAAATTAGAACTTTCCTAACTTTTCAACCAATGATTTAATCCACCTTAGGTTTATTTGGTTGATCATAATTGGGGGATACATCAATGTATTGTTCATTGTCTTATTCCATAAGATCACTGTTTTATTTGTATACACCAAAGTTTCTGGGTAGCTTAAATGCAGTAACTAATTGACTATAAATACTTTTTTATATGGCAATATGACCCTCAAAAAAGTATCTTTTAGGGTATACTATACAGCCCTTATTTCTTATGTTCTCTGTACATTTCCACACATGCATATATAAAAATTTTAATTTTACCTCCATTAACACCGGAGATTTTTAGAGCTAAAGTTTTGAAAAAGTGACTGAGAAAAAGAAATTTTTTTGTTTCCCACTATTTTTGGATGTTTACATTATGTCTTTCTGGTAACTGAAGAATGATAAACAAAGAAAAACAAGTTAACTAATTATTTCTTTTTTATTCCACCAAAAAATATAAATTTTTAATGGCAAAAAATACTACTGAATGAATTTATTATTTGCAAATTTCAGGCTATTTACTTACTCTTATTTATGATAAGGATTAATTATGACAGTTGCTACGCCCCCTTTTTTGACATCTCAATCACTTAATAGGGGGTTAATTAAGCTTTTAAGACTAAAAAATCATTATAATGTAATTTTATTTTCCTTATAACTTTTTTGTTATTAAAGTAAGTTTTTCAAAATATCATTACACTAAAAAGACTAAAAAAATATGTGTAAAAAATGCTTTTAACTTAAAACCTCAATTTTTTATTTCATTTTTGTATAAAGTTTCTGCTAGTAACAAAAATAATAGGATTTCTATCTTAATTTTGCCAAAAAAGTCGTTTTATGTAAAAAGTAACTTTTTGCTCAGTCACTTTTTCAAAACTTTAGCTCTAAAAATCTCCAGTGTTAATGGAGGTAAAATTAATTTTTTTAAATATGCTTGTGTGGAAATGTACAGAGAACACGAACATATGCTATTTTTGATGATACATTAAGAAATAAGGGATGTATACCCTAAAAGATACTTTTTCATGGATCATACTGTATACATAAGTAGAAAAGTATTATTGCAAAAAAATTATCGTAAAAGTTAAAGACCTCTATCCCAAATAGCATCTAAAAAAACTCAATCACCTCAATAAAAATCTAAAGTAATACTTAAATTATTTTTTTTCATTAATTTCCTGGTCCAGTTTAACCATAAATAAGAAAGATTAAATAGTAATTTTTATTGTTCTAAACCCGTTTAGGGGTTCATAGCAATAAAAGGCATTATCTGAGACAAAATGTTACCTACCTTGGTTAATTTGATGCATTTTATACTGTAAATATACAGAATATATATTTGTAGGGGGTAGCATTCAAATACCCTGCTTCAAAAAGCCAGTAATAGGATTTTAAGTTCATATTTTGGGATTCCCACCAATTTCAAGGTAAATTATTCCGGTTTAGAATTGCCCTCAAATTGGATTTTAAGGTAAGGTAAATGGGATAATAATAATGAGTTTAATAACATGCCATTTCTCACGGTTGTACGCAGTCATACAAAATGTTGGAGGGTGACGCAAATTTAAGATCTTAGTTATCGCTATTTATATTTACTATTTTAGGCTTGCAAGATTATTTGATTCGCTATGATATCAAGATAAATTTTTCTTAAATGGCAATATCTGAGAGCTGAAATTTGCGTCACCCTCCAACATGTATGCTTCAGTAATACCTATAATAATAAGTTTTTTTTATAAATTACCATTTTGAGCATTTCAATCAGTTTTTTCAAAAACTCAACATATTTTTTCAAAATTATTTAAATATTTTGTTACAAAATAACAAAGCAGTTTAAAAATTCTATCTATAATGCTTATTAGCACTGTTTAGGGTGTTCAACCCCAATAATTAACATTGAGACGTTTATATTGTAGGTCTAACAAAACTCTTCATAAATTTGTGGCAAAATTGCATAAATACAGGATACAGTAAAAGATTGTACTTTTATTTTAAGGATTTGATTATAGAGATGCCTTTCTTGTAATATTGTACCTTGTTGCCATAGAAATCATTTTTTGAAATTTGTTTTGAACAAAGTTTTAAAATTTATTGTTTTAAATAGACTTACAGTAATTCTGGTAATAATGATAGAGTTGCTATGCTTCCTAAATTGTACCCAACTATTATAGGAATCATCATGCAAAGTTTGAAATTGATAGGACAATTCTAACATGTCTAAATTGATGGTAAGAGCTAAATGTTCTGGATGGAAAAACTGACTGACCCTATTGATGTTCAAATAGGACCAAGTGGAAATTAGAATCAGTTCAGAAAAAAATCCCAGCTGTTCCTTCTTGCAAGATATTGCCATTTTAAGATTTTACTCTAAATATACTAATACATACAGAACTTTTCTCTTAATTTTAAAGTGTAAAGTCTAAAAAATATAAATCATACAACTTTGCTAATAAACTATTATCAAAGACCCTTCAAATAGCTTTTCAAAAATATTTCTAAATTAATGTAGCTTAAGTAGTTGTTTACTTAAAAGTAAATTGTTGAGAAGCTTCAAAGCTAAAAGTTTGTATAAGTTTAATCAGCATGTCATTATTGAAATTCTACATGTAAGCATGAAAAACATCAATTTATGAATGATTAATTATTTTCCATTTAATGATTAGAGGTTATGTTTAAAGTTTAGAGATATGTATAATTTTTATTTCATTACCCTAATATGTTTATTTTGACTTGATCTACTAGTTAGAAGTGTTCTTTTCCTTTACTTTCTTCTTAAAGGCAAAGGAGTGTAGAAGGGTAAAATAATAACTCTGAAAAAATTATGTCCAGCATCCTATTGTATCCAGTTTTCTACAAATATAAAAATGTACAATCATAAGATTAATCTTTTAATTGTACATTTTATATCCATGTATGGCTGTTTATAATACAATGCAAGAAATAACTATTATAAAATATTGGTTACAGATAATTTTGTTATAATTAAACAGCACTGAGACTTTTTAAATCCATTAATCTTGAGGCCTAAGCTGTAAAATTGCATATTTGCAGTACACAGTCAAAGTTATCTATTACACCATAAAACAGACACACCCTAATCGTATAATAAATAAAGGATTCTGACAGATAATCAAAGATTTCAAAGAAAAAATTTTAAACTTTTGTACCTAACTTCATCTTTGTAAATATTTAACATGCTTCCAATACTTACATTATTAAGATACGATTGTATAAAATGGGTGTATTTAATATAATATCCTGGGATGAGATTTGAATTGAATTTCAAGTCAAGAAAACTAAATACAACACAAAATTCCTTGACATTTATCTTGTAGGCCTCCAAAATATCCATGTTTACCTAAAACAAATAATTTTAAAGCAATTTCTCTTTAACCATTTATATTGATAATTTTTATTCAAAGGATTTATAAATGAAGGATTCAAACATTAATAAACTTTTATCACTTATTTGCTTAAATGCTTTAAGATTGATAACAAAAAAATCAATACAGGTTGAAATGGAGGAACCTCCTGGCTTCAAAAAAAGAAAAGTACCTAAAATCTTTTTTGGAGACATTCTAAGGTAATATACCTCATTGACAAATATAATTAGAAAATAGCCATTGTTATGAGTTAGATGTTAATTGAATATGGATATTGCTTCAAGTTATTAGCATCAACAGATAAACAGATAGATAGGCACAAAAAACCTTATTCTTTAGGGAAAAAAACTTTTTCAATTTCTCTAGGGCTGAATAATACAATTTGAAGAATATACTTAATTTTAGAGTTGGAGTTGCAATCTGTTGTATCTCAGCAACTGTTTACTATGGAGGATTATGCACTGAGAAGTACATCTCAAATCCTGTAACAGTTAATAGTGAGATGGTGCCTATCGCTGAATTTTCACCACTACAATGGTCAATTTGTAAACAAGTCTATCTGTCAGATTGTAAAGTAGACCGGAATAAGTTGACCGTGAATGAAAGCGACTTGGAGTACTATGATGATATTTACTATGATCAGTTTTACAGATATTACTACACGTGGATTCCTGGTATTATACACTTTTAACTAATAAAGCTTAAATCATTGAATAAGTAGATAATAAGTATTTACAAATGATAAATATTTTTTAGAATGTATATATGAAGAAAATACTTTTGGATTGTATGCTAACTCAAGTGAAGAATATTGGACCCAAATAAAGTACTTCAAACTATCAGATCTTGTATCTTTTATTGATACATGGAATGAAACAACTGGAACATGGAACAGGATTTCAGATAATGAAATGAAAAATGCTTCTTACCTCTTCAGGTTACTCCTTTTATGAACTAAGAATACTCTAAAACACCAAAAATACTGTAAATAATATTTTATTAACCATAGATCACAAATGGTTCTACAAGATGAAAAAACTGGATTTTGGTGTCATACTTTACTGAAAGATGTGCCTGAAAAAATTAGGTTACAGAATAAAGGTAAAAATATGCTCCTGTTCATTTTATTTTGAAATTATGACTAATGACTATAACTCAAAAATGTGCCAATAATTTCTTCAAAAAAAAACAATCTCTCTAGAAGTTACTTGATCTTTAACTTTGGTGGACAGATATCCTGTCTCCTTTATACTGTATTGTTCATTTTGGAAGCTTTGATTGATTTTTACTTTCAATCTTTAAATAAAAAGCAAATAAATATTTATTAATGATGTTGGGATAGCTTCTTTTGGAGGTATCAAATATTTTTTTCAGTCCACATATTTAAATACAGTGATGACAGATTATAAATATTTTCTACAGTTGATTTATGCAAAAAATAAGACCCATGCAAAATATTTTTTCTGTACTGCAAAAATTGCGATAGTACAAGCATTGCAAAGTTTTAAATTATGCAAAAAGAGCTGTTTTAAAGCTTTTGTACCATCTCAAGTTTAAAGATTTTTACAAAATTTTAATTCTTGTGAGTTAATATAAACCTGAAATTTACCAAAATAACTGAGGGCCGTCTCAATTATAACATATGAAGGTGTGGAAAGTAATCTTCCAAAGTCAAAATTGCATACCTATATAATATGGTTTGGCCTGATACCGGATATCTGGTTAATTTCTAATGCAACATATTCGGTAAATTACTGGATATCCGGCTCAATAACTGGTTTTCTGGTAAATTACTGGATATCCCACCAAATAACCTAATATTTGCTGGATATCTGGCCAAATACCAGATATCCAGCATTATAAATCAGCTGGATATCCGTATCCGTCCAAAAAAGTATCAGACCCAACCCTATTATCTATGTAGGCAATTTGACAATTTTGACTTTGGAAGATTACTTGCTAAACTTGGTAGCTAACACAAGAATATGTTGCTAGAGGTTGGATCTAAGGCATACATATAGTGCAAGATGAAATTATTTAGTCCAAAATATTTTATTAGTAACCCTAGGTACATGCAGTAAAATAAAGTTTAACCTACATGGCCCAATAAAGCTAGAACTTTAGAAGGGAAAAAACATCTAGTATCTTTTGCATTAGAAAATTAAATATCTTTCTTATGTAGTATTTAAAAATTTTATGCTTGTAACAGAAAATTAATAAATATTTTTTTAATAATTTTCTTCCTTACAGGATCCTCAAAGTTGACATATGTAGTTATCCATTTTGAAAATGATGTACACAAAGCATTAAAAAATATGATGAAATTTGAACCGATTCAATATGTATCTAATGTTAATGTTTATGTAACTTCTATACAACACTCACACAAACAATGCAGTGGCAAAATTCTTGAATGCACTGATTTGAATGAAAATGATAATTCAAATTGCTCCTTGCCTTTTGATAATGTAAATGATAACTCAATTTGCACTGAATATGATGAAGGGTTAGAAGTAGTAAAAACAAAATTGTATCAAATGCAAAATTGTCAGAAAAAATGCCTGCAATTGGAAATCAATTACAATGAAAAACCAAACAAATATTTGTTATCCCTGGTAAGGCCCAAGTATACTCAAGCACTTAGGGAGTCTTCAGACGATGAAATTGGATATGTAATTGAAATGCCAAAATATGCTAACTTGATTTCTTACACACATGAGTATTCTATTCCTGTTGCTCTTGGTTATTTTGGATCTATTGCAGGAATTTTCATGGGAATATCTATTCTCAGCATGCTTACATCGCTAATGAAATACATGAAGATCAATGCAAGAATTCAAAAATTGACACATATTACAATTCAGCTAGGAATGTTAATGTACCTTTTTATTATTCTTATACTATTGGTAAACAAGTTCTTGCAATATCCACAAGAAACCTCAGTAAGATTTGTAAAGACAACATTTGACTTTAGTATGACAATATGTAGCTCTCTTCAGATATATGGTGTAATTGATAAGGGAAGTAATGCATATAGTGTAAATGGTAAACTTTATATTGAAAAAGGTGTGCAAGTTTCATATGATATGTTTTTGATGCCAAATAAATCATTTTGGATGAAGTGGTCTGATCCTAGGAATATAATTGATACATTGAAAATAAATACTGGTTCTAATGGAATTGATTTATTGGATAAAAATTTTCCAAAAAATTTTTCTTTTTTACCAGTTGACAATCAAACAGTAGCTGCTTGTCATACATTTCATTTATCTGAGATCAAAGAAATAGACTCTATATCTCTGATTTACAATGAAGAGATTCAAGTTTATTTTCACAACACAGGACAACTTCTAAATGAGTGGGTCAAGAAACAAAACCTAATATTGGCAGCAACAAAAGAAAATGTTCAAAAAGATGAAAATATATTAAATGTTTATAACACTGCTGTCATACTAAAAATGGAAAGACAACTTAAACTTGATGAAGAAGGTGGCCAATCATATGATGAATGTGTAATAGATTATGGAAGAGAAGCTTTAGGAGTTAATCCAATGAAATGTTTCTTTAGTAAAGGATACAACAACTGTACTGATATTATTTCAAACAGTTTTCTAACAAATGTAAGGAATCTGCTACAAAGTCAAAACAAATGCGCACTACCAACAAATATTTTGCTCACATCTGCAGATAAATCAGTTTCTCTTTACAGAGTTGTCATTAAAACTGATGATATGGATCTTCCTGAATATGATGCCACTGGAAGTCTTGGAATTAAGGATAATTCTCAAGGTAGAAAACCTAAGATAGAATTCTTTTTACCAAAGTTCACAAAGCTGTCACAGGTATCTCAATTATAAGTATTTTTATTTAATAAGTGAAATTATGGAAAAACTTATGTAATTCATTATCATTGATTTTTTTAACCTAGGAATATTTCTCCTATACATTTGGTTCATTTTTGGGAGAATTTGGTGGTCTTGTTGGTATCTTACTTGGTTTTAGGTAAAACAAAACAAATTATAATACCTTATCTGTAATTTTCAAAAGGATTTATATTTGTTAGTTTTTTGGATCTTCATTTCTTTATTTCAAAACTGGAAAGAAAAGGTGTGTTCAATGCTCTCCTTTACATTCTTTGTATTGGCTTTGTTGTTTGGTTATTATATGAAAAAATACAAATATTTCTTCAAAGTCCAACAACAGCTTCTTTGGAAATGATCACCAGCAAAGATATGCCAATATCATTCACACTCTGTAAAATCTTCTACTATGGAAAGTTTAATGGAAAGTTTAACAGTCACACCCTTGAGAATATAGAAAATGTCTCAATTGTATATGACAACAAAGAGTTTGAGATATTAGACAAAGATGATTTAGCATTTGAGTTTGTCTCTTATTTGGATTATCCTATGATGTGCAAAGAATTCAATCTGGAAAATATTGAAAAGAATTTGGTAAAACTTGTAAGAGATACAAACAATTACGACAATAATTTGCATTTGTATATTCACCAACCTGGAATGTTTTATATGCAGGAATTTAAGTTGAAGTATCCAAGCAATTTATTCAGAACAGGCAGGTATGATGAAACAAATAAAAATGCCAAGGTTCTCATTGAATCATATGATATCTCAGATGATCCACACTTTCCCTGCTCTTCAGAAGTATATCAGCAGTGTGTAAATAGACAAATTGTAAGAATATTCAATTCTTCTTTTGGTTGTACCTATCCTATTCAGAGGTAAGTTTTAAATCTTTTTGTAATTTTTTATTCCTTACATTATTATAATTTATAGAGAGTTGTTTGGAGTAAAGGTATGCACAAGTGATAAACAAAAAACTCTGAAGAATATTACAAGAATGGTAATCAACAGTGATGTATGTCAGCTACCCTGTGATCTCCATTACTTTCAGCTTCATTACTTACCAGGTAATTATTTATAAAGTTTATTGAGTTTGAGAAATTATCATTTCATGCCAATATTGTTAATTTTTCATTAATTATGGAATCTAGAAAGTAAAAGAAATGGATATGACAGAACCTTTACTTTCTACTTTGATACAATGCCTGTAAGTTTGGTTACTCATTCAAAACTTCTTTATGGTACATGGGACTACATTTATGAGATTGGAGGTTGGATTGGCCTGTTTCTTGGATATTCTGTCATTGGCATCTATGATGATTTTCTTAGATTTTTGAGATTTATCAAAAGATACATTGTCTAACATTACAAAAAAAATAGATTCATAGAGTTTATAGGTAAGAAAACAAATTTTCAATTAAAAAATTCTTTGCTTTATACATTAAGGTGGGTTGATATTGGAATCAGTGAATTTATAAAATTGGCCAATATAATATAGCCCTTTTTATCAGAGAAAATTGTATTTTAAATTTAAAATATGTTTTTATAAGCTTCGCAGATATAAAAAACAAAAATCATTATTTTTGAAGATAGTGACGTCATGTAAGGTTTCGTGATTTTTCAAAAAAAATATTAAATATATGTATTTTTTCTGTTTAGCTACTAAACGGTTAAATATACATAAAAAATTAACCCATTTTTGAATTAGTCAACCCTAAAAACCCTAAATTTCGGTATATAATACTTATTACTTCACACATAGATTTACGGAAATATTAGAAATTGCCCTATAAACTGACTATTAAGAATAAGGTAGGTTAAGATACGACAATTAATATATAATACTAAGGGATTCAGCACTAATAAAATGTTTCTTTAAGTTGGTTAATATAACAATAAACCCCCAACTATCCCCTCTTTCCCTCCCCTCCTAATGTAGGAAAGACCTGACCAATAAATTATATAAATATTAGCAACCTTAATTGACAAAAAACTTTCCCTTCTGATCAAATCCACGTATTCTATATCCATCAATTGTTTTCAGCGAAGCTACTCTATAATTTACTTTGTATGTCTGTCAGTCAGTCTGCCAAAAACTTCAAGTGCTATTATCGTATTTTAATGCAGAGTTTACCAAATAATATTTATCCACAGAAAGGTAATTTTGTTTTTCAAATTATTGTTCATTGTCAAATCCCTTAAGAAGATAGCTGGTATAATGGAACTTGTTCCTTATTTTAATGGTTGTTATGATTTTTTTAATGGTTTTTATGATTATTAATTCATTACAGGTACCAAAAGTTTTCTAACCTCGTTGGTTCTGAAACTATGGGTAACTCGTAATTTATTAAATTTTGATTAGTTTGTTTATAATCATTGGAATGTATAACTTTTTATTGTCCATTGTCATATCCCTTAAGATCCCTTTTATTGTAGCTTTAAATATTTTTTCTCTTTAATAATTATGACAGGGATGGAGGGGACATTGGAATATTATTTATACTGGTCCCCAATATTTCATAAAATAATATCATTTGTTGGCTTTACAAATCTACAATGTTTAACTTTTCCACCAATGATTTTAACTTACATTGGACAATTTAAATTTATTAATCATCCATTGTCTTATCCCTTAACATCCCTTATGTTAAACTCTTGGTAAACTAATTATTTTAATAACCTATGTCTCTCAGGGATAAAAGGAGATTAAGACTATGGATGATAAATTGATATACATTATACATTCCCAATGATGATAAACGAAATTATTGGCTAAAAAGTTTGAACACTACTATTTTGGAAACAATGAATCAAAATTTAATAAAAATACTCAAAATAATTCTTAAGCTGAATCTATCATGATACACAATTGCATCCATGAAAATAAGTGGAATAGAATATTTATCAGCTCCCACATCCCTAAAAATCACAGTAAGGGGGGATGGAGGGGTGTTAAAACTTGATGCAAGACAAAAATAAAAGGAAAAAACATGACTTTATTATTATAATTAAATAAAATACAGCCATCTTTAAAAAAATGAAAATATTATGATATTTGATTAAAAAAAATGTGTTGTATCTTTTTAGATATCCTTTCCGGCTAGTTTATTTTCAGGTTATCGTTTTTGCGGTTAAATTTACGTGCATTTTGATAGGTTTACCATTATTGTGGCTTAAAAAATAAGAAAGTTAGGATTTTGAGCTTCTACACCAAAACAGCAAATTTTGGATTAGCTGCGCGAAAATTGTTATTTGAGTTAAAATGATTTTTTAAGTTTCAGGGCCTTTGAAATACACATTAACAGCTTGGCCAACTTGAAAAAATGTGAAAATCAAAAAAAAGGGTGAAATCAACCCGCCTTATTATACATATTTTTGACATTCAATCTACTTTATGTTGTTTTATTTAATTATTCAAAATACTATTTTATAAAACATTTTCTTATTTCATGTTTTAAGAAACTTGCTATATAAATGTTTTTCAACCTTAACAATAAATGTTTTTATATGAAACAAATTGTTCATAAATAATTAATCTAAAAAATAAAATTGCTTAGTCGATATTTTGATAAAGTTAGAGTTAAACAGTACATTCCTCCAAGAATGCTAAAATGACAAATAATATGAAAGTTATTAGTCTACTATGGAAGAAATAGAAAGTAGAATGATGTTTGTCCGTCTGTTCCTTAAGATCTGGGTAACCACTGAATCAAATAGATTCTACTCTTCATGGAATATACCTATTGGTCCTCTGGTGGTTTTAGACTATTTAGTCCCCAACCTCCCAAAAACTAAAAATTGCCCTCCCAATTTTTTTGAATTACCTCTTGGGGCAAAGCTCCTTATAAGAAAGATTAAGAAGTTATTACATTTAGTGCATTCAGGCAGGCGTTGAGTTCTAATCTTGTCTCAAAGCTGCATAAAAATGAAAAAAAATTCTATGTAGTCATGACTAGCTTAACATAAAATTTATTCAAATTTAGCAAGGTTAAATACATTTAATAATGGTTATTAACTGCACTTATATCAAATCAATACTATACTGTATTGAAACTGTTCTGATATCCAAATACTAATAGTCAATGGAGATAAATGTGCCTGCAAAATTGTTGCATAGTAATCAAGATTTAGAAAGTAGATTTTTTGTATTGCCTAAACATATGATTTTTTTTAAATTTGTGACATTTTTTTTAATATTTCAGTTTTTAAGTTTTGTATTAATAGTAGAAAAACGTCATACATATTGTTAGATTCGTCATAAACTCTAGTTTCTAAAAATAAATGTACTATCATAAAGTGCTATTTGTAGTTTAGGAGCTACGTTGAAAAATGTGAGAAATGTTGAAAAGTTTTAAGAAAATTTAAGACTATTTTACCATGAAGCTCCTTTACTATACATAGCACATATCTTATATTCTTATATATCCAAAAACTAGAGTTCATGACGATTCTAACGGTATACATAACGTTTTTCTACTATTAATACAAGCCGCGCAATTTGAATTTTAAAAATGTGCACATTTTTTCCTCAATCTTTAAATCCATATATCTTCAAAAATAAGGTCTTTGGAAAAACCGGTTTTTGAGGCAAAGGTTATGGAAAAAATAATTTTCAATTATTTGAAACATAAATGTCCCAGAATAGGTTTTCCAAATATATAAAGCATTTTATATAATTGTTTTATTTTCTATGCATAATTAAGAATTTAAAAAAGACGTTTAAACACCCTGTACAATTGAATTTTTTTACTTTTTACTGCCAAAGTTTTTGTGTTAAGAGAAAGATAGAAATTTATAAAAAAAAAACATGCAGAAAATTCTGAAAACATATGAGAAAATTTAATGCTAGGACATCAGAAGTTTAAATATAAAAAATTAAATATATTAAATTTATCATTCAAAGTACAACAGGGATAATCATTTATTTTTGCAGTGTACATTTTAGTTCTTAAAATACAATTTAATTTTCTTACTTTGTACTAGAAAAATTGTCAAAATTTTTGTGTTTGGAAAAATTATATAAACATGCAGAAAATTCTGAGAACGTTTGAGACAAGTTAATGCTAGGACTTCAAAACTTTGATCTTTTTTTTAAGAATTTAATATATTTTGTTTTATCAAAGTTGAACAAGGGTAATTGTTTCTTTTAACAGTAATACACAAATGTTTATATAGGCCTCTAAAACTAGAGCCACATAACCTAGGGCTCGGGTCAAGATAACCCCCCACTGGAGTATTAAATAGAAAAATCTGAATGATAGCAGCAAAAATTACAATATATTATTTAATTTTAGATACATTTTTTATGATTTTAGGAAAGTAAAAACAAAACAAAAAGATAATAAGCAATAAGTGAAATTATTTTAAACTGCAACTCTCTCAATCTATTTATTTATCTATTTGTCTAGAATATATATATGTATACTGTATATATGTTTATTTAAAACTAATCTATCAAAGTTTTATTTTTACCACTTTAAGTTCTGCCCTTCTGGTTGAAAGTTTTATAAAGATTTCAACATTATGCATCATGATCAATGAATTATTTAAATGAATATTAAACATTAAATTATCAAGTTCTGTTGTCCTGATAGCAAGTTCAATCAATATTTCAGTGTTTAGCACAATGAGTTTTATTGAAAACATAAAGTACATATTTGTTGATATGAATTTTGTGTCTAATAAATTATCAAGAGGTTATGAGAGTGCAATTAATTGTTTAACTGAAAAACAAAGTGATTTTTTTAGTTTTGCTATTCTAGTGGATAGTTTTCATAGATGTTAAATTTTAAATATGTAGTAAAATAGTTTATATCAAAGTATGTTTTTCCAAATTAACCAAGAAGGGTACATTAAACATTTTTTTACAGTGGATTTTTATAACATTTCTTCTATAATGTTTTATATTATTTTTAATTTAAAGTAGTGGGTATAGGAAAAGATGAATCTAAAGAATTAAAGTATAGTACATTATATAAATAAATCATTTCTAAAATTTTCTTTGAAAAAGAACAAAATCATATAAATTACATTGAATATCATATAGGAATTTTCTCAACTTAAATTTCATTGTAGAGATATAAAAGTACATAATACGAATATACTTTAATGTAGTTATGTGTTTTGATATCCATATTGCAAATATTTCAAATATGTTCATCATTAAAGGATAAAGTATTTTTTTTAAATTGATTTAAGGCTTTTTTCTATAATTAGTGTATGTCTGTCTATATATAAAAGTTGGCTCTTTTATTCAAATTAGGCATCTTACAATTGTCCTATTGTAGAATTCTGTATTTAATATTAGTTTATAAATATTTTGTCAGTCAGTTGTACATGCAACAAAAGACGTAATAACACTTTTTTAAAAAATGTTTAGTGATATTCTATCATTCGCATATCTTCCTCTCCTTCAGCTTTTTTTATGATAACTGAACATTTGCTCTATACTTTACATCTATCTATCTATTTTTTGTGCTTAGCTATATGGATGTTGCCATCCTGGTTTGCCATTTTACTCATTGTCACAGTTTATTTTGTTCTAAGTAAAACAAACACTCTGATAAAACCAGGGATTTAAAGTAAATAGAAAATGGCCAAAAAATTTATGTACAATGATACACAAAATTACCCCTTCAGTAGATTGAAACGTTTGGACACTCAACTCATTGAACCAACCAATCAAAATTATAAAATTTCCCAAAGTGGTAAGAATACGATATTATAAACATTGTGGACTAGTGTAATGAACAGCACAATGTGCCAGGGAGAGCGAGGGGACATTGGACTGTTTAATACATCAGTACCCAAAGTTTCATAACATTATTTCATTTGTTAAGTCAAAAAGTTTGGGTACTTTTACAAAATTTTGTTGGGTTAGTTTAAAAGTATTAATGTCCAAACGTTTTAACCAGTAGCTTCAATCTAAGGAAGGGGTAATCTTGGTTATCCTCATTGGGGATGTACTTTTATAGGCTATTGTATAATCCCTTTAGGTCCCTGTCCTCCCTGCCTTAATCATGCAAAAAGAAAGGATCATATAAAGAGGTAGTTAGCGCCTGTAATGTCGACTAATCTAGAGAGAGTTTTGACAGGATATCAGAAAATTATGTATTTTTTTGCACAACTTTATATTTTATTCTTTAACTTTAATATCATATTATGATTAAGGATAGTGTATAGAAAATTTGAAAGAATCCTTTTACGTTTTATAAAGATACATACCAGAGAGAGATAGACAATGGGCTGTTAATTACACAAAGTCCCCAAAGTTTTCTTATTCCGTTTTCTTATTCGTTTGCTTAACAACTGTGGGGACTGTATTGGTTGATTTATTAAGTTTAGTGTTGAAACGTTTCAACCACAAATTGTAATCTACAGAAGGGGTAATTTTGTGTATAATAATTGGGGAAGTACATCATTTATCAGCTGATGTCTTATCCCTTTAGATATCTGATTTTTTTTATCTTAAATAGAATTGATTATTATATAAAATAAATAAATCAGCAAAAATTAAATAAAAGAATGATCTAAAATATCTTTTATTTCTTTTATACGTCATCTATTCAAAATTATATAAATAAACTGCCCAAATGTTGAATAATGCCCTCATCACCTATTGAAAAATTAGGCTAGACATTTAAGTTCTAATTAAATGATTTTTCTGCAGGGATTAGACAACCGACATTATTATTCTTGCATCCAAATTTTACTGTATAAAATATATACAAAATTAAATACAAATATGCTGCAAAGAAAAAGGATGTTTGTTTTTTCGTCTGTTTGTTTGTATGTATGTAACGAAGGATCTTGCTAACCGCTGAATCAATCGGGTTCAGCTTAACAGGGTAGCTTCTCATTGGGAAGGTTTTTAACTATTTTGGGGTAGGGTAATTGGGTTATCCAATTCAACCCCGGCCCCCCCCCCCTAAAGTGCCGCTAGATTCCTCTAGGAGCGTGTCCGCTAGTTGCTAAATATAGGATACTGTTGAAGGACATTTTTAGGACTTCATTATGGAGATGCTTCGCTTTTAATATTGTATGTTGTTGTCAAAGGGGATCCAATATCCCAAAATCAGATGAATTGGATAAATATATCATACAAAGTTTACATACATACGGACATTCTGGTAATGATTACAGATTTGCTAAGCATTCTAAATCGTTTAAATTTGATGGACAACTAGTACATAAATTAACGATATAAATTAACCTTTACTTACAGATATACAGACCAAAATTTTAAAGATTGGGTTATAAGTTAATTTACCTGCCATTGTCCTATCCCTTCCACACAAAGAGATATAATTCTTAATAATATATCTATGTATGTGTATTTGATAAAAATAATTCCATAGTTCTATTATCCTAGCAGATATTACTAACAATTCTCGGAGTAACATGTACTTTTATTGTTAAACGTTGTAAAAAGTTTCTTATATAAAAATCAATTTATAATTACTTGGATGTTGCACAAGATTTTCATGTACTCTAATAAAGGGATACTTCCAGCCGGTTAAAATATAATGATACCCCACTATCCACCCTCTTTATCCAATACCAACCCCTTCTACTGGATAAACGAACTGACCAATAAATGAGGTCCATTTTAGCAACCTAATATTGATGACAAACTTCCCCCTGTCAATATATCCACGTATTCTATATCCATTGTTGTTAAGAGTTTCACTTACTATGTGAAGAGAGGGGACAATTGGCTATTTATTACACTAGTCCCCAAAGTTTTATAATAACGTTTCCTCTTTTGTTGGTTTAGCAACTTTGGTGACTTTTACAACCATATCTATTGATTAAGACCATTGTATTATCCCTTTAGACCCCTGAATTAAACTAGTTGCTTTGGCCCTAGCTTTTAGAGGAAAGATGGGAAGGCCACCCTAAGATATTTACAAACCTTCCAAAAAAAGTTTCCTAGATTTTATCTTCAAACAAAAACCTTACTACTTTAATTAATAGGATTGTTGGTTTTCTTTTTAGCTAGGACTGTTTATTATACTGGTCCCTAAAGTTTCATTACAACGTTTTCTTATTCGTTGGCTTAACAACTTTGGTGATTGGTTAGTTCAACAAGCTGAGTGTTCTGACGTTTCAACCACTAATTGTAATCTGCAGAATTTTGTGTACCATCATTGGGGATGTTGTACATTAATTTATCTGCCATTGTCTTATCCTCTTAGATCCCTGAGAAAAACAACAATTATATATTCTATATTATAAGTCTAAGAATTGACTGTGACAGTACAGTTAAATGCTCGAATTCTATTGTGATGCCTATATTAAATATTTAAGAAACCAGCCTGTTATATGCATTTAAGTTTTTGGAGGATTTTTGTTGTGTTCTGATCTCCTAGCAAAATTAGTTACAATTCGTTTTCCTAAATGTGGCTAAATATCCTAAATTCGTATCACTTCAAAACTGATTTAATATTGGGTGGATTGAAACTGGTTCAAAGCCATACTGAAAATTCATGTACAGCATCGTCTTACAGACAATTTCGCACAAATATTAGGCAAAAAATTTATAGATATATCTTTTTTTTAAATGAAGATTTCAGTGCTAAATTCAATTTTACTTAGAAACAAAAAAAACAGTTCTTAAATTAGAGTCATGCTTAGAAGCAACAGCACGCCAAAATTTTTTATATTCCCCTCTCCCCCCTCTTAAAACAAAATCGAGGGGGTTGTACTTTAACACTCCCTTTAAATTTAAGGGGGTGTAGATCCATGTCAAGGGTTTGTAGGGAGTTAAGCAACTAGGGGGGTGAATGCAACCCCCTCAATTTTGCCAGGGTTGTGAATACCAGAGAGATAGAGGGCACAATGGGCTGGGCTGTTTATTACACTAGTTTTATAGTTAGGTTTTGTTATTTGTTAGCTTCACAACTTTAAGGACTTAAGTGAATTTTAATTGGTTGATACATTGATTTAAGTGTTTAAAAGCTTCAACTTATTTTAATCTACAAAAGTGGCAATTTTGTGTATCAACGTTGGGGATGTACATCAAGTTATTTGTTTTATCCCTTTAGATCCCTGGAAAATATATTTAATTGCTTCTCTTTTAGATTAATAATCTTTGAGAAACCTATAAAAGAATGCTTCAAATTGGCAACCCATCTGAGTTGTATTTCTTTGTTGTTTACATAAAATAATTTCATCTTTACTTGGTTCAGCAGTTGATTATATTATTTTTTGATTAATTAATGAATTGAGATAAAAATTTTACTGTTTTACTTACTACAAAATTTTCCATTTTAATACTAAAATATTGATATTCTTAATTGTTTAAATATATATAGTAAACTAATATAACAGGCCATCTTTCGATGTTTTTTAGAACTAATTCTTATTCCTAAAACACTTGTTTAAATTAAAAACATGCTATTATGCTATAAATTGAATAATTTTACATTAACACCTCTTTTCAGCATAAATGAAATGCACAACACACTTGTATATACATTTTTTTTAATAGAAAGAAAACTACTTATCATTGTAATAATAAATGTATAAGAATAGATGTCTAATCCAGACAACTACCTGGCCCAAGTGGTGGAGACCATTTTCATCTGCTAGCAAATTGCTTTCTGTTTCCAATAAAAAATTGGGACAGTGTCACTGCCCTGTGGGCTTTTGCTAATAACAGGTGCAACAAATTGGACATTTAAAGAGTTGGTTGTCTATTAATGGTTGATTACTTTATAAAATGGCCCTACCATAGGTCATTTGGAGACAAACGCCTGTAATCAAATCCTTTTAAACCTGATATACTGCAAGGATCTGATGCACCAATTGTTCCTCAATTTATAGAAAATATATCTAGGGTAGGTTTTTGGCTATTTTAATAAGATAGGCGTGAAGATATAGGCTAGGGCATAGAGTAATAAATATAAAAGTTAGCTGTAAATAGTTTTTAGTAAAAAACTTTTTTATTTGGTAAGATTATTGTGTCTGATTTACCATCTACTTATTAATATATTTACCCCACATTAGTAATAGTTATTCATTGAATTATAGAAAGGTCTCTGCAGATAGAATTATGAAAAATTATAAAATTAAGTTTTGTTGGCCCCGCTAGGCTGAAGGACCAGGCTACTTAAAGTGGTATTTATTTGTGATTTTTTTATTCCAATACTCGTAGAAAATTGTCTATGATACATTACAATACATTATTTAATTATTTATTCTTATCCAGTGGATGTTAATCGGTTTAGAAGCCATACTGGAAAAATATTTGTTATTCTTTATGAAACAGAAAAAAATGTTTTGAGCTGGGGCAAATCCGCATGTTTCTATGCACATAACTAAAGGTTTTAACAATCATGCTTGTCCTTCATGATAAAGAATTGGGGATGTACATAAATTTATCATCCATTGTGTTAAATCCCTGGAAAAGATGAATATAACTCTAATATCCCTTAGGTAATTTTTTGTTTTATGTAATAATTTTCCTCAGTGATGCTTAGAAATAGTATTGCTATATAATCCTTATATAAAAGTTCCAGGATATCTGTCTGTGGGTAAGTTTCTGTCTGTACCTCTGAAATATGGTTCTCCTTTACTCTTAGTTCCTGTGAAGGTTTATATCTATTTGAGGGGAGGGTACCACCAACCTTCCAAGATAAAATTCCCATATAAAAATGACCCCTCCAAAAATATTTGAGTAAATTTTTTCTTTTTAAACTACAATTAAAAGTTGGGGATCCACTTCCCCGGAGAGGAGGGTGTATTTAACTCCCCCCCTGCCCCCCCCCTAAATTTTAATGCTTATAGGTTAAACTAAAATTTCTACAGAATAAATGAAAATTAATCAAGCATAAAAGTTTTTCAATGTATATCTATAAATGTACAATTTTTTACTGCATAAATAACAATTTAATCAAGCATAGTATATTCATTATTGTACAATTTTTTACTGCGTAAATGAAAATTTAATTATGGATAAAAGTTTGTTAATGTATATTTATTATTGTACAATTTTTTACTGTGTAAACGAAAATTTAATTAAGCATAAGAGTTTGTTAATGTATTATTATTATTGTACAGATATTGAATTGACAAACATAGTATAAAGTTTACCCATACATTCAAGGCCTTTTCATGATTTTCCTCATATTGCCTATGGAGCAAAAAAAACTACCAACCAAATTATTTCATATAGATTAAAATATCAAATGTATTAAATATAATCTAACCTTAAATGATAATCAACAAACAAACAGAAATTCACTCCCCCCTTTAAATAGATTAAAATTATGGTATAACTGCATTGCATTGCATTAAACCTGCAGTGCTACCCAGTACCAAATATAATAATCTAAACCCAACCTGACCTGAAAAAAATAATTATCCGATTATCAGATTTTTAGATTAAGGGATTGGGGAGGTTTTATGTACCTAACTAGCTACTTTAAAGGATTTTGTATTGTGAAACAGAATTAACTTTTTATATTATTAAAAGTAAATGAGATAATTCTAATATTTTTAACATTTTTATTACAACCTAAAAAGTTTGCACTGCTATGAAAATATTTTTGTGTAGATTCTCTTTATCCATCCATCCAATAAGCATCCAGTATAAGAATTACTTGGTCCAAAATACAATACGTACATATTTATGAAAAAACTTTTGTGATTTTCTATTTTCTACCTAGTTAAATATTTTTTTCTTTATGCCACTGAACATCTGCTTTTTATTACACTAGTTCCAAAAGTTTTATAATAATGTGTTCAGGGAATATGCCTACTGGTCCTGTGGTGGTTTTAAGCAATTTTCTTGGGGGTGGGATACCCCAATCCCCCCAAAAAAGAAAAAGAAAATTGCTCAACCAATTGGGCTCTACTCTTCAGAGAATATACCTACTGGTCGGGTACATGGCAGATTTACCACTAGCAAAACTATAGTGATAATACTGTCTTAAACAGTGATTTGATTAAATTGTCATAAACACAGTCAAAATCCCAGTTTCCTGCGGTGGTTTTAAGCTATTTTCTTAAGGGGTTGGACAGACCCCACCTGTAAAAATAAAAAAAATCCCCCCCCACAATTTTTTTTTATTTTTATTTTTTGTAAACAAAAAAAACAGTAATGGAAGTTGGCAACCCCCATCGCACTATAGGTCATAGCCCCAATTAACCCTCCCCCACCCCAATTTTTTTTTACAAATTAAAATTTTTGTGTATACGGCGAACAACCTGGGTTGAATGTTTACATTATAATCTTCATAGCAAATTACAGACTTCTATCTTTAATAATCAACGAGAAATACACAGATTTCTCTGTAGAGGTTTGATGTCCTCTAGAGCATTACAGATAGACCAAAGTAACAATTAAATTATAGAGTAGAATATTGATTCTTTGGTAATTGTACACCAAATTATCAGAAAAAAATCAGTTTTCTCCCATTGCATTACAGATAGCTGAACAGACAGATAAAGTGAAATATTGAGCTGCTTCACACCAAAAGCCCCACAGCACATGTGTATAAATTTTTATCTGGAAGTATCATAAAAGTTTTGTTCAAAACTTAAAAGTTTGTTAATTTCTGATATTTTATAAATGTTTCTGGGTGGTTTTAGGCTATTTTCCTGACCTCCCGCTGCCGTAAAATAAAAATTGTAAAAAATATATTCTATATAGGACAGTAGAACATTTGTAATTAATATCAGATTTACAACATTATTGTCCTAGTTAGTTAATTTTTATCCTTTGGTCAGCGGCCGCATAATTAAGTCCAGCATCTGTAGCAGTTTTAGGTGGCTGAAGAATTTGTTTGCTTTGACTGGCTGGTGCTTATTCTTTATCTAAGCCTTCTCAAATCTGCGCTATTACTTGTGGCTGCTAATTCAGTTTTGTCTAAGCTGTTTAAATGAATATCACATCAGCTACAGCGGCCAAGAGGGTGGCTGCAGCTGAATTTTTAAATTTGTGTTTAATAATGTTGCTTTTAATGAGATTATGTTTAATAATAATTGAGTTTTTGAAGTTTTTGGTTAAATATGAAAAGGCTTTGAATATATAATTATTAATAAAATGTTCTATTTAATTTACAAATGACGCATTAGAAAAATAAGTAATATGTCCCCCTTAGAGGCCTCTTTAATACAAATTTGTACACTTTTGAAAAGAAGATAAAAATAATATTGGTGGTTTCTCTCAAATTGTTTTCTCGGGCTCAGAAACCCCAACCTCCTTAATATGATAAAATAAAATAATGGAGATAATAGTTTTAAGTCTTATTGTTTGTTTATTTCTTTAGGTTAGGTTATTTTGAGTCTGGGCAACCCTTCAGAATTTGAACATCATGCTATATCTAATTGTAGTTAAATACATGGTGTTATAATACCAAAAGTGTTCATTTGATTTAAGAAAAAAACATTTCAATAATCACAACTTCATTTCCTACTTACCTCTCCTGAATTAGACAAATGTAAATATTTAGGAATTTTAAAAATATTCTGCATCATAGATTTATTCTAAGCATGTTATGGCCATATGAGGTCTTGTTTAAATACCATGTTTATATTTAATATAAATCTTACAGGATGACTCTGTGTCTGTACATGTGTGTACCAAAGTTTATTGTTAACCATTAGACTGATATGGTCGTTCTTTTACACAGTGAAGCTTCTTTTATGTCCAGGAAAAGTCAATAACTGTTTTGGGGTTAATAGGTGTAACAGAGTGGTGGATGTCCCATCCCCTCAAGTGCCATACATTCCACTAAGGGCGAAGCCGCTAGTATATAAAAATTTAATGATATTTTGGATTCTGATACATTTAATTTTGAATTTCTTTGAAATAGTCCTATTAAGTTCCAAACTTTTATTTTATTAATTCTTAGTATAATTTTATTTTAAAGACTTTAAATAAATAACCTTTGTCTAAAGCTACAGGTGTTAAAAATCATCTAAATAGTTATTAAATATTTATTAAATGTTAGGGTATGAATTCTTATTCTCATGTCATTTTGTGTTAAGGTATATGTAGACAAATTAAGGAAGGGAGGGAACATTGGAGAGTAAATAACACAAGTTTTTTACTTTTTTTATTTTATTATATCTTAATTGGTTGGTTTATTTAAGAAGTGTCTTAATAATTTAAACCTCAATTTTGATTTTCAGATGTTTATCATCATTGAATTGTATTTTAATTTATCATATCCCATAGATCCTTACTTATCATAGTTATATATCTGGCCTTTATCTTATCTCAGATAATAATTATCACTTTAAACTTGAAAACTTTAGGGTGATTGGTTTTTTCAAGTTTGTCCAGCATTATCCTCTTAGGACTCCCCCCACCTATATTCCGAGATTGATAATTTTTTTATAATTAGGTTAGGTTAGTTCATAGATTTGTTAGCTGTTTTATGGTTAATTGGCAGTAAATTGTTATGAGAATAGAAAAGTAATAACAGAAAAATTTATTACAGAAAAAGTTTTATTATTCAAAGATCTGTTAGAATATTTTTCTTTAACCCATTAGTGACTAACCGGGTATTAAAACCCTGTTCCAGAAAATGTAAAAAAAACTGGTTTCCGGCTTCATAATTGCATCATTCTCAGTATGAATCCCCCCTCTACTACCCTGGCTTTCATTTTCCCCTGGAGCAGGCAGTTTAGCTTACTTCCGTATGCCGGTATAGCTCAACAAAATTTGAAAATCATGAAAATTCAAAATACCCCTTCTAACTTTTTTATTTTTTTAGTAAAGTTGCTGATTTTTTTCGTTAAATCTAATGTTTATTGACAAGTACATCTATTTGTGAATTTGTTTTATTCAAACTATTATTTTTTATATGATTTTTTTATTGTTTTTTTACGCCCTATTATGACCCAGTTCGGCTTGGCCATAAATACCCAACAGTTTTAATTACCGTTTTTTATTACCCGGTTTTAACTTTTCAACCAATAAAAATAACAGTTTACGTCATTAGTAAGGGTTTGAGCCACCCTAATAACCCTAGTAATCTCTATATGTGTCACCTAATAGTTTTCTGCGCGTTTTCTGATATGTAACACCCAAATTTTTTATGTTCTTTTTTTGTAGTGTGTGTCTTTTAAACCGGGTTTTTTTAACCGAAATGGGTGGTACCTATAGCCGAAACACTAAATTTGAAATAAATCGCTTTGTATATTACTTGTAGCTCTATAGATTACATGAGGTTGTGTAGTTTTCAATTATGGATCGTATTAAAGTTCTAAAAAGTGTTCATCTTACTTTGGGCATTCAAAAAATACATTTTTCAAATTTTGGTCAAAATAACTGGGTTTTAATGCCTGGGGAAACTGCCCAAAATGGGTCATAATGCCTGGTTGGTATTTATGGCCAGGCCGAACCGTTTTTTTTTGCAACTTTCCTGTGCATGCCAATAGAGCAAAATAAAAAAATATGAATTCCGTTTTTACCATTATAAAGCTTCCCTGAGATTTTCAGCTCGATCGGCCCATAAAAGTGGCGCTCGGCACTAATGGGTTAACCAACGTTTTTTAACATTAGAATCATATTTATTCAATTTGAATTTATATATTTTATAATTTCTAATTTATGTAAAAATTGTATATATGTAAGGATATTGATTAACAATAAACTTTTCAATGGTTAATTAAGTCTATACACATACATACAAAAATAATGGTCTTTTTCTAATTCTTGGAAATTACACAAGTCCAATGTTTGAGTTGATTCCACTGGGATTCAACCCATTCAAAATTCTCCCATGCCACTAGCACCTAATGGAATCTAAGATTCATATTGGGATAAAAATTATTTTATTAATCTTTATCTATTTTAATATAATATAACAAATTTAATTAATATTTTGTTAAATGCAAGTCATCATATATGGGTGTAATTCTAGGTTGTTAGCATAGGAATTTTCCATGACTGTTTTAAAGTTTTTAATAAAAATGTACATGTACAGAGAGGCTAATATACTGAAGTGTTTATTATTAAGTCTTTACACAGAATTATTGGTCTTTATTCAAATTCTTGGAATTTACACAAAGTCTAATGTTTGAGTTCCAGCTTATTATATACATGCCAGGAGGATTCCAGTGGGAATTCACCCACCCAAAATTTCACCCAAGCCCCTATCACTTCCAGGAATCTAACATTTATATTTGGTTAACTTACTATTTCTTTAGCTAACCTTTATAAATTGTAGAAAAATCTAATCTTTCCAATAAATATTTTGTGTAGGACTTTTATTTTATTTGGGAGCAATTAAGGTTTTTAAAAATAGGAATTTTCCATAATGGCTTTGAAGTTCATAACAAAAATGTACACTTTTGAAAGTTCTTTAGAAATATCAAAATATTAAAGGACATAGAATGGCAGTTGATGAAAAAAATGTTTAAATTTTACTGGTTTTACACCCGTTGGGAATGGCAAACTGCCACATTTGGTAATATATAAGCTACTCTATAATTTGAAATGTCCGTCTGTCTGTTAGAGACAAAGTGGGGAAAACGTAATTTTCTTGGCTCCTATTAAAGATAGACAGCTGAAATTTTTAGTAAAGATTTCTATGACATATGTGCATCTAATCTATACTGTCCATCTGTATGTTAATTGGGGTGCTAGATCGATTCCTACCTTTTTTGTTTTGTTTTAGTAATTTACTCAACTGCATTTCAACACAGACAACTGAGCCTTTCAGGGATTAAATAAATTTGCATCCTACATATTTTCACTAAGTTTCATTAAGATTTGTATATTGATTAGGGTGCTAGATCGATTCCTAGTTTTCAAGTTTTTATAATTATCTAAACTCCTGTTAGACTCCTGTTCAAGATAAAAAGCTGGAATTTTTAGAGATTAATTTAGTCAACATTATATATATTTTCACCAAGTTTAATAAAGACTTGCTATTGGTTGGGGTGCCAGATCGATTCCTAGATTTTATGTTTTTCTTTTTAGCTTAATGCCTCAAAAGACATTATACATTTTTAAAAGGTTTTGTGATTTATTCCATTTATGTATTTTAACAAACTCAAAAGATTATTTTTTTCCAGATGTTTATCAATAAATTTTGAGCTTCGCTACTTATGGATGTTGTCATCCTTATTATATTATATACTAGCAGCTCACCCCCTTAGAGCCTGTAGGGACACTTGATTTTTTTGGAAGGGGGTGGGGGGTTGGTTAATTTTCCTCCCCCATATTCAATTTTAGTTTTGAACAAAAATTTTCTTTAAATTGTAAATTTTTTTTAGGGGAGAATTTTTTACTTGGGTTGATTCCTCTTTGGAGTGTGGTAGTATCCTCCACCAATTATATCCCAAACCTTCTCAGGACCCAGAGAAGCTTTCCATTAAAGGAGAACCAAATCGGTTCAGTGGTTAGCACGATTCTTTGGAATCTATGAATATTTTAAAGATAATAATATCTATGCTAAGAATTTTGGGATCATGGAAAGAAAACAAAGTCATTCCTTAATTAGGACAGAAGTCACCTTCCTAGGAAGGACATAAGTAGCTTCCCTTATGTGAGAATTTGTTAGATGAAGGGCATAACTTGTCTCCCTTAACAAAGATGTTGCAAGATGAAGGACATAAGTAGCCTCCCTTCACCACACAAAACCTAGCTTTTTGGTCCTTCACATAGCAAAATCTTGCATAAAATAGTTTATCTGTCCTTCACATAGCAAATTCTTGCAAAACATAGCATTTATGTCCTTCACATAGCAAATTCTTGCAAAACATAGCATTTATGTCCTTCACATAGCAAATTCTTGCAAAACATAGCAAATTCTTGCAAAACATAGCATTTATGTCCTTCACATAGCAAATTCTTGCAAAACATAGCAAATTCTTGCAAAACATAGCAAATTCTTGCAAAACATAGCAAATTCTTGCAAAACATAGCAAATTCTTGCAAAACATAGCAAATTCTTGCAAAACATAGCAAATTCTTGCAAAACATAGCATTTATGTCCTTCACATAGCAAATTCTTGCAAAACATAGCATTTATGTCCTTCACATAGCAAATTCTTGCAAAACATAGCATTTCTGTCCTTCACATAGCAAATTCTTGCAAAACATAGCAAATTCTTGGAAAACTTAGCATTTCTGTCCTTAACATAGCATTTTGGTCCTTCACATAGCAAAATCTCACAAAACATAGGTTTTTCTTACCTTTTTCTACCAGGAGATCAGAACTAAATCAGAACACACATAACAAGAGTTTTTACATAATACATAAAGATTATCAATTATGCATTTAACTCTGCATAAATTATGATAATTCATTATTATTACCCCTCCCCCCCCAATTTAAAATTTACCCCTGCATAAATTATGATAATTTATGCTGAGTTAAATGTACTGTTTGAACTTCTATCTAACAGGATATGAGAACTTAATCAGAACACACATAACAAGAGTGTTTACATAGTACATTCAGATTAACAATTATTCAATTGGCCCCTTTCTAGTCCATTATATGACTTGGGAAGGAGGTTGGGGAGCATTTTATGCAGCTTAAATTCCACTATGCTATGCCACTTTTCCTAAAAGGCGTCATAGCTGGCCTCTTTTGTGTTCATCATATGACATGTGAGGTGGTGCCATGTAGGAAAAGTGGCATTGCATTCTTGGGAATTTAGACTGCATAAAATGCTCCTCAACCTCCTTCCCATGTCATATGATGGACTAAAAAGAGGCCAGCTATGACGCCTTTTAGGCCCTAGAATGCAATGCCACTTTTCCTACATGGCACCATAGCTGGCCTCTTTTGTGTCACAACCTCCCATGTCATATGATGGACACAAAAGAGGCCAGCTATGACGCCTTTTAGGAAAAGTGGCATAGCATAGTGGAATTTAGGCTGCATAAAATGCTCCTCAACCTCCTTCCCATGTCATATGATGGATTGAAAAGGGGCCAATTGAATAATTGTTAATCTGAATGTACTATGTAAACACTCTTGTTATGTGTGTTCTGATTAAGTTCTCATATCCTGTTAGATAGAAGTTCAAACAGTACATTTAACTCAGCATAAATTATCATAATTTATGCAGGGGTAAATTTTAAATAGGGGGGGGGGGGAGGGGTAATAATAATGAATTATCATAATTTATGCAGAGTTAAATGCATAATTGATAATCTTAATGTATTATGTAAAAACTCTTGTTATGTATGTTCTGATTTAGTTCTGATCTCCTGGTAGAAAAAGGTCAGAAAAACCTATGTTTTGTGAGATTTTGCTATGTGAAGGACCAAAATGCTATGTGAAGGACCAAAATGCTATGTTAAGGACATAAATGCTAAGTTTTCCAAGAATTTGCTATGTTTTGCAAGAATTTGCTATGTGAAGGACAGAAATGCTATGTTTTGCAAGAATTTGCTATGTTTTGCAAGAATTTGCTATGTGAAGGACATAAATGCTATGTTTTGCAAGAATTTGCTATGTTTTGCAAGAATTTGCTATGTGAAGGACATAAATGCTATGTTTTGCAAGAATTTGCTATGTTTTGCAAGAATTTGCTATGTGAAGGACATAAATGCTATGTTTTGCAAGAATTTGCTATGTTTTGCAAGAATTTGCTATGTGAATGACAGAAATTCTATGTTTTGTGAGGTTTTGCTATGTGAAGGACAGAAAAGCTAAGTTTTGCAACTTGAAGGACATAATCAGCCTTCCTAATGTAAGAATTTGTCAGACAAAGGACATAAGTCACCTCCCTTAAGTTAGATTTTGTTAGATGAAGGACATAAGTAGCCTTCCTTAGACCAATTTCCAGTGACTTCTGTCCTAATTAGGAATGACTTTGTTTTCTTTCCATGATCCGAATTTTGTATAGGCCTATATTAACCCATTAGTGCCAAGCACCACTTTTATGGGCCGATCAAGCTGAAAATCTCAGGGAAGCTTTATAATGGTAAAAACAGAATTCCAATTTTTTTGTTTTGCTCTAGTGGCATGCACAGGAAAGTTGCAAAAAAACATGGCCATAAATGCACAACGGGCATTTTGACCCATTTTGGGCGGTTTCCCCGGGCATTAAAACACGGTTTTGAAGTAAAAACCCAGTTTTTTTGACAAAAAAATTAGAAATGTAATTTTTGAACGCCAAAAGTGAGGTGAACACTTTTTAGAACTTTGATACAATCCGTAATTGAAAACTACACAACCTCATGTAATCTATAGAGCTACAAGTAATATACGAAGCGATTTATATCCAATTTAGTGTTTCTACTATAGGTGCCGCCGTTTTCGGTTAAAATAACCCGTTTCTTGAAGTTTTAAAACGCACACACTACAAAAAAAAAACATATAAAAATTGGGTAATACATATCAGAAAACGAGCATAAGAATATTGGGTGACAAATATAGAGATTACTAGGGTTATTAGGGTGGCTTTAACCCTTACCAATGACGTAAACTGTTATTTTTATTGGTTGAAAAGTTAAAACGGGGTAATAAAACCAAAGCCGAGCAGGGTTTTAAAACTGTTGGGTATTTATGGCCATGCCAAACTGGGTCATAATAGGGCGTAAAAAAACGATAAAAAAATCATATAAAAAATAATAATTTAAATAAAACAAATTCAAAAATAGTTGTACTTGTCAATAAACATTAGACTTTACGAAAAAAATCAGCGACTTTACTATAAAAACAAATAAGTTAGAAGGGGTATTTTGAATTCACCAAAATTTTCGTGGTTTTCAAATTTTGTTGAGCTATACCGGCAAACGGAAGTAAGCAAAACTGCCTGCTCCAGGGGGAAATGAAAACCAGGGTAGTAGAGAGGGGATTCATACTGAGAATGATGCAATTTGAAGACTGGAAACCGTTTTTTTAACATTTTCTGGAACTAGGTGGAACCGGGTTTTAATACCTGGTTCATCACTAATGGGTTAATATATGTATTTTAAAATTTTCCCATATTTGTGATTATTAAAAAGCCATTACTATACTGAACCCTAAAGCTGTAACTCCTATTTTTTGTTGAGTTCCTTTGAGTTTATTTGCCCTGTAGAATACATGTTCTCCAAAAAGTGCTTGTACTCTTTAGGCTTTTACAATAATTATGGAAATTTCCACTTTAGGTTGTCATGAAAGTCACAACAAAGCTAAACAAACTTTATAAATTTATTTTATTCAACGCCCACCCTTCAAACAGGAAGGTAAGTAACATATTTTATACTTTAATTGTATCAGTGTTAGTGGTAGATCTGTTTTCTTTACTTTTATTTAAAACAAGTAACATAGTATTTATAGAGCCAAGGACTATTTGCAATTTCTTTACAAGCTGCAATGCCAGTTAAAAATATGGGTTGGTTAGAAATTCAATTTCATTTCAGCATTCCAAAAAAGTTAAGTAATAATTAGGGGGCGATGGGGAGAGATTATTTTTTCCTAGGGGCTATTTAACTTTACATACTGAAGAAACCCTCATTGTTGCCATTATGTTTGGATGTAATTCCAGGTTTGAAAACATATGAATTTTCCATGACTGCTTTAAAGTTTATAAGACTTTTAAAACAATAAAACATATGGTGCTTTCCTCTAAGTGTCTTGCAAGCATGCAACCTCCTCTTCTTATTTTTTGAATAAATGAAAACTAAAGAGATGGGGTTGTTATTTTAATTTATGTTTTAACGCTTTACACCCCTAATTATGATAAATAAAATTTGTCCTTCTGTAGATTAAGATTATTGATGTGAAGGTTTAAATAGTGTAATTATGTAACAACCAATCATGACTTTAAAATGCAGGGTTCGGAAGCCGCGTGTAAGCCTATAAAATTCAGCTGGATGTATAAAACTGCTCCTTAGCAGACAATCCTGCTTTCTGAAATTTCTTTTTCTGCTCACAAGCAGGTTTAAAACTGAGGCTTATGCGCGGCTGAGGCGCGGCTTCCGAACCCTGTTAAAATGTATTATAAGTTTTCAAACAAAGAATATGTAAAAGTATTTTACCATTAATTTTATAGCCAAATGTCCCATTCCTTTCTAAAAAATATTTCACAGATACTTTAGTGAGTTGAATTGTCTTGTCACTAAGAACTCTTGAATTTTTTTTTCTTACTCTTGAACCAGTATAATTTACAGTCTAATGTTATTTTCCTTCCAAACAAATAGTTTCATGTGAAGGAATTTAAAATTTTATTTAGATATTAAAACCTTCTATAAACTTCATGATTTTTACCAATTTGATTATCAAGCAATCAAACAGACTTAGGATTATCCTGGTAAAGAACTAGAGTGACCCGTCATGTCTAAATGTTTGATTTGTCTGTCTTTTTTTTATGCCAAATTGGCTAGAATTGAGTTAGAGACCTGGTTAAGGTGTCTAGAAAAGGTCTTTACATGCTCCATCACAAATTCTAAACATTTTGGGGTCTTTCTACAAGATTTTAAGTACCTAAGTTGATTTTTAATCTCTATGTAAAAAATTGTCCACAATGGCTAGGACTTGAGCTGTAGTGCTCAGGAGAGGTTAGTAGAAATCAAAATTCAATTTGAGTCATTTTTTGTTATTTTTTGACTAAAACTGTAGGGTTTATATTGAAAAGAGTGAAGCAATTGTTTTTTTTAAAACCCTTTAATTTTTTTACCACTGGTAGTTTATCGGACATTGCCTTTTAAAATATCAGAAGGCTGGAGTGAATTAAAGTGTTTGCTAGACAATAATTAAAATAATTTGAATGTGGTTATTAAGAACAGTGACATGCACAGGGTTTTGCCAGTATGGGATGTAACACTCCCATTAGCTGAATTAGTTAGTGTATAACAGGGTTGTTGACTCCTGTCAAGGAATGTGTAGATAGATGTAAAACAAAATTTTTTGTTCCTAAATCCAGATAAATTTTTAATTTTCTCATTATTTTCAAATTTTTCTTTCATTTCCTCACTATCATAGAACTTTTGAAGGCAACAATTTATTTCTAAAATGAAAATTAATTTCTTTTTAAAAGGCCTTGAGAGTTTATTGAAAATAAGTAAGTAAACTTTACTTTCTACCTAATTAAAAACTTTGTTTGTCAAATCAATATATCTACAAAAAAAAAGTTAAAAATTAAGAAACACATTTTTATCCACATGGAAATTTATAAAAATCGAGTGTAAATCTTTTCTATAATTAGTAAATATGCACATTTATTCTTATTTTCAAAGAATTTATTTGATGTTTATGGTATTATTTTGTATCAAATACATTTAAATTTGTCATAATTATTTAATCACAACTAAATTACCTACTAATACATAGAGGTTTTGAGTAAGTTGTATATCTCACACAAAATTTCAAAAATCAAAAAAAAATGTATATTGTTTAATATATGATTAAGGTTGTTGCCAGGGGCATGCACATTATTTTTGTATATTTAAACAACTTATACAAAAATTAAGCCTTATAAATACTTTCTAAATATGAAATTTTTGTTTGTTGGCTGCTGTTGCCTCTTATGGATCTCGAGTAATATCACCTTGTTATTCAATTAAATGCTATAATTACAAATACAAATTTCATCAAATATTTTGAGTATTTTCATTTAACTTTATTCCTCTTCCACTTGAAACCCATGCTTCAGTAATTATTTAAGTTAGATAGTATATTAACTCAAATTATTAACAGTTAAGAATAATAAATTAAGGAATGTGGATGTGAGATAAGTTCTAAATTTTCCAGTATTTATTTCTACTGGTTATAGAGTCCCCTATGGGCTAATGTTGTAAATAATGATTATTTTGCTATAGGTTTTCCATCATGAGGTGCATTTTATTGTAAAAAGCTCAGTTGTTTTGTACATAATATTGAGATTTTTTTTCAGAAGTTAGTTACATCTCTAAACCTTATTATAATGTTATAAACCTTATTATGAAACATTTTGAAAATCTTTCAATTTCTCCATGTTTATAGTAGAAATTTTAAATGTTTGAATTAATAAGAAGCTTATATTTAATTACAAGGTTTAAAAATAATTTTCTAACCATTTTAAAAATTACAAATAAAAATTTTTTATAATATCTGAGTAATATTTTTGCACATTTTAGACTAATTTCCACTTAAGGTTGTCATGAAAGTCACATTAAAGGTAAATAAACTTTATAAATCAATTTTATTCAACTCCCACTCTTTCAGCAGTAATGTAAACTTTTATTTTATGCATAATTCTTACTTTGTTTACTTCAAAAGTTTTGTTCTCATATTTATTGTCCCTGATGTTATTTTTCTTACTCTCTTGATATTTATTTTATGAAAAAATTTTACTTTGTGATATTTACATGTACACATGCACTTTTATTAGAGAATTGTATATAAAAAATGTATAAGTGATATGATTTTCTTATCCTCATAAGCCTGCCTATGCTTGTTTTTTAAATTTCCAATTATGTTTTACTTCTATGCTATTAATGTATACTTTTAGTTCTGTAATTCTCTGGAAATTTCCATTAAACAAATAAAGTTTATTTATTGGACTTTTGAATAAACCTAACATTATTTTGTAATTACGTTATATTTTTACTTGCGCAGTTACTACAAATCTCAGGGATAGTAAGGAATTGATTAAAACATTGATGTCAATCCCTAATGATGTTAAACAAAACTAACCTTTCTCTCGAAGAGGATAATTTTTGGAAAAGATTGGACACTACTAGATTGAAACAAACCAATTTAAATAAAAAAGGTCTGATGTTTTGTTGTTTAGTCTATAGCTATTCATTAAAGATGGACTTCAAAATGTAGAAAAGATTCACCTTTGATAATTAAATCATATCTGATATTAAATCAACCCTCTAGAACTTGACTCTTGCAAACAGCATATTACTAGATTTTCAAATTTACATAATTCCTGAAGTCTTCCAATTAGGTAATGTATGAAAACTTTTATTGGAATGAGTTTTATGTTTATTTTATGAGTATTGCTTTTATAAAAATTTTATTGTTAAATACTTAGATTAATTTCTATGATTAATTTTGTTATTAAGTTTCTATAAAAATTTCATATAAAATGTTTTACATAAATCTTAAAACTAATTTAGACATTAATTTTCAATTAGTCCATCCACAACCATTTTGGACACTGCTAGTTTGTACACAAGATTTAAGTGAATTATCACTTGACAATTGAGGAGGATCCTGCCCTTACAAGGTAAGGTAAGGTTTAAGAAAAGTTTCAATCAGAATTCAGGTAACATGATCATACAAATAATGTCCCTACACTTCCTGGTTTTTGTATCTGTTTGGTATGTGATGATTAGGAATAATATTGTCCTTGCTATTTTAATTAAAATGATAAAGAAAAAAGATTGAGTCATTTTGATCAAACAGGCATCAAACCCATAAAAACAAGATAAAAATTGGAGATGTAGGCACTTTTCAAACGCTCTCAAGACTCCCCAATCCTTAAGGATAAGAATTAATGATAACTAAAATTGTTTTTATACCTAAATAAAAATTTAATCAAGTTTAAGTGTTTTTCATAGAGATATTGATTTGACTAACAAAATGAAAAGTTTACCCATGAAAATTTAATCAAGTTTAAGTATTTGTTAATAAACATCATTGTGCGCATATTGATTTGACAAACAAACTAAAAAGTTTATCAAACCATTCAAGGTCCTTTGTATATTTTTTCCATTTGCATATCGAGCACAAAACCAACATATTTTTATATATAGATTGAAAAGAAAGATAGGGAGGGGGGAGTTACTTTCTTAAGCCATGCATTTACGAAGTGGGGCCCAAACCTTATAGAGCCATCTTGTACCAAATGTAACTTAACTTAACCACCCCCACTGCCTTTGTTTTAATTTTTTAAATAGGGAGGGTGGAAGGTTTACATACTATACTAGGCACTCAGAAGGATCTTGCATTTGAAATAGAATTACTTGTTTTGTTTTTATAGAAACTAATCAAGTGACTCTTAATAAACATAATATTTTTATTATGTCACATAAAGATTGCATTTGTACAGAAATAGCTATTAATATATCTTGTTTAGATTCCCTTTATCAATTCTTCCAATGAGCATCCTGTAAATAATTTTTTTCAGTCTGTATATGTAACAAAATTCTTTTTTAAATTTTTTGGGGGATTTTCTAAATTCAATGTATATTTCTACTTTTCATTAACCAAATATCTACTCTAGAACTGTCTTTATATTTTTGTCTATTAAATTCATGTAATTTTATTCATAATTCTTGTGGATGTTGCTTTCTTTTCTCTTTTCAATATTTAACTAGTAGGCAAACAATTTGTTTAATTTATGGGGTAACAAAACCCAAAATCTATACTTAATAGGTTAGAAAAATTCTCTGAAAGGGTTTTTACTGGATATACTGGGACATTACAATGAATTCAGATAAAAAGGACTGTGCTGTACATGAAATAATCTCCTGATGATCAAACCTTATAATTATCTCAGTAAATATCTCAAAGATAAGGCAAAATGCGGTTTTATTTCCTTAAAAATGGCTTTTTTACTTCCATGGCTAAAATTAAACTTCTTGACACATTAGTCAGTTTTCCTATCTGTTTAACTTACTTTAAATATATACTTTATACCACATTTTATTAAATATTTGTAAAAAGAATTTTGTGCAATATTTCTTTTTTTATAAATAATAGGAGTGTGTTTCTGATTTCTGATATGCTAAAATTATTTCAGTTATTTCTGAGAATGGTAGCACCTATAAAAATAATTAAATTAGTGAGTAAGTCTTGGGTGTAACCAAAATAAACATTACTAAATAAAGATCTATTCATATACACACCCCTCCTTAACCAAACTTTATATTAAAAAATTTCCCAAACACTCGGACAATTAGGCGTTCAAATAGGACCTAGTGGTAGTTAGAATCAGTTGAGATTGAATTGACTGGATTATGTATTTCTTGGGAATTTTAATTTATACTTTTATATTTATCTCTTTTAAGTTAGCATAAATATTTTTTCAGTGCAAACTAAAGAAAAAGATTATGCATGCAATGCAAGTCTATAAAGGTATTTTATATATTTCAGTTTACAAAATAACATTTGTAGTTCTATATATAACATCAACAAAAAAAAATTTTAATTAGTGTATTTTATTCAAAAGTTTTCAACCTTTACCAAACTTTACCTTTTAAAGTAAATAAAATTGATCTACTTCTCTAAAGTGTTAAACAAACAGAGTAACTAAAACAATTATTTAACATAACCTTGCATTAACATTCAGACTATTGAGCAGTCAGGTAAACAAATTTTGGATCTACTGCCCACCACATCAGACAAACATGCCAAAATAGCCACTTTTGAGTTGTGTGAATCTTATCAACCTCTAACTGTGGGGTAAGTGTAATAAAAGGGAAATGGGAATTAAAAAGGGAAATATTGCTTTTTAACAGGAATGTTTCAAACATGGCAGTAGCCAGGAATATGGATAAATTGCTGGCAACCAGGAAAGTAAAACATTGGTAGCTCCAGCAATATTTCTTGTTATGCTAGATCCAGGAATCTTCTAACATTGCCAGGAAACAGGAAGCATTCGTTACCAGCAATATTTTACCATGAACTGCAGTAGATCCCAAATTTATTAACAAAATTAAATCTTTTTTAAAATCAAATTCTTCAATCTTAGTTACAATCTTAAGCTACCAAATCCTAAAGTCAAACAAATTTACAGTAAAAGAACATATTTTAAAAATTTAAGAGTGTTTATCAAAAATCAAGAATATATTAAGTGCACAAAGATACTACACATACATTTGATTAGGTTTAAGTTTTTAAAATTATTAATGATAAATACCATTATTTTGCCATGGTGTAAATGCTATTTGAGATATGATAAATGTAAAATATTATACATACATATAGATTATTGAACATTAAAAATATAGTAGCGTTTAATCTTACTATCAGCTTTTTTTCAAGAGGGGGATTCAGTGTAGCTATTATTTGGGTGGGTTGATTTTAGACATTTAGACCAAAGAACCATGATTTTTAAAAGTATGATACACCTCTGGATAATTTAAGATAAATCTAAAGTCTTAAAAAACGTTGGCTACCACACATACAATTGTATAGCTATTTAAAAAATTCATTTGAATTGGAACTATGGCTTCATGGCACTCCCAGAAAAAGCCTCAAGGAGTAGTATTGGAAACTGTTGTCTGTTTCAGAATATCTTGTTCCTACCTATAAAAAAAATAAATCTTAAATAAAAACCCTGAAAATGGTAATTTCGAAGGCTATGAAGGAGATATTTTGAAAAGGACAAAAATTACTGATTTGTATAAGCTATACAATTGTATGTGTTGTAGCCAACAGCTTTGAGACTTAAGATAAATTTTATTCAAAAACATCATTATAACATGTACAACAAAATATTCGGATCTACTGCAGTTCATGGTAAAATATTGCTGGTAACGAGTGCTTCCTGTTTCCTGGCAATGTTAGAAGATTCCTGGATCTAGCATAACAAGAAATAATGCTGGAGCTACCAATGTTTAACTTTCCTGGTTGCCAGCAATTTATGCATATTCCTGGTCACTGCCATTTTTGAAATATTCCTGTTAAAAAGCAATATTTCCCTTTTAATTCACATTTCCCTTTTATTACACTTACCCCACAATTAGAGGTTGATAAGATTCACAAAACTCAAAAGTGGCTATTTTGGCATGTTTGTCTGATGTGGGGGGAGGGGGGGGGGGTAGTGGTGTTTCTCTGTAGTAATTGAGGGAGCTAGGAAAAGGTATAAATATTGCTCCGCTCTGCAACAATTTACAGTAAATTAAAAACCTTAAACTGATCAAATGTAAATAATGAATTAGAGAAAGGGGAGGGGGGGGGGGGACTGAGACAAATATCATAAAAATTCCTTATTTCTGATTTTATCAACAGTTATTAATACAACGTTTATGAAGGTGTAAAAAGTAACAATATAAAAGTAGTCAGGAAAAACTTTAAGGTCAATAGGTCCTGGGAAGGTTTTAACTATTTGGTTTATTTGAGGGTATCATCCACAATCCTCTTAAGATAAACTGCCACTAGAAAAAAATATTAAAATTGTTTGGTTCATCGGTTAGCAAGATCCCTCTGTGTACAAAGACAGTCAAACACGCACAAAAATGTGATACTTATAAATAAGTATGAAACTCATTATGTAATTGTAACTTACTTTTCCTAAATATTTTACTTTAAATTAAAATCCTTCGCTACTTTATATTGTAGATTGTAGCGGTTGCGCCCTTAGCATCATGAGGCTCCGTTTTGAAATTGATAGAACCTTGAGAAGCTTCTCTAAAATGAAAAACTCAATCGAATCAGTGGTTAGTGAGATCTTAATTGAGAAACAAAAAAATATTACTATATTGTCAACCTTGCTTGCTTGAGTTTACAAAGAATCAAAAGGAAGGAAGATAATTATAATTTAAAACACCCAAAAGTATCTCAGAGATTCAGTTCATAAATTTTAAATTTAAAAATGGGTAACCAATTAGCTTTTTTGTCAAGAGGTTTCTTTATCTTAACTCGAATACCCAACAATTAGAACCCCGCATTTTATAAGACGAAATAAAGATGCCATTCAAATTTTGGCGCAAAAGTGTTAAACTTTCCCCTAAAGTTTATACAGCCTTAAATGAGGAGGGGATGGCGTTAATTGAATTTAAAAGCTCTCGCGCTTTAGCTGTCTGTACATTATTGAGTGGGATGGGTTGTAAGGTATAGTTACTAAATTTTGGCGCCAATTTAATCATATGCGTGTAAAGGTTTATTAATTTACATTTGACTCCAAAAAAAAAAAAAAGAGAGGGAATAGAATAATTTGAAATAAAAATCTCCCGCCATAATCTTACTTACATGTTTTCATGGTCTGTACGTCACAGTTACGCCACTCTTTTTGTTGATTTATGCTAGAATTGTTGGCGTTATCCTCTTAGAATTTTTTTTCAATTTTGATCCTCCCCCCCCCCCCCCAAAAAAAAAAACACAATGAAACCTGGCCGCGGCACTTTTTTATAATTAGGTTAGTTTAGGTTATAAGGGCTAGTATTAAGTTTTGGCATTCTATAGGCGTTTAAGTTCGTTGGTTTTACTGTTTGATTTCAGAGCCTCACTTAGAAATAAATTGATTTATTAATACGATTAAAATTAAATATATTATAAAAATAAAAAGGAGCGCCTAAATTTTGGCGCGAAAGTGGATATTAAGATAGAAACAGTTAAATATATAGGTAAAGATCCAACTCTCCTATATCCTTTCCCCACCTCTATTAATAAAATAATTGAAGCAACTTTCCCTTATTAATCATTGCTGTTTACCCCCTAAGAAAATGTGATAAGGGGTATGGGGTAAAAACTCCTGTAAGCCAGTAATCTTCTCTCATTGCTGGTAACCTGGAAAATTTGCAGATTGCCAGCTAACAGGAACCTAGGATTTAGGGGAATTTGCGTGCTGCTGGATCCAGGAATCTTGTAATATTGCCAGGAACCAGGAAGCATTCGTTACCAGCAATATTTTACCATGAACTGCAGTAGATCCAAATATTCTACTAATATTAGACTAAAACACTAGAGAGAGATAGGGTTAAATAACTGTATCTCTCCATCGCATCAACCTTGTGCAACCTTTCTGTATATACATCTATACTATAGATCTGTTTTACTAATTAAATTTAATCTATAAATGCCTCTTTAAAACAAAACAATTTTACCTAGTGAATAATTATTAATCTTAGGTCATAGATTTTAAACCTAGTACATATTATTGGTTTTAATTGTAAACTAATTAATTATTTATAAACAATTTGTATTTTATAACTCTTCTTGCTTTCCGACACAGTCCTAAATTTTTTTTGTAATATTTTTGGTTGGTTGGTTCATTGAGGTAATTGAGTTGAGTATCCATTTGGTTCAACCACTAATTTTTATCACATTTGGTGAAACATCATTGGAGATGTACATCAATTTATTGACTATTGTCTTATCCCTTTTGATTCCTGATAAAACTGCCTTTTATTTTTGTAATGTACATTAACACAATAGATTTATAGTATAGATGTACTCACTACTTGCATCCCAATTGCAAAGACCTAACATTCTGCAGATGAGAAAGAATTTCATTAAAATTTGCTTTCTAAATTCAGCTGTTTAATGCTTTCTTTTGCTTTTTGAAAAAGAAAGTGACAATTTTGTAAAATTATATTCATAATCATCTTTTCTGATTTACACTACTGTATTTATAAATCCAGTTATTTGTGATTAACAAGATATTTTTCCTAATTATGTGAATACTTTCTTGCAAATCATAATTATCAAGTTTTTAGTGACAACTGGCAACAAATATAGAACTAATATATTGCAAATATTCTCAAATTTATCTTTTGCCTGAATTTACATTGTTTTCATTGATTTTTCATTAAAGTGTTGAACTCTCCATGAGGTGGTGGCAAATTATCCATGTTCTCTTTTTAAACAGTTGGTTTATATTAAGTTTTAGGAGATCAATAGATAATTTTCAACATATTTTAAACAAATGAACATGATTTATAATACAAAAATGAATTTAACTAGAAAAAATGCAGAAATCATTATAGCTCACACTTGGACGTCCAATTAAAGGGGTAAATGGTTATTTACCTCATTAGACTTTGAATCATCTTATTTTACACCCATCAAGTTTTTTTAAAATACGTTAGATTACTCCTCTTGAAAGTATAGAACCACTAATTTTACCTCTATGCAAAGTAAAAAGCTTGGGTGTCCTTGTGTTTGCATTAGTTTACAATTTGCTTTTTGTTCTTTTGCCAGCACCCAGCTGTATTTACATTTATGAAATATTCAGCTGATCTTAAAGACCCAACCCAAAGTTGTTAGAAGGCCTTTGAAAAGGGGTGATTGTTACATATTTATTGCTCTATATATATTACTTTAATATTAACACAACAGAAATATTTACTATGTAAACACTATTCTAAATGACAACAAAAATGGGGAAATGATTAATTCATAATGGAAAACTTATGGGATTCCAGGGACAGATTAATAAAAGAAAAAATAATCTACCCCCCTCCCATATATGGTAATAATGAAAATTGTGCATATTTATTAATTTAGTTGTTAGGTAAAAGCAAGGAGTATAGATTAATTTAAGCAATATTTCTTCGCCACTTCCTGAAAACATATTTTTTTACAACATTAACCCAATAAAAATAATATTGATATCTATTTTAGCAAAGCTTCTTCACAAAGTTGGTTATGAACTGATATAAATAATTTAAGATATCTCTATAAACAAATTTTACATTTTCTTCTACATTGGCTTAACAACTATTAGGACTTTTATTTAAGAAGGCATGTGCAAACAAAACTAGTTTTGATATTATTATTGTACATTTTTATATTTGTAGAAAACTAGACATAATACAATATTATACATCATTTTTCAGTATAGCTTAGATATGGTTCTAATCCAGAGGATATTATTCGGTTTTGAAGCCATACTGGAGAACTCTTACTTTGGTATCCAATAAATATTGAGTGAAAAAAAGTATTTAGGTATAATAATCTTAATGGATGATACCTCTTCTTACTTATTTTTTTGGTTGGATATTTTGGTTGTTTTGCATGAATTCTTTTGTTCATGTAATTGAGTTACTCAAGAGATATATTGTTTAAACCAGCAAATAGGAGAATACTGGCAGTACATTCAAGACATCTCATTGGTTGTAACATTTTACAGATCTTGGTAGTAGAAGCAAAATTTTTTCATTTTGTTTGCATTATGTAAAAAAAAAAAAGTAACAAGCCCTTTTTTTTTCACTCCACAGGGGGAGCATAGGCCGCTGACAATTTGTCAGTGTTTCTGTAACAATGTGGCTTTATATGGATATGGGATAGGGTTGTCAGCCCTAAGCCCTATGATTGCGGTGTAAAGCATCCAATTGCCAATTGTTTGCATTATGAGTCTGCTATAATTGTCTCAAATTTTCAATATTGAAAAAAAAATTTCTAAGAGGATAATACCAAAATGGGTTCAGTTGGACCATCTAGATATACTCTGTTCATGTTCATGTTAATGTTTAAAAGTAATACTTTAGTTTGCAGAAGTATTAAGACATATAGAATCAAATGGAAGTTAAGTTTTTGCAATGTTTAGTTATTTCTGGGATGAAGCCAAATTCAGTTGAAGTAAATGAATCTCCTGGATTCAATAGAAAGAGAAAGAAAAGTTCAACCATCTTTTCCAGTATTTTAAGGTTAAAGTTTAAAATTTAAATTATCAAAAATTTAAATAACTAAAACTTAAATATCTAAATTAATAAAGATTTAAATATTCATATATAAATCATACAAAATGCAACAAAACTTTATTTACCATTAAAATGATTATTAAACAAGATTTTCTTTTCATGTTACTTAAGGACTGATCACAAGACCACAAAATCTTTTTATTATTTAATGATTTACTGAATATACAAATTTCTTAAGACTTGGAGTTGCATTCTGTTCAATTTCCGCAACTGTGTACTATGGAGGATTATGTACTGAAAAGTACATCTCTAATCCAGCCACAGTTGTTGAGAAAATGGTTCCACTGGATAAACTACCACCACTACAATGGTCAATTTGCAGACAAGTCTACTTTGCTGATTGTGTTACTTATAGATATTGGGACTTAAATATTTATGATTATATAGATCAAGGTTTGATAGATTAATTTTAGAATAATTTTGATATCATCATATATAAGTAACAGGATGTCTGTCTGTTTGTATTCTTCCTAACCTCTGAAAGGATATGGTTCACCTTTACAGTATAGTTTCATATAGGTCCTGGGAAGGTTTAAAGCTATTTTTGGGGAGAGTACCACAACATTCTAAAAATACACCTAGAATAGGCAAATCAAAATTCTTGGCAAAGCCACTTCATTATTCATTTAGTATGATTTTACTATAAATATAAAATGTAGATTCACCTTTTGGTAACAAGTTTCCATCCACTGTTATTTTTTTTTATTAATCAGCACCAATGAAGCACAATATCTCAAAAGCAGTATTAAGGGGAAAACTGATCAACCAAAAAGATAACCAAAGCAAAAAAAAGATGAATGGGAAAACTGTTTATTTGCACTTTTCTCCAAATTTAAAGATTTGTTCTAGATAGAGAGCTGTGACTTCATGACTTTTTAAGTTAAGTAATTATATATCAGCAAGAGTTGATTTTATTAGGATATCTGGTCTGTGTCTGTTGTGGTGTCTGGTTAAAGTCGGTTAGGTGGTATTGTAATTAGATAAAATTCTAAATCAATCTTAATTTTTACACATTATGACTTTTGTGTATAAGTTAGAGACCTAAATTTTTTTTTTGTGAATACTTAGATAACATTGAACATCTAAGAAAAGTGATGTTTGACTGCCCAATGACTGATTTTATGACCGTTTTTTGTCCACCTTTTACTATAGACATATATCATAAATATTTTCTTTCTATTACAGCTAGAGACCTAAACATTTTTGTGGTAAATCCTTGAGCAATAATAAAGTTCCGTGAATAGTAAGGTGATGATCATTTGACCACTTCTTGACCAATTGTTGACCGATTTTCAATTTCATTCCTGTAATTTAGCTGTTTGAAGCTGCCAGCCACTGAATTTCAAAACAGCTCTTAAACCAGCCAAATTTTTTCTCTAGTCTTTTTTTTTGTGATGAGAAACAGATAAAAATATTAATTGGCCCCGCTAACCGCTGATTAACCACAGTAACCGCCAAAAATGGTGGTTTCTGTCAGAAAAAGTTATTAAAAATTAGCTGCTATACAGCTGTTTTAATATTTAGCAGCTAGCTGCTAAAAAGCGGCTAAGGTATAAATTAATGAATTTTCTAAAAAAAGAACCATTAGAAAAAATCAAATGGATGTAGCTAAATATATGTTAGAGATAAAAATTACCCTAAAAAATATAATAAAATTTTTTATGTGTTAAAAAATACAGTTTAAAATCTTGATTTTGAGGATGATGCTCCTACTTGTGGTGATGTTGAGCCAATGTTATCAAAGTACATGCCCATTACAACAGCTTGTCCAATTTTGAATTTATAGCAGCCTCCAATCAAGCCTCTTAACAAAATATATAAACTACAGTATGTACCTTATGAAATGAAGAAATTCAAATTGCAATTGTTTTTTTTTACTGCATGGTTAGAGGCTACTATGACTGCAAAAATTGGACCATAGTTCAATATATAAGTTGATCAGTAAGAGCATCTTGAAGGTAATCAATGTCAAAAAAGATTTTAACTGGATTTTTTAAAGACTTCGAAAAAAAAATTTTGTAAGCTTTTGAAGGTAATTTTATCTTTAACATGTAATTAGAAATAGCTTAATTCTTGCCATTTTCATGAAAATTTTGCAATGAATAATTTTTTTGTGAATGCTTTTTTTGATGTTTTACAAAAATTGTTCATAAAATGAACAATCTTTATGTTTTTTACAAATTTATGTTGGGTTAATCAAAATCACAATATTCACCTTTAAAAATATTTCTTAGATTAAATTCAGATTTTTAGAATTAGACCATTTTAATACAGTATTGGTACTGTTTTGTTTCACTCAACTTTTTCTTGATTCAAATTATGATAGACATCATGTTTCATTTTAGGATGTATTTATGGTGATGATGACTTTGGATTGTATGCTAACTCAAGAGAAGAATATTGGTCTGACATGGATTGGAATATATACTACAAGCTGAAGGATCTGGCAAATATTATTGAAGTGTGGAATATAACTTCTAACAAATGGAAGAAAGTGTATGATGCTCATGAAGATAACACTACCCATTTTTGGTGAGTTATTTCAGATTTACAATTTTGAAATCTATAAAGTAAAATGTTTTATCTGAAAAAATTCTTTCGAAAAAAAGTCAAGATTAATCTTGATTTTTTTTAAAGGACCCATATGGTCTTAAAAGATGAACAAACTGGCTTCTGGTGTCACACTCTACAAATGAATGTCTCTGAAAAGATTAGATATGAGCCAAAAGGTATTTTATTTAGTTTTAAAAGTTAATAGCTGAAATAAACAAAATTGTCATAACCTTTCTTTAAAAATCTTTATTCAGGAAGATATAGCTTACCTGTTGCTGTTATCCACTTTGCTGGAGGAATAACCAAGGCTTTGAATAATGTGATGCAATTGAAATACAAAGCAAGATATATATCTAATGTCAAAGTAAAACTTAATATTGTAAAAATATCACCCCAAGATGATAAGCCATGCAACATCCAAACTTACAATCAATGTTTAGATGAACAAATTAACAATTTTAACCCAAACTGTTCTTTACCTTTTGATGTTAGAGGGAACAATTCAATTTGTTCCACATTTGATGAAGGTTTGAGCGTAGTAAGAACAAAGTTGACCCTTCTTGAAAAGTGCAATGAACCATGTCTTCAACTTCAAGTTGAATACAATGAAGAACCAGTCAACTTTTTGATGTCTTTGGCCAGATTCAGATATTCGCTTGCCTTTAGAAGTCCAGAAGACACATTGGGCTATATTTTTCATATTACAAATCAGGCGAATCAAGTCTACATCAATCATGAATATTCTTTAGAGTCTGCTCTAGGATATTTTGGTTCTATTGCTGGTATTTTTATTGGTATATCTGTTATAAAAACACTCACATGGTTTATTGGTTTAAAAAATGTTAAATCAGAATTCAACAAATGGATTATTAGATTAGTCCATATAGGATTGTCAATGTACTTGATATATGTATTCATAATACTGTTAGTAAAATACATTGAATTTCCCAAGGCTACATCAGTAAATTTTGCAAAGACAACATCAGACTTCAGCATTACAGTATGCAGTTCTATTCCTGTATATGGATTGAATGTTATTTCTTCTACTACAGCAGTTGTATCATATGACAGGTTTTTCATGCAGAATTTGTCATTTTGGCAAACTTGGTCAAACCCAAGAACAATAATGGATACAATCAAAGTAGACAATGGAAATGATATAATAGATTTGCTTAAAAATACTGAAAGGAAGTTTCACCTTCTTCCAATAAACAATCAAACTCTGGCCCCTTGCAACACATTTGAATTGGCTGATTTTGGTGAAATAGTTTCTATAACTATAGTTTACAACAAAGAGATTAAGATTTTGTTTCACAACAGTGGGCAGCTTCTGTATGAGTGGGCAAAACAGGAAAACCAAATATTACCTGCAACCAATGAAAATGTTATGAAGTCAATGTCTAATCTACAAGTTTATGACACAGCAGTTCAAGTAAAGTTTCATAAACATTCATATCTTGAGAGACAAAAACAAAATTCTTATGATAATTGTATTCTTGACAACGGATCAAAACTTCTAAGTGATTCTGAATTGAAATGCTTTTTTGGCAACAACTACACCAATTGTGTAGACAACATTTCTAAAAGCTCTTTAATTCAAATTGAAAATTATCTCAAGAATCAAGATACCTGCAAATCTCCTGGAAATATTCTTCTTACTTCTGCAGTTAAATCTCTATATCCCTCTTCAGTAGACATTGATGCTGAAGCATATGATACTTATAAACCAGATATATCTGGAGATCTTGGAATAGAAAACCAAGAAGAAAAGCCGAAAATTGTATTGCTATTCTCAACGTTCACCAAACTATCCCAGGTTTCCTTATTTAATTATAGAATTATTTACATTGCAAGGTAATTTAAGATAAAACTTATATTAGGGATTTTTTTTGCTAGTATTTGATATGTGAAACTTTCAATTTTTTCACAACCCTTTCAAGTTAAAGATTATTCTTTATTCTAAACTATTCTATTTATATCCTAGGAATACTACTCATATCCAATTGGTTCCTTCCTTGGAGAATTTGGAGGTCTTGTTGGAATTTTACTTGGTTTAAGGTTAGAAAATTAAGGACAATCCCTTTAAGTTTCTATTTCAATTTGATATATCATTAAATACAAATTTTTGTCTTTCCTTTTTAGCTTTTTGGATTTAAAGTACTTTGTTGATCATCTGAAACAAAAACAAAAGTTCATCACTATTCTTTACATTACATGTTTTGGTGCTGTTCTGTTGCAGTTGTATGAAAAGATAGAAATTTTTAACAAAATGCCTACTACAGCTTCTTTAGATCTAGTCGGAAGTAAAGAGATACCTATTGTCTTCACTCTTTGCAAAACCATTTATAGTGTAACCTTTGATGGAAACTTTAGCAGTCACTCAAATCCAAGTTTGAAAAACATAGTATTATTCTTTAACAAAACTGAAACAGAGATTATGGACGGAAATGGAATGAAATTTGATTTTGTTACTTATATTGATTTGCCATTAATGTGCAAAGATTTAGACTTTTCTCAAAGAGAAAAGAATTGGATCCAAATAGTCCGAGAATATCAAAGAAGAAGTTCGGAGGCAAATGGAAACTTACACTTGTATATTTATCAGCCAGGAATGTTTTACCTTTGGAATGAATTTGGAATAAAATACCCAAGTAACAAATTTGCACTAGATGTTAATGATGACACTAATGAAAATGCTAAAGTTGATATTGAATCCTATGATATCTCTAATGATCCTCATTTGTCTTGTTCAAGTATCTCACACAAAGATTGCACAAACAAAGAAATTATAATGCAATACAATTCTACTTTTGGATGTACATTTCCTATACAAAGGTATGGCTGTTTTTTTTATGTTCATTACTATTTATTTTACATGTATGTTTATTATCTCATAATAAAAAATAATTTTTAATATAGGGAATTATATGGTGTCAAAATTTGTCCAAATAAAGAACTGGCAACTCTAAAAAATATCACAAAATTAGTTTTGGAGAGAAATAAATGTGAGCTACCTTGCAGTCTACACTATTACAAAGTTCACCATTTACCAGGTAAAGGATATTCAATTTCAAAACAACATATTGCATGTTGCAGCAGGTTGAATGATGGATTTCAGATTATTTCAAATTTTCAAATAATTTGCAATTTCAAATTAGATTTTAAAAAAGGGAGGTGTAGTTTTTGTTTCTTTATTTATTGATACCTTCATTTTCAATTTAAACAAGAAGTGTTTTTTTTTGGGGGGGGGGGGGAGGGGGAGTCAGTAGTTCATAGTACACTATAATTCCCTTCCTAAAACCTAAATATTCTTTGAACTCAGCTCAGAAGATGACAGAAAAAACTAGAAGCTTTACCTTCTACATCAACCCCTTGTCTGTAATAACTGAATCTAAACTACTCTACAACACCTGGGACTATATCTATGAAATTGGTGGATGGATTGGACTCTTTCTTGGCTACTCAGTCATTGATATCTTTGATGAGTTTGTTCGTCTAATGGTTATGTTAAAAAATTACATTTAGGTCTATTGAACCTTTGTCTTATTAATTTTTTGTTATGCTTTAGGAAAAGTAAAAATAATGGTATAATTCTCTAATAGCAGTGCTTAGCCCCCTATCCTGCCTAACCACAGGACTTGGCCCCCTAGTCTGCCTAGCTGCAGGCTCACAGACCCCCAGCCATATAACATCACCTGAAAATTGTGAAAAAATTTACAGAAACTTTGGTATAAAAATTTTTAAATGAGGAAATAAAATCCCTTAGCTGATAACACCTAATTGATCAATAAAAGTCTCTGTAATAATAAACAATCAAGTACAGAAAAGATTTACACTTTAAAAAAAGAATTAATGTGCATTAAATGCATAAACTTTTAATTTTCTAATATAACATTAGGTCTTAATTCTTCAAGTTTTTTTCAATTAGGTCTTATGTTTTTGTCCCAACACCCTTTTAATGATTAACTTGATATTTGTTGTGCAGGATAAAATTGTTCTATAATTTTAAAGCTTATGAAAAAATCTAATCTTTTCATTTCTGAATTATTTTTGATGGACTATTTTAAAACTAATTGAAGTTGACAAAATAGATGTAAGAAAAAAATGTATGTGAAATTAAGTTGAAAAATATTGCTTGTATAAGAAATTTAGAAATCTAGTGTAACATAATATTGATTTTTGAACAATAGCTGTTAAATCAACATTAAATATTCATAATACTTTTGTAGTTGAAAATATTGGAATTGAATGAGGGGAATTTTACATGAATTGTTGAGCAAGTTTAGCAATTTTATCATACAGGATTTAATCTGAATTTTATAATTTTTATGATAGGAGTATGCATTAACCTTAAACTTTACAAATCTGAAATATTTGCCATAAACCAAAATCTGGCTTAAAACTTCTGCAAAGTAAAAAATTCCTAAGAATATACTGAAAAATAATGACAAATTTAGTATTATTCCATAGAAAATTTAGTTTTATAGTTTTGTATCTTTTACCCCCAATATTTAGGTGTATGTAAAATTCTTATATAATTAGAAAATTTTTATTTAGCCAAATTATCATGGGAAATTTCCTTTTAAGAATGACCCAAATCAACTTTGAATTATTTTTACTTTTGGACCTTCAACATATTATATATTATAATAATATATGATTAAATCTATTCAAATTTTTTATTTCATTTTTTCAATTTGTAAGATAAAAAAGATATAAAATTACCCTTCAATGAAAAATATCTATATAATGCGATGAAACTTAAATGCTGCAAAAATCATTAACCTTTTATAGGGCTTTGAGTGATTATTACAATCTACATATTTTCTTTATATTTTAGTTAATACATATTACAATCATGATGCTTATCTTTGTAATAATGTTCTATAAAAGTTGTTCTCTGACTTCAAAAGTTTTGGTTATGTTCATTCTATTTTCTTAATTTTATGTTTTACACTGTGAATATGATATAAGAAAAATGTAATTTTCCGGTAATTATTGAAACAATGAACTTTTTAAATTGTGAATTATTAAAAAAATAACAAAAACTGAGGTGATCTCTCAAAATGCTTTGCAAGAGATTTTTGAAAATTCATTTAAAACATACTGATTTTTTGAAGTTTTTAACAACATAATTATTATATTAATCTTTTGAATTCTTCGGAATAATGATTCTAATAGGAACTAGATACAATATTATAAGCAAAGCATCTCTATAAGCAAAGAGTTAATGTATGTTGTCACCCTTGTGAAATGTTGTAGATGTACAAAATTAGGTTTATAATATTAGTATAATTACATATTGGTAAACTATTAAATAATAAATATAGGAAAATCATCTCTTATTTTAAAAACAGTCTTATCTAAGCAATCATTTAATTTCTATTAACAAAGAAATACACATATGATTTAAGTTAGTTTTAATAAAAGAATTAAAATTATATTTTTTTTAAATGCCTTAAACACTTAATAATGGTAGGGTAAACTTTACCTTCCCACAAATTAAACATTTTTTTTCTTCAAATTGATAGGTCTGCAATAATGGCTAAAAATCCACAAGCACTTAATCTTAACTAGACTTTTATCCACATAGGAAAATAAATATTGTAGTTACTAAAAGTTTAAGTAAATATTTTTAATACTTAGTAAATTAGTTAATCACCTGATTGTTTTTATCTGCACAAATTTATGCAGTTATTAATTGTATTTGATACAAAATCTATCAATAATAAGTCAGAATATGAATATAACTGTATAACCCTGGCCCTTCAGCCCCTCAGAGCTTACAATTAATCTTATAAGTTTTTCTTTTTTTTGCATCTTTTTATAATATAATACAATCCTTATACTAAAGTAACAGGATGTCTGTGTGTCTGTGTATCTGTGTATCTGTGTATCTGTGTATCTGTGTATCTGTGTGTCTGTGTGTCTGTACCGAAGGATCTTGCTAACCGCTGAACCGATCAGGTTCTCCTTAACAGGGTAGCTTCTCATAGGGGGTGGGACACCCCAAACCCCCCCCAAAAAATGAAAAATCCCCCCACCCAAAAATTTTTTTAAAAAAATTTTTGGAACTAAAATTAAAAATAAATGTGGGGCACCCACCCCCCCCCTTAAAAAATTTTTTTTTTTCGCTCCCCCCAAAATTTTTTTAAATTTATTTTTTAATCTAAAATAAGAAATTGGGTATTAAAGTCGACTCTCTCCTTCTTAAGTGCCCCTAGAGGCCTCTAGGGGCGTAGCTGCTAGTAAAAACTATTGTAAGATTCAAAGATTTATATAAAAATGTATCAAATTTTTCTTGATTGATTTTTCTTTGTTTAGTATTTTTACGAACCTATTTGGGTTTACCTGGAATCTAAATGGCTCCTGTGGCCACCAGGATTGAGGCATATTTGTGCCATCTAATGTACCTGTAAATAATTTTCTGAAAACCATTTGTACAGCAATGTTTGACTATAGAAACCCAATATCTAGTTAAACAAACTTATATTATCAGCACCTTATTAAAACAAACGTTTACACATAAGATTGTAAAGATTACAGTTATTATTATTACTACACTAAACTGTGTTACCTTTTTTTATGTTTTATTATCATTTGTTCACAACTTGGTCAAAAATGCTCACAAATCAGACCTTTTTAGACCAAAGATACTCAAATGGTTCCTTTACAAGCCCAATCAATCAGTTTTACAAAAAGAGAAGATACAAATACTTACACAAGAAAAAAACCTTGAAAAGTAAGCATTTATTTTTAAAAGAGGCCAAATGAATTAAAAAAACAAAAAACTTTATAATCACACAATCAAAAGAATGGTAATTTTTACAAGTTATTTGTTCATTAGTAAAATCCTTTCCAGAGAAAGAGAAATATTTTTTGTCTATGCACACCTAAAAGTAAAAACTTGAAGGATAGTATCAAAAATACTAAGTGCACTTAAACCCAACCACAAGCCTAGATTACTACCAAGATCCACAATGAGACTAAACATATCATAGGCTATGACATCAGTGTGAACAACAACTTCATCATTCATAGATAGTTCAGCACCTCCATCATCAGAACTGTATGATTTTTGATGAATTAATCTTAGTTTAAGATCCATAGTCACACAAGGTTTCAAACATGTAGAAAAAATACTCAATTCTTGCCCAGATGCCAACATGTAAAGTTGATCTATAGCATTGGTCATAGCCATCTCATTAGCCATGTTTATTTCTAAATCTATTTCACACACAAGACTTGTGTTCTTGGGAAACCATGGTGCAACACAGCCATACCATTCAATCAACTTTTCTTTCAAAATATTTTCAATGCATTCACCATAACTACTTCCTATCTTTCTGTAGTCTTGACATTCTGATCCCTCAAATATTTTAGCATTGTTTAAATGGATAGCCATACGGTAAGTGTTATATTCAAAGGTATTATCATGATTTTTTCTCAAGGTAACTCTTCCATTTCCTATATGAGATATTTTTAGTGTGTTCTCTGTAGATGGATCTGCAATAAAAAATATCAAATTTTGTTTAGTTTCAAGTGCTATAAAAGAGGTAATATTTTGCTTTATTTTCATGCAAAATCCATAGGCAGGAATGAACACCAATTCTAGCCCACTATCGCCTACCATCCAAGTTTTATTCACATATTCATAGAAAACTAAATTGGCATTGCTGTAGTTGTAGTGGTAAAGATGATTCTGTAAAGCTCTGTATGTCAAGTTTCCATGTTTACCCTTCCATGAAATTCTACTATTTCCAATGTTCCCTAAAGTAAAATCATTCAGGTATTGGTATCCATGTTTTTTAGATTCAGAGTATTTAAACTGGTTTTCTTGACAAGCATATATAATAGGTCTCTCAATATTATCCAAAGATGTCTTTGAAGTTTGTTGTACAATTGGCTTGCTCAGGTATTTCCTCAGCGAATTTTGCATTTGAAAGACAAACAGACAAAGCAAACCAAGTAGAACAATTACTCTTAATACTTCCAGTCGTTTCATTTCTAACTGATCACCAGAGTTCCTACCTTTCTTCTAGTCCAAAGTTTACTAAACAACTATGGATTTACTTTAGAAATATTGAATATCGATTTGACAAACAAAAGGAAAAGTTTACCAACCCATTGAACACATTTTTAATAAACTGAGAGAAATGAAATAACAATATGTGTTTGGATTTTCATTATAAATATCCTTTATTTCTACTAATGAAATAAGAAAGTCATATTCCATAAGTAGTAAAGCACATATATAAGTCATGTACCTGCCTTAGCTATTTATGGACAGTCAAAAAAATTACATAAAAAGGAATATTGATCAAAAATTTGACTATCAACCTTAAAAATAACACCAACTAAATATTTTTTCTCTGTTGAAATGAAGACTAATGGGCAAAATAAGTTTTAATCTTGAGGTTTATTGATATCAGCTAAGTAAATCTAATTTATTTGAGAAAAAGTATGTATGCGTATTTATATAAATACAACAGAAGCATAAATGGTGATTCCTAAAACATTTAGATATGTTTTAGAAATCGTAGCAAGTGCTTGTGTTTATTAGTTCTTATGTTAGAGCTTTGCTTTTATGAATGTTGTCAACTTAGGTTTTTTTATTTGAACAACCTTCCAATTAAGTAAAATGTTCGAAGTGGGCAAACAAAACATTTAATTAATATATTGGGTTTTTTATTGGAAAAAGATTTTACAAAGTTCTAAGAATTAAATAGATTATTGATTTACAAAAAAACAAGTATATGTGTTACTACTCTATAATTCAAAATTTACTATTGTTGTCTTCTTAATGTTAAAACTTTTTTTTAAATTTTTTTCCTTTAAAACTGAAATTGAGATTGTGGTAGGGGTAGGAAAGATTCCAGATTGTCTGCTAAAAAACCACTAGAGGCATAGCCACTAGTGGACAATAAAGTTATGGTGTAGCAAGCTCAACCCAACATAGATTTTTAATTTTGTTGCAGCAATTTTTCATAAATAAATAAATTGTATCTTAGTAACTTCTCTATCTCCCCAACAAAAAATGTGATTCACTGAAATTTCAACCAATTTTTTTGGTCCTACTTATATTGAAGAATGTGGGGTGGTCCGTTTGTGGGTGGGTGTGTGTGTGTCCTTAGGATTGTTTAAATAGTTGTAATGATTCCAGAGAAAGAGGGACTGTTCATTGCTCTAATCCCCAAAGTTTTACAATGTTTTCTTGTTTTAATTGGCTTATATTCTTTGGAGACTTTTGGTTAATTAAGTTGAGTGTCCAACCATTTCAACCACTAATTGCAATTGACAAATGGGGTTATTTTGTGTACATAAAATTATTGGACATTGTCTAATCAATTAAGATCCCTGGTAAACTAAAGCCCAGATATTTTCATTTTTTGTTTGTTTTGAATTACCAACTTAAAAAAAACTGATTTTAACATGAAGTGTCCTCATAGAATAAGGAGGAATAGAAGTGAAAACCCTAAAAATTTCTGGGAAATTAGAAGAAATCTTTGACTTGCGCAGTAATGACAATAATGCTAAAGTACAAATCACAATGACTAGTTGGACAAAATTAGAAAACTTCAATTTGTATCAAAATCTAATATATATTGTTAATAATTTATTTGTTCTTCATAATTTAAATTATATGTGGTGTAACACGTTTGACTATAGAACAATTTAGAAACAATCTTTATATTTAACGGGTAATATTTTACCCATAAACATAAGTATCTGACCAAGGCTAACACCTCTGATACACACCTCTTATTGAAGTGAAGACAGCAATAATTGCTTGATCGTTTTAGACAAAGATGAAAAATCACTAAACATCATGTTGTTTTAATTTTGGTAGGTATGATTGACCACATTTGTAATTTTCAAGGGTCAGCTAATTGGGTACAACCCCTTCCTCCCCCCTCCCCTTCTACCACAAGTATGTATGGATGTAGTTGCTATCATGTATAAATCAGCTGTTTAAAAACATACATAAGAGCGCAACCTAGTTTTTTATAATATAAATACCGAGACCAATATTTTTGTAAATTTTCTTACATGATTAAATTTTTTAAGGCTTAAAATGCACATCAAATTCATTTTTAATCTATTGTGAATAAGGAAGAGAAAGGTGGAAGCTTGGCTACAAGGCTTTTAGTAAATTATTGCAAAAGGAATTTATTTTGAATATTTTTTCAGAATAATTACTGAAATCATGTTATTTACTAACAGCCTTATAGCCGTTTTGGTCTTTCAAATGGTCCAATTTTACTTCAGGCTAGCCAGGCAGAATCTTCTACCTGGATTCTATTCTATACTTTATCTTCTTTGAGTGTCCTTATGTAGAAGTAGCAGGATCTGTACAAGTGTGTGTCCATCTGTCTGTCATGAAAGATATCGCTAACGGCTGCATATTGCAGTCAATAATTTTTTTTGGGTGGAAAATGGTTGCAGCTACTTTAAAAAAGGTAGTTAAATAATAATTAGTTTATGAAAAAGTAATTTTATGGTAAAAAGTCCATCTACTAAATCACATTTGTAGTTCAAAAATTTTCTTAGAGTAAAATTTTCATTTCGAAGACGACATTATTATATTTATAATATACGCAGCATTTATAACAACTTTAAAATCATCGTTACGTGACAACCAGTGGACGGATTTTAGATTGGTCAACGGATTTGAATTTATTACGACCAGGACTATTTTTTTGCCACCTTGGCCGACTAAATCGGCCAAGGAATAACCGGCTACGGTATTTTTAAATTTTACTTCTATTTTATGCAATTATTATCATGTCTACAACTTTAAAAATATCGTTACGCGACAACCAGTGGACGGATTTTAGATTGGTCAACGGATTTGAATTTATTACGACCAGGACCATTTTTTTGCCACCTTGGCCGACTAAATCGGCCAAGGAATAACCGGCTACGGTATTTTTAAACTTTACTTCTATTTTATGCAATTATTATCATGTCTACAACTTTAAAATCACCGTTACGCGACAACCAGTGGACGGATTTTAGATTGGTCAACGGATTTGAATTTATTACGACCAGGACTATTTTTTTGCCACCTTGGCCGACTAAATCGGCCAAGGAATAACCGGCTACGGTATTTTTAAATTTTACTTCTATTTTATGCAATTATTATCATGTCTACAACTTTAAAAACATCGTTACGCGACAACCAGTGGACGGATTTTAGATTGGTCAACGGATTTGAATTTATTACGACCAGGACTATTTTTTTGCCACCTTAGACGACTAAATTGGCTGAGGAATAGCCGAATACAATATTTTTAAACTTAACATGAAGAAAATTTGGGCCGATTATGTTAATCGGCCGAATCCGGCCGAAGTCGGCCGATTTCCGGCCGGCCGATAACGAAAACAGCTTGCTAATACTGTTCCAATTTGGTTACACTTTTAAGGGAAGGTTTATAAATGTCTTAGGGTTGGTTTTAGGCTTTGTTCCTGACCTCCATCAGACTCCCCAATAGGATAAGGATCAAACAACTAAAATTCTAATATTATAGCTTCTAAAATCCTTATTTCTGAACCGATTTTTAAAAAATAAAGGTCTAGCAGCACAGTTATGGGACCTGGAAAACGATTAAAGCAATCGTTATATGCGTGGATTGAATCATAACAAAGATATTAAAAACCGCATGAAGATTTAGGGTTGGCAGAGTCATAAAATTAAAAAAAAAATTTAGCTCAAGGATATAAACTTTTCAGATAATTGGCAATTAAAATCCTTATTTGTATCATAAAAGGTAATAGCTGCACTATCATTCCAAATGTTATAGCCATTTTAGAGAATATTGACTGCACTTACTGCATATAGGTCCTATAAAGGTTTATGACTATTTTGTGGGAGGTTACAGCTACCTTATGAAGAAAAATCGTTTGTTTATACTTAAATTAAATAAAAGTATCCAAACTACTCATAATCTCTCTTCTTGCACAACCAAGGGTAGTTACATGAATTGAGAAATTGTAGTTGCCACAGGGGACTTACTACTCAAACTCTCACCGCTATAACTCGCCCCTCGAAGTTCAGTTTTCAGAAGTCCTAAATGCACAAAGTAACTACCCCTGGTTGGGGGAATATTGTGTGGTTTGGATACTTAATAGCCTCATAATAGCTCAGAAATGTAGCACAAGAAAAGGACGTCCAAGGCAATTTTCATTATATAGATTTTTTTGGGGGGGTGGGGTGGAAGGTTGCAAATATCGCAAAAAAAATTTTCCTTAGGTAGAGATTAATGGGAGAAAGGTAAAGAGGGGGTTAACAGGGGCGCCCAAGCTTTTTTATTTGGGTAGGGGTAAATTTTTAAATTATTTGTTAAAGCTAACTAATGGCTATAGACAATGTTCTTGTAAGAAATTATTTTAGGATGGGAGTTAATAAACTTCTCTAATTTCTAGGGATAATATTGTTGGTATGAGAAGTTGGTTTCATTATATTTGTAATGTTGATACGTTTTGGGGTGGTATTGCCCCAACCCCGCTCTCCTGGCACTAACTAAAGCATATTTTGTTCAATTATAAACTTTAAGGTCACAAAATCTCATAATTTATTATATTCTTGCATTTTTAAATGCGTAGCATACAGAAAGAGAGGGGACAATGGGTTGTTTATTACACTAGTCTCCAAAGTTTTATAATTCGTTGGCTGACCAACTTTAGGGACTTATTTAATTTTTATTAGTTGAGTCATTAAGTTGAATGTTCAAACGTTTCAACCACTTATATTAATCAACAGAGGGGGTAATTTTATGTATCATTATTAAGGATGTACATCAATTTATCAGCTATTGTCTTAACCCTTTAGATCCCTGGTAGTATATCTATATAAGTGTCCATGTCCCTCACTGACTCTTATATTTGCCCTTAGGGTCAGAGAGAGAGAGGTGACAATTGGTTGTTTATTACACTAGTTTTATATTGACATTATTCATTGGCTTAACAACTTTGGGAGCTTTAGTGAATTTTGATCGGTTGATTCATTAGTTAAGTGTTCAAACGTTTCAACCACTAATTTTAATCTACAGAGGGCATAATTTTTGTATTATCATTAGGGATGTACATCAATTTATCGGCCATTGTCTTGTCCCTTTAGATCCCTGGCAGTATATCTATATAAGTATCCCTGTCCCTCACTTAATTATATTTGCCCTTAGGGTCAGAGAGAGAAAGGGGACAATTGGTTGTCTGTTATACTAGTACCCAAAGTTTTATAATAAATTCTTACTCGTAGGCTTAACAACTTTGGGGAATTTAGTCAATTTTGATTGTTTGATTCATTGAGTTCAATGTTCAAAAGTTTCAACCACTAATTTTAATCTGTTAAAGGGGTAATTTTGTGTATCATCATTGGGGATGTACATCAATTTATCAGCCATTACCCTTTAGATCCCTACATTTGGGTGCTATAAGAGTATATTATATTAGCAGGGAGGGAGAGGATAATGGACTGTAAATAACAATTTCACATGCTCTCCCATTTGTTTGCTCAAACACTTTGGATACTTTATTCACCATTGATTGGTTCAAAATTTAACGTCCATTGTGTAGTTATTCCTTAGCTACAATATAACTAACTAGCGGATACGCCCCTAGAGGCTTCTAGGAGCACTTGAGGAGGAGAGAGTCGAATTTGATAACCCAATTTATTATTTTAGATTTTTAAAAAAATTAAAGTTTCTTTTGGGAGGGGGGTAATTTTTTTCTCGGGCGATTTCTCTTGGGAAGGTGGTGGTACCCTCCCTAAAAATAGTTCTAAACCTTTCCGGAACCTATGAGAAGCTACCCTGTTAATGAGAACCCGATCGGTTCAGTATTTAGCGAATCCATTCAATACAAACAGACAGACAAAAAGACAGACACACAGACAGACAAACAAACACACATCCTGTTACTTTATTATAAGGATTTGCGTCGGTCGTGGCAAATAAAAGCATTTCTGTCTATCTCTCTCTTTTGTTCAATTTCTCTAGCTCTCTTTCTATTCATAAATTTTATTTATTATCCATTTTCCTATCAAAATTTTACGTTATTGTATATTTTTTCTATTCTCTCATTTTTTCTTCAACTGTAACCAGTATCTGTAATAATTCGTGATTTTGGGAGGCATCGCTTTGTAGTAGACCTTTTTATCTGCCCCAATATTATTTTAGATTTAATTCGGGTGTTGGCTATACCTTATTCCTGTTATTTTATCTCTCTTTCTGTGTTATTGCCATTCTTCTTCTTTATATTTAATTCTCTCTCCCCTCTGTCAAAACTGTATCAGCATTTTATTGATATACAATTATTTCAAAAGTTTATGTCTATTATATGACATTATTAAACAGCGGCTGACATAATACCCAATGATAAAGGGATAAGACAATGGCCGATAAATTGATTATTATCACCAATTATAATACACAAAATTATCCCTTCTGTAGATTACAATTTGTAGTTGAAGACACTCAAATCAAAATCCTATAAAAGTTTCAAAAGTAGTTAAGTGGACGAATAAGAAAATGTTAATATAAAACTTTGGGGACTAATGTAATAAACTAAGTTTTTGAAAATAGTTTTACTATGATCTTTCTCTTTCTCATAGTTTTATTCTGATAATTTGTATTAATCTATGCATCTATGATCTTTTTTAGTCTTGTTATAAAGAAAATTGGACGTTTTTTTCGTTTTCTTTTATTACTTTATTTATTTGTTTTAATTTTCTTTAAATCTAAAATACCCATTTAGATTTATTTTAGTCAATCAATAAATGTTAAAATTTGTGACATTTTAAACAGGGACCTAAAGGGATTAAACAATGCAATGGCGGATAGATTGATGAACATCCCCAATGATGATACACAAAATTTCCCCTTCTGTAGAATTTGTAATTGAATTGTTTGGACACTCAAATCAATTTCCAATAAAAATCCCCATAGTTGTTAAGTCCACAAATAAGAATAATATAAAACTTTTCGGACTAATGTAATAAACAGCCCATTGTCTCTCTTTTTTGCCTTGATCTTTCTCTTTCTCCTAGTTTTATTCTGATAATTTGAATCAATCTACGCATATATGATCTTTTTTAGTCTTGTCATGAAGAAAATTGGACGGTTTTTTCATTTTATAATATTACTTTGTTTTTTTTAATAATTTCTTTTAAATCTAAAAGTCCCATTTAAATTCATTTTAGTCAATAAATAGATATTAAGGTTTGTGACATTTTAAGCAGGGATCTAAAGGGATAAGACAATGGCCGATAATTTTATGTATATCCCCAATAATGATACACAAAATTTCCCCTATTGTAGATTACACTTATTGGTGGAAACGTTTGGACACTCAACTAAATGAATAAAAAAATCAAAAGTCATAAAAGTCCCCAAGGTTGTTAAGCCTACGAATATGAAAATGTTATTTAAGCCTTCCAAAAGCTAAAAATGGAATTTTTAGGTATTTATAGTATCGTATTATAGACAGATGTCCACGGATATTAAGTTATTAGATTAAAACTAGCATTTTTAAACCTGAGGGGACGAAGGCCCAAGCTAACAAAACTGGTGGTTATTGCAATTTTTAATTCTAATATTCGTAGAAAAGATTTTTTAGTATGGCCTAGAAGTGGTTCTAATCCAGCAGATATTAATCGGTTTGGAAGCCACTGGAAAAAGGCTTTAATATTATTTAGGCTTATACCAGCAGCTACGCCACTAGGGGCCTTATGGGGCAATTGAGAAAAGGGGGAAGGGGTGAATACGATATCTCAATTGTTTATTAGATTTGAAAAGAAAAATAAATAATACATTTTGGGAGGGGTTATTTTTTTCTAGGGGCGATTTCTCTAGGGAGGTTGGTGGTACCCTCCCCCAAAAGCTTCCAGGACCTATGGGAAGCTACCCTGTAAAGATGAACCATATTGTTTCAGCGGTTAGCGAGATCCTTCAGTACAAACATAAACAAACAAAGAGACAGACAAACATCCTGCTAATTTATTGTAGGGATTAGATTGAATTATTTGACCTATTTAAAGTTTCCTTAAAATTAAGAACTCAATCAGTTCAAAATCCTTTAAAATTTTAAGCTGCAGTAATAAAATAAGAATACGTTTTTTAATACGATGTTTGTTTGAGAATTAAAATGACCTTAAAATATACACTTTTAGTTCTGTTATCTTTTTATTATAAGTAAACATTTTAACAGAATACTTTTTCTTAGGAAATTTCCATTCCATTTTCAATTCATGTTTAAATGGATATATAATATACATGGATATATTGACAGGGGTAAATTTTTCGTCAATTTAGCTTGCTGGTATGGATTTCATTCATTAGTCAGTTCGTTCATCCAGTAGGGGGTTGGGATGTGGTAAAGGAGGGTCGATGGGGGGTATTGTATTATTATTTTTGAGAGCATTGTTTTATCAGAGTACATGAAAAATATGGTGCAATATCCATATAATAATATATTAATTTATGTTTTAGACACGTAGCTATATTTTCTTGTTATCTTTATATACGCTGGATTATTCATTTTTGGATTTCTAACTACGTTTTATAACTTATAAATATTATTTATTACAAACTAGCGGCTACGCCCCTAGAGAAAATTAAGGTGAGAGGGGAAAAAAGAAAATAGCTTAAAACCATCACAGGCCCAGTAGGTATATTCCCTGAAGAGTAGAGCCCAATCGTTTTAGTGGTTACTGAGATCTTAAGATTCAGACAGACAGACAGACGGACAGACCGATGGACAAACAGACAGAAGGACAGACAGACAGACAGATGGACAGAAAGACATCATTCTACTTTGTATTATAGATACACGTGGTCACATTAAAGTTCAAGCATTTATTTGATGTTATCTTTGCATAACCTTGCTTAGAATTTCTAATTACGTTTTATAACTAAACTAGCGGCTTTGCCCCTAGCCTCTAGGGGCTTTGCCCCAAGAGGTTTAATCAACCTATTTTTGTGTTTTTTAGATTTTTTTTTAAATGTAAAAAAAGGGGGTATTTTTCATTTCTTTGGGAGGGTTTGGGGTGTCCCACCCCCCAATAAAATAGCTAAAAACCTTCACAGGACCAGTAGGTTTATGCCCTGAAGAGTAGAGCCCAATCGTTTTAGTGGTTACTGAGATCTTAAGAATCAGACACACAGACAGATGGACAAACGGACAGACAGACAGATAGACAGACGGACAGACAGACAGACATCGTTCTACTTTGTATTTTAGATAAACTTGGACACATTAAAGTTCAAGTTTTAGACACGTAGCATTTTTTTGTTATCTTTGCATAACCTTGCTTATTCATCAAAATTTCTAATTACGTTTTATAACTAAACTAGCCGGCTTCGCCCCTAGCCTCTAGGGGCTTTGCCCCAAGAGGTTTAATCAACCTATTTTTGTGTTATTTAGATTTTTTTTAAAGTAAATAAAAAAATTGGGGGGGGGTATTTTTCATTTTTTTGGGAGGGTTTGGGGTGTCCCACCCCCCAATAAAATAGCTTAAAACCATCCCAGGACCAGTAGGTATATTCCCTGAAGAGTAGAGCCCAATCAGTTTAGTGGTTACTTAGATCTTAAGCTTCAGACAGACAGACAGACATCGTACTACTTTGTATTATAGATTAGTTGCTAGGCCCCTTGAGGACTCTAGGGGCACTTGAATGGGGAGTGGGGGTTGACATTCACTAATTTTCAATTAAATTTAAGCAAAAAAAATATAGTAGGTCATTTTTTTCTTTGGAGGGGGTTGGTACTCTCCTCCCCCAAAGTAGTTATAAACCTTCCAATGACCTTAGACAAGCTACACTGTGAATACGTATAGGTTCAGCGGTTAGGGAGATCCTTTGCTTTAGACAAAAAAAGTTTACTATTTTATATAACAGGACTAGTTGCTTTTAGCCCCCCCCCCCCCCAAGCCTCTAATTTGTTTTCTAAATACAAAATTTCTAAAGAGTAGAACCTGATTGGTTCAGCGATTATAAAAGATCTTAAGCTTCAGACAGACAGACAGACATTGTTCTGCTTTGTATTATAGATATTTATTGTAATAATGTGGCCTTTTTCACACTAATAATTTGTTGGAGACGGGTAAATTCAGAGTCCACTTTTGTACAGTTTCAGTAAAATGTACAAAACACAGATTTAACTCTTAGAGTGTATGTCATAAGTAGGTTTTAGGCTTTTCGTGTGTGACTGAGGGATGGGGTTTATGTTGATATCTTTATAAAAGTATTAGGGTGACTATTTGTTTGTCTGCATTAAAAACTTCTATTCTGATATTGCTCTGTTTTACAGTGAAGCTTCTTATAGATCCCAGGATGGTTTTTAACTATGTTTAGGGAGGATACCATCGATTTCATGAGAGTGATATGAGAAAATAACCCCCCTCCCCCCCTAAAAAAATCATATACTTGAAAGCAAGGGAATCAATATTAACATTAGAATAAAACACTTGTAGAGAGAGAAAGGGTTAAATAACTGTATTTCCCTATTGCAATGACCTTGTGCCGACTTGCATTGGTTGATCTCAAATGTTTCTTAAAATCAACCAATGCAATGGTAACGAGAATATCAACACAGTCAAGAAGCAGAATATGCTAGCAGACAAAAAAGGTCATTGAAAAAAGGGAGGGAAGTAGTTATCTGTACATACACCTATACTATAGATTTGTTATCTCAACTTATCCACCCCCCCTCCTCATACCCTCTTTAAAGTGTTCCTAGAGGCCTATATGAGCGAAGCCACTAGGTAAATTTGTCGTCAATTTAGCTTGCTAATATGGACCTCATTTATTGGTCAGTTCGTTTTTTCTAGTAGGAGGAGAGGGTATGGGGTAAAGGGGTTGATGGTGGGTAATATTATTTTAGCCAGCTGCAAGCATTTCTTTATCAGAGTATATGAAAATCTGGTGCGACATCCATATAATAAATAATAATAATATTTAAAACATTTCTTGTTATCTTTACATAACCTGGCTTATTCATTTTTAATTACGTTTTATAATTAATTAATATTATTTATTACAAATAACTGGTCACGTTAAAGTTCAAGTTTTATGCATGCAGCATATTGGACTTTTTTACACAAATAATTTATTGATGATAGGTAAATTCAGAGTCCGTTTTTGTACAGTTTCATTAAAATATACAAAACACTGAGATTTTGACATTAAAATATTAATTGAACTTTTAGAGTGTTTGTCCAGTAAAGTCTTGTAAACTGCTGGATCAATGACTCCATGCTGTTTAGGGAATTGTGGGTATTGTCATTAGCAGGTTTTAGGCTGTTTGGTGTGTTACTGAGGGATCGGGGTTACGTTGATATCTTTATAAAAGTATTAGGATGATTAATATAAATACCACCGTCCTGAAAAAAAAATATCTACTTGAAAGCAAGGGAATCAATATTGACATTAGAGTAAAACACTAGAGAAAGAAAGGATTAAATAACTGTATTTCCCTATCACAATGGCCTTGTGCAGTCTAACAATGGGGTCTTTGAAAATGAACCAATGGTAATGGGAATACCAACACAGCCAAGAAGCAGAAAACAATTTGCTAGCAGACGAAAAAGGTCATTGAAAGGGGGGAGGTAGAATATACAATACATCTATGCTATAGATCTTTCATCTCAACCTACCCATCCCCCCCCATCCCCCTCCCCATACCTTTCTTGAAAGTGTTCCTAGAGGCCTATGCATGTGAAGCCTCTAGTGTTGAGGAGAAAAACAAAACATTGATAAAAATTATGCATCCGTCAAAAAAACGTGAACTTTATCATATATTCAATTGAAATTTTGAGAGTAAAATTGTTTAAAATGCTTAGTTACAAAACAAAAAGATAAGAAAGGAAAAATTGAACATTAAAACAGGCAGGGAAGGACATTTAATTTTAAAACAAGGATGATAATTGCCATGAAAGAAAAGCCTTAAAATCTGAAGGTCAAACAAATATTAACTCTTGTAGAATGTTTAAACTTAACAAGCAAAACATTAATTTGTAGGTCTATATGAAGTTTGTTGCAAAGGTGCGTAAATACAGAATATAGCAAAAGAAAATAATTACATTTTTAAGGATTTGATTATAGAGATGACGCGCTTAGCATATTGTACCTCACAGTCATAGAAATCATTATTACACAAAGTCAGATGAATAGGATAATCATGTCATATATAGAATTGTTGTAAAAAAAAGTTAAAAATCAGCACATTTAAATTGAGTTTCTAGTAACGGTTATAGAGTTGCTAATTTGTAGCTGATTGGTTTAGGAATCATAATGTAAAGTTTGAATTTGATAAAACAATTATAACTAGGGTTGGGCCGGATATTTTTTTGGCCGGATACCGGATACCGGATATCCGGCTGATTTCAAATGCCGGATATCTGGTATCCGGCCGGATATCCGGCCAACGCCGGATATCCGGACAACGCCGGATATCCGGCAAATATCCGGTTATCCGGCCAAATTACCGGATATCCGGCCGGATAACCGGCGAAAATACTAAATATTAAAGTATCAAAAAAGGATATAGTCCCTTTCGTGGCAATGTACCTTAAGGGGCGATTCGTTGTATTTTTAAAATTGCTTTTAATAGGTTATTTTAGGTTAGGTTAGGTTATATTTGGTTAGGTGGTTGCCCTGCAGGGTTAGGCAATTGGCCCCGCAAGGTTAGAGTTCCCCATGAGGGGCTAGAAATAGGAGGAAAGCTACTGTGAAAATACGAATAATCGCTCCTTAAGGGGCGTTGCCACGAAAGGGACTATACCAGAAAAAAAAATTTCTTTATAAACTGGTGTTTTATATTATACTGCGGCTGCGTCCCAGTATCTAGGGATATTTGAAGGGACATGAAAGTGCAAAATAATTTAAAACCTTACAACGACTTTTTTTTATAAAAATTAAACAGCCTAAAGGAGAACCATATCGGTTCAGAGGTTAGCGAGATCCTTCGCTACAGACAAAAAAAGCCTACTACTTTATATAATAGGATAAAATTAAGGTTAAAACTTAAAAATTAAGTAACTATTAAATGATCTTTTTTCTTAGCAAATAAATCTAATTAACTATTACTAACCTCAATCTGTAATATCAACCCCTAACGGTTGGAGGATGGGCGGGGAGGTGGCGTTGAATGCCTGCCCCCCCCCCCACCCCCTCCTCTGTTTTTTTTCTATCCCATTTTCTGTGTATAAAAAGTAGATGGCTATAACTGAGTGACTTTCGAAATATGGGTATGACACATAACTGAGATTTGAAATTTTTTTAATACCTCCATCCTGGCGGGCACAGGATGCCAGCAAATCTGGTAAGGTCATTCAGGTAAAATGTAAAAATATTTTTTTACTTAAACAAAGCATTTTATGTTATCTAATATCAAAATATCCTATAGTCGTACATCCTCATATGTAATATAGGTGTTCAAGTCGATTTCAGGTTCCAGGTATAATCCTGCAAGTCCTTAACCTCCAGGTCTCCAGAAATCTTTAAACGGTTCCTGTGACCGCAAATTTTTACTTGAAGATTTCAAATTTTAAACTTAGGCTTTTTTATATCTTTATGACATATTACAATTTCATAAAATCCGTTGCCGTTTACCTGCCAACCGTCGGTTTGCGGCTGGCAGCTGCCGAGTACTGCTGCCACCGCCAAAATTTATGTTTTGAGATTTCTAATATAAAATTTACATAAAGATAAACATATTCAGAAAAAATTGTTCTTTAATAATAAGAAAATTAATGCCATTTAAGATTTTAAAAAAAAGATTTTTGTTGTAAAAAATAAAAGATTATATTGCCGGATATCCGGCCAGATAGTTTCAATATCCGGTATCCAGCCGGATATTGAAAATGGCCGGATATCCGGCCACACCGGATATCCGGCCCAACCCTAATTATAACATGTCTTGATTAACAAAAAGACAGACTGAGCCTAATTATAGAAAAACTTCACTTTTAATTGGGACAGTTTGAATTTATTCCATAGAAGCATAGTAAAACATTATATTAAACCGCACAGTCGGGGTTAAATACTACTTAAATTTGACATAAAAAATCTGTTTATGTGTTTGGCTTTCAGAACTTACAGACAAATGTTATCAGGAAAGGGCATAGATGAGTTGGTATTGCTGTAGCTTTATCCTTTAAATAAATTGGATATAGAAAGTAAAAGTTTTTCCTTAGCCTTACCCATGCAGGGGACTTTAACCATATGAGGCCTAATCCTGCAGTACCTTTACCCTGCGGGGCTACCCAGTACCCAAATAAATAAACAAATAACCCCGGCTAATTTATTTTAAAACAAAATATGGAGGTGGGAATTTGAATGCTTAATAGACCAGGGATCTAAAGAGATAAGTAAATGGCCGATAAATTGATGTACATCACAAATGTTAACCCTTACAGATCGGGCCCCAATTCCCACCTTAATAGATCGGGGGGGGGGGAGGGGGCTCAAAGAGCCCCCCCCCCTCTATCTCGGCTCCTGGTACAGTTAAAGACGTAAAATTTTTTTCTGGTGGTTCATGTGTATTTTTAGAGAAAATTACTTTTTCTAGTCATAGCAGTCAGACCACTCCTTAGCCGCTTTTTAGCGGCCAGCCGCTAAATTTTAAAACAGCTGTAGAGCGGCCAATTTTGCAGCTAGGATGACCAAATTTTAGGACGAACTTTTATTTTTCATAACAAAAAAAATTACTTTTTCTGATCATCGCCGAAAAACGGCAAATAACGGAAACCGCCATTTTTGGCAGTTACGGCGGTAAAACGGCGGTTGGCGGCGCAAATTAATATTTTTATCTGTTTATTATTGCTCAAAGATTTACCAAAAAAAATTATAGGTCTCTAGCTGTAATAGAAGCCACGATATTCATGATATATGTCTGTAGTAAAAGCCGGACAAAAATCGGTCATAAAGTTGGTCAGGGAGCGTTCAAACGGTCATAACACCACTTTTCTCAGAAGATCAATGATATCTTAGTATTCACCAAAAAAGTTTTAGGTTTCTACCTTATACACAAAAGTCATAATGCAGAAATTAAGATTTATTTAGAATTTTTTCTAATTTTTTTTGCTACCCAACCGACTTTGACCGGACACCACGACCGACACAGACCAGATATCCTAATAAAATCAACTCTTGCCGACGTATAATTACTAAACTTAAAAAGTCATGAAGTTACAGCTCTCCATCTTACCTACAAAAAAAATGAGATTGAAAAAACTAGGGGGGGGGGGGCTCTTTGAGCCCCCCCCCCCTCGATCTGTAAGGGTTAATACACAAATTTACCCTTTCTGTAGAAAAATATTTGTGGTTGAAACGTTTGGATACTCAACCAATAAAAATTCATTAAAAATTGTAAAAGTCGAATAGTTGTAAAGCCAGCGAATAAAAAAAAACCTTTTTAAAAACTTTAGGGACTAGTGTATAAAACAGTCCATTGTTCCCTCTCTCTCTCTCTCTCTCTGTCAATAGGCACGCCGCCCTCTTTATGGGGGATGTTATCATCCTTGTTTAAAAATAAAGCTTCTCGTCATTAATTCTGTAATTGATTGTTTATTTAGATTTGTTAGAAGCTCGACATGTCACATCGAGGCTCACTATAATAGCCCTATTTAAACCTATTGGTAAAACATATTGGTAAAATTACCACTTACTTACAATCTGAAAAAACCGTGGCAACTACACAAAAATCCTTATTAGAATGCCAAAATAGTTATTGTATAAATAATTGGGTTTTTTTTCAGTCAGAATTTGGTACAATTTTTTTTTTTAACATGAGTTTTATATAGTTTCTACTAAATGTTAATGATTGTTTATCCCATTGAATTGTTTTTTAATATATTTAGCTTCGCTTCTGTGGTTGCTTTTATTCTTAATTTTACTAAATGTATGTACATATACAAAAGATAGAAAAACGTGAGGCCTAAAGTCTCTTTTTTCTGTTATCTCTATCTCTCTCCTTCTTTATGGCGCTCTCTCTCCCTGTCATTTTCTGTATCTCACTCTCTCTCTCTCTCTCTCTCTCTCTCTATCTCTCTCTCTTTCTTTCTCTCTCTCTCTCTCTATCGCACTCTCTCTCCCTGTCGCTTTCTTAATCTCTATCATTCTCTCACTCACTCTCTCTCTCTCTCTCTTTCTTCTATCGTGCTCTCTCTCCCTATCGCGCTCTCTCTCCCTGTCGCTTTCTTAATCTCTATCATTCTCTCACTCACTCTCTCTCTCTCTCTCTTTCTTCTATCGTGCTCTCTCTCCCTGTCACTTTCTGTATCTCTATCACTCACTCTCTCTCTCTCTCTCTCTCTCTGGCACTTTTTAGCTCTCCTTCTCTCTTTTTCTCTTTATTCTATTATTTATAATTCAGTAATTATTAAATTCTTCTTTTTAGGAAGACTTTGCTATAGCTTTCTCTTACTAACTATAAACGGCTGTAATATTGGCAGCTGCATATTCATCTACCAAAAACTAATCCTAAAGTTGAAAGATAGAGATACAACACCTGAATAAAAACTATTTTGCATTTATTATATTCTGACTTACTGAATAGTAAAGAACAGTAATAACATTGTCCATGACAATTACAGCTTGTGAATATATCAATGGATGCCAAAAAAAATGTATTTTCCTCCTAACAATAATCTTCTTTTATTATTTTAATAGGCACAAATTTTGACTAATAAAAAAAGGGATTACATCAATTTTTAAAAAATCTCTTTCAGGCCCCTAGTTGTAATTAAAATCATAAAATTAATCTCTTTTTAATTATTTTCTTATCCACGGCCAACTGTCTATGAAACCATGAAACAGATAAATATATTATTGCATTTTTAAAAATATTATTAATATTAATTATCGAACAATTTGCTCTTTTACTTTGTTTGCCTTATTTTGCTTTATCTTACTACCTCTGTAGGATTTTTAAGTATTGAAACTACACTGTGTGTAATTCATTTGTATGAAATTTTAATATAGACAGATTTCCTAACCTTTAAATCTTTACTGGAACAAAGAAAAACTACCCTACAAATTGTTAAAATAATTGTGTCAGCTGTTTTGAGATATCAATGGCTAAATTAAGAGATATAGATATAAGTCGACCCACATTTCCAATTGTATTAAAAAGAAACTTTTGGAGGGTTTGTGGGGCCCTCTCCCCAAATTAGTTTTAAACCTTACCAAGACTTATGAAAAGCTACACTGTAAAGGAGAATCATATCTGTTTAGAGATCCTTTTGTACAGACAGACACAAAAACATACAGAAAGACACAGATCCTTTTATTTTTATATCCTGATCGTAAAAGGATCTGTGTGTGTGTACAAAAGTATCTTAAAAACCGCTAAACCGTAATGTTCTTCTTCAAATCTAGCTTCACATTGGTCCTGGGAAGATTTATGACTATTTTTGGAGAGGGTTACACCCCTAGAAAAGAATTATTCCCCTTAAAAATATTGTAATTTTACTTTTACTTTTTAAAATTGAAATAAAAAATTGGATAGGTCATTTCAATCCCCCCCCCCCCCTCAAGTTACATTATAAGCCTCTAGGGGCGCTGCCGCAAGTAAGAATAAAAAGGAATTAGCTTGACATGATGACGTCACTGGAAAATTCTAGAATGTAATGATAAGAAATATGTAATTGTTTACTTATTAAAAATTATAAAACTGAAAGTGTACATTCATTTTATATGATAAAAAGGAAAATATTTAGCAGCTGAGCTACTCTACAAGTTTTGGGAATTTGTTTTGTTTCTTCATTTAACTTTCAGTTTTCCGTTTCAGCACTTTCCCACAAAGTATCTTGTTAAACAGTAAACCCATCAATCTAAATTTAAAAAATTGAAAATAAGGGGGTGGGGTAGTTTTTCGTTTGTTTGTTTATTATTTAAGGTTTGGTTAGGTTATATTAGTTTCTAGGTATCCCTGCAGGCTATTTTATATTTAATTTATTGATTACTATTGTATGTCATTGTCCTTGTTATCTTTCATATTTAGCGTGGAGGAAAAAACATTATAATCACTGTGTATGTATATATATATGAAAACAAGGATGACAACATCCATAAAAGCGAAGCACTGAAACGGTAGGACAAACGGACATTAACACTTGTATAGTGTCTGAACTGAATAATTAGAATATAAAAGTATAAGAGTCGAAGCAAAAGTGTAAGTAAATTTTTTGCTAAACTGCTTGATACAGGATAATGTTTATGGACATACTTACATTTTTAGGACTTGATCATAGAGTTGCTTTGCTTATAAAATTGTTCTTTGTTGTCCCAGGAATCAATATACCAAAAATCAGATCAAACGGATAATTAGATCACATAAAAATTTGTTGTTAAAAAAGTAGAAAAATCAACATGTTTAAAATGGACGTACGGACATTCTGGTAATGATTATAGAGTTGCTACGCTTTTAAAATCGTACCTAACAACTACAGGAATCACCATGCAAAGTTTGAAATCGATAGGACAATTCTAACATGCCTAAATTAACTAATAAAAGCTATCTATCTCGGACGGACGTACGGACGGACCGACCCTGATTATAGAAAAGCTTCGCTTTTAAAAAGGAATTATCTAAATAATAATGACAACATACAAACCAATCATAGCTCATCCTTACATATAAGTAAAAACAGATAAGTGTAGAAGGGGGGTGGATATAACCTCTATGTTCACCCCTCTATACACTCCTTGACAAGGGTCTAAACGCTCCTGATACAAATTCCCACCCCCACCCCTCCAATGAAGGAGAGTGTCGTGTCACCTAGGGGGATGTATCAACCCCCATGACCTGTTAATATTATCTCCCTATTACATGTTTCCCCCTCTCCCCCCTCCCTAGACTTTAGTTTAAAAAGTTTTTCAAAATTGTTGGGTGGCGCCAAACTGTAGAACTGGTAGAGAAGGTGTGTAAACACTTGAGTAGAAGAAAGATAAAAGTAAAATGGTGAAAAGTTTAAAGAAGCTTCATTGCAAAGGAGAGCCATATGGGTCCTACAGTTAACAAGACACAAACATCTTTTCAGCTGTTCTGAAATTTAACCCATTTGAATACATTCTCTAATTTATTGATAAAATACTTGTAGATATAAAAAAAGCCAATTAACTCTAAATTGCAATGGTTTTATGAACTCGGTCTCACAATTATTTGTTTGAAAGTTTAGGGAGTTTTTATTAAATTTTAATTGGTTGATTCAAAATATCCAGAAGTGTGTAAATCCCTATTTATGAAGTAGCTGCGCTACAATATACATGAAAATATGAAAAATACTCTGATAAATTTTATGAAGATAATTTATAACTCTAGTTTCCAAGAATTTTCTTATCTTATGCTTACGTTAATTTAACCTATTCTACCTGGCTATGAAGCTACTCTATTACTTAAATATCTGTATGTCTAAGTGACTTAAAAATAAAAAAAAGATTTTCTTGGCTGCTATTTATGATAGTTGGCTAGAATTATTATTAATGATAATAATCTGTTTTACAAAATAACCAGTTTTTATTAAGTTATTCAAAAACATATTTATAGGCTTTCAGATTACAGGGCCCTACCATACAAAATTAACCATCAAAATAGATTTATATATATGTTGCTTGTGATATACTTGTTGTTTTAGAGAATTTAATTTTTATGGAGTTATTGTAATTTACTCGGCTGCTTTAGAAGATTTCTTTTTTAACTTATATCCCCTGACTAAAAGTTTCTTTTTATTTTGTCCCTTTGTCTGCAATTTTTGTAATTAAACTTATGGAAAGATATCGTTCTTGTTAAATTCTTCAGAAATTTCCATACAATTTGTTTAAACAATGATTATTTTGAAAGGCAAAGGTTTTTTTACACTTAAGATCTGTCCCAACTTCTCCAGCATCATTTTTATGTTTTAGATGTATGTCTGTTCCTTTTCCCTTTGATAAAGTTTATTTTATTTTTTTTGTTAGTAATTTTTAATATTAATAATCTATTATTGTCCTATTTCGTTAAAATACTAAATGGTTCATCTTTATGTTTATATTTAAAATGACTAAGTTACATTTGCTTGACTAAGGCAGGCCATTGATAATGAAGATTTTTCTTTGGAATATATTTTATTATGAAGCAACAGTAGTTACTAATTTTAAATATTATGGTTGAGATAGATTCATAACTGTTAAACTTTACTTTTAAGATTATTAGTGTTTACATAAGTGCTTTAACATAATTTATCGTCCTTGATAAGTTATAAAATTATTATAACAAACAGCATGCACAAGAGATAAAGAAAATATTTTAGAAAATTCTAATTAGTAGTTATTAAGCCATTCAAGATGGTTTTCCTACTATTCCTGTTAATTAGTTTTGTAACAGGTAAAAGTCTTAACCTTTATTAGCCTAAGGGCTTTGGTTTGACTAGGGGGGGGGGGGGGGATGGCAACACCTCTACTACCAACTTCTAAATATTTTTAGTTATGAAAAAAATCAGAAAATATTTTTCATGTTTTATGAAATGTTTCTTTCTCTAATTTTTAAAGATTTTTTCAGAGTATATTTTCTAAAATTTTATTTTCAATTAGTGTTTATTCCATTGTCATAATTGGAAACTATTTTATATTTGTAAAAAAAGATCAGAATAGCAAATAAGATAATTTAGGTCTAGTGTTTGTGTTGCAGAATAATAATTTTCATTCAGCAAGATTTCATAATATGCTGAATTTTAAATGAATAATTTCATTAATGAATAAGGAAATTAGTATCTACTTATAATTTAAGCATTTCTTAAATCAATTTACCAGCTTTTTTATTTTTTTCAATTGCATATGAGAAGAAAAATTTACATAAACAAGGGGTTTTGTAAAACAATATTGGGGGTGGAGGTTAAACCCCTCAGATTAATGTAAAAAAAATATCTGACTTGTTAAAACTAAGTTGTTTTTTAGAGGGGCAAGAGTAGCAATCCTCATTACTTAATTGGAAGTCCTTGCAGAAAGATATTAAAATAAAGCACAGATACAATTATGTTCTTTAGAATATAAAATCTTTGAATCTTTAGATATGATTATAATTTTTACAATTCAGGTTCAGAGTATTGCCAAGCTCCTACGGATGCTGATTGTCAAGATGTTGTGGACATTGGAGGGCATCATATCTATAACAGATGGCCATGTAAGAGTTATGAATTAATTATAAAAGTTGTAAACTAAATTGCTAAGATAAATTCAAATATTCAATGTGTTTCAAAATAAACTGCGTTTTCCAGTTTTGGGAATCAACCAGAAGGAGAATGAAAAAAATAATTATAGGGCCATATTCTCTGTAAAAATGTATATAACATTTACTTAAGGTGTTTTTTGATATCTCTAAAAATGCGGCTGTACGGATAGGTACATGTAGGGTAAAAATGCCTGATGCTAAAACTGTGATAACAATTATAATCAAATAACTCATTTATTTAGCAACATATAGGTTGTAAAGTACAATATTAAAGAAATAAAAGGTTAAATCAATGTCCCCCTTTTAGATTTTTTACAAGTAACTTTTTATTTCATTTTAATATCTTTAAAAATAAGCAAGTTATCTTGATTCAAAATTTCGCTAAAAAGGCTTTTTCTTTAATTACTTGTTATGTGAGTTAATATGTCATACATCAATCAAAGGGGATTAGGAGATTAAAGGGGGAAGAGGGAGGAACAAACATGGGTTTTATAATACTAGCAAATTGAATCATAATTAAAGCAAGAATAAGCATTTTAAATTAAATTTTAAATGTAATTATTAGAATATTTCGTTAAGCATGCTATATTGTGGTTTTCAAGTAAAAAAAAAGAATTTAGTTGAATGTTATAGCCCTAAATTCTACAAGAATAAAGCAACACACATATTTTTTGAATTCTTTTAGCTCTAAAAAGCGCTATTGTTTTAAGAGATATTAAAAAACACCTTTAATAAAATTAATCCATATTTCTATAGAGAATAAGAATATATGATTATTTTTTTCATACTCCTACTGGTTGTTTCCCAAAACCAGAAAACGCAGTTTTATTTGAAACACCCTCTAAATATTATAATATAAAGGAGAAAGGATGGCTTGATATTAGTTTGTCTGTGCGACTGTATGCCTTTGTGTGTAAAAATAGTTTTTAAACTACAGACTAATATGACTTACAGTAAAGCTTCTTTGGATCAATGAAACACTTTTGATTATGAAACATTACTTTTATAAACATTGTTTATATTCATGAAAATATAAAGCTTAATAAGTTCATTCTTAGTCTTCCTTCTGGTTGTCTCATAAACTGAAAAATGCAGTGTCTATGTGTTGTACACCCAGTATATAACACATTATTCTATGCATTAATCAAGGCACGCCACTAGACGCTTCTAGGAGCACTTAAGGGAAAATTGTTTAGGAGGGGAGGAGTGTTTTTTGAGCATCCACTTTTCACTTTAGTTTTAAAAAGAAAAAAATAATAAGGAGGACTTTCCTCCAAAATGGTTTTAAAACTTTTAATGACCTATGCAAAGCTTTATTGTAAAGGAGAACCATATTGGTCCAGGGGTAGGAAAGAGCTCACACATTACAAATAGGGTGTATTTTTGTGCCATGTCAAACTTAGAAAATTATGAAATTTAAAATAGTGGCCATGACTGACATTTTATCTATCTAACAATATTTTACTATAATATCTTCCAGGGAGGAGACATTGGATTATAAATAAAACAGTTCCACAAAGTTTTGTAAAAACGCTATCTTATTCATTGGCTCAAAGATTTTGGGTACTTTTGATTCAAATTTGATTGGTTGGTTTATTTATAATTAAGGGGGATCAATTTACATTTGTTGTCCTATCCCTCAAGATCCTTGAATAATTACTCAAAATTGGCAAATATTGACAGTTGCTTAATCATTCAAGATCTAATATTTTAACATTCAAATAATTTATAATTTGTATTTAAAAGGTGATTGTCAGAAAGTTTGGTGGTGTGAGGATGGAAATCTTCAGACTGACATCTGCAGACTAAACGAAGATGGAAAAGAAACATGTAACAATACTTTCTTTAAAGTTTTAAGTAGAACTATGTTGTTAAAATATTTATCTATACTACAAAGTAGAATGATGTCTGTTTGACCATCTTTTCATCTGTCTTAAGCTTAGGATCTTGGTAACTCCTCAACTGATTGAGTTCTACTCTTCTGGAATTATAACTACTGGTCCTGTGGTGGTTTTAAAATATTTTCTTTGGAGATAACTCTAATTAGAGATTTTTTTGATAATATTTTTTTATATTTTTTAAAAAGTTTATTAATGAGTAATAAATTAAGCATTAAAGTAAAAGAATAGAGGGGGCATAAGCTATATATAACTCTCCCCACAGGACATGTACCCTGTCTCAATTTTGCATTTAGTAGAGTTAGAGAGTATGCATTGGAGGGTGGCAATGATTATGTGTAGATAATTAGTTGAATGTTTCCTAATAATATAATTTTTACATAATTATATTTAAACTCTTAATTACATGAAATTTTTCTAGATTTGTTTCATATAAAATATTATCATTTATTATTAGAATCTTTCAACATAAAGGCTCAATGTTGTTGCTGGACTTTTATTATCATCATTAAATCCTATTTTTCATTATTTTTATATACTTTATCTACAACTTATTAACCTATTATTGAGCATTTACTGAGGGTAAAACAGCTGTAACCCTAAGCCTGTTTGTATAGTCCTATTGATTTCAAACATTGCATAATAAGTTCTGTATGAATAACCAGCACTCTTAAAATTGAGATTCTCTGAAAGAATACCTAAAACATATGTACATAATTTAAATACAATGAATTTTTACTGTTCTGACAAAATATATACATTATATATTTATCCTATTAGCTTGAATTTTAATTATTGATAATCAAAGAATAAGCGTTATAGACCAGAGTACAGACATACATTAATAAAATTTTAAAGGAAAGCTTTGCTTTAAAAGAATAAGTATTTTATTCAAATGTAACCATTATCTTTCCCTAACACAAATATCAAACTCTCCCTACACATTTGTTAGTAATACAAGTCACTATAAAATTAGGGCATGTCCGTTCATTTGTATTTTGAAAGAATTTTAGTAGTGATAAATTCTGTTCTTTTTTGTCTGAATTAATTCTCAAGTTTATGTATATTTCAGTACATTTAAGCCAAATCTTCATTGAAAAATACAAACATAAGACAAAAATAAATATAAATTTTTAATGCTTAATATGTCCTAGTGACATGTATTTACATGTAGTTTACATGTGAAGTATTAAATATGTTATTTTTGTTAATTAGATGTGGGGCTAAAGGGAACTTGTGTGAATGTAGCTTACATTCCCTGGGATATCTGTAAAACAGGTAAAATATTTACTTTCACCAGGGAAGGATGAGACATTAGGCTCTAAAGTTAAATAAACGTATTTTCTTATTAGAACTTTTGTAGCCTTAATAAATCTTGATTGGTTAGTACCATATACCATTTTTAAAACTTTTCTACTACTCCTTTTAATCTTTAAAAGGGGTACTTTACTTGATTATCATTAGGGGTTTACATATATTTATTATTCACTGTCTTATCCCTTAATATCCATGAAAATTAATCTTCTAATTAATAATTTGGCATAAATTTGCATCAAGTACGATACAATTATAAGTGGGTAGTGTATAAACGTTAGTTTGTACTTTGTACTTATTTTTTGAAAAGTATTATAATAAATCTACATGGAATTGTTACCCTGCATTGGGTATATATATGACACAGCATGAGCTAAATAATAATATAATTATTCGGTGAATAAGTAAATAAGGCTTATAAATTTGAAACAATATAATTGTTTTATTTTGACATGCATAATAAGAGAGAGAAGAATAAGTTTTCCGGAATTTTAATGTAGGGAGTAGATTTGAAATCTGCATAAAATTTTAAGGATTTTTTATAAAATTCGTTTTTTTGTATAATTCTTTATCTAAAAGCGGAAATACATTTTAAGTTAATTAATTTTGACCAATAGGATAGTTGGATTTTAAACTACCCGCGCTCTAATTGGTTGAATAATGTACGACATCCAATCAGAGCACAGATTTTTTAAATCCACCAATCACGGATGCCAAAATTAATTAACTTAATTTGTATTTCCGCTTTTAGATAAAGAATTATACAAAAAATGAATTTTATAAAAAATCCTTAAAATTTGATGCAGATTTCAAATCTACTCCCTACATTAAAATTCCGGAAAACTTATATCTCTTAATGCATAATTTTACTTATATTCTGTTTTTCTTGTTTAAAATGCTAAATTTTTACCTCCTTCCTAAAAGTTTGTTATGTTATGTTAACCTTTGTTAAAATGTTTTTCAAGGAAAGTTTTTCTATAATTAGAGACAGTTGGTCTCTACATCCGTCTGTCCAGCTCTTTTTGTTGATTTTCCCATATTAGAATTGACTTATCAATTTTAAACTTTGCATGATATAAAAGTTACATACAAGTATGGAATCTTAGCTACTCCATAATCACTACGAAAAAGTCCATTTAAAATATTATGCATTTTAACAGATTTAGAAATTTTGTTTAAGGTATATATTATCCTATTCATATGATTACAATATTATAAGTGAAACATCTCTTTAATCTAGTCCTAAAAATGTAAGTATGTCCTTAAACAATATCCCACATTTACACAGTTTTGCAACTAATTCATTTGATATATTGTTTAGATTTATACATTTTCTACTTTTTTAATTCTTACACTCTACAAGTGTTAGTTTTTGTTTGTTTGCTTTTCAGAGCTTTGCATTTATGAATGTTTTCATCCTTGTTTTCAAAACTATTTTTTAGAAATAAAGTATTTCAATACTGCACATATTTATCACAATACCATCTTAACCAAACATATATCTAAAGATAATGATGTTTGATCTTGTGATATACCATTTTTTAAAACAAAGCCTTTCTATTATTAGGGTCTGTCCGGCCATTTGTCTGTTTATATTGGGCAGCTCTTATTGTTGATTTTGGCATTTTAGAATTGTGCTATACATTTCATGAGGATTCCTTTTAAAGATTACGATAAAGAAAGCGAAGTAACTCTATAATTGTTACCAGAAAGTCTGTATCTCCAATTAAAACATAATATTTTAACTTTTTTCATTGCTTTAATTATCCTATTCATCTGATCTGAAGTATAATTTAAATATGTGAGGCATTTCTAAAATCAAAACATAAAGCTATATTATAAATTCATAGGCAGTTTAGTTTAAAATTATGAATGATTTTATAGCGTGTTTTCATCCTTGAGATACTTGTTTTATGAACTTAAAGTTTTAAAATTTTCTTAAATAGGCATAAATCACCAATTTTAGAATTTTTAGTATTTTATAACTAGCATTAATTCTGAATCCAATCAGCTTCATATCAAATGAGAGTTCAATATTTAATCATGAAATTAATATTAACTTTAAAGCTTTTCTATAAATAGGGTTGGTCCATCTATAACTTTTAGCACTTTTCAGGCATGTTAGAACTTTCCTATCAATTTCAAACTTGATAATGATTCCTATAACAGTTAGTTACGAATTAGAAAGCATAGCAACACTATAATTGCTACCAGAAAGTCTGTAATTCCATTTAAAACATACTGATTTTTAACCTTTTAACAACATGTTTTGTTTGATATAATTATTAAAATAGATTTTTTAGAATTAACCTATTAATTTCTAATTTTGCATGATGATTCCAATGACAGCTAGGTACAAATTGGATACAAAATTGTTAGATTTTTAGATTTTTGTACTTAGCTTTTAGAGATGTTATCATCATTGTTTATTTATAAAGTGAATTACGATATCATTATATATTCTATGTTTTGTATTATTCTTGATTCAGGAAGTAGATACAGTCAAATTATATATTCATGTGTTTAGATGAAAATTGTGAATTACCCACCAATGGAAACTGCACAACATTTCAAGATGAATATTCTGATTGGTTTCCCCTTCCATGTGAGTTTATTTAGTTTCATTAGTTTAAACTTTAACTTTCTGTTTTTTTTTCCTTGTTGTTAGGCAGCATCTTATAATATAAAGTAGTAGTATACAGTTTGTATAGAGCTAAAGATCTCTGGAATTGCTCTAAAGGAAAGCTTTATAAATGTCTTGGTATAGTTATAAGTTACAGTTTTTCCCTCCAACACATTTTTATAGTGGCTAGGGGCGAAGCAACTTTTATAAAAACAAAGGAAATATTATTTGTCTTTTTTAGATGATAAGCTACTATATTATTTTTGTTTAAAGCCAAAGATCTCCCTAACATGTTCATTAATATTTTTATCTGTTTATTGTTGCTCAATGATGTACCAAAAAAATTTATAGGTCTCTAGCTGTAATAGAAGCCACGATATTCATGATATATGTCTGTAGTAATAGCCGGACAAAAATCGGTCATAAAGTCGGTCAAGGAGCTGTCAAACGGTCATAACAACACTTTTCTCAGAAGGTCATTGATATCTAAGTATTCACCAAAAAAATTTTAGGTTTCTACCTTATGCACAAAAGTCATAATGTAGAAATTAAGATTTATTTAGAATTTTTTCTAAATTTGGTGCCACCTAACCGACTTTGACCTGACGCCACGACCGACACAGACCAGATATCCTTAAAAGATCAACTCTTGCCGACGTATAATTACTAAACTTAAAAAGTCATGAAGTCACAATTCTCTATCTTACCTACAAAAAAATTACATTGAAGAAACTAGAGGGGGGGGATCAATATGACCCCCCCCCCCCCCCGATCTGTAATGGTTAAATACAATCCTATCCAACACCTTCTCCCATAGATGCAGTGTCTAAGGCAAATTTACTAGTATATCATAAAGTAAAATAATATATGATTAAAAATGTGTTATAAATGGCTGATTATTAGACCGATAGCTAAAGGCACAGGCTAAAAAACTGGTTTTAATTTTATGATTGTACATTATTATATTTGTAGAAAATTGTATATAATACAAGGCTAGCCATAGTTTTTTTCATGTAAATAAAATGCTAAGAACCTTCTATTTATATTTAGGTAATTGTCGTGGTTGGTGGTATTGTAATGCTGGTGAAGTCACAATACGTAAGTTATTGTTTTTAAATCTAATCATTTCCACTTTGTACAATTCTTATTACATCACTTCCCTACTAGAAAGAAAAACACAAAGAACAAAAGTTTGATAAAGAATATTAAATGATATAAGTTTATGTAAAAAATAGAGAAGAACTATAAGCCCCCTTCTTAAGTGTATGTATCTGTGTGTGAATTTATGCATTCAACAAATTATAATGTCAAAGAGTGTGTGTGTGTGGAAGTGCATGTGTGTGTGTGTGTTGTAGTGCGTGTGTGTGTGTGTGTTTGTTGTAGTGTGTTTGTGTGGTAGTGCATTTGTGAATGGTTATGCGTGTATGTGGTGCTTGCAATTTTTCATTCTGTCTATAATAGAAGTAAAGTAAATGTTAAAATAGTATCAAACATTATAATATATTTCTCACAATTTCCAGTAACATACACGTTACATAAATCCTCACAAGTAACAGGATGTTTGTGTATTTGTCTGTGTGTTTGAATGTTTGTACCGAAGTATCTCGCTAACTGCTGAACCGATCGGGTTCTCCTTTACAGGGTAGATTCTCATTTGTCCTGGGAAGGTTTATAACTATTTTGGGGGAAGGTACCACCACCCTTCCTAGAGAAATTAATTTTTTTTTTAATTTCTCAATTTTAGAAAGAGAGTTCAACGACAAATAAACGTCAAACGCAAAATAGCCATATTTTAAATATAAAAAAAACATTTAAAGTGCCACTAGAGGCCTCTAGGGGCGTAGCCGCTAGTATTAAATAATGTATCTAAATTATTTTTGGTAATGCTTGACCAAAGAATGTTATCTGATCTGAAATTTTATATATGTATGGAATAGTAATTCTTAGTTTTAGTCAAGTTATTCTACTATTCTATTTAGACGTTTTGGAGTAGCTTCAGTATTTTAACTTATAAGAGATAACAAAATAATTTATATTAAATGCTTTAAAAGAATAAATTTTAACATTGCATACCTAATTATAAAATATTATTAGAGATGAATTATTGTTCTGAAGGAAGAGGTAACAATTTATATTCTAGTTACATTATATACATAATAACTAAAAATGAATAGTGAATGTAAACAATCATAAAAGCGAAGCTCACCAAATTAATTGAAATTAATTATGGCATATATTTTTATAATCTTTTATTAAAAAACCTTATCTATACATCATATCCAATTTCTATTAGCATGTAGTCGGACAGACAAAGTAGTCTAAGAATAATCTACACAATTATCAATACCAAGCATATTTCACTATCTTATTAGAGAAATAGTAAACTTTTTTTGTCTGTAGCCACAGATCTTGCTAACCGTTTAACCAATATGGTCCTCCTTTACAGTAAAGCTTCTTATAGGTTCGGGGATGGTTTTAGGCTATTTTCTTTTTTTAAGCCGGGGTATGGTTTTCAAATATTTATCCATTCAAATTAATAGGGGTAAAGTAGTTAAATTATAAGTAAGCTAGCGAATTCGCCCCTAGCCTCTAGGGGCTTTGCCCCAAGAGGTATAATCAATCTTCTATTACTTACCCAGCAGAACGGATCGCAAATTTTCGCACCTACCCAGCAGGAAAACATTTTATCGTTTAAATAACAAATTCGCAAAATTCATAAAAAAAATGTGTTCTCAAGAAAATTACTACTGGTGCTGCTCATAGTCTAAGGTGTTCTCAAGAAAATTATTTTTTTATGGGGGGGGGGGGGGGGGTAAATTTTCATTTTTGGGGGGTTTGGGGTGTCCCACCCCCCAAGAAAATAGCTTAAAACCACCACAGGACCGATAGGTATATACCCTAAAGAGTAGAATCCAATCGGTTGAGTGGTTACCGAGATCTTAAGCTTCAGACGGACGGACAGACGGACGGACGGACAGACATCAAGCTACTTTGTATTATAGATAAAGACAGGTGATACAAAATGAGGTATTATAAAAATGTTCTTGCAAATAACTGCAAAATATCTTCATGTGCTTGCCTATTATCATTGATACATTAACCCTTAACAGTCAGGTCCCTTGCCACACCTTAATCGGTTGGGGGGGGGGGGGGAGGGTGTTCAACGCCCTTCCCTATTATCTCAGTTCCTATTAGAGCTAGAGGGCTAATTTTTTGTACAAGTCCCCTGTTTGATAATAAATTTACGAACTTAAGTAAGTCAGAGTCAATTTTCGCTTCCTTCACCCTTTTATTTAACAACCTTTGTTTTTAGGTTTTTTACTTAAAAATTTCAAACAGCTATAATTTTCTTATTTTTGAAGGTAGAAGAACAATTTATCTACAGAAATTGTTTATCTTTATGTAAATTTTACAATAGAAATATCAAAACATAAATTTTAGCAGCCGCAGCAGTCGGCGGTCGGCGGGAAAACGGCGGCAGATTTTTATGAAATTTTAATAAGTTAATAAGTTTAAGTTTAAAATTTGAAGTCTCTAAGTCAAAAATTTCGAGCCTTTTAAAGATTTCTGGAGACCTGCAGGATGAGGACCTGCAGGATCATACCTGGAACGTGAAATTGATTTGAACACCTGTATTTCCTATGAGAATGTACTACTAGAGGATATTTTAGTATTTTTGTTAGATAAAATGCCTTGTTTAAGTCAAAAAATATTTTTGCTTTTTACCTGGCTACTTGTGCCCGCCAGGATGGAGATATTAAAAAATTCCAACTCTCGGTTAAGTGTCATACCCAAATGCTGTTTGGGCTCTTTATCTTTCACACACTTAAAATGAGATAGAAAAAACTGGAGAGAGGGGGCGTTCTTCCCCCCCCCCCATGACCGTTATGGGTTAATAAAATTGAAACATTTAATCACAACCCCCTCCCCTGAAGTATTATGAAGATTAATTTTAAAAAAGGCAGGTGTTTTAATCCTTACACTTAATTAAAAATGAGTACTTTTTTCAATCTATTCTAAAACAAGAAGGGAGGGGGGTTACTGTAAAACACTGCCGGTCTAATTTGTAATTTGTTGGCACAAGCCTGAGGCTTATTATGATTATTATGATGATATGTGTATACAGTTAGATTTTTATAGATAAGATTGTATACAGCACACATAAATCAGATTCAGACAGTTAGGAGGTTGAAACAGTTTTCATAAATGCAAAACTGTAACTAATGATTTGACCTTTAACATTTCATCTTTATATATAAAGATATCTTTTTGGCCGATTTTTGTAATCCCCTGTATGTTCAATAGAGTGAACTGGAATAATTTCAGCTACCTAACTGTCATAGCTGTCATGAACAAAACTTTTAATGTGTTCATGAATTCTTTCAACTTGTGTTGAAATTTGCACTATTAGTTATTTTTGTTTAGCATATGTACCAAACTCTTCAAGGGTGTGTAATAATGAAATGGATTCTTCTTATTGCAAGGTAAAAAATAATAGAAATAAAAATAAATCTCCAAAAAGAATGGACAATTTCCATTAGTAAAAGGATGAAAATTAACAAGAAAAGGCCAAAAACAGAAAACCCATTTGTTGTAAATCTTGGCTGAACAATTTATAGAGAGGCAGATATTCCTTATAATAAATTAACAGGATGTTTTTCTGTATCTTTTTGAAATAGTTCTGCAGTGTCATAGAATAATGAATAAAAAACAGCTGATCCTAAAATAGACAAATTATTTCTCCATCTTACCTACAAAAATAATGAGATTGAAAAAACTAGAGGCCCCCCCCCCCCATCTGTAAGGGTTAAAGTTCCTGGATTGCACAGAAACCACCAACCACCCTTTTATTAAATAAAATTGTAATTCAAATGTGTTTTTCATTTTTAGTCAGATTATATTGAATAAAGGGTAGACTATCAGGGGAAGGGTACTGCACCTAGAGACACTACAAAAAAATCCTTGTTTAACCCATTAGTGCCGAGCGCCACTTTTATGGGCCGATCGAGCTGAAAGTTTCAGGGAAGCTTTATAATGGTCAAAACAGAATTCGTATTTTTTTGTTTTGCTCTAGTGGCGTGCACAGGAAAGTTGCAAAAAAAAACGGTTCGGCTCAGCCATAAATACCAACCAGGCATTATTACCCGTTTTGGGTGGTTTCCGCTGGCGTTAAAACCCGGTTTTGCTGTAAAAACCCGGTTATTTCGACCAAAAATCGAAAAATGTAATTTTTGAATGCCAAAAGTGAGATGAACACTTTTTAGAACTTTGATACGATCCGAAATTGAAAACTACACAACCTCATGTAATCTATAGAGCTACAAGTATAATACGAAGCGATTTATTTCAAATTTAGTGTTTCGGCTATAGGTGCCGCCGTTTTCGAGTAAAAAAACCCGTTGCTCGAAGTTTTAATAGACACACACTACAAAAAAAAGAACATATAAAATTTGGGTGTTACATATCAGAAAACGAGAATAAAACTATTGGGTTACACCTATAGAGATTACTAGGGTTATTAGGGTCATAATAGGGCGTAAAAAAAACGATAAAAAAATCATATAAAAAATAATAATTTGAATAAATCGAATTCACAAACAGATGTACTTGTCAATAAACATTAGATTTCACGAAAAAAATCAGCGACTTTACTATAAAAACAAAAAAGTTAGAAGGGGTATTTTGAATTTCCATGATTTTCAAATTTTGTTGAGCTATACCGGAAAACGGAAGTAAGCTAAACTGCCTGCTCCAGGGGGAAATGAAAGCCAGGGTAGTAGAGGGGGGATTCCTACTGAGAATGATGCAATTATGAAGCCGGAAACCGTTTTTTTTTCCATTTTTTGGAACCGGGTTTTAATGCCCGGTTCAGCACTAATGGGTTAAAAAAAGTTAGTAGGGATTTATTGTGCTTGCTAAGCATTTTGAGGGAAAGCTCCTAGTAACACATGCATAATAAACATATACACAAACATACAAAAATCTTATGCATATATACACAAACAATTAAGAATACATACATTTTATAAGATGTAAACAACTAAGAAGGACCATGTCCAAGGAGAGGTTTATCCATCTCCCTTACAAAATTTTCTTAGTAATGATTACAAGTTCATTCCTCCATCCCTAGCTCAATAAATATTTTAAAATTAACACTTTTTCAAAGTTTGAAAATTATGGATATTTTTCTTCCTTTTAATTTTTAAAAATAAACAATTCAGCTCTGTATAGAGTCTAACTTGCTATGTATTTATCTAAATTAATCACAATTCATAAATTTATGGTCATAGCAATTATATTTTATATTGAAAAAAGTGAAGCAATGTTTTTTTTAAATACCCTTTTATTTGATAAGTTGAAAATTATAAGGGTATTATGTTAATTTGGCATCCAGAAAAAAACTTGCTGAAATGGGGTATAGGGATCAAACCCCTCTTGACAGAGTTCTAAAACCCATGATATACCATTCTAAAATAGCCAAGTGGGTTGTCAATTTTAAAAAGTCACAAATATCAAAATTTATGTTGGTGTAATATGTTTCCGTTTGTTCATTTTGAGTTTTACATATTTATGTTTGTCTATATAAATTTATTATTTAAGTATATGATTTGATGTTCAAGAGATTTATTTAGATAGCTATCCTGTTTTCCATCCCATTTAGGGGTGGGGGATAAGTGCAGTCAATAATTTTTTTTGTGTGGAAAATGGTTGCAGCTACTTTAAAAAAGGTAGTTAAATAATAATTAGTTTATGAAAAAGTAATTTTATGGTAAAAGGTCCATCTAAATCACATTTGTAGTTCAAAAATTTTCTTAGAGTAAAATTTTCATTTCGAAGACGACATTATTATATTTATAATATACGCAGCATTTATAACAACTTTAAAATCATCGTTACATGACAACCAGTGGACGGATTTTAGATTAGTCAACGGATTTGAATTTATTACGACCAGGACTATTTTTTTGCCACCTTGGCCGACTAAATCGGCCAAGGAATAACCGGCTACGGTATTTTTAAATTTTACTTCTATTTTATGCAATTATTATCATGTCTACAACTTTAAAAACATCGTTACGCGACAACCAGTGGACGGATTTTAGATTGGTCAACGGATTTGAATTTATTACGACCAGGACTATTTTTTTGCCACCTTGGCCGACTAAATCGGCCAAGGAATAACCGGCTACGGTATTTTTAAACTTTACTTCTATTTTATGCAATTATTATCATGTCTACAACTTTAAAATCACCGTTACGCCACAACCAGTGGACGGATTTTAGATTGGTCAACGGATTTGAATTTATTACGACCAGGACTATTTTTTTGCCACCTTGGCCGACTAAATCGGCCAAGGAATAACCGGCTACGGTATTTTTAAATTTTACTTCTATTTTATGCAATTATTATCATGTCTACAACTTTAAAAACATCGTTACGCGACAACCAGTGAACGGATTTTAGATTGGTCAACGGATTTGAATTTATTACGACCAGGACTATTTTTTTGCCACCTTAGACGACTAAATCAGCTGAGGAATAGCCGAATACGATATTTTTAAACTTAACATGAAGAAAATTTGGGCCGATTATGTTAATCGGCCGAATCCGGCTGAAGTCGGCCGATTTCCGGCCGGCCGATAACGAAAACAGCTTGCTAATACTGTTCCAATTTGGTTACACTTTTAAGGGAAGGTTTATAAATGTCTTAGGGTTGGTTTTAGGCTTTGTTCCTGACCTCCATCAGACTCCCCAATAGGATAAGGATCAAACAAGTAATATTCTAATATTATAGCTTATAAAATCCTTATTTCTGAACCGATTTTTAAAAAAATAAAGGTCTAGCAGCACAGTTATGGGACCTGGAAAACGATTAAAGCAATCGTTATATGCGTGGATTGAATCATAACAAAGATATTAAAAACCGCATGAAGATTTAGGGTTGGCAGAGTTATAAAATTAAAAAAAAAATTTAGCTCAAGGATATAAACTTTTCAGATAATTGGCAATTAAAATCCTTATTTGTATCATAAAAGGTAATAGCTGCACTATCATTCCAAATGTTATAGCCATTTTAGAGAATATTGACTGCACTTAGTGGGGGAGGTTGGGCTGAGTTAACCCAACCACCAATAATGTTTTTACCTGGGCCCACCAAAAAGCTAAATATCTAATAAGATTATGAATTATACCTCCCCATTTACTTGTTTGGACGATTCTATGGGCATTATTGTGCCAAAAAAATATATCAAGAACTCAATTTTGAAATTTTTTGGTTCTCTTCTTTGGGTGGGGGGGGGGGGGGGTTGCACTTCTCCTGTGCCAAAAAAATATATTAAGAACTCAATTTTGAAATTTTTTGGTTCTCTTCTTTGGGGGGGGGGGCACTTCTCCTGCCCTGGTAGAGATATGGCCTTCAAACTTTAATATGCTCTTGTACATTGTATTGGTATTTAAATAGTATGTTTCTCAGTGTGGATTTGAACCCATATCCTTTCTTTTCCTTATCCCATAGAAGGTGACGCTCATGTCATAAGAGCGCGCGGCATCCAAAACAAAAGATGCGCGCATAATCAAAACAAAACTTACTTTTGCTTTGTTACCCCTAAGAAGCGCGGAGCTTGTGTGTATGAAAACTCATGTTTTGAAAGAAAATGTGTTGTTATCCGTGCTGATATACCTCAAATGCTTCCCTGCTTGTCATGTTCAACGATTTGGTAAATATTTAATTCTTCTTTAAGCCTTAAAATTAAGAAGGGAATGATATTTTCAAAGGAAGCAAATTAATTTTCTTATTTTCATTAAAATAGACCAAGTAATTGATTTATTTTTGCAACAGAACATTTTTATAGTTATTTAAAATGATTCTATCTAAAAATTATCAATTCGCATTATGTTTTTGATTTGATTTTTGAAGATTTAAGTTTAATTCTTTATTCGCTATTTAAAAATTTATTGCAAATCACGAAACCTCGTTCGTTTTTAGACAATAAGATTTTTTTAAAGTTTTGATAACATTTTGGTATATCTGTATTAATTTTGTTATTTTTGTTTCAGTGCCCACCGTTTCATGGTGGTATTGTCAATAAATACACCATTTGTAACTGCACTAGTTTTTGTTCATGCGGGAAGTAGTGAGGTTGTTTGTGCTCATGCACATTAAGATCTTGTATACGGTCACGTTGGCCCATGTACTACCGAGACATACATGTTCCCAATAGTATCTGCATCAATTTTTAGCTCTTTGTCTCAATTTTAAAGGGTTTTGCACCCATTCTAGCAAAGGATAAAAGGAAAATTTGCTAAAAACATTTTTAGATGTTGACACCTAAGTTTTGAATTTTTATTTTACCGTACTTTTTAAATAAAGACTGAAATATTTTTTTTTTTCTATTAGTGGTCTTAAAAAACGAAGAAAATAAGCCATTAATTATTACATTCTGATAACTATGAAAGGAGTAAAATTGCTTTCAAAAAAGTTTATATAAAAAAAAACACTGTCTCTCCCTATTGCAGGGGTGTTGAGACATTCCCTATTCTTTGAGGCACTGCACTACTGCACTTAAAAAATAAAGAAAATAAGCCATTAATCATTAACTTCTGGTGACTATGTATCTGGTTAAAATTGCTTTCAAAAAGTTCTCATAAAAAAAACACACTGTAGTTTTAATAACTTGATATCATGATGTAACTAAGCCTATCCCTGGGACACAAGGTAATAAAAAATTGATTGTTTCTTAATGATATCTTTCTATTATTCAGAAACAATTAGAAACTACCACTTCTACTACAACAACTACTACAACTCTATCAACTACCTTGACTACTACAACAACAACAACTCTATCAACAACAACTACCACTACTACTACAACAACTACTACAACTCTATCAACAACAACTACCACCACTACTATAACAACAACTACCACCACTACTACAACAACAACAAATCCATCAACAACAACTACTACTACTACTACAACAACTACTACAACTCTATCAACAATAACTACTACCACTACTACAACAACAACAACTACCACTACTACAACAACAACTACTACAACTCTATCAGCAATAACTACTACAACAACAATGACAGTTAGAGAATGTACAAAAATAGGTAATAAAATACATCAATAGACAGAGCTGGCATTGAATTATTCTATCAAATTCTTTTAAAATAGAATAGGTTATTACTATTCTGAATCATATAAAATGATGTTTTGAGATTAAAACAAAATTTAAGTTTTGAAATTCTATAGAAAGAAAGTAAACAAAAGGCCCAGTCAGCATTACATAGAGTTTCAAAGTTGCATTTAATCATTACTTATTGCATTTGTAATATTATGAGAATATATAATTTACAGATAAGCGTGGTCTGGAATGGGTGGCATTATTTAATGAACTAGCAATAAAAAACTGTTCTGAAACTTCTAACTCCACAGGTGCAGTATACTGTCAATTTAAATGTTTAGGGCTTAGATTACCAAACTATAATATTAGAAAAAGAAATGGTTTATTTTATAATTAAAGGACGCTTGCAAGAAATACCACGCTTTAACTACTGAAAGACTGCCACAAGTAGACCCAATACCCCAAATTTAAAGCCTTCAGCTTCAATAACAAAAAAGTTCTAGGCATTTCAAAATAGCATTTCATGTACAATGAAAATTTTGAAAGATTTACAATGCTCATAAAAGAAAAAACAATATTAAATTACGTTGCCTAGACATAAAAATATAACCTTATTTTTGTCAGAAATTTAGATTGCTGGTAACTGATTACAATATTACAATAAAAACACCACATTTCATAATCAAAATCTATGAAAAAAATTCGATTTAAATTGCATTTGTGAACAAAAATCATAGCGGAAACAAAGGGGAAAACTAAAACAAGCTCAGCTGTGATTGGTTGCTTAGCTGATTCAGCCTTCTAATTGGCTACAGTACACTCAGTACAACACAAGTTAAACTTAATTTTTTTTAACGATTTTGACTATAAAAATGGGTATTTTTATTGTAAAAATATAATTAGTTACTGGCAACCGAAATTTATGGCAAAAATAAGCTTATAATTTTGTTTCTAGGCCACGTAGTTTAATATAGTTTTATATAAATATATAAAATTTAGTCATCAAAAAAATATTTAGGTTATTCAAAATAAGGAATTTAGTATATTTGTGCTACTGAGTTTATACAGGTCGCTGAAAAGTATTTTAAGAAAGCAAAGAAATGTTTTTCATGTAACTAAACCTTAAATGTAAATTGAGATATAACAATTAAGGTATTTTATTTTATAAAATATTTCAGAAGGATATGCTTATTGGTTTTGTGAAGGAATAATAGGAGACTTTAACAGTTCAGAGCCTGATAGGTAAGTTATTATTTAAAACCAACAAAAAAGATTACCATCCTAATATAAAAGAAGTGAAATGTTCCTAGTAGTCCTTTAAACAAATGGCCTTAACAATTGTGGGATAGATTGTAAACAACCATTATCTTTAGGAGCCAATGTTTTGAATCCTGGGTAGAAGACATAGAGAATATGATAAATGAAGGTAAAATATTTTTAACTGTTATTTTCCAAGGCTACATTTTACAAATTATGGGATTTTCTGAATTTCTGTGGACAAATTATTTTTATAATTTACTGACATAGAATCTGAATAGAAACGATAAAATCTGTGATTTAAAACTTTACTTTACATTTAAATAATCTAACACAATACCTTCAAATCATGTTTTTAAAGGTTCCAATGAAGATAAAGAAATTATTGATTACATCAATGAAGAATTGAGCCTGGCTAACAAGGTATTGACTTTTTTCTCTTCTTTAACCTAAAAAATCTAAAAAAATATCATTTTAAGTTATTATTTTCTTGTATTGATTAGGAGCAATTTGGAGGAACTATAATCAGATTAACAGAGGCATTAGATAAACTTGTGTTTGATGGACAAAATGAGTCCAGGTAAAGTTTACATTAATTTGTTATGCCAAATAATGGGTTTTTCAGGAAGCCTTGTTTCTTTCATTCTTTCTTAATGTTCTTGTTTGAAATACTGCTTTTCTACATTTAGCTTCAGACAGTAGGTAATTCTGAAACATGATAGCACTAAATGTTTATTAAATTAGTCCTAAAACTTGACTTGTTGATTCCTGTTCAGATTAGTAAAATTTATAAATTGCAGAAACCTTTTCTTTATTTACAGAGATTCATAATTATTATATGTTATTATATATTATCTTCTGATTTTGAGTCTTTTTTTTATGGAATATATAATTTAATTTTTTTTGTTTTTGGCTATTGACAACATTAGTTGCAAGAACATATTTCAGGTGCTGTAACATGTAGTAGGCCAAATAATGACTAAAAATATGTATTTTTAAAAAAAGGGGGAGGTAGGTTGTGGTAAAATTCCATAAAGGTGTGAGTTTTAAAAATTTAAGATATAATTAGAATTCTAAAATTTACTATTGCAGTTGCTTTAATGGGGTATAACATAGATATATACTACCCACGAAAAAGTGTCTTTTAGGGTATGCAGCCCTTATTTCTTAATGTATCATCAAAAATAGCATATATCCTTTTTCTCTATACATTTTCACACTAGCATATATAAAAAATTTAATTTTATTTCCTTTAACACCGGAGATTTTTAGATTGTCATAAAATCCTTTTCATAAAAATTCATTCAGTAGTATTTTAGCCATTAAAAATTTATATTTTTTGGTGGAATAAAAAAGAAATAATTAGTTAACTTGTTTTTCTTTGTATATCATTCTTCAGTTACCAGAAAGACATAATATAACCATCCAAAAATGATGAGAAACAAAAAAAATTCTTTTTCTCAGTCACTTTTTCAAAACTTCAACTCTAAAAATCTCCGGTGTTAATGGAGGTAAAATTAAAATTTTTATATATGCTAGTGTGGAAATGTACAGATAATACGGATATATGCTATTTTTGATGATACATTGAGAAATAAGAGCTGTAAACCATAAAAGATACTTTTTTGTGGGCCAAACTGTATATTGTACTATATTAGAGCAAATGCCATACAAAATTTAAAGTTCTACTTCTATTTTAAATTCTTAAAACTCACACTTTTACAGAATTTTAGCACAACCTACCTCCCCCTTTATTTATAGTTTGGGTAAAAAATAAGACTGATATTTCATTTCATGCAGCCTCTGCAGAATATTTATATAAAGCTTAGATGCTGTTAAAGTGTCTGCCAAGCTCCCCATTTTAAAACGAATTGAAAATAATGAGGGCATATAAGTATAATATTTTTTATGTACTATAGTGAAGATGGCTATGATACAAATTTTGTCAACACATACCTGAATGTGACAGATCAGATTTTTAGGTATAAAAAATGTATTCTATAAATCATTTATTTTATATTGAAAGATATCAAAGCTTTTTATATTTTGGTAGGGGTAGGGTTTATAATCTCTAAATAAAGGAAAATTTTACATTGGTATCTATTTAAAATTTTTTAATATGATTTTTGATGTTTTGTAAAGTGAATGTAACCTCATTTATTTACATAAATTTCTGAAAATGCAAAATATATTAGAACATTGAAATTGAATTGATCACCAAAGGATATGGTATTATGATTATGCCAAACCAATTTTTTTTTATGTCCAAAATCAATCAAAAATTTACAAATTGTAATGCACCATGGAAAATCTAATTAATAACATATCTAGGTCTTATCTTGGCTGGGAGGAAATTACTGATATGGAAACTAAAATGAACACTGTAATTAAAAATCTAGGTATGAATATGTAAAAGTAATTATTATCCACTTGCATGTAATTCAAATCGTTTTCATTATCTTTACATTGTATTTAAGAAACAATTGATCAAGTGGGATACAAGCTGGGAAAAGCATTAGCTAATACTAAATCTAGGTAATCTCATTTAATTCTATTAATCCAATCTAAACTTTGAGAAAATTCTCTCATAGTATTAGAGATAATTGAAAGCAGATTATATAAAACTATAATTACAAAAAGATTTAACTTATATTTTCATTAAGAATGTGTAAAGCATCACATTTCCTGTTGGGTTAAAATTGTTTCAATATTATTTTTGAAAATAAGGGAAATCTTGGCAGAGAAAGAAATAAAAGAAAACACAAAATGAAAATGAAGTTTTTATACCTAAATTTTGTTAAAGTAAACCTAAGTTTTGAAACTGTTTTTCAGAAGAGAAGTCTCAGTTACTGAACAATTTGCAGCAATAGAGCTTCAAGTAAAAAATTTGGTCCAAAATCAAGATTCAAATGAATACTGTTTTCAACTTAACCAGGTAATTATATATCAAGATATTTTAAATAAATAAAACTCAAATTTTCAAAACTTAAAGAGATAATCAAAGAACTTTAAGTAGATTTGTAGCTTGATATTCAGGGAACAATATGTGTTGAGTTGGAATTGTATAATAAAGATGATAATATTTTTGTCCTGACATCAATCAAGTCAAAAAATGATATCAATGACAAGAACTCTCCTATATTTGCAGAGTAAGTATTATTAAGTTATAATTAACAACCAGAATAAAGTTGATATGAAAACAGTTTTACTATTTCCCTAAATTTTGAGTTTGTTATTATTATTCGAAAGTTTGAATGGCTCAAATACTTTTTTTTATATTAAATATAAAAAATACTTTTTCTTTTCACCGATGAAAAAAATGATTAATGTTACTTAATTTGTATAAACGTTTTTGACTCTAACTATCCTGAAAAATTAGACATCCAAAATGAAGCAATTCAAAATTAGGAGTCAGTTAGCTTTTTAACTTTTCTAGTTTTAACAATTAGGCAGTTTTTTATCAGTCCATTTTAAAATATTTCAAACATTGTTTTTTTATAAGTTTGCCAATGGATTCACTGAACAATGGAGGTATGCTTGGTGATAGTCTCCTAGGTAATCTAAGATAATATTAAAAGGGATGTATACTTTTGTAATTTCAGCAGAAATAGGATTAGGTGGGAAAGGAAATTTTGAATCAGAATATCTTTTGTAGCTAAGTTCAGACTCAAGATTTCAAACTTCTGACTTTTAATATCTATAGCAATTACAAAGATCCTCCCTCCCAGACCCTCCCCCTCACAAACCACCAAAGTATTTATTCGATATCCATATTTTTTTTATAAATAAACATGAATTGCACATTCATATTATTAAGTCTTTATTAGTAAATAGAAAAAAAATTAAAATTTAATAGGAATGACCATTAACAATGGAAGTTACAGCAAGGACAACCTGATCTCAACTATAACTTTTATATGGGAAGACTTATATAAGGTAAGTTTGAAGATATATAAAAAAAATATGTCAATATTTCAATTTGTTTACCACATTTCTTGTAGAATATTCCTGGATGCCAATTTATCCCTGAACATCCAGAATGTATCTACTTGGATACAGAAGAAAAAAAGTGGTCTACCAAAGGATGTAAGGTAGGAATTATGTATTGTTGAGTTTGGAGATTTGAAACCAACTTCATAGAAATATAATTTATGAATTTTTTGTATAGTTTTAATATACTATTTTGAAATCAATAAAAAAAAGAGGAATAGTTTCTATGTGTAAGGCATTTGGTCAGGTTAGGTTTTTTAGATTTTATTCAGTTTTTGTTCCTAAACTGTTTTTAAAGTAGATTTTTCTAAATCTAAATTTTCTTGAATACTATGAATAAATGAAATTCTATAATACAATTAATCTGAAATTATTTTATTAAACATGGATGTCTCTAAATAATTAAGGATAGTTTGTGTGCATATGCTCATTTCAACTAACCGGATATATCTTTCTAAACATTTATTGATATATGTACTTTTAAAATTTATTTCCTCTGCAATAACTGTGGGTCCTGATTGGTTGCATTGCAGCATTACAAGCCTAAATGACTATTTTCATCACACCACAAAATATGGCATATATTAGAAAATTATACATGTTCAGTTATAATAATTCTTATAGCATTCTTAGAAATATTAATCACAACAGATGAATATATGGTTTGACAAAGGTTTTTTTCCTGCTATTTTGTAACAGAACCTTTAGCATTGTTTGTACACCAAACTATGTCACATGATAATGACAAAATTGGAATAAATTGTAGCTGGTAAAACTGTACTGAAAATGCTTAAAAGAATCATATGGTATCAATTTTTTTCTTCTGGAGAGGTAGCCAGAGAATCTTAATTTTTTTTATAACTTACCAACACACCACAGTACACAATTAAATTTAGAATTATTTTCACCTGACATGGCTACAAAGTTTTTGGTTACAGCTATCTGTAAAAATCTTAGACTATTGTTAGTTCTTGTTGGCAATAACATCACTCATATTTTTCCTTAAAGACGCCTGCAAGAAATACCACACTTTAACTGCTAAAAGACTGCCACAAGTAGACCCAATTCCCAAATTTAAAGCCTTCAGCTTCAATAACAAAAAAGTTCTAGGCATTTCAAAATAGTATTTTATGTATAATGGAAATTTTGAAAGATTTACAATGCTTATAAAAGAAAAAAAAATATTAAATTACGTCGCCTAGACACAAAATTATGACTTTATCTTTGTCAGAAACTTAGATTGCCGGTAACTGATTACATTTTTACAATAAAAACACCACATTGCATGTATTTTCTCTTCTCTGTTCAGTTTTCCTCTTTGCTTTTCCTAAATCTAAGTGTTTCATTCTAATGTTGACTCCCTTTTTCCACTCCTTCCTCTGTCTGGTCATTTGTCCAACCCTGGTGTAGTCCATACCAGCCTCCTTTACTAATTTTTTGTAGTATAATATTGTCTTTCGTTTCTTTCCTAGAACTTTCTTAGCTGACTCAAGACTCTCCATCCATTCAATGTACCTACTTTCACAATTCTATTGTCCTCCATCCTCATGATATGTCCCATCCTCTCTAAACATCTCTTTTCAATCTATCATCTGATGGATTTAATCTCCAGATTCGTCCTTATATTTTGCATATTTTCCCATCCTCTCCATTTGCATCTGGATTAGTGAAGGTTTGGTTTTGTTGCTCCAAATGTATCTGTACATTCTGTCCATAAACTCTGCCAGGTTTTTACTTTAAATAAGACACATTCTTGAGTTACTCTGAAACCTAAAATACAAAGAAACTTTGCTCAAAAATGTAGTACAATATAAAAATGAAATTTTGCATCAGAGTTGCTTTAAACCCTTAATAATGACGACTCCCCCTGTATACTCTTCTAGTTGCTTCGCCCCTAAACATTAGAAAGTGGTGAAGGAAGTCAGAAAAATAGCTTAAAACCATACAAAGATATTTATGAAGCTTACCTGATAAGTAAAACCAATTTAGACCATCAATTTCCTTAATCTTTAACTTTAGTCAAAAAAACCTTACTTATTCATATTAAATTAGCAGCTTAACCCCTAGCCTCTAGGGGCTTTGCCCAAAGAGGTGATCAAAAGAAAAATTAAGGCAATATTCGTATAAGGACCAAGGAAATATTCAGCAAAAAAAAAAGGACCAAGGAAATCTTCAACAAAAAAAATAGATTATACTTTTCTAGCGGCTGTGCCCCTAGAGGCCACTAAGAGCCCATAGAGTTGGGGGGGGGATCAATCCTAATTGTTGTTTTAAGACGAAAAAGTTTTAAAATTGTCTTTTTTTCTAGGGTTGTTTTCTCTTGGGAAGGTGGTGGTACCTTCCCCCCAACATAATTATAAACCCTCCCAGGACATATAAAAACTATATTGTAAAGGATAACCATATTAGTTCATTGGTTAGCGCAATTCTTTGGTACACAGATAGAGATCCCTTTACTTTTTATTATTCTTAGCAAAAAAAAATTTTTGTCAACAATTATATTGAACTATTTGTTATAATTCCATCCCCCTTCATCCCCCTAAAAATAAAACAAGACAAAATGCCCATAAAGAGCAACGATATAGAAAGACATTCAAGACGCTGCTAATACTGAACAGATAGGCCGCAATAACAGATACACGGACATACAGACATAGCCTATTTGTAGAGTCTATGTGCTACTATTCATGGTACCATGACACCTAGGCTACAATGATAGACATATAGACGTACACCAATTGTAAAGAAGTTGCGCTACTTGTATAATTTGTTTAAATTTTGGATATATTGTATTATATAGACAGGAATACATACCAGTGAAGAAGGTAACATTAGGCTCTTTATTACACTAGTCCCAAAAGTTTTATGATAATGTTTTCTTATTTGTTGGCTCACAAATCTAATGTATTTTGATATTTTAATTTATTAAGTTATTTGTCCAAATGTTTCAACCGCTAATTGTAATCTACAGAAGTGTAATTTGGTGTAATAACCTTGGTGATAAACGTTAATTTGTAAGCCATTGTTTTATCCATTTAGATCCCTGTGTACCTAAATTCTTTAGTTTTACAGTAACTTTTAATTTCTAAAAGCGAAGCTTTTTTAGAATTAGGGTTGTTTCACGCGTCTGACCATACATCCATCACAGTTGGATAGCTTTTTTTGGTTAATTTAGGCATGTTAGAATTGTCCTATTGATTTCAAACTTTGCATGGTGATTCTTTGAGTAGTTAGGTACGATTTGGAAAGCGTAGAAACTCTATAATTACTATCAGAATTCCGTACGTCCATTTTAAACATGCTGATTTTTTTACTTTTTTAACAACAAATTTTTATGTGATCTAATCATCCGATTGATCTGATTTTTGCTAAATTGATTCCTGGGACAACCTAGTATAATGTTATAAGCAAAGCAACTCTATTATCAAGTCCTAAAAATGTAAGTATGTCCATAAAAATTATCCTACATCAAGCAGTTTTACCAAAAAATGACTTACTATTTTGCTTCGTATCTTATACATTTATATTCTGATTATTCAGTTCTGACACTATACTGTTTCAGTGCTTTGCTTTGTATGATGTTGTCATCCTTGTTTGAATGTAATTATTGATATACAGACGGATGGACATACAGACAGACACTAATTGTAGAGCATGTATTCCTGCACTGCTAGTCAATGCAATTACAGATTAAAGGCACATGTTTGAATGCTGAAATTTTGAAAATAGAGACAGACAGACACACATACATGGTGATTCAGAAGAAAAACTTACTTATCAGGCAAAATTGTTTTTTCAGAAATACGTTATACATGCATTATTAGAATTACATGCAACAAAATTTCTTAAATTCTAAATGATGGTTACTCAAGCTTATATATAATTCAGAGAGAAGCGGTATATGGAGAAAATGACAAGACAGTTGTGAAATGTGTGTGTGATCATCTCACTAGTTTTGGAATCATGATGGATTTTAACAATGAAGTTAAAGCTGATGATCCTGGTAAGTTTATTTTTCAATAGTAAACAAAAAAACCCAGACTTGCTCTACTATACAGATTATTTATTTAACATTCAGTCCTAGACAATTTTTTATTTAGAGCTATTTTTAAATGCTTCATTGCAAAACAAAGCTTTCATAAAAATTACAACTTTCTACATAATGATGACAATGACTTCTGCAGCCATCAAAGATTAATTAGTTTGTATGGCTATCTTTAACCAACTTCTAAAAAGCTCTACTAAAAACATTATGAACAGTATTTTTTTCAGTACTGAAGCTTCTCTCCTATATATGTGGTGGCTCCTCCATCTTGGCTATTCTTGTAACTGAAATGTTACTTTATTTTGGAAGGTAATTTTAAAAACTGTTTGAAACTTATCTTTAACCCTTAATGCCCTCCCCCCCCCCTTCGGTTTTTTCTTTCTCATTTTATGTGTGTAAAAGATAAAGAGCCCAAACTGCGTGACTTTTTAAGTATGGGTATGACACATAACTGAGTGTTGGAATTTTTTGAATATCTTCATCCTGGCGGGCACAGGATTCCAGCAAAACTGGCAGGGTCATCCAGGTAAAGAGAAAAAATGTTTTTTTGACTTAAACAAAGCATTTTGTCTTACTAAAATACTAAAATATCCTCTAGTAGTACATTCTCATATGAAATACAGGTGTTCAAGTCGATTTCAGGTTCCAGGTATGATCCTGCAGGTCCTGATCCTCCAGGTCTCCAGAAATCTTTAAAAGGCTCCTGTGGCCGCAATTTTTGACTCAAATTTTAAACTTAAGCCTTTCTAAATAAAGTATTTAAATTTCATAAAGATCCGCTGCCGTTTTCCCGGCGACTGTGACTGTGGCAGCTGGCAGCTGCCAAGTACAGCTGTGGCCGCTGAAATTTATATTACAATATATTTAATATAAAATTTACATAAATATAACATTTTTTGCAAAAATTTGTTCTTCTAGCTTCAAAAATAAGAAAATTACAGCCGTTTGAAATATTTAAGTAAAAAAGGATCTAAAAACAAAGGTTGTTAAATAAAAGGGTGAAGGAAGCGAAAATTGACCTTGTCTTAATTAAAGTTGGAAATTCATTATTAATCAGGGACTAAAAGCTCTAGCTCTAATAGGAACTGAGATAATAGGGTGGGAGGGAGGGTTCCACGCCCCCCCCCCCCCTGACCAATTAAGGTGTGGCAAGGGGCCTGACTGTTAAGGGTTAATAATATGAAATAGATATTTCTCTCAATATTTCTTCAATTTTTTTTTCATTAAATTGAATCTGAATTTTTCAATATAGAATGTTTTTTTTTGTTAGGGACAAAGATGATGATGAAGTGAACATGAAGAGGTCTGCCGAGAGAAATCTCAACTTGTGCATGTCATTTGCACAACTTGGGTTTCTAATCTTTGTAGGTAAATAATTAATAATAATAGAAGCTGTAAATAAGGGAGAGACAATAATTGGTATTATCCTCTTAGCCTACCTAGCCGTGGGCGCTCGGCCCCCTAGCCATATAACCTAACCTAACCTTACCTAACCCAGTCTTTTAGTTGAGGGGGGGGAGGGGGTATAAAATTGAAAAAAAATTAAGAAAAAAATTCCTAAGAGGATAACGCCCAATAATCATTTTTTTATAAATCATATATTCTCAAATAAGTCAAACAATTTTGTAGTAATTGGACACTATGCAGATATTCAATAGTATTTTAATGGCAAGATAAAAATACTATTTTATATCAAAATATAAAACAAAAATTAGTCATTCCATTCCTTTTTTTGTTTTACAATAAGCTAGTGTCATATCCATCAACTTTATAAGCTATTTTTTAAATTCTTTTCTATAATGCTTGATCTCTATATATCTCAACTCCTCTCCATCTCTTAAAGTAAATGTATAATAAAATTGAACTGCTATACTTCAATAATATGTAATCATTTAACACACAGCCTAATCTCCATCTTTTTAAAAATTAATTAACATAAATATTTTTACTGATAAAAACCATATATGGTTTGAAATTATTCTGTAATATGAATGAACAGATACTGTTTTGCTGTGTGTCATGAATATTCATTAATTCCTAGGTAGAACTGATATTTTACCCTGTGCTGTTTGTGAGAGTTTTGGAGCTGCAACCCATTTTGGGTTTGTGGCCTGCTATGCATGGATAGGTAATAATTTCATTTTTTTTATATTTCTAACCCAATGTAGTTGTTGATTTTAATAACAGAATCAAAATATTCATCAACAACAAGTTTCATAATTTACAAATAAAAAAAATGAATGTTATATAATCTGTTGGAAAACTGCCAATAAATATACATTTTTGTGTCATAATTGTCCTGAATTATTTAACTTAAGTAAAGAGGAAACATTTTTTTTGAATTATTTCTTAATGCTCCAGGAATCCTTATGTAAGATTTTAAATGTATAAAATGACAATAATATTATAAAATTCAAAATAAGATATATCTGAATGTACTGATGAATTAAGATTGTTTCTGTTAGTTACTTTTTTGAGAAACAGGAGTTTCCTTCCAAATTCCAAGCATACAATTTTATGCTTGATAGAAATTAGGTTAGGCAGAGTTATATTGAGTACAGGGTAGCCCTATCATGTTGAAATCCCTATGCTATGAGACTGATTCTTAACAATCTTGTTATATTTTTAGTGATAGATTCTTCACAAGTGTACTACCGCTACAATTCGGATGCCCCACAGACAAACATGAAGTTTCTCTCCATAGCTGCATATGGTGTAGCATTTGCCATAGGTGAAGCATATTCATTAGAATCTTTTCTTATATTTTAGAATTTATTTTAGCCTTCAATTTCAATGAAATTTTAGTATTATTTGATCAAAAATGATTTATTATTAATATTTTTTATTAGCTGGAGGAGTGCTCATCACTAGCCTACAAAATGATCACCATCTCTATCTGAGGAGGTAAACAATAAATACATACAATTACAAAAAAAAAACAATCATGTTTCTTTGTATATCTGACAAAATGCTAAATTGACTTATTCATGCATTTCAAAAATTAAATAAACACATTATTTGTTATGAAATATGAATGTACATACATTTACATTATACTACATACATATAGCAAAAAAACTATTATATTTATGTTTCTCTGGACAATATTTTGATATCACGCAGCAAAATAATTTTTCTTCAAGGGACACAAATTTTTGAGTTTTGAATAGATATAATTTAATTTTAAAGAATGTAAGTTTAATATGTATTTTCAGAAGTGTGGGAGGCCATGTGGACAGTTGCTGGTTGAATGACTGGGCTGAATATGCAATCATCATTCCCATAGGTTTATTTCTTTTAATTATTTAAAAGCCAATCTTTCCAGTAAATCTGTTTGAATGGATATATTGTCATTTAATAAAACATGTTAGAATTCTCCTAGATATTTTAAACTTGTAATAATTTAACAAAAGCAAGGTACAATATTTCAAGCAAATTATCTCTAAATTAAGTCCTAAAAGTGTAAATATGTAAGTTGTAACAAATGTATTAATAATTTTGTTGAGACCAATTAATTGATATATTGCTTTTTAAGTTCTCTACTTTTGGCAATGTTGTAAATCTTGTATTTAAAACACATTTTTAAATTATCTAGAAAATCATTTTAATATTACATTCATTTTGAAAGCTTTGAAAATCTTAACTGTTATTGTTTTCATTGTTTCAAATAGTCAATATGGGGCAAAATATTCTTCCAACACCCCCTCCTCCTGAATTCCCTATCCCCTTAAAAGATTTAATGTAAATTTTAAGGAGTTGCTGTGCTTCTTTGCTTAGTAAGAATGGTCTTGACATATGTTTGGGTAAAGAAAAACAAAAGGTAAATGTTTTTCTTTCACTTGAAAATTTAGATTGCTAATGCTAAAATATTTTAATTGGATAATAATTTAACTTATTTAGTGAGACAACATGTGAAATAATCTTGGATCTTCTGGTATCCTTCAGAAGTACACTGGTCCTAACCTTTGTGATGACTCTCAACATTGTCTTTGGTAATTTTATACACTTTATAAACTAAATATTTTTCTTAACTTGAATTTGAAAATAAGAAATTTTAATATTAAAGGTTTATCTTATTCACGTCATAATTAACTGACTTTATACAAGAAAAGATAAAAGGAAATATGTAATTGATACTCCACCTCAAAAAAGTTTAAAGATGGATGTGACCTAAATTTAGTCACTTTCAGATCATGTTTGGTTAAAAGGTTTTTGGAGTGATACAAAACTACTCTAATGTGATATATGTACATAGATATATTTTTTTAGCCTTTTTTGCTGACTCCCAAATCTATGGCTACATAATTGTTCTTCTCAATGTTTTCCCTGGATTCTTCATCTTGTTGAACAGTACTGTTTACAACTCTGAGGTAACACATGGTTATATTTAAAATCTAGTGATGCTTTTGTTGTATATTGTTAAGATAGTGACTTTAGGGACTCTATATTCAAATGGATATTGAGGGTCAGAAAAATAGCATAAAACCATACCAAGACTTGCTCATAAAAATTAAATAGCCTAAAACCATATCTGGACCTATAAGATGCTTCACTGTAAAAATGAACCATATCGGTTGAATGGTGAGATCTTCACTATAGCCAAAAAAAGTTTACTACTTTATATTATAAAATAGAGTGATCAACACAGTTCAATTAAACATGTTATTTTTATTTGATAAGCCCAATACACAGTGTTTCATTGTTAAAAACAAATCTTTAGTTTGTTTATAAATAAAAAGACATGATGCTTTCATGAGTAGAAATTATATACTACTGTTTATTAAATCAAAAGATGAATTGTTTCTGCAGTGGAGGTAAAAAAGTAGTAGGGAATTTATTTTGCTTAATAAAAAGGGAAAGGTATTTAAATTTAGGTTTTTAAAAAGAATATAGGATAATACAAATTGTTAATTTATACAAAACTGTTCTATAGTGAATTCACATTTGCAATAACAAAGGCCATTAAATCCATAAAATCACTACTGCACATAGTTTTCATGTCTTTTTGCTAATGTGAGAAACTTTGAAATAACAAAAAGTCAAAACACATCTTCTGTTCTATCATATAAATAGCATTTATTTTATTTTCAGGTAGACATCTTTGGAAATCTGAAGAAGAACTTCAGAAGAAAGAATGCCTAAGGAATATACATTTGATTGGATTTGATATTCAAATGTCTAAGAAGTAAAATCAACTTTTATTTCTAATAAATTGATGAAACATTTTTTTTAATTTCATGATAATCATACAGGGTCATTCAAGAGAAATGATTAAAAAAAAAACTTAATTATGCATTAATAATAAAACTATGTATAATCCTTTATATTTTTGGAAAACCTATTATGAGACATTTATGTTTCAAATATTTAAAAATGATTATTTCAACAAATTATGCCCTAAAACAGGTTTTTCCAAAAGCCTTTTTTTTAAAGATTTATTAATTTAAAGGTTGTAAAAAAATTTGCACATTCAAATTGTGCAACTTGTGTTAATAGTAGAGAAATATTGTGCATATTGTTAGAATCGTTTTAAACTATAGTTTTTAAATATATAAAAACCATTCCTGTGCTACGTATAGTATTGGAGCTACATGGTAAATTGTTCCAATTACTTAAAACTTTTAAACCTTTTCTTAACGTAGCTCCTTAACTATAGATAGCACAAAAACGGTACTTATATTTTCAAGAACTAGAGCTTATGACAATTCTAATGGTATGCGCAACATTTTTCTACTATAAACACAAGCCACACAATTTGAATTTTAAAAATATGTGTATTTTTGCACACCCTTTAGGTCTATAAAACTTTGAAAAAATGTCCTTTGCAAAAAACGGTTTTTAGGGCATAATTTGTTGAAATAATCATTTTTAAATATTTGAAACATAAATAATGGACAAATGGCTTTTGCAAAAACCGGTTTTTAGGGCATAATTTGTTGAAATAATCATTTTTAAATATTTTAATCATAAATAGGTTTTCCAAATATATAAAGGATTTTACATAATTGTTTTATTTTCTATGCATAATTAAGTTTTTTTTTAAATCATTTTTCTTGAATGACCCTGTAGATTAAAAGATAGATTTGAATATTATTACCAACATATAATTTGATTTTTTGTACAAAGCAAGCCTGTAGGACATTCTGATATTTCAATCATAAAATAATTTTTCCTTTAAATCTTTTATAAAGTTTTTTACTCATTAAAAAAAAACAGGTATTGTTGGTTTTGTGACATCACCTCCTAAGGGGTGTTTCATAATATTTTAATAATTAAATTAATGAATTTAACTAAATTTCGAATAGAAAAAAAACCTGGATATTACCTCAGGCATGCTTTACCGACCAGGAATTGATTGATATAATGAATTAAAGAATTTTGGTTTGGCCACAATTAGTAATTTAGGAATTATTAATTGTTCTATGTATTTTTTATATTTTTTTGAATACAGTTTTTTGCATTAAAAAATTGTTTTTTTTTCCATATTCTCATTTTCAAAGCCAAGCTTTTCTATAATTAAGTTTGGTCCGTCTGCCCGTCCATCAGTCTGTAACGGTCAGCTCTTTTTGCTTAGGCATGTTAGAATTGTCCTATTGTTAAACATTATCCTGCATTTAAGCAGTTTTATAACAAATTTACTAACAATTTTGTTTAGACTTTTATACATGTATAATCTGATTATTCAGTTCTGACACTCTACAAGTTTTAATGTTTGTTTGTCTTACTGCTTCATAGCTTGACTTTATGGATATTTTCTTTTTTGTTAATAAGAATAAGAATTAAAACATAAAGATGTATCTTTAATTTATATATTTTTAAAGAGTTTTTTGAAGCTTTTGCATGTGTAGACTTATCGGAATTTATGAGGATGAAACTACAACCTTAACTTAATTATTACTAAGTAGATGCTTTACTTTGCAATTAATGTTATAATCGTCCTACATATTTTAAACCTTGCATAAAGAATACTGTAGCAATACTGTGTTATCTTAACAGTGTAGCAACTCTATAATAACTACTGTAGAGTCAGAGCATCCATCAAATTTTTAGGACTAGGAGATTTTATAAACTTGATTTTTTTAAATTATAAAACAAAAATATTGTACATAATGTTTTACTTGTAGATTATCTATAATTTTGAAGGAAGTATGTCCATCTACAATGGTAAAAAAGAATCTTAAGGCAGTTTACTTCAAAGTGTTTGAAAGAGTACAGAACCCCCTCCCTCTTATATTGGAAAAAAGGTATTTTTGTGCGTGTTTATTTTTAAAAGTGAAGCTTTTCTATTGATTGATTGATTAGCCATAGTCTCTTAGGTTTTGGACCTAAATAGTCATGGAGTAGGCTGAGACACTTTTGTACAGCCACTAGCACTATCAAGCTCCACGTTCAAGCACATTATGACTTGACCCGCTATCTCTTGAGAGCTACTCATTATTACCTCACCCTCGCCAAGTATGGCAGGGGTCCCAAATTAAGACACCGTAATGAATGACGCTCACTGCAGAGGTGCTTGGGATAAGGGTAGTACTGATATTATGCACGTGACTATTAAGTATCCAAACTTACTCAATAATCCCCTTCTTACACAACCAGGGGAAGTTGCGTGAATGTATTCAACTGAAAAATTCGAGTTGCCACATGGGGAATAGAACTCAAACTCTCATCGCCGTAACTCAGTGCATTACCACTGAGCTACGATGCCCCTAAGCTTTCCTATAATTAGGGTCGGTCCGTCTGTACATCTGTCAATACCAGCACTTTTTGTTAATTTAAACAGGTTAGAATTGCACTATTGACTTCAAACTTTTCATGATGATTCCTATAACAGTTAGGTACAACTTAGAAAGCGCAGCAATTCTATAATTGTTACCAGAAAGACCGTAAGTCCATTTAGAACATGCTGATTTTTACATCTAATTTTTGTATATTAAAATTATCCAATTCATTTGATTTTTGGAATACTGAATTCTATCACAACAGGGTACAATATAATTAGCATGCAAAGTATCTCTATAATCAAGTCCTAAATATGTAAGTATGTCCTTAAACATTATTAGATTATTTTATACTAGCGGCTATGCCCCTAGAGGCCTCTATTACACGAAAAATTGTTTTTTTGCAATCTATTTTAAAATCAGTTAATTACCAAAAATATTTTTTCACCGATAGATGGTGTTAGTTATGTTTTTAGCTAATTGCCAAAAATTTTCGCACGGCGTCATTTTATATTTTTGTCGATTTCTCTAGTGAGGGTGGTGTTACCCTCCCCCAAAATAGTTATTATCCTTCATGGGACCTATGTAAAGCCAACCTGTTAAAGAGAACCCGAGATCCTTGGGTACTAACATACACACAGACAAACAGACATCATTTAAATTTATTATAAGGATTGAAAAAAAAGTTTAGGTTTAAGCATAGCAAAAAAAAACTCTAAAGGGATAAGAGAATGGACTATAAATTGATGATTCACAGGGTTAAAACATTTGAACACTCAACTTAATGAGCGAATCCCATGGAGGGAGGGGACATTGGGTCCCCAAAGTTTTCTGATTTGTTGGCTTATCAACTTTGGGGACTTTTATTAAATTTTAATGATTATGTTGATTAATCTGAGAGTCCAAACGTTTCAACCACTAATTTATATCTTCAGAAGGGGTAAATTTGTATATCATCATTGGTCAAGTTAATTTATTAACCATGGCCTTACCCTGGAATGAACTAATCATAATTAAAAAAAACCCTAAGTTGCTGTGCCAATGAATAAGAAAACGTTATTAAAAATTTTTGAGATTATTAAGTGGAAAAAACTGTCCAATGTCTTCTCTGTCCCTGACAAAAAACCTACTTTTAGGTCAAAATCATTAGTTTGTTTCCTAAACATTTGGAGCACTTTCAAGCTCAATATAGTGGCAATAAAAAGGGGATAAATTTAAAAACTTTTGGCCAAAGTATCCCAAATGATGTCATATTAGATAAATAGATTATTTGCCATTTAGTATATTTTGGGTAAGGGTTTACACTTTTGTCCCAATTTCGTTTAGGCACTATTAAGAGCTTTGAGCAATACATTTTTACTATTAATTTTATTTTCACGCTTATTTGTTAAGCTGCGAAGCTTATTATAGTGCCCACCATTGCACACTGGTCTGAAAACACAATTTTGGGTCAACAATTCGTTTTCAGCCGTCTTTTGGCCGATTTTGATGCCCAATATGGCAAATTGGGGGTTTTAGGGGCCAGGGAGTCCATTTATGAGAAAAAAAATATATGACCTCATTAGTCAAAGACCTTTAAAATGACCTTTCAAGTCTGATTTTTGCCGTTCCTGAGGTTTAATTGGACAATTAGGGGGGTTAGGAGGTGTCCAATCAAGACAACTCTGAAATACTTTTTTTATAGGCAATTGCATTGGCCAAATTTCATGTGAAGTAAAAAAATTTGTACATATAACCGGTTTTCCACCATCTGCAAATTTCAATAAAGTGTTTGTTTATTTTAATTTGTATGTAATATATATTTCCTATATTTTACACTTACAACAAACACACTAAATCTTTAGACACACTTAAGTGTTTCACCTCAACTACAACTCACCTGTAAGATTTGCATGTGGGTATTGTTAAAAAAGTGTAGTAAAATTAAAGAATGATCCCGAGGATAATTATTTCATTGTGATTCTTAATTTTAATCATGTGAATATTAGCCTGTTAATCACATGGTGACATTAGACCCACAAGAAAAGTTACCTCATGCAATAGAGGGTCTATATAACTATACATCTTACACAATATTCCTGAGGTGGAGCTTTTGGTGATCTGCTCATTAAAACATTCTGCAGTTATTATTTAACAGGCTACATTTATTTATCCCTCTTTGACAATTTTAAGTTCAGCCCTGTATCCATTAGACACATTTTGATAAGAGTATATTTAGCATTAGTATTGACCTAATATTTGTATCATAAATAATTTTTTTTTCTTCTCAATGACGCTTATTGTTAGGGACATTCTAAATTTCTATTTTTTTTGTATAAAATATTATATTATGTTGAATTAGTCTTGAAATTTATAATTTAAATGTACACTTTTTATGTTAGACAGCAATTTTCTCTCTCTTTTTTTTATACTTCTGCTATATAATCAACTAAAACATTTTTTTCTATAAGAGAATATCTTGGATTAGTTTATTTTAATATTGTTATAATAACTCTTATAATTCATATGTAAACTTTTTATGACAATAATTAAGACAAATAAAGAATCAAATAATAATAACATTTAAAGATGTTTGGACACTCAACTAAATTAACCAACTAATTAAAAGTCCCCAAAGTTGTAAAGCAAAAAATAAAAACATGTTTTTTTAAAACTTTGGGGATTAGTGTAATAAACAGCCTAATGTTTCCTCCCTCCCTGAATTAAACAAAATCTTAAGCTTTGCCTATTTGTGGTTAATATCATTAAATATAATCTGCCTATTAGAGTATAGCAGAGACCTAACCCTGCAGGGACTATACCTAAAGGGCTACTATGTAGCTAATATCATTAAATATAATGTGCCTATTATAGTATAGGAGCGCCCTAACCCTGCAGGGACTATACCTACAGGGCTACTATGTACCTAATATCATTGAATATGATGTGCCTATTATAATATAGCAGAGCCCTAACCCTGCAGGGACTATGCCTACAAGGCTACTATGTAGCTAATATCATTAAATATAATGTGCCTATTATAGTATAGGAGCGCCCTAACCCTGCAGGGACTATACCTATGGGGCTACTATGTAGCTAATATCACTGAATATGATGTGCCTATTATAGTATAGCAGAGCCCTAACCCTGCAGGGACTATACCTATGGGGCTACTATGTAGCTAATATCACTGAATATGATGTGCCTATTATAGTATAGCAGAGCCCTAACCCAGCAGGGACTATACCTATGGGGCTACTATGTAGCTAATATCATTGAATATGATGTGCCTATTATAGTAAAGCAGAGTCTAACCCTGCAGGGACTATACCTACGGGGCTACTATGTACCTAATATACCATAGTGTAGTGGTTAGCGCACTACGCTGTGGTTGGGAGAAACCGAGTTCAAGTCCCCACATAGACTTTGCACTTGGTTGACAAATGCTGTTGCAATTTGTCAGATTATGATCACGCAACCTTCCCTAAGATGCCCTAGGGTTGTAAGGGGGGAGATTTGTAGGAAGTTAGGATTCTACAAATCAAGCAGCTCTAACCATGCTTTCCCTTATACATGCTCCTCGTATGAGAGTGCCATTAAATTGGGTGGCTTAATATGGAACACCTGCCAAAACTCTAGGCCAGGGTGATGTAATAATTGAGTAGCTTCCACATGAATTGCGGGTCAGCTTGTAATGTAACAAAGAATACAATCAGCTGTGTGTGAAGCTTACCAATCTAAGATTTGCAAAAGGATTCTCACTTCCAATCTCCATGTGCATCTGAGTCCTAACTTCAGAGAATCATAGCTACAACAACAACCTAATATCACTGAATATGATGTGCCTATTATAGTATAGCAGAGCCCTAACCCTGCAGGGACTACCTATGGAGCTACTATGTAGCTAATATCATTGAATATTTGTGAATGATAGGGAAAATAAAACTACCTTTTTTACAATTTTTTATAAACAGGGAAGAAGGGACATTAGACTCTAAATTACAATGATTCTATATAATTATGTTATCCTACTCGTTGGCTCAAAAACTTTGGGTACTTGGAAGCCACCCACAGCTTACAAAATCCTAAAAAATCAGTGGCGCTTTTTCAATAGCTTTAAGCCACAGCCGCAACCTACCTAAGGAGTTTTATAGAAGCTGTAGCAATGGATATAAGATATAAATTAATATATTCACAGGGAAAATTTTTTCGTTAATTTAGTATTTTCCTTGCTAATATGAAACTCATTTATTGGTCAGTCCGATCAACCACTAGGAGGGGAGGGAATGAGAAGTATTGTTATTTTTGCCAGCTGCGATTATTTCTTTATCAGAGTACATGAAAATGGGATGCAACATCCACTTAATAATATATCGATTACCGTAGCTTAAGCCACATTCAGCCATACAGCTTCAATTTTTCCAGTATATCCTTTATTTTATCTTAAAATCTCTTCTCTCCTATATTCTGTAATAGAGGCTACACTCCTAGAGGCCTATAGAATGAAGGGTGTATCCAAAAATAGTTAGAAACCTTCTCTAGTCCTTTCTTTAGCTTCACTGTAAAGGAGATCCTTATCTGTTGAGCGGTTTTGTGAGATCCTTTGCTACTGACAAAAAAACTTATTTCTTTATATATTAGGATTAGTTTTCTATATATTATTTTAAACAAATTACTAATCCTGCTTATTATGGAGGGGTAAACTTATAGAGGGAGTTTTTTCAAGTTTTTGGTGTTAAATATTTCTGCTTATCTCTAAAAGTAAACATAATAATTCCATGGATATAGATTTAGGGATATTAATTATTTTAAAAAGAATCAGCCTATTGTGCCTAATAAAAAAAGTTTTCAAACAATACAAATGACCAATGATAGGCCATTATACATTATACTTGGCCAATGGTATAAAGTATAGTTAATTGTTATACTGGCCTAATATTGGTCGATTGTATTGTATGACGGCATTTTTTATTAGGCATGATAAGCTGCTTCATTCAAAATACATCCTCATAAAAAAATAATACAATGTTTATCTGTGTGTGTGTGTTACAAAGGATCTCGCTAACCGCTGTACAGAAATTATTTTCTTTTTCAGCGAAGCTTTTCATAGGTCCAGGGAAGGTTTATATCTACATCCTCCCAGGAGAAGTCGCCCATAGAAAATGACACCCCCAATTTTATGTTTCTCTTAAAACTACATTAAAAATGTAGAAATGATCACCCCTTCCTACTTACTTAAGTGCCCCTAGAGGCCTCTAGGTGCCAAGCCACTATTAATAAAAATGTTATAATTATACCTTTGAAATTATTGGAATGGAGATAAAAGTATCTTTCATTGGCCATTTCTTAATCCCTGAACAGTGTATAGCAGGGAGGGAGGGGACATCGGGATAATTCTTACACTAGTCCCCAAAGATCTATAATTATGCTTTCATATTTGTTGTTTTATTGGTTTTTTGATTGGTTGGTTCATTAAGTTTCAACAATTATATATTATATATAGAAGGGGTAATTTAATGTATCATCAATGGGGATATAGATCATATCTTCGGCCATTGTCTTATTCCTTATGATCCCTGAATAGTTTATGTAGTGAGTCTTTAGAACAGGATAATCCTTAAATAAAAGCAACAGTCTTGTATACTAATGGATCTCACTAACCACTGGACTGATATGGTTCTCATTTACAAATGTAGATCCTGTAAAGAGTGATAACTATTTTGGTGGAGGGTAGATTTACCCTTCTAAGAAAAAATAAACACTAAAAAAGAATGAAACCCCTAAAATTTCACTTTATATAAGGACTAGCGCCTACGCCCTCTGGAGGCCTCTATAGTGGGGAGGAAAAAGTTGCCCTCACCCCTTATTATATTTCTTTTTAAGTTTGTTTCTTCAGTCAAACTGACACACACATACACTCTCATATACACACATACACTCTCACATACATACACACAAACACAAACACACACACAAGAGACATCCTGATACTTTTACATAAGGGTAACTGTTTTAAATGTTGTAGTATGAAGAAATAATAACTTAACTTAAATAACTCCGGGTGAGATTATATTATAGCAAGGATGACATCATATATTAATTTAAGTTGCGAAACATATAAATAAAAGACTATATATTATATGGGCCATTTGTGGTCAACAAAACTGGCATTTAAAATTTTGTATAATATATACCTGCAATACATAATCATTTAAATCGGTTTTGAAGCCATACTGAAATAGTTATATTCGCAACGTATTATAGACAGCTTTCCACAGATATTAAAAGTAAAATTTTAAAATAAAAAACAGTTTTGTTAGACCCCGTGAGGTCGAAGGCATGGCCTAATAAGACCAGCATCAATATTATGACTTTTATTTTAATATTAGTTGAAAATTGTATATAATTTAATATGATTGTTCATTACAGATTACCTGTTCTATTTCTGCGGATATGAATTGGTTTTGAAGCCATATTGGAAAGTCTATCAGTAATAAATGCTGAGAAAATTCTTCACTGTATGGATATTCTATGTTTAATAGACAGACCGACGTACCAAGTTATGTTGAATTTCTAAAGAAGATGATTTATATTTCAATAATCTAGCTGTCTATCTTTTATTAGCAGCTGGTTAAATAATTAGAGCAGCTTCACTAATAAAAATAACAATATTACAATTACCTATTACTTGTATGTTAGACTAGATTTTCATGTACTCTAATAAAGTTATACTCGCAGTTGGCTAACACAATGATAACCCCAATCAACCCCCTTAAACCCATCAGTTTTCCTGCTACTGGATGAACGAAGGGACCAATAAATTAAATCCATATTAGCAATTAAAATAGTAAAATGATGACAATTTTTTCCAATTTTATAATCTTCACGCAAAAGTCCAAATGTCCATTAACCATTTTGAATATTTAGAATTTAAAAAGATTGTTTTTTGGATGTTGTCATCCTTGTTTTATTTTCAAGCAAAAAGCACTAAATTAAAAAATATAATCATCATGTAAACCGAATTTGACAAGCTTTACAGCATTATACAGTCAAACCTACACACACATACACACACTCAGACAGACACTCACACACACACACACACACACACAAACCTACAAACTGAGTGAGTTACAAAGAAGATTTGTCAATTCCATATTTGCCATTTATAGTTTTATAGGCAAAGCTTTTCTATAATTAGGGTCGGTCCGTCCGCCCAGAACGGATATCTTTTCTTTTGTTAATTTAGGCATGTTAGAATTGTCCTATCGATTTCATATATATCCCTTTGCATTGGGATTCCTGTAGCAGTTAGGTACAATTTAGAAAGCGTAGCATCTCTATAATCGTTACAAGAATGTCCGTACGTCAATTTTAAACATGTTGATTTTCAAATTTTTTTAACAACAAATTTTTATGTGATTTATTTATCTGATTGATCTTATTTTTAAGATTCTGATTCATAGGTTAACAAAGTTCAACAATATAAACAAAGCATCCTAAAATTGTATGTATGTCCTTAAATATTATCATGTATTTAGGCAATTTTTAAACAAATTTACTTACAATTTTGTTTCAACTTTTCTATACTTTATATTCTGATTATTAAGCTCTCTACATGAGTTAATGTTCGTTTGTCCTACCATTTCAGAGCTTCGCTTTTATGGATGTTGTCATTCTTGTTTTATTTAATAGCTAAGAAGAAGAAAAATATTATATCTATTAGCAGGTTTTAACACAACCCTTCCAAGAGAAACGGCCCCAACAAAATATAGCCCCCTCCCCCCCTCCCAAATCAAAACTTTTGCTAAAGGTAAATATTAAAATTACAGGATCGACAACCCCATTATCTATACTGCCTCTAGGGGCGAAGCTGTTTTTTAAAAATGAAATATCATTTCATTGTTTAACAGCTTATATGTGAATTTCAAATTTATTCCTTTTTAAGTAAAAAAAAAATAATCTCGCTGATACTTGTATATTGGCTTCTTTTAGTAGTGAAGCAACCTAGTACATACATCACTCTGTCTGTCTGTCCGCCAGTCCATCAGCGAAGCTAATAATTATTATCCCCCATTATATATATATTCTTGTTTTAAAAAAATGCTCTTTAAATCTCCTTATCTGTATTCCTATCCATGATTATTTTTATGCTGCGCTACTTATGGATCGTGAAATCCTTATTTGTTTGGTGGAGGGGTAGACTTTATTTCTTTATCTCCTTTGTAACTCCTTTTTTCAATAAAAGTGACCAAGAGTTGCTGCGCTTCCTAAATGGTACATAATTGTTATAGGAATCAGCATGCAAAGTTTGAAATTAATTGTACAATGCTAACCTGTTTTTATCGACGAAAAGAGCTAACTGTGCGCGCGTGACAAACGGACTGACACTACTTATAGGAAAACGTTGCTTTTAAAAAAGAAAAATAATGTCTATCTGTAGAGAAATTTTTCTGGAATAAAAAATAATACATGTTTTTAAGTATGTATCATAACCGGTTCTAATCCAGCGGAAATTATTCGGCTTTAGAGCTAAGTATGGACATAATTATTTTATTTTTGCTTATAATTATGATTTAAGATTTTCATGTTATTATTTTTAAAGTGTTTTATCTTTAAAGTAAACATTAGACGCAGTGACGTGCAGAAGGGGCGAGTAGTCAGATGACATATCCACCCTCGTACCAATTCTAGGGGGTTAGGTTACAAACATTTAAACCTCCAAGGGAGGGAGGGGACATTAGGTTGTTTATTACACTAGTCCCCAACGTTTTATAATAACATTTTCTTATTAGATGGCTTAACAGTTTTGGGACTTTTATTGAATTATAATTGGTTTGTTAAATTAGTAGAGTGTCCAAACGTTTCAACCACTATTAGAAGGGGTAATTTTGTGTACCATAATTGGAAATGTTACACAATTAATCTGCCACTGTTATTTATTTATTGTTTATTGTCTTACAATTTATTGCTCCTACAAACCTGCCGTAAAATTAAGGAGGTTGTCACAAAAAAAACGGTTCATATGCCAATATAAGAGTCTTTCTTTTTTTATGAAAATTTTCATTTTTATTTTTTTTTTACATCCCATTAAATGTTTGTATTACTCCCTCCTCGATTTTGGTTGAAAGGAAGTCTCAATATAAACACCCCCCCCCCCCTTGACAAAAACCTGCGAACGCCAGTTGTGATTAGAAGTTAACAATATATCCAAGAATATAGGGTATGATTAACCAAATAAAAAATCACATCCTCATAAAAAATGATCCACTGGACCGACATGGTTCTCCTGTACAACATAGCTTCTCTACTTTTCCTTTTTAAAGCTAAAATTTCAATTGGGAATAACAAAAATCATGTATTATGATATTATTATGAAACAAGGATGACAGCATCCATAAAGCAAAGCTCTGAAACGGTATGAAGACAAACATTAATTCTTATAATGTTTCAGAACTGAATTTACAAAATAAAAATATATAAGTGTTGACAAAATTATACATATATTTGCAAAACTTCTTGAAATACAAAATTTTGTTAATGTTTGCTCTAGTAAATTTTTTTTGGGTTGTCACAGTACCTTACTTTAATTCAATGTTTGATATAAAAGATAAAAAATGAAATTCATTCAACAATCAACTACAGAAAATTATTTTTATATGTTTAACAAGAATGACAAACATGATAGGAGGGAAACAAAAAGAAAACACCCATGTAGTTTAAAGATAAATGAGGAAGGAAGGAGGGGTAGAGTTTTTGAGCTAAGGAATATGTTACTACATCTTTGTATCATGTAAAATTTACCAGGGAGGGAGGGGCAATGGGCTGTTTATTAAACTAGTCCCAAAAGTTTTGTAATAACATTGGCATGATAACTTTGGGGACTTTTAATAAATTTTGTTTGTTTATTAAGTTGAGTGTCAAAACATTTTAACCATTAATTGTATTCTACAGATTGAGTAATTTTGAATTTCATCATTTGTGATGTACATTAATTTATCGGCCATTGTCTTATCAAAGTTTATAGGCCAATGAATAATGAAAACGTTATTTTAAACTTTGTGTACCATTGTAATTAACATCCCAATGTCTCTTCACTCCCTAAATGTATCCACCCATTGCAGTTGGTAAAATTAAGAAGGGGAGTTTTTTATTTCGTAACCTAAAATCTGATCTAACCCTACAGGCCCTATAACTGTGTTGTTCTAACCCTGGCTGCGAGGCTTCCCAGTACTCAACATAACCAAACCTAACCTAATATAAAGTATTAAATAAACAAATGAAAAAATACTCACCCCCTAGATATATTCAATTTTTTTCAAAATAAAGAAGGGTAGGGTGATAGTGTCAGAATGTCTCAAACATATATCCTATTATATAAAGTAGTAAGGGTTTTTTTGTCTGTAGAATGAAGGATCTTGCTAACCACTGGACTGATATGGTTCTCCTTTACAATGTAGCCTCATTGGTCAAGTGAAGGTTTATAACCATTTTGGAGGAGGGTATCACAAACACCCTCCCATGAAAAATAGTAGAATAATTAGGGGGAAAGTTTGGAAACTGCTACTTTGTACCAACCAATTAAGTACCCAAAGTAAAAAATGAGATGTGTCTATATAACTTTGGGTACCAGTTTAAATTACTATATAATTCTATCTATCTATTTAACTACCTATCAATCTATCTATCTATCTATTTATCTATCCTATTACCTATCTATGTATCTATTTATCTATCTATCTATCTATTTATCTATCTACTTATCTATCTAACTATCTATCTAACTATCTATCTATTTATCTATCTATTTATCTATCTAACTATCTAACTATCTATTATAATATTCATTATAATTAATATTAAATTGTGCTTTAATCAATACTAGCGGCTTCGCCCCTAGCCTCTAGGGGCTTTGCCCCAAGAGATGGTAAAAAAAGTGTGGAAACCTTCCACAAAGGTTACAAAAAAAAAAAAAAAAAAAATGCAGCCTGCGGTAGCCTGTAGCAGAGCAAAATAAAAAATAAGGGGGGGATTTTTTTGTTTTCGGGGGGGAGAGAGAGAAAGAGAGAGAGAGAGAGAGAGAGAGAGAGAGAGAGAGAGAGAGAGAGAGAGAGAGAGAACAGAGAGAGAGAGAGAGAGAAACAGAGAGAGAGAGAGAGAGAAGGGAGAAACAGAGAGAGAGAGAGTAAGAGAGAGAGGGAGAGAAACAGAGAGAGAGAGAGAAACAGAGAGAGAGAGAGAAACAGAGAGAAAAGAAGGGAAACTGAGAAAGAGTGAGAAAGATAAATATTTAGATAGATTGATATAAGATAGAGAGAGAGAGAGAAAATAATTTTATTCAGGGATAAGACAAGGGACGCTAAATTAATATACATCCCCAATGATGATTAATAAACCTACCCATACGTCCATTTAAAAGAGGTTACCCTAAAGAGTAGAATCCAAACGGTTCAGTGGTTACCGAGTTCTTAAGCTTCAGACGGACAGACAGACATCGTTCTACTTTGTATTATAGAATAACATAAAAAATAACTTTGTACTGAATACATGTTTGGTACATTTTTCATCATTATAATAATGGATTTATAAAATGCAAATTACTTATACTGTTTAATTATAAGCAGATATGAGTGGAATAAAGGTGAGTAACAGCACTCACATAAGAAAAGGAAATAGGGGGTCAAATTCCCTTAGTAAGTTCCTACAGTTAAAAATATTTTTTTTTGTAATTTAATGTAGAACTAAATAAAAAGTTTATTTTTTTGTTATAATGAAACTTTTATGATTATGATTTTTATTAAATTCCACTCAAAGGGCTTTCACCGAAACAGCTCATAGTGCCTAATAAAAAATTACGCCATACAATACAAATTACAAATGATAGGCCAGGATAAATTTTACAATTGGTCAATTGAAAGTTTACTGGCCTATCAGTGGTCATTTGATTTGTATGTCGTTTTTTTCATTAGGCACATCGATTTCACCCAGTGATACAAATGTTATGGTTGTATTTTGTCATATGAAATTATGAGCATCTTAAAAATATAAATAAAAGCCTATTAGTTTTATATTTGAAAAAATATATTCTTCATTCCTTTTATAACTATACATATCTAGGAAAACATAACTTTGTTTAATGATTCTTGACAAGTCAGTCTTTTGGGTAGCAGAAGTGATATGATGATTCCAAGTGCGGCTGTTCCAGCGGCCACCAGGAACATACCTGTGTAACCAAGGAAGGCATATATGGCAGGAACCTGGAAGGGATGTAAATTATGAATATAAAGGGTTATGACAATGGCCGATAAATTGATCCCCAATGATGACACACAAAAAATACCCCTTTTGTATTTATGGTTGAAACTTTTGGATACTCAACTTAATGAACTAACCAATCAAAATTCAAGAAGTCCCCAAAGTAGTTAAAATAACACATAAGAAAACGTTATAATATCTTGGGGGATAAGACAATTGCCGATAAATTGATGTACATTACAAATGTTGATACACAACTTTACCCCTTCTGTAGATACAAATATTTTGGAGAAGATTTTGGACAAAGCTAGTGCCTAAAGTTGAAATCAACGAATGTTCTCTCCCTCCCTAAGTGATTTATAAGCCTAGCTTCTCTACACACGTCCCTATGATCAAGTATTTTTTAAAATCTTACAAAAGATAAACATTTTCTGTACATCATAAATTGAAGGGCTGTAACTTCTATAGTGTTTCAAGTATATTGATTTTTAGAGCTTTCCTTAGTTGGATGATATTAGGGAGGGAGGGGACATTGAGTGGTTAAATACACTAGTCCCCAATGTTTAATAACAACGTTTGCTTAACAGCTAAGGGGACTTTAATGAATTTTGATTGGTTGTTAAATTAAATGTCCATATGTTTCAACCACTATTTGTTTGTAATCAACAGAAGTATTAATTTTGTGTATCACCATTGGGCTGTATATCAATTATCGGCCATTGTCTTATCCCTTTATTTTCCTAGGATGTTTCTATCCATTTTAAATAAAATTTACCTTTGTAAATACAATAATAAGAATACAGTAGCAAACAGCATTCGAGAACAGCAATCCAAAGTTAGCCTAAAAAAAATATTGGCCCCAAGTCTATGAAATTATCCTAAAAGTTTCATTAAGCCTTACATAAATATAAAGGTTAACGTAAGAGTTTGGAGTATTTGTAAGCTAAAGGAGGTTTTCAATACTCAACACCCCCCTAAAATTAAAATTTGGAAGGCATTTCTTACTCTTTTATTTACCCCCTTAAAGGTTTACCCTCTAGTTAAACCCTGTGCACGCAACTGTTTGTCTCATTTTGGCTACTGAGTTTTCTACTTGACATGATATTGAATAGTAGTTCTGCTTCTAATATAGAGCCCCTAGATGTTTGAGTAACAGCCGCTGGTTAACGCGAAAGTGCGCCAAAGTACAATCAATAGTTATATATTGCATCGTATTATAAACACCTTTCCGCGGAAATTAAAATAGAATATTATAAGATTAAAACCCGTTTAGTAACAAAAATGGTATGAATATTATGATTTTTAATTTAATATTCGTAGAAAATTGTCTGTAATACGATGTTATACATGATTTTTCAGTATGGCCTAGAACTGGTTCTTATCCTGCGGATATTAATCAGTTTCTAACCCATACTGGAAAACGCATATCCTGATTTTTGCAACAATTAGCAGATAAATGTGTCAGATTTTTCTCTTAATGGAAAATGATGCAATTGTCATTTTTTATTCTTTATACATATGCAACTTTTAGCTTAATTAACATTTGAATTTTTAATTTGATGCGTAAGCAATCGGCAATTTAATTGTTATGTAAAGGATATTTGATAGAATAGCAAAGCCACTCTGTAACTACCTTTGTCTGTCCACCCATACCTCAGTTAGTAATGCTATTGTCATCTCTAGAATGACGCAGCGTGGTCCATATACATACATACTTTTACCTGATAATATTTGTGGCCGAAAGTATTGGAAACTGCCGCTGCTACAATGGCATAGATTCCAGGAAAACTGCCGAACAGGCTGACCATCAGGATACCATACAATACTTTCAGCACAATCATTGGTGCATCTAAATAATTGTTTTAGTAAGTAGTACAACTTATTTACAGTACTTCTTTAAGTACACACTTAATAAATGTTAAAAAACCTTGACAGAGGCCATGTAGGCCTAGATTGTACGCAAGTTTTAACCCTTACAGATCGGGCCCCAATTCCCACCTTAATAGATCAGGGGGGGGGGTCATATTGACCCCCCCCTCTATCTCGGCTTCTGTTACAGATAAAGAAGTAAATTTTTTTCTGGTGGTTCATGTGTATTTTTAGAGAAAATTACTTTTTCTAGTCATAGCGGCCAGGCTGCTTCTTAGCCGCTTTTTAGCAGCCAGCCGCTAAATTTTAAAACAGCTGTAGAGCGGCCAATTTTGCAGCTAGGATGACCAAATTTTAGGACAAACTTTTATTTTTCATAACAAAAAAATTACTTTTTCTGATCATTGCCGAAAAACGGCAAATAACGTAAACCGCCATTTTTGGCGGTTATGGCGGTAAAACGGCGGTTGGCGGCGCCAATTAATATTTTTATCTGTTTATTGTTGCTCAAGAATTTACCAAAAAAAATTTAAGGTCTCTAGCTGTAATAGAAGCCACGATATTCATGATATATGTCTGTAGTAAAAGCCGGACAAAAATCGGTCATAAAGTCGGTCAAACGGTCATAACACCACTTTTCTCATAAGGTCATTGATATCTCAGTATTCACCAAAAAAAATTTAGGTTTCTACCTTATACACAAAAGTCATAATGTAGAAATTAAGATTTATTTAGAACTTTTTTTTAATTTTGGTGCTACCCAACCGACTTTGACCGGACACCACAACCGACACAGACCAGATATCTTAATAAAATCAACTCTTGCCAATGCATAATTACTAAACTTAAAAAGTCATGAAGTCACAGCTCTCCATCTTACCTACAAAAAAAATGACATTGAAAAAACTAGAGGGGTGGGTCAATATGACCCCCCCCCCCGATCTGTAAGGGTTAAGTTAGAGAGCAAATAACCATTAGAATACTGCTTCTAAAAAAGTTTTAATAATATTTGCATTTAAGAATCCCACCATTTTTACTATTACTATACTAGGGTTCAGATGGCTTATAGCCATTCCAATACCTGTATAAGTATTAAGTATAGATGTATAATCCAGATAACTACCTGGCCCTAGTGGTGATATTGGTTGATATTCAAAGACCCAATTGAAAGTCGGCACAGGGTCCCCATCCCATAGGTAGAATTACATATAGCTTGTGCCCTCTCTATTTTTTTACTTTTATTTCATTCTAATTGCTTTACTCTAAACCTCAAGAAAAGGTGGGAGGGAATCAGGAAAATAGCCTAAAACCTACCTAAAGATATTGTTATAGCAATTTCGTAGATTTTTTGGCTTTACACAAAAAAACCTTATTTCTTTATTGTATAGAGACTCTAAAATTTTATACATTTAATAATATATATAGATAATGACAGATAAAGATAATTGCTTAAAAATAATTGTTTGTTTTAAAAATCAGGGTTTAGCAGCTGCGTGTTAGCCGCGAATAAGCTTCAAATTTAAACCCATTTTGAAGCTTTGATTTAAAAAAAAGTAATATTGCCATATTCAGGTCATTTTTTGACTTGCTGCTGATCTTTAAAATTGTAAAAGGTTTATTTCCCCATAGTCTAAATAAGCTGGCTGCCGAGCTCTGTTAAAAAATACCTGATAGAAGGTGAGAGTCCTTAGTTCTTCTGATGGCTTCAAATATACAGGATTTTCCTAAATTTAAAAAAAAAATTAAGAGAATAATATTATTGATAGTTCGTAATCAAATTGTTTAAAAAATCAAATACTTAAATTCTTTTATTCAAATGTATTATGCAATTGAGAGAATATATTTTCAACCTATTATATTGAATCATCCTGTTTGTATAGAATAAAAATAAATAAAAAATCTTTCTTCTGATTCTATATTGAGGATTTATTATTACTTGGATATTACAACAGATTATATTGTACTCTAATAAAGTGAAACTTGTAGCTTGCTAAAATAACTTACCTCCTTTTACCCCTCCAATTGAATGAAGAATTGACCAAAAAACGACGAGGGAAATAACAACCTGAATTGACGACAATTTTTCCCCTGACATAATATCCATGTATATTCTCCATCCCTATATCTCAGCCACATACCAGGCCATGCATATAGGTGGGAATGAGACATTGGGCTGTTTATTATACTAGTACCCACATTTTTATATTAACGGTATCGTATTTGTTAGCTTTGGGAACTTTTCTAGAATTATAATAGGTTACACATCAATTTATCGGCCATTGTCTTATCCCTTTAGATCCCTGGGGCCATACCTGTTTTTCAGAATTGGGCAGAATTGCAGCAGAATATGACACAAGTTTGTTCTCTCTCTGGTCCTCGTCAGATATCAGAATTACAGATATAAGTCCCATTCCTATAATCAAGTAAAACAATAGAGGGGGAAGGAGTTAGATAACTGTAAATCCCAACCCCATGGACCTTTAGCCTACTTTCAATTGGGCCATGAATATTAGCCAATGGCGTTGTAAACATTAACAATTCCAAGTTGTTACAAAAGAGCAAAAAGAAATTTGCTAGCATACGGAAAAGGTCCCAAACACTGGATCCAGGTAGTTGTTCTGGATTATACACTTATACTTAATATATATATTTTTCTTTTTAGATTATTTAAAATAATATGACCGTCAGACTGTAAATTACACTAGTTATTTTTCGTTTACTTAAAATCTTAAAAAGTTAAACCTTGATTAATTAAATTAACAGTGTCCTAAATTTTCTAAAGTAAATGTAATTTTGTTTATCATAAGGGGGGGGGGGGGCATTTTATTATACCCTAAGGGCCTACATTTTTAAGCTAAATTGAAAATTAGTTAGAGAAAAAAAACAAAGAAAAATTAGCTTTAAAAATTTTAAAAATCAATAAATAGGTATTGACTTCATAATTTTTTTTATAATTGCGCTAAATAATTAATTATATTTATAATCTGGGATCTAAAAGGATAAATAAATGGCCGGTAAATCCCCAATGATGTCATAAAAAATTATCCCCTCTGTAGATTACAATTAGTGGTTGCAAAGTTAGGACATTAAACCTAATGACCCAACCAAAATTCAATAATAGTCCCCAAAGTTGATGAGCAAAGAAATACAAAAACGTAATTATAAAATGTTGGGGACTACTGTAACAAACAGTTTATTGTCTCCTTACTACCTGAATTATAATACGTATAATTTTTAAAAGCGAAGATTTTCTATAATTAAGGTCGGTCCGTCCATACATACGTCTGAGATGGATAGCTTTTTTCATTAATTTAGGCATGTTAGAATCGTCCTATCGATTTCAAACTTTGCATGGTGATTCCTGTAGTAGTTAGGTACGATTTAGAAAGCAAGCAACTCTATAATCATTACCAGAATGTCTGTACGTCCATTTTAAACATGTTGATTTTTTACATTTTTAATAACAAAGTTTTATGTGATCTAATTATCCTATTGTTCTGATTTTTGGTATACTGATTCCTAGGACAACTAAGTACATTATTATAAGCAAAGCAACTCTATAATCAAGTTCTAAAAATGTAAGTATGTCCATAAACATTGTCCTGTATCAAGAAGTTTTTACTCACAATTTTGCTTTGACTCTTATTCATTTACATTCTGATTTTTCAGTTTTGACACAATACAAGTGTTAATGTCCGTTTGTCCTACCATTTCAGAGCTTCACTTTATGGATGTTGTCGTCCTTGTTTTTGTAAAAGGAGCATATCTCAAACTTTTACAATAAACTTGAATTACCTAGAAAGATAGTTCCCAAAAGAAGAAACATGTATGGAATTCTTTCCAGCAGATCAGGATCTTCAAAATATCTGTCACACTTGCGATCCTAAAATCGTATCCTATTATGAACAGCTTTCCGCAGATATTTAAATATTATTACAAGTCTTGTTAGCCCCGAGAGAAGCCTAAGTACTGGGCAACAAAACTGTTAATAATATTATAATTTTTATTTAATATTTGTAGAAAACTGGGCATAAAAACAGATTCTAATCTAGCAAAAATTAATCGGTTTCAAAGCCATACTGGTAAAATTTTCTCAGCTGCTACTAAAGATTGATGTCTGATTCTTATGATGACTGTTCATCTACTTTATAACTCACATTGTTGGTCCGTCGTTTTGTTTTGGTATTTCTTATTTTTAAGCAAACTGTAAAATTTGAGCTTTACAATTTAAGAATGTTGTCATCCTTGCTATTTACACGTCTTTAGACAAACATAAAAGTCAGGCTTGTAGCAAATTTTATTAATAGTTTTGTTTTCAAAAACTTAACAATTTGAAATTTATCCTTCAAATAATTGCATACAAAACAAGATATATATAGATATTTAGCTCATTTAGAAAGGAAACACCAATTGATATGTTATTACATGGATATTATGTCAGATTATCATGATCTCTAATAAAGTGAAACTTGTAGCTTGCTAAAATAATGACTCACCCCTCCCCATCAACCCCTTTACCCCGTCCCCTCAATTCTTAATGGATGAACGAACTGACCAATAAGTGATGTTCATGTTAGTAACACCTAACTTGACGGCAATTTTTCCCCTGTCATAATATCCACTTACATATTATATCCATTCAAATTTTAAAACAAGGATATTTATTGCAACTAGTATCGTAACATACATTTCAATAATAGTGATTTTTGAGCTTTAGAACTTTTTTAGTTGATATAATATTGATTATAAAAGAATCTTTTTAAATCTAAAATATTATGGACAAAACACATAAGGAGTTGCATATCAATAAGATAAAATTTTGAGTCCTATAATATAAAGTAGTAAGGTTTTTTGTTTGTCAGTTAAGTTCTCGCTAAAATCTAAACCAATATAGTTTTACATTTCAGGCAGGTTTTTATCTATTTTGAACTTTCCCCAGAGACTAGAAGCGAACTAGTAAACAAAAAGAAAGAGATAAGAAAAACTAAAACTTAAATATTATGCCTAAAAGCGTTAATATAGACATGTTAGAGTTGTCCGATAGATTTCAAACTTGGCATGCTGATTCCTGTAACAGTTAGGTACGATTTAGAAAGTGTAACAATTCTATAATCGGTACTAGAAAGTGCATACCTCCATTACAAACATTTTTCGGCTTTTTTGACAAATATTTTTATGTGATTTAATCAATTAATTAACTGTATTCTGTATTTAAGCAGTTTGCATCAAACCTAAGTTAATTTTATTTAAACTTATATTCTGCTCATTCGATAGTTCTGACACTCTACAAGTGTTAACATTTGTTTATCCTACCATTTCAGAGCTGCGCTTTTAAGGATGTTATCATCCTTGTTTTTAAAAAGGAAAATACAAAGAAATTTTTTTTACAAGTGTCTGAAATTTTTCTGCAGGAAGGAAGGGAACAGTAGGCTGTTTATTTCACTAGTCCCCAAAGTTTTATTATAATGTTTTTTTATTCGTTGACTTAACAATTTTGAAGACTTTTAGTTATTGAATTTAATAGGTTGGTTCATTAAGTTGAGTGTCCAAACGTTTCAACCACTTATTATAATCTACAGAAGGGGTAACTTTGTGAATAATCATTTGGTATGTACATCAATTTATTGGCCATTGTTCTATCCCTTTATATCCCTGCTGAAACTTTGTTTTTCTGGGTGTAAAAATGTTGCACGAAATACAAAAAGGCCATTCATATCAAAGTGCTGTTAGAACAAAGAACCCTCCTTATTTTAAAATGAATTGTATGCTTATATCAAACTTATTTTTATAGAAAATGAGATGCTTAGCTTAAAACATTATCTAAAAATCATATTTCAAAAATAAAACGATTACAATATATATATTTTTTTTTAAATAAAGGACATTGATTCAAATCATTAGGTCGAGTCTAACATGCTTAAATCAAATTACGAACATCACTTAAGGACCAACCCCAAATGTATGAGAAGCTTTTAATAAAACACGAAAAACGCCAGAATAGTTATTTATAGACAGCTTTCCGCAGATATTAAAATGAATATATTAATGAAAATAATGAAATGATTAAAACTGATATTGAAATCAAACTGGACAATAATACTGTAAGATTTGTACCTGTTGTTCTGTGCCCAAATATTCACAGTTTCTGTCTAGCTCAGCCTAAACAAAAATAGGTGATTTCCCACAAAGTATCTGTTGAACACTGACCCCCTCCCCTCTCATATTTCTGAAATATACAAAATAGGGGGGAATGGTTGTTTTTTACCCTGTGTTATACAAAACATAACCTTACCAACATGCAAAAATGAACCTAAAAATACTTCCTCCCTTATGTTCAATTTTGTTTTAAAATTAGGAGGTGGGGGGGGGGGGGGGGGGTTCTGTGATCAACAAGGCACTTTCATACAAATATAAATACAAATATTTTTATTTCATGTACTTTTAGAAAGCAGATACTGAACATTTTTCTGATTTACTCCAGTTCATTAGTAGAATCTATAAAATAATCATGTCTGTCCAACCTTTTATTAGTATGTTCGTCAGGCTAAGAAGTAGGGTGGGCCCATTTCCCCCTTTTTTTAGATTTTACTGTTATCATAAGTTGTGGAAGTCATATATATGTGCGATAAGCCCCATTCAAGTTTCAAAATTGATTTGGCTCTTATGGCTGCTGGCGCGCGGGGTGTATAAAAAGTGCCCACCCCCTTATAAACCAAAAATTTAGATTCCTTCAAACACAGGCATGTTGCATATCAAAATGACCGCATTAAAATGCTGATTACGAATCTGAAAATCGTTTTGAAAAATATTGCTCCTAGTTCGAATAAAATCTCATTAAGTACCTAAAAACAGCTGATTCAGTCAAAATTGTTCATTTTGGTAGGTTATTTGAAAATCATATCAGACTGAATCAATATTTTTCAAAACGGTTTTCAGATCTGTAATTAGCATTTCAATGCGGTCATTTTGATATGCAACATGCCTGTGTTTGAAGGAATTTCAATTTTTAGTTTTATAAGGGGGCGGGCACATTTTTTACCCCCCGCGCGCCCGTTGTTTTTCATTTAAAAAACCTCTTTCAAGTTTCACAGGGTTTTTTATTGGCCCAGTAACCCTTGCCAATGTCTGATAATGTGAAATTCCAAAATCGACCCACCCTACTAAGAAGCTTGTCAGATATGGAGGGCACATATTGGACTGCTTTAACATAAGCTAATAATTTTATTTTTTATTCGCTGGCTTAAAAACTTTAATAACTTAAATTAAATCTTAATTGGTCAGTCCAAACTAGCACTATCCAAATTTTAATCTACAGAAGTGACTATTTTGTTTATTGTGATTGGGAATGTCAATTTTTTCCTCAATGATCTTTTACCATAAGATTATGATAAGTTTTTACCTTTATATTATGTGGATTAACAAATGCTGTCTGCAAAGGTATCCAGACCAAAGATCCAAATCCATATCCAGAAACTACCAGGCTGCCAACATGTCCCTTCATCCTGTGGAATATCTGTCTTATGAAGGGCTCTCGGGATACTTGTGATGGAGGGGGGGGGGGGGGTCGACCACCCAATATTCAATTTTAGTTAAAAAGAAAAGAAAAATTAGGTTGGGATATTTTTTTCGAGGAGCAATTTCTCTTGGAGGTGTGTTGGTATACTACCCCAAAATATAAGAACCATATCAGTTAAGTGCTTAGCGAGATCTTTTAGTACAAATACTGACAAATTGATGAGATAACTGGACATAATTGTTCTTGATTTTAGAATAAATTTCCAAGGGTAGCTGAAAATACTAAAAAATTTAGAAAGTTTTTATATCTATTTCTAAAAACAAAACAAAATTCATTTGTTTTTTTACTAAGAGAGACAACATCAATATGTATTGTTGATATCCTGTAACTCAATGTTTATTTAGTAACATTATAGACAGCTAAAAATTAATGTTATATTGCAATTAAAACAAAAATATTTTTAGAGTATATTTTTAAACTAACCTTCAATTAATTGCATTGGTAACAAAATCTTAGGGCCGTGGGTTCTCTGCTCCACTAGAAACTTTAAGGAATAACGCCGATACTTAAAATTACGGGATCTCCATATATACCTCCCTCCCTTTGTACTGGACAAAGACGTACAGAAGGGGGTATATCCACCCACCTAGCAAAAATTAAGGGGGTGGATTCACCCCCCCTTGATGTCCACGCTCCTTCACCCCTCTACACCTTCCTCTGACACGCGTCAATTTACCATTTCAGGAACACTGATTAACTTTTGGTTGGCAACCCAGAGGGGTGTATCCCTCTACACCCACTTCGAATTAGGTTTATGGGGGGTGGCTAGAATTTTTTGTACACCCCACAGGCAAAATCCTCTGCATGCTATTAACCCATTAGTGACGAGCGCCACTTTTATGGGCCGATCGAGCTGTAAGTTTCAGGGAAGCTTCATAATGGTCAAAACGGAATTCGTATTTTTTTGTTTTGCTCTAGTGGCGTGCACAGGAAAGTTGCAAAAAAACCCGGTTCGGCTTGGCCATAAATACCAACCAGGCATTAACACCCGTTTTTGGTGCTTTCCCCCAGTTTTAAAACCCGGTTGACCTGTATAAACCCGGTTATTTTGAGCAAAAATCGAAAAATGTAATTTTTGAACGCCAAAAGTGAGATGAACACTTTTTAGAACTTTGATACGATCCGTAATTGAAAACTACACAACCTCATGTAATCTAAAGAGCTTCAAGTATAATACGAAGTGATTTATTTCAAATTTAGTGTTTCGGCTATAGGTGCCGCCATTTTCGGGTAAAAAAACCCGTTGCTCGAAGTTTTAAAAGACACACACTACAAAAAAAGAACATATAAAATTTGGGTGTTACATATCAGAAAACGAGCATAAAACTATTGGGTGACACCTATAGAGATTACTAGGGTTATTAGGGTGGCTCAAACCCTTACTAATGACGTAAACTGTTATTTTTATTGGTTGAAAAGTTAAAACCGGGTAATAAAAACCGAAACCGAGCCGGGTTTTAAAATTTTCGGGTATTTATGGCCAAGCCGAACCGGGTCATAATAGGGCGTAAAAAAACAATAAAAAAATCATATAAAAAATTATAATTTGAATAAAACGAATTCACAAATAGATGTACTTGTCAATAAACATTAGATTTCACAAAAAAAATCAGCAACTTTACTATAAAAACAAAAAAGTTAGAAGGGGTATTTTGAATTTCATGATTTTCAAATTTTGTTGAGCTATACCAGCAAACGGAAGTAAGCTAAACTGCCTGCTCCAGGGGGAAATGAAAGTCAGGGTAGTAGAGGGGGGATTCATTCTGAGAATGATGCCATTATGAAGCCGGAAACCGGTTTTTTTTCCATTTTTCGGAACCGGGTTTTGATGCCCGGTTCGGCACTAATGGGTTAATAAAGTGAAAATATTTAAAAACATAATAAACTCAAGGTGATTGTTTACTCCTCCACCCAAATAAGATACCCCAAGAGTTTTGAGGTAGTTTTTACTCCCACAAAACTTAAAAAACCTCAACAAAACTTTTGGGTTGCTTCACACCTTAGTTCACGGCTCTAAGCTTCTACAAAGCTGATATTTTTTTGCCAATTAAAACCAATAGTGTTGGTTTAAAACATTTTCACCCCCCCCCCCCCCAAAAAAAAAAAGAAGAAAGAAAACATAAATGGTTTGGACATCCTTAAAGACGCCCTTACATCTTAAGAATTGATTATAGAGATGCATATTTTATATTTTGTAAAATTTATTGCCTGCAAAAATACCATCAAAATTACATTTTTAAAAAGTAATATATTACAGACGAACCTATCCTAAATGTAGAAAAGTTTCACTTTTATTATTTAAATGGTTTAGCATTTTTATAAAATGATAATTGGCCCACCTTGGAGGAAAACAGGCTTGTGCTGCCCTGATGGCCGTGGCATACACCCATGAGAACCCGATTCCGTGCATGGACATTGTCATAATGGCCATCATGAACTTCATCTTGATGGTCGAGTAAGTCAGCAAGAAGCCAGTGCTGAAAATAAACAAGGATGATTGGAAAAATCTTACGAAGTTCTGGTTAAATGTCATTTGTGAAACCATACTTCTAAATCCATCTCTTTTTTAGACGTATTTTATGATGTCACAAATGACACTTTCCAGAGCTTCAAATTTTACTAAATTTGCTCTACAAAATTGCTATGAATGACTCCATGTCTAGATTTAGAAATTCTATTGGATGTGACCTAATTTTTGTTTCATTCAGAGCAAATCATAACAGCAAACTGTGATATATAAAAAAATAAGGATAATCGGGAAAGGTCCCTTTCGTGGCAACGCCCCTTATGGGGCAATTTGTCATATTTTTAAAATGGGTTTTGATAGGTTATTTTAGGTTAGGTTATATTGGGTTAGGTAATTGCCCCACAGGGTTAGGCAATTGGCCACGCAGGGTTAGAGCCCCCTGCAGGGGATAGAAATAGGAGAAAAACTACTGTGAAAAAAACGAAGAATCGCCCCTTAAGGAGCGTTGCCATGAAAGGGATCAATGATAGTTTTAGTTTATAGTATTTTTCAAAACATACTCAAAATCTTAAACGATGGGTGATTTCGTAGAGAAATGTTACTGTTTTCAATATTTTCAAAATACTAAAATAACCCTAAAAATATACAAATTCCCCGATATATTCAAACGACCGGAAATTGAGACTTCACACCTCTGTTAACATTTTCATACGGAGAGAAGGGGTCAACTTATGCTAGATTTGGGATGTATTTGTAAGATACTACATATGTTCACATATCTTTACGGTCAAACATTGTCAGAAAATCATAAAAATTCCAGAAAATATTATCATACGAAGAAGGTTTATGGCCTCACTAGAATTTTATGACTTGGAATAATAGAGGTTTGGTGAATAGATTTTTTTTATAGCATCACGCAATCTCATAGCCAGATTATCAAGATAGTTAATCTTAGTTCTTATTGCTAATTTTGCTTGTTTTTTTATTTCCATTTTGGCAGCATTTCATGCTTAATAAACCAACCAATCACAATTAAAGAAAAAAAGTCTCCAAAGTTGTTATTGCTAATTTATCTTTTGACTTTTCCAGTTACTTTATGTTCTGTTGTGTTTGTCAGTTCAAATAAAGAAATAGGATTTTGTAGATTTATTAATTATGTATTATTTTTTAAAAATGTTATGTAACCCCCCCCCCCCCAATCATATTTCTTAAAATATCTTATACGTGAGTCACACACAAAGTAGAGAAACAGGTGCATATATATTGTTAATGAATTCTGGCATGGGGGGGGGGGGGTTTACAATGATGCATCAGATTCAGAAGTAGCTAATATACCAACTAAAGGTTTTTTTATAATATCTATATGTGATACTTAATTTTTCAAAATATTTTTTTTTATAATATCTATATGTGATACTTAATTTTTCAAAATATTGCTTGACTTTGATGTATCAATGATCAGAAATAGCTATTTATTTATCTAATATACCAAACAAAATTTTTTTTTATAATAATTAATATAATATCTATATCAGTTACTTAAGTTCTCAAATTTAAAATATAGCTTGAATTTTCTAAAGAATAATTCTTACAACATTTCTGTACGAACACCTTGGCTGACTGTAATATCATGTTACCAGTTACTTACCACCACCCCCCCGGGCCCCCCCCCCCCATGTAACCCCCTAAAATTGGGTTGGTGTTGTATGTAATAAATATTAGGAGGTAATAGGATATCTGTTTAGCTCCCCCCCCCCCAAAAAAAAAGGGGGAAAAACATAAATATTAGGAGGGGATAGGACAGTGGACAATAATAATAATCTATATTCTATCTTTATATATTTAGAGGTGTAATTTGTAAAAATCTCACAATGTAGCTTTAAACAAGTTTATTAAATAATTAAACCTTAGGGTAAAGCGGGGCGATCTCAGTTTTTTCCCCACCTTCATTAAATGACATTTTTCTCCATGTTCTAATCGACTGACAGAAAAAAAAAAACAAATCCAATTTGTTCCTACAAAAAAGTATTCATACGAAATTTTTGTGAGATGAATTTTTAGGGTACTTATTGGGTCTTATTGTATTATTTGAAAAATTGATATTGAATTTTAGATTTAAATATACAAAGGCAAAGTGATAATATACGCCAAATAATAAAGAAAATTTCCAAGTGAAAACAATATGGAAATATTATGATAATACATAGTAGTATTAATTATACAAAGTGATAGCTAAATAAGAAGACCTGTTTTGTTTCCTCATCCGCTATTTAAGAAGCAATGAAATTAATTAAAACAAACAGATTTTTAATTTTTATATATCGCATTTTCACAGTATCTTTCATTATTAACTAACATAAAATAACTTATCAAATTATACTGTAAAAAAGTATTGGGTCCTAGGTTTAAGTCCTTATGATTTGCAGGTTCAACAAACCGAAAAAAAACACACCGCTTGACCCTACTTAATATAATCAATCTTTCTCTATGCTGAACTGATAAGAAATAAACAATTTTAAGTTTAGGCAAATTTAGGATTATGTAATTGTAAATTCAATTGTTTAAGTTTTAACGTTTTTCTATTAGCTTAATGCTTCAAAAGACAACCATACATTGTTCCAAATGGTCTATTTATTATTCATAATTTTAGAGCTTCGCTACTTATGGATGTTTTATTTTAGTTTAGGAAAATTTAGGATTATGTAATTGTAAATTCAATTGTTTAAGTTTTAACGTTTTTCTATTAGCTTAATGCTTCAAAAGACAACCATACATTGTTCCAAATGGTCTATTTATTATTCATAATTTTAGAGCTTCGCTACTTATGGATGTTTTATTAGGTAGACATGTAAGAATTCTCCTAATTTCCCCTTGAGGAGGGGGGGAGGATTTGATGCTTAATCTGCAGAATTTATTAATTTATTTAAGAGAAACAACGTAATTTCATGTCCCACGGTCCACGGATAAAAACAAATGCAAAAAAATTATATTTGATTTGCAATAAAAACTATTCTTTTTCTATGTAAAACAAATATACAAAGTTTTTACTTTTTAATTCGTTCGTTCTTTAAGACAGATAGCTATTTCTTTCATAGTTAAACGGCTCCTCGGGGCTAAAAAAACTGGTTTTAATAATCAAACGATTGTACATTTCTGTTCTGTCTATATATCATAGTTATCATTGAAAACCAAAGAATAAAATAATAGGATGTCTGTTAATCTCCACGGATATTTCTTTCATAGTTAAACGGCTCCTCGGGGCTAAAAAACAGGTTTTAATAATCTAACGATTGTACATTTCTGTTCTGTCTACTCTATATCTATAGTTTTTTTTTCACAAAGCAGTAGTTGATTAAATTTTTTGATTAAAAGAAACATAGAAATCATTCTAGAAATCTACATACAAAGAAATCATTGATATATAGAAATAAAAACTTGACTTAAAAGTACTCGTTTTTATGGTAAATAAAATATCTTCGCTTAATCGCTGTACAATATTTTTTTTTTTGGGGGGGGGCGGGGAGGAAAAATTTATGTCACCTGATTAAGGAAGGGAAACTGGAAGGGTCAACTTAACTGAACTCACATGAGAAATATGAGATCTTCATACAGAACAATAATTTTCTATAATTAGGGTCAGTTTGTCCGTCCGTAAAAAACGGATAGCTTTTTTGGTAATTTAGGCATTTGATTCCATCGACTATTCTGAAACTATTTAAGTGTTATTATCCGTTTGTTATACAGTTTCAGAAATCGTTTTAATCTTACAGAACAATAGCTTTTTTATAATTAGGGCTGGTCAATCCGTAAGAAAGCGGATAGCTTTTTTCATTTCTGGTAATGTAGGCATTTGCTTCCTGTATCCGTTTGTCATAAAGTTTCAGTACTAGTTTTTATGGATGTTTTAATCCTTGTTAATATTCCCCAATATACAAGGTATATTGATAAAAGGGTCAACTTAGTCACGTGAACAAGGACAATATACATTTTAACCCCCCCCCCCTTTCATATTCATATTTGACTTGCAACTTTGGATGGAAATATAAATACCCTTTAGGATTTAACTTTCACTTGACCTATACTCCCCCCCCCCCCCCACCTCTTTTAGCAAAAGTTGACCAATGACATATCATATCATATAATAGGGGAGGGATCTTTTACAACGAGACTTAAATAAATATAAGAAGAGTAAGTATTTAGAAAAAAATAACCTATATAATACTAATAGGATACTAGTTCAGATATTTCTTAATCTTAAGCTACTGACCAAAAAAACAAAAATAACAACACGGCAAAAATTTTAAATGTTGAATGTGCGTGTGTGCGTCTGTTTTGATCTAGCTGACCTTTACAGGGTAGCTTCTTATAGTTTAATTCGTATATTTATCTTTCTTTTTTGCTTTTAAAAATTTATGTATTTATTAATGTTAAGCTTCAGACAAAAGCCAACAAAAAAAAACTTTTGCTAGAAATATGCGAAGGTTCCGTGATCATATGAACAGGCTATTTTATTTGAGAAATCCACTATTTTTTAAAAAACTCAAATTGCCCAATAAAATTAAACGGTCTAGCTAAGTTTTTGAAAGGGATAATTAGTGATTTACAACGATATCCTGGCCGTATGAAAATGTATAGCTATTTCAATATTTATCAAATACCTATTTAACCCCTTTCTTTCACACGTTTAACCCCCAGTATGAAAATTAGGGAATTTAGCAATATTTGGCACCAATTTTAATATTTTGAAGCCGTAAATTAGTTTTTGAAACTAACGATATGACTGAAAGGGATTATACCCGGATAATCTTATGTAGCAAACAGTAAATGTTATATTTAATTGATGATACTTCTATATATTTTGTTTTCTATAAAATTTGTTGTGTGTGTATTTTCAAAAATAAGCTAACCTGACCTAAAGCAATAAACAAACAAACGAAAGTTTTCCCTTGTCTTTTTATCAAATCATTTCAATCATAAAGGCGGAAGGGGTGTTTACGTGTTCAACAAGGTACTTTCAGGGAAACCTCCAGAAAAAAATCATGTTACCTGTAAATGATTGATCCAATAGCGATGCTGGGTCTGATTCCAACTCTTCTGGTTAGGAATCCAATTAATGGCATAGAACTTCCTTGCAGGATTGCCTTCAAATCAAGGGAGAAAGTAATAGAATTTTCACCTAAATCTCATATTAGAATAACTAAAAGTGTTAAAGCGGCTTAAAGGAAAAAATATTCTGCACAAAACTTTTCTGTCTGTTCCAATAACTTTTTCTTGTTTAGCATTGTAATTAAGCATTATTGTCTTTGTTGATTTAATTTACATCAATCCAACATAATAAAGTAGTAAGGTTTTTATTTGAAGTAAAAGATCTCAGCAAATTTTTTATCTGATAATTAGATTTATGCGACCAATTGGTTTTTATGTTCAAGAGAAGCCTAATATGTGTAATTAGTGTAACATCCAAGAAATAATATATCCGTTTATGAAAGTGTTAAATATTTTTGACATTCCAAACATTTGTTAACTAATCAATTCAAATTTTGCTTATAATAATATACCTTGTTGCCCTAGGAATCATTATTTTAGAAATCTGTTAAAAAGATTATATGTAGAGTTGCTATGGTTTATAAATCATACTTTACTTTTACAGGAACCATGCTTAAATTTACAATGAGCACTATCCATAAGAAACGGACGGACTTACGAGTAGACCCTAATTATAGAAAAGCTTCGTTTTTAAAATAATCAAATTAATATCAGAGCTTGCATTAATTCTGGAAATATCAAATTCTAGCAATTAATACTCAAATTTTTTGCTGACTTTACAAAACAAGGACCATATTTTTCACAAGGCAAAAATTAATTTATATTAAAAAAAACAATAAATAAGTAATGCCATTTTGAAACAAGTTTTCCCTACAATATAAAAGTCAATACACTCACTATATTTTGATGATAAGAATGAGGCTTTATAGAATCTATCTTGCAGGCAACAACAGTGGCGTGCACAGTCTTTAAATGTTTAGTCTGCAAAGCACAAACGAAGATTTAAACACACCTAAAAAATATCATATAAGACAATTTTTCACTAATTTTAACAGGAAAACCATAGAATATTTACCAGTTTTGTTAGCCCGGGCCCCTGACCCTTTGGGCCTAAATAACTGTTTTTTTAGGCCCAGAAAAACGACAAAACGACTAAAAATGTTAATTTATTTATTTGTCTTAATAGTCCCTGTTCTCTACAAAGAAAAAATAAAAACCTATAAAGAATTAATTGAAAAGTAAGAAATATAACATTAATATTTAATAATTATTTTTTGCATTGTATTGGTGACTGCTTACCGCGGATATTAAAAATTTAATGATTTCTTTTTAAATTCACTAGAGGCTTCACCCTATGGAAAGTCAACCCTCCTATAGGAATTTTTTTAGAGTTATATTTTCAAAAAAAGTTATTCTTTGCCAAATTACTCTTTGGTAAAATTAAACCCAGAATGTCAATTCGTAAAAATTAAACCCAGGTTGTTCGCCGTAAACACAAAAATTGAAAACTCTGTAAATTTTATTTAATACCTATAAGTGCAAAAACTTTTAAAAGATGTAAATTTTTAAAAATTACAAAAAGCCATAGAGAAAATAATAAAAGAGAGAAATCGAGGTATTTGAAGGACTAAAATAGGCAGTGGGCCTAGAGGCCTATATTGAGCAATTGCCGCGCTGAATTTTTAATGTTATTCCACCACTTTTCAAAATGGGAATATCTTAAAATTAAATATAATTTCAAGGCAATTATAGTTGCTGTTTGAAGCATAAATCTAATTTTTAAGGGATGATGTAGAAATATTTTGAATTATCATCCATTCTGATGAAACCTAATGAAAGAATATAAAATTATCATTATTAATTTTTCATGACTTTGCTACTGACTTTAATCATAACACTCATTATCAGCTTATAAGATTTATATTGCAGTCTATCTAACTTATATTTTTTAATAAATAAACGTTTTTACAAATTTAATATGAACATTTGATTGTAAATTATAATAATCAGTTTTTCAGTGCCATCTAGCTTTGGATATAGAACTAGAATATCAAAGCGTTCATCAATTTTTATTTTGCCTGTATTTTTCTTGTTTTGGATTTTTGTCACTAAAGGGCCAAACCCTGAGGGGTAAATAACATCACTTGAAAATGTTAAAAATATTGTAAAAACGAGTATTGTCTGAGAAAGAACATAGATAGCATTACAGATTATTCACTTATTTAGATTATTCAGTTATGAAATTTTTTATTTAATATTTAGCCTTAGTTTTAATGTATGTCTTTGTAGTAGACAACTAACGAACCTGGTGGCTGAGAGCTAAACTATTAATTTTTTATTAGTAAACAATTAAAATTTGTATCATGTTAATTAGATTTAAATATTACATTTAGGCTAATTTTAAAAAAAATAAATTTTTGATCATAAAAGGTGAACCCTCCTATTTTTAAACTAGGCGAAACATACTTTTCTGCTGCACTAAGACCGTCCGCGGCTGTTTGTTTTTTAAGATTCTAAATCAAATTGTATTTTAAATATTTTCTTTATTTTTTTTAAAACATAATAAATTACAGAAAAATAATAATAATTAATAAGATAAATTTTTTTTTATTTTTTTTACATATATAGAATAGGTTATGATTAAGATGCAAAAAGCCGCGGACGGTTTAGATAAATAGCAGACAAATTATTTTAGTAGGGGGGAAGTAATATTTTACAATGAAATTGGGGTGAGTATTCATCCTCTTATCCTTTTTCCTTATGCAAAAAGCCCAATAATTTTTTTGGGGTTCCCCCAACCCAATTACTGGTTTTTGTTTACAAAAATAAAAAAAATAAAAAAATTTGGAAATGGAGATTTTTTTTGGTGGGGGGGGGGTGTCCCACTCCCCAAGAAAATAGCTTAAAACCACTGGAGGACCAGTTGGTATATTCCCAGAAGAGTGGAGCCCAATTTGTTCAATGTAAATACATTGGGGGGGGGGGGGTGGTTTTTTATTTTTTGGGGGGTTGGAGGTGTCCCACCCCCCAGGAAAATTGCTTAAAACCTTCACAGGACCAGTAGGTATATTACCTGAAGAGTAGAGCCCAATCAGTTCAGCAATTACTGAGATCTTAAGCTTCAGATGGACAGACATTAAGCTACTTTGTATTGTAGATAGAAAATAGTCTGTAATACAATGCTAAACATGATTTTTCAGTATGGCTGAGAACTGGTTCTAATCCACTGGTTATTAATCGGTTTCTTAGACATACTGTGAAAATGTTTACTCGACTATAGTAAATCTTTAAATTTTATATAATATTTAATCTTTATGCTTTAAAATCGGCAAAATAGTAAACTGTACATTCTTTCAGTGACCCTTAACATAAAATTGCAACGCTGCATTGAAAACAAATGATAAACTGTATAATAAAAGTATAAAGGCATTCTCATTTGTAAACTCACCCTGGTGATAACAGCAAAGTAGGAATAAATGGGTTTGCCTATTGCCTAACGAACTAGGCCTGTTGTCTAAGATGGCCTAATAAACCCTGGTGTTGTTTTACTGGCTTATATATATCTATGTCATAGCGTTTCCTATATATATTGTTTTAAGTATAAAAAAGTAACTTGTTACTTAACGGCAACACCTATACAAATTTTATATCTGTTAAAATAGTTTTCATATATCGAAATTGTATTAATTAGGCATTTGTTAAAAATAGATTGCGTGATTTTTTTAAAACAAAAATTTACTATCCGTTCATAAATAAATTTAATCATCTAAATATAAGTTTACGGTGAAGCTCTGTATGAAAATAATACCCTTTTCAATTTATTTTAAAGTTTGAATTTCTGAATTTATGATAACGAGTGTCAAGTTGGAATCTTTATCTGACATTTGTGTGAATTTACACTTCCTGTCCGTTCAAAAATATTGAACCCTTATCTTAATTTAGTTTGCTACTATTTATATTATTTCTGAACGGAATGGGGCTCCGTAAGGGTAATATTAAAGGGGAATAAAATTAAATTCAATTAGCAAAGTCATTGGACTAAACATGACAAATGTAGTCATGAAGTAGCTTTGCTACTCAAATTTTTCAAACCTTGTTACAAGAGTAATCATATTATTTTAACCCAAAATGGGTGAAACTGTTTCATATCTTTTTTTTTCTGAAATAATTAATAAGTAAAATATCACCCCAATTTAATATAAAATCCAAATTTCTACATTTCAATATCAAACAGCAAGCCATCTTTAAAAGGTAAACTTATTAATACGCTTTTAAACCCCCCCCCCCTCTGAAATAGGGTTAAAAAAATACAGTTAACAATATCATTGTTGACACATGCTTAAAAAGCTAGTTCTTAATAATTGAGACATAAACACTAAATCATATGAGCAGAGAATCTTGTAATAGACAAAATACTTTAGAGATATTTTTAAAGAACTGTACAAATATATTTTTTATATCTACTTAAAAAATTGATGTAAAAATAGTTTATCTCATTATATTAAAGACAGCTTTCCACAGATATGAAAATAAAAAATTCTGAGATTAATAATAATTATATTGGTTCTAATAAATATATAATACAAAGTAGAATGATGTCTGTCTGTCTGTTTGTTTGTTTGTAACAAAGGATCTTGCTAACTGCTGAACTGATTGGGTTCTCCATAACAGGGTAGCTTCTCATAAGTCCCAGAAAGGGTTGAAACTATTTTGGGGGAGGGTACCACCACCCTCACAAGAGAAGTCGCCCTAGAAAAAATTTATTCCCCCCAAAAAAATAGTTTTTTTAATTAAATTTTTTTAACTAAAATTAAAAATTAATCTAAAAACTAAATTAAGAAAATAGGTTATCCAATTCAATTACCACCTCATCAAGTGCCCCTAGAGGCCTCTAGGGGCCTAGTTGCTAGTATGATATAATAATGAACTGCATTTTTAATCTAAAACATGTTTTTGGCCTAAAGTTTGTGCTTTAGTATTAGTTAAAGTTTTTAAAATTAATTACTCTAATAAATCATTATTAAAACATATGCTTGAAAAAAACTGGCCTAAATATTAGGAGACAAAAACATATGCACTCTTAAAATGATTCTAAACAGAAAATAATATGAACAGAAAAGAAAAATCATAAAACTTATTTTTATAGTTTTTAATAATCACATTTTTAATGATGACTGACAGACTGACTTTCTATCTATCTAGTGATTAAAATGTTTTTTGTTAGTATATGATACTATGATATATTTATCTAACTTAAGTTTAAGAACTCATTTGTATCATCTATATACATTAATTACAGTCTAATGCCCCTCTCTCCATTCTCACTACAGGTATATGACAATGGATGAATGGTAGAATTATTATCTATCTATCTATTTGTCTATCTATATATCAATTTATCTATCTATCTTTCTATCTATCTATCTGTCTATTTATCTATCTATTTATCTATCTATCTATTTATCTATCTAATATTAATCCTAAAACTTGAGAAAGGTTTAGTGATTAAAATATTTTTTGTTAATGTTTATATATAGAAATAATGATACTATGATATATTTATCTAACTAAAGTTTAACAACTTATTTGTATCTATCTATATATACATTAATTATAATCCAATGCCCCCCCCCCCTCTTCTCCCTAAAGGGATATGAAAATATATCCATCTATCTATCTATCTATCTACCTATCTATATATCCCACTATCTATCTATCTATCTAGCTATCTAATATTAATCATAAAACTTTATAAAGGTATAGTAATTAAAATAATTTTTATTAATATATGATACTATAATATATTTATCTAACTAAAGATTAAGAGCTCATTTGTATCTATAAATTTTTATTAATTACATTTCAATGCCCCTCCCCCCACTCCCTAAAGGGTTATGAAAATCTATCTATCTATTATCTATCTATCTATCTATCTATCTATCTGTCTATCTATCTATCTATCTGTCTATATCAATTTATCTATCTAACTGTCTATCTATCTATCTGTGTATCTATCTATCTAGCTAGCTAGCTATCTAATATTAATCCTAAAATTTAAGAAAGGTTTAGTGACTTTTAATTTTTTTTGTTAATATATAATACTATAATATATTTATATAACTAAAGCTTAAGAGCTCATTTGTATCTATCGATTTTTATTAATTACATTTTAATGCCTCTCCCCCCACTCCCTAAAGGGTTATGAAAATCTAACCAAATATAAATATATCTTTCTAGATATCTAATATTAATCATAAAACTTGAATATCTAATAAAATTTAAATTACCCCCCAAAAAATTTTTTACCCTGGAGGTAAATTTAGGGGGGGGGGGTAAACAAAATTTACCCTGCCAACAGATTTCAGGAGGGGTAATTACCCCCCTTCAGGCAACTTTATCTATCTAAAGTTTAACAACTCATTTGTATCTATCTATATACATTAATTACAGTCTAATGTTCCTTCCCCTTTCCCTAAAGGGATATGAAAATCTATCCATCTATCTAACTATCTATCGATCTATATATCTATCTATCTATCTATCCAACTATATATCTATCTATCTAGTTATCAAATATTAATCATAAAACTTGAGAAAGGTTTAGTGATTAAAATAATTTTTGTTAATATATATATACAATATATCTATCTAACTAAAGATTAGGAACTTATTTGTATCTATCTATATACATTAATTTCAGTCTAATGCCCTCCTCCCCCTTCTCCCTATAGGGATATGAAAATGGATGAATGGTAGAACTATTAACTATCTATCTATCTATCCAACTAGCTATCTATCTATCCAACTATCTATCTATATAGCTAGCTATCCAACTATATATATATCTATCTATCTATTATTAATTCTAAAATATTTTTTATTAATATATATATATATGATATATTTATCTAACTAAAGCTTAAGAACTCATTTGTATCTATCTACAGTGTGTTTTTTTATGAGAACTTTTTTGAAAGCAATTTTACCCCACTTATAGTTATCAGAATTTAATGATTAATGGCTTATTTTCTTCGTTTTTTAAGGCAATTAATAGAACAACAAAAAAATATTTCAGTTTTTATTAAAAAAAAAACAGTAAAATCTAAAATTCAAAACTTAGGTGTCAACAACTAAAAATGGTTTCAGCGCATTTTTCTTATGCTCAAATATTCAACCTTTTGCAAGAATGGCTGCAAAACACTTCAAAGTTTAGATATAGAGCTAAAAATGTATACAGATACTATTAGGGACATGTACTAGAACATATCAAAGTTCAAAGGTCATATCTCAATTAGGGAGGGAGTACTGGCCCCCCAAAGTCGACCACAGAAATTCAAATTTTTTTCTTAGAAGATTTAGGCATAAAAAAAATGCGCTAAACCATTTTTAGATGTTGACACCTAAGTTTTAAATTTTAGATTTTACTGCACTTTTTAAATGAAAACTGTAATATTTTTTTAGTGTTCTATTAATTGCCTTAAAAAACGAAGAAAATAAGCCATTAATCATTAAATTCTGATAACTATAAGTGGGATAAAATTGCTTTCAAAAAAGTTCTCATAAAAAAACACACACTGTATATACATTAATTACAGTCTAATGCCCCCATCCCCTCTTCTCCCTATAGGGATATGACAATGGATGAATGGTAGAATTATTATCTATCTATCTATTCATTCAATCCTAAAATATTTACCTACCTATAAAAAATCATATAAAAATTTGACAAAGGTTTGATGATTAAAACATTTGGATCTAGTGCAGTTCACAGTAATATGTTTCTGGATATTAATTTTAGTAGTGAAGCTTCTCTATAATTCAAGCTGTATGTCGGACATTGAACATCAGCCATTAAAAAGCAATTTTTTTTTTCATTTTCATTTGAATCATATATCCCTATTTTTAAATACCTATCTATTCAATTACTATTTTTATAAAATTTTAGGGTAAAAAAGTATCTTTAATCAGGTATCAAAAAGGATAAGACAATGGCCCATAAACTCTTGTACACCCCCCTAATGATGATACATAAAAGTACCCTTTCTGTAGATTGCAAATAGTGGTTGAAATGTTTTGACACTGAACCTAATGAAACAACCAATCAAAGTTGTTAAGTCAACAAATAAGAAATCATATAATAAAACTTTGGGGACTAGTGTAATAAACAGCCCAATGCTCCCTCCATGCCTTGATAGCTTCACCTCCCCCCCTCCACATCTGTAGCCATACTAAGATAAGTAACCAAAAAAATCTGTATGTCCATCTGTTTATCCATCCACATGACTGTCTGTCTGTCTGTAGAACTGTATCTCTGTCCATCTGTCTGTCTGTCTGTCCATAACTCTGTCTGTCTGCCATAACTCTGTTTGTCAGTCTTTCTGTCAAGCTGTCCACATGACTGTCTGTCTATCTGTTTGTCTGTCTGTCCTTCTGTCAAACCATAACTATGTTTGTAACTCTGTCCGTCTGTTTATCCATCCACATGACTGTCTGTCTGTCTTTTTGTCTGTCTGTCCGCATGTCTGTTGTCTTTCTGTCCATAACTCTGTCTGTCTGCCAAAACACTGTTTGTAACTCTGTCCATCTGTTTATCCATCTACATGACTGTCTGTCTGTCTTTTTGTCTGTCTCTCCACATGTCTGTTGTCTTTCTGTTCACCCATCTGTCTGTACGTCCATCTGTCTGTCTGTCTTCTTGTCCATCTGTTTATCCGTCTACATGACTGTCTGTATATCTGTCCATATGTCTCTCCATAACTCTGTTTGTAACTCTGTCCGTCTGTCTATTCGTCTGTCCATCTGTTTATCCTTTCACATGACTGTCTGTCTGTCAGTCCATCTTACCAAATTACAACAAAACGCCAATAGAGCCATACTTGAAAGCTCCAAATGATACACAAATTACCCATTATGTAGATTATATTAGTGGTTGAAACATTTTGACACAAAACTATATGATCCAACCAGTAAAAAGTCACCAAGGTTGTAAAGCCAATGAATAAGAAAACTTTACTAGGTCGACTTTGAGGACTAGTGTAATAAATGAATGGATATGCCTTAAATCTATCATTATTTATTAATTATGTTTTTAGTCTTATTCTGATTTCAATTATGTTGTAATAATATTTATTTAATTTTTAGAGGTTTAGTGATTTTTAATGTTAGTTTTACTCAGATTTAAATTACTATGTTAACTATTTTATGTAATAATAATGTTGTTAAATTTTTTAAAAAATAAACTGAATAATAAATAAGTAACTAGTAAACAAAATAAAGAGTCTTTACAGACATACAAAGTAAATTAAATTAAAAGATAATTAAAATCATAAAATTAAAACATTGAATGCTAATAATTTTATTGGTTATATATCAAGAACAATTAATCCATTATAATGAATGTTAATAATCAAAAAGTTTATAGTATTCAAATCTAATTGAAATATTGCTTGAGATTAAACTTGAATCAAAAAATCACTTTTTACAAATTTATAAGAAGAAAAAAAAATAGATTTGAATTGATACAAATTAACAAAATATAAACTTACAAACTAAATTAATATGTTATAATGATTTTTATATCTGTAAATAACTAGCTATATTATAATGTTTAGATAAAAAAAAGTTGCAAGTAAATAATAGGAATTTTTGAAAATTTGTTTCAAAAGTAATACAATTACACAGGAGTCTATGATCTTTGGAAATAAAGGGAAAAATTAAATTATCATGAAAATTGGGTAGGTTTTTTTTATATAAAAAATAAGATAAGTATTAGAAATATTTTGATAGCCAGGTTTTAGTATAAAAAAATGCAAATTCATGTAAAGGAGATTTGGATAGAAACAGCAAACTTAAAACTAAAGATGTTGGGCTGGTTTTAATTTTAATGTCTAGCATGGTTTTCTACAATTATAAAATTTTACAATCATAAGATTAAAACCAGTTTTTATCCAGTGCCTTTGACATCTCAGGGCTAAAAAACTGGTTTCAATCTTATAATGATACATTTTATACCTGTGGAAAGCTGTTTATAGCATGATGGGAAAAATAACTATTATTACATGAAGGGAGAATATGTCAAATATTTGTAACTGGATAGAAATTGAGTAAATAGTAAATATATGTAGTCAAGAAAAAAATATGTTCTATGAAGGATCTTTATCTGCTGCCTTTGTCAGTTCTGAAGTTTTAACATTGAATATTATAAGTAAATAACAAATAAATCAACAACAAAAAAAGATTTTCTGGGCTTAACTTATTCATAGATTTAAATATTCTACAACAGAAAATGAATGAAAGAGGATGTGGGGTTTTGGTACATTAATCTTTTTTTAAACATAGTATGGAATTTCAGCTTGAATGATATAAAGTGAATATTCCACCTTTAACGTTTTTTTCTTGCTAATTGCATATGTCAAATTTATGTCATGATTTACCTAGTTTTATTGTTGTTCATTTATTCAAGTTCCCTTCTCCTTTTAGCTCCTAAAGTATGCATTACATATTTAAATTGATTAAAATGTGTTAATTAATATCTGTTTATCTGTGTGCAGGGATTGTGACAAATTAAATTTACAAAAGTGTCACAAAATCATGAATAGATCATATTGTATAGAGAATAGCAATTTAGCACAAAAAAAAGATTGTCAATGTCAATCTTAAATTTGTAGCCTCAACACTCTTTATTTTTTTATCTGTCTATCAGTTGGTCTGTCTCTCTAAAAATTAAGAAACCAAACAAAAAAAAATTTATTCTTTATCTACCTGGAGCCAATTTATAGGTTTCTTTAAGTACAAAAAGGACCTACAGATTAGGGCTTGCTAGATAATATGGGTAAGGAGGCAAGTCAGAATTATAAAACAGGGAACTGCACATACATATTCAATCCTCTAGCTAAACGGTTATTTTAGAACCGGCCACACTTCCTTCCTCTACAAATTAACTACAAAAAGAATATGACTTTATATAAGCTTACCATTTTCTCTTAGAACTTCTGCAGTTTCAGTATCCACTCCAATTAATGCCCAGTCAAGTGCTGTTTCACCTAGACAGATTAATTTCTATAATACACATTTTAGATTCATAACTAAATATTTGACCAAAAATAGTTTGAACAGAAAAGATAAATTGTAAACAGATATATACAGGGTAGGAGGGCAATAGTAGAAAATTCTGATCACAATCCAAGCTGTAGCTCCTTTGTTTAGAAAATAAAAGAAAGCATAAAACATCCTATTATGTAATATAGGAATTCAAGTCAATTTCAGATTTTAGGTTCAAATTTCTAACATGTTTATATGACATTTAAAATTTTTCAGCTGACCACCAAATGCTGCTGCTGGAACTGCTGGACCTTCTAAGTACAGCTGCTGCCACTGAAATTTATGTTTATAAATTTCTAACATTAAATCTACATAACAGTACAAATTTTCTAAAAACATGGTTCTTTTAGCTTCAAAAATACAAAAATATATCCTATAAATTGTAAATTACTCCATGTTCTAATAAGGAATTAAGAGGAAAATGGATAAATACAACTACATACAATTAAGGAACTAACCATCATCATCCTGTAAATTGACATCAGCTCCATTTTCTAGGAGAATCTTTACAATATCAGTCTGGCCCTCCAATGCTGCAAACATTAGACTGGTATATCCTATATATAGAAAATACATTTGTCTAATCTAAACATATTATACAATAAAAGTATTGTGCAGGTAACAATAATTCTCCTATAAATAGTCATAAGCCCCTTGTTCTAATAAATAATTAACAGGTAGAGGGATAAAAACAACTAAAATAAATTTTGTAACTAACCATATTTATTTTGTATATTGACATCAGCTCCATTTCCTAGAAGAATCTTCATGATATCAGTGTATCCTCCCCGTGCTGCATCCATAAGACTGGTTTCTCCTAGATAAACAAACATTTGTCTTATTTTATATAAAACTATTATACAATCAAAGTATTGTGTAGCTAAACTATTATTATCCTAGTCCCATGTTTTAATAAGTAATTAAAGAAATAAATGGATAGATGCAACTAAAATAAATTTAGAAAATAACCATATAAATTATCCTGTATATTGACATCAGCTCCATTTACTAGAAGAATCTTCACTATTTCAGTGTGTCCTTTCCATGCTGCTTTCATAAGACTGGTACTTCCTAGATGAACATACATTTGTCTAATCTATAAACATATTATACAATAAAATTATTGTGTAGCTAACAATTGTTTTAATAAAGAATTAAAAGGTAGATAATTAAATACAACTAAAATAAATTAAGAAACTAACCATCTGTTCCCTGTTTATTGACATCAGCTCCATTTTCTATTAGAATCTTCACTATTTTAGTGTGTCCTTTCTGTGCTGCAGCCATAAGACTGGTTTTTCCTGAATAAACATACATTTGTCATATATATAGAAATATTATTGAATAATAGTACTGTGTAGCTAAATCATCATTATTCTCTAAAGAGTCATCAGCCCCATGTTCTAATAAATAATTAAAAGGTAGATGGATAGATACTTTTAAAATAAATTGTGTAACTCACCATATTTATTCTGTAAATTGACATCATCTCCATTTTCTAGGAGAGTCTTCGCAATATTAGTGTATCCATTTCTTGCTGCAAGTATAAGACTGGTTTCTCCTAGATAAAATGCATTTTTCTCATATATAAAAATATTATAAAAATAAAAGTATTGTGTAGCTAACAATTATTCTCCTATGAATAGTTATCAGCACCATGTTCTAATAAAGAATTAGAGGGTAAATGGATAAATACAACTAGAATAAATTTAGAAAATAACCATATAAATTATCCTGTATATTGACATCAGCTCCATTTTTTAGAAGAATCTTCACTATTTCAGTGTGGCCTTTCCATGCTGCCCATTTAAGACTGGTTACTCCTGGATAAACATACATTTGTCTAATCTATAAACATTATATACAATCAAAGTATTTTGTAGCTAACAATTATTCTTCTATGAATAGTCATCAGCCCCATGTTCTAATAATTAAAAGGTAGATGGAGAGATACAATTACAATAAATTGTGTAACTCACCATATTTATTCTGTAAATTGACATCAGCTCCATTTTCTAGAAGAATCTTTACTATATCAGTGTGGCCCTCCCTTGCTGCTTTCATAAGACTGGTACTTCCTAGAGGAACATACATTTGTCTAATCTATAAACATTATATACAATAAAAGTATTTTGCAGCTAACAATTATTCTTCTATGAATAGTCATCAGCCCCATGTTCTAATAAATAATTAAAAGGTAGATGGATAAATACAATTACAATAAATTGTGTAACTCACCATATTTATTCTGTAAATTGACATCAGCTCCATTTTCAAGGAGAATCTTCACAGTATTAGTGTATCCTTTCCTTGCTGCAAGTATAAGACTGGTTTCTCCTAGATGAACATACATATACATATATATACAAATACTATACAATAATAGTATTGTGTAGCTAACAATAATTTTCCTTTAAATAGCTATCAGAACCATGTTTTAAGAATTAGTAGGGTAAATGGATAAATACAACTAAAATAAATTGTGTAACTAACTATATACAGTGTGGGGCAAATAAGATCGGACAAATTCTAACTTCTAAACAAATGAACATAAAATCGTCAATTTTAAAGATTTTATTGAATTTTAAAGACTGGCAAGTAAAATAGGTATATGACTTTTAGATTGTTCAATAAAATCGCCGCTAGCCCTAATTACTGCCTGTACCCCCCTCCTCAACCGCCGGCTGGTCCAGGTCAAAATGTACCTGTCCAAGCTGGCATAGTTCTCCTTGATAGTGGCAATGAGGGAGGTCTTTGTGGTATGGGCACGTCTATTGGTGCATGTTTCAAAGAAGCCCTAGGCCCAAAAGTCCATTAAACTAAGATTGGGCTGCTGGGAGGCCACATTTCCTTAGGAACATGAGTAGCCGCCAAATTGACAAAATCCATGTTTTTGCTCTCATTTGGGCTAGGATTTAGCTACAGTGAACTTTAAGTACTCAAAATGCGTGTCTTGATAAGCTTAAGACACACAAAAAAAATTTGAGTTAAATTTCTAACTCCTTCTCTGTCGGGCCCTACTGTTAGTGATTTCTTAAGGCTTAAAATCTTTAAAAATCGACCTCATTTCGGCTAGGATTGAGCTAAAATAGATTTAAACACGGCAAAATGTGTGTCTCAATGAGCCTAAGACACCCACAAAATTTGGGGTCAGGATTCCAACTCCTTCCCTATTGGACCCTACGTTTTATGATTTTGCGCATTAAACCACCGCGCATTTGGAATCTGCCTTGTTGAACATATGGGTGTCCATCTACGTCCAAAGATTTTTTTTTGCTAAAAGGTCATTACCTAAGCTTTTTATAGTGTGGTCAAGCAGTTTTGGCGCTATGGCCGTTTAAAGTTTGTCCGGTCTTATTTGCCCCACCCTGTACATTCTGTAAATTGACATCAGCTCTTTTTTCTAGAAGAATCTTTAAAATATCAGTGTGTCCTGCCTTTGATGCATACACAAGACTGGTATATCCTAAATGAGCAAACAATTGTCTTTTAAATAAAAGTATTATACAATAAAAGTATCCTAGCCCCATGTTCGAATAAATAATTAAAAGTATACAAAATGTTTTTTGATGTGTTAAAAGGTTCCCGTGTGAAACTTGAAAGGGGTTTTGTTATCCAAAAATACCAGGTGACAGGGGGTATAAAATGTGCCAACCCTCATATAAAACCAAACATTGAAATTCCTTCAATCACAGACATTTTGACTTTCATGTTCATCATGCAAATTTATTCCTGTTATGGTTGAATTGACAGATATTGGAGCTTTCTAAAAAGGTCTCTAACATTTTTCTAGCTCTAATTCTTTTTGAGATATCTAATCTATTACACCGCCAAAAAGTTAAACATAAAATTAGATATTTTAGAGAAAATTACAAGTATCCTCATGTAAATCTCTCTAATATTGCTCCAAATTGACCAAATTGGACAATTAAGGTGCCTAAAACTTTCTACATTCAATATTAATTCGATATTAATTTTAGCCTTCTCCTGTTAACTAAAAAGTCATGAAGTCACAGCTCTCTATCTCACCTACAAAAAAAATGACATTGAAAAAACTAGAGGGGGGGGGGGACAATCCGTAAGGGTTAATAGTAACAAAATGTTATGCATACCATTAGAATTGTCATAAACTCTTGTTTTTAGAAATATTCATGCTATTTGTAGTATAGAAGATATGTTGGAAAATGTGAGAAAGGTTGAAAAGTTTTGAGTAAGTTGGGACATTTTACCTCGTAGCTCCTAAACTATACTTAGCACAGGAATACTTCTTAAACAGCCAAAAACTAGAGTTTATGACAATTCTAACAATATGCATACATTTTTCTACTATTAACACAAACTGCGCAATTTGAATTTTATAAATATATGCATTTTTGCAAACTTCAAAAATAAGTCGTAGTTTGCTGAAAATTTTTTCTTATACAAATTGCCCAAACCAAATAAAAAAATTAAGAAATAGATTATTTATTTCTGTCAATGGCAAGTGGGTTATATTAGGCAAGACTTTTGTCCTATTAAAAAAAGCACCCTGTAGTTTTTAAGTTTTATTTGTGTACTTTCCTAATTCACAGTATTTAAAAATTTAATACTTTATGAAAACATGTAAGAAAAGTTTAAAATTTGAAGTCAAAAAGTGTGGCCACAGAAGCCTTTTAAAGATTTATGGAGACCTGGAGGATCAGAACCTGCAGGATCATACCTGGAACCTGATATTGACTTGAACACATGTATTTCATATAGGGATGTACTATGAGAGGATATTTTAGTATTTTGCTTTGTTTAAGTCAAAAAAATATTTTTGATCTTTACCTGGATGACCCTGCCAGGTGTCCTGGCATCCTGTGCACGCTAGGATGGAGATATTCAAAAAATCCAACTCTCAGTTATGTGTCATACCCATTCTTAAAAAGTCATACAGTTTGGGCTCTATATCTTTCACAAACAGAAAATGAGATAGAAAAAAAACAAAGGAGGGGGGTGTTCAACCCCCCCCCCCCTGACCATTAGGGGTTACGGGTTAATAGTAAAAAAATGATATACATACTGTAAGAATTTACATAAACTCTAGTTTTGGGAAATATAAGTACTATTTTTGTGCTATTTGTAGTTTAGGTACTTAAAAAATGTGAGAGATGTTGAAAAGTTTTAAGTAAGTTGGAGCATTTTAAAAAATTAACCATTATTAGTTTTAGCTTTTATTTCAAAGTTTTCAGTTTTTTTGTTACTTCAACATACTTCAGACATTTACCCAACCCACTCCCCTAACTACTGATATTTTAAAATTTAATTAAAAATAAGGGGGTTGGACAAAAATCTTGTTTTATTATTCTATCTTCTGCAGAGGAGTCCTATAACTACAGGGCATACAACTGTGGTGCTCTAACCATGCAGGGCTAACAAATAAAAAACTAACCTAACAACAAACCTATAATTATATATCTCAAAACTAATTCCCTCTCTTATATTCAATTACATAAAAATGGGTGGATTAAGTGGTCCAAGAGGCAATTTTGGGAAACTACTGAAGTTCAATTCTTTGATATTTGATATTAACTAGTTCTAAAGTAATATGTTTTGGTATTTTAATTAAATCTAAAGACTGAGTTAAAGAAAGAGATTGATGTAGGATGGTTTGACCAGTCATTTAGTTTACTTACACTAATATGTGTCTTAATAACTTATGAACAAAAGAATGAACATGTAGATACAGATATTAGAGATATAAAAGTTAGTAACTTACCTTTTTTATCCTTTAAATTCACATCAGCACCATTGGATATATAATACTTTACGTTCTCCAAGAATCCTGCCTTTGATGCATCAAGAAGAAGATTGCCAAGATTAATTTTTTCATTCAACAGATCTAAATATTTATAATTAAGAACAAATATTAAAAAATATTGTTCATTACTTTAGGATAAGTTAATCTATAGAAAGATCTCATTATTATCCCCTTTGGATTTCTTTTTATAATTTTAAAATTTTTTTAAAAATCAACCCCCTTCACCCCTCCCCCCCCCCCACCTCCCCAAAAAAAACTATTATTCTGGTGCTCAGCACAAAACATTAGATTTCTTGTGAAAAATGTATAAAAAATGATGTAAATGATATTCATGGTACCAAAAAAAGACAAATATAATTTGCACTGTTAACCTGTTATAATGTTCTTGTATTCCTCATACTTCTCCTGAAATAATTAAGATGGTATATAATATTTTTTTTTTTCGGTATTTAATAGGATGATGATAAATAGGGTTAGTAAATGTTTCAATCAAACTTATCTACACCTTATTTTATTAAAAATCATTTCATTAAAAATAAAGTAAATCTTACATTCATTTCATCAGTCACATTACAGTTATAGGCTCTGAAAGAAAAATAAAAGATAAAATTACAAATAATCTGATTTTTAAAAGAGTTATGACTGAGAAAAAATTTCATGGAATATTTATAATATTGTTCTACTTTTAAAAAGTAATATGTAATAAGTTTTAAAAATCTTAATTTAACCCTTTTTGTAAATAAAATGTGTACAGCTGTAGAATTGACAATTTGTCAACACTTGTTAAAAAATTTGTGAAAATATCTAACTTTATTTGTCTAAAACAATTTTTGTCCCTTTTAGCATAAATGGATTTTTTACATTCTGAGGCATTAAATGATGGAGTGATAGCCCCAGGGAACTTAGAATGACTTTGTTTTTGTTTGTTGAACCATTCCTGTAAATTTTAAGTTGTAAACAATTTCTTGTTTCTTTTGGATTTTTCAATTTTGGTTCCTGTGACATGTGTACAGAGAATGTGTCAAACATTTGGAAACAATCATTAAAAGTTATTTAGTCAAATCAATTATTAACCCTTAACAGTCAGGCCCCTTGCCGCACCTTAATCAGTCGGGGGGGGGGGGGGGGGGGGGGGGGCGTTCAACGCTCCCCCTCATTATCTCAGTTCCTATTAGAGCTAGAGGGCTAAAATTTTTTGTGCAAGTCCCCTGTGTTATGGTGAATTTCCGACCTTAAGTAAGTCAAGGTCAATTTCCGCTTCCTTCATCCTTTTATTTAACAACCTTTGTTTTTAGGTCCTTTTTAACTTAAAAATTTCAAACAGCTGTAATTTTTTTTATTTTTAAAGCTAGAAGAAAATTTTTTTTTGCAGAAAATGTTTATTTTATTTAATTTTATATTTGAAATATCAAAACATAAGTTTCAGCGGCCGCAGCTGTACTTGGCAGCTGCCAGCCGCCACAGTCAGCGGTCAGCGGGAAAACGGCGGCGGACCTTTATGAAATTTTAATACATTATGTAGACATGTTAGAAAAGCTTAAGTTTAAAATTTGAAGTCTCTAAGTCAAAAATTGCGGCCACAGGAGCATTTTAAAGATTTCTGGAGACCTGGAGGATCAGGACCTGCAGGATCATACCTGGAACCTGAAATTGACTTGAACACCTGTATTTAATATGAGGATGTACTACTAGAGGATATTTTAGTATTTTGGTAAGATAAAATGCTTTGTTTAAATCAAAAACAAATTTTTGTTCTTTACCTGGATGACCCTGCCAGGTTTGCCGCCACAGTCAGCGGTCAGCGGAAAACGGCGGCGGACCTTTATGAAATTTTAATACATTATGTAGACATGTTAGAAAAGCTTAAGTTTAAAATTTGAAGTCTCTAAGTCAAAAATTGCGGTCACAGGAGCATTTTAAAGATTTATGGAGACCTGGAGGATCAGAACCTGCAGGATCATACCTGGAACCTGATATTGACTTGAACACATGTATTTCATATAGGGATGTACTATGAGAGGATATTTTAGTATTTTGCTTTGTTTAAGTCAAAAAAATATTTTTGATCTTTACCTGGATGACCCTGCCAGGTGTCCTGGCATCCTGTTCCCGCCAGGATGGAGATATTCAAAAAATTCCAGGTCTCAGTTATGTGTCATACCCATACTTAAAAAGTCAAGCAGTTTGGGCTCTTTATCTTTCACACACAGAAAATGAGATAGAAAAAAACGGATGGGGGGGCGTTCAACGCCCCCCCCCCCTGACCGTTAAGGGTTAAAAGTTGGACCTATTTCCTCACCTTAATTGGTTGGGGGTAGCAGATGTTCCCCTGATATTTCAGATTCTTATATAATTTTATGTATGTCCAGTGTTTGATAAAGAATTTCCAACTTAAAGTCAGTCAAAGTCATATTTTGCGTTCTTCACTCTCTAATATATTTCTAAAAAAAAACCTACCTTGAAATCTCAACCACATCCACTGGAGATAATTGGCTCTGAAAATAGGCTTGTTTAATATTTAAAGATATCATATAAGGTCAGTGAGATTTAATAAATAACTGGTCTTGGTTAAGTTACTGGTAAAGGAATGTGTAAGGAAATTGCTAATTTCAACTTCCCTACTGGTAAGGGCTCTGATATAAAAAAAAATAATTTTGAAGCTAAATAATTATTTTCATGCTTATAGCATATAAATATTAGATATTCATAATTTGACTAAAGATAAAAACTCACAGGATATTGTTTTAGCAAATCAGTGTCATTGAAGTGTGTTCTAAAAGGCTCTTTAACAATTATGCATACAGTGCCCATTTGGCATCCTTGGCTTTCTGTATAATGGGTAATGGAGAAGAAGTCGTATGGAGTCTGAAAAAATTTTTATTAAAAAAAAATATTTTGAATTATAAATTTTAGAAGACAACTGAAAAGAAGACATAAAATAATCACCCCATGTGTTTCATTGAAATGTGTTCTTTGAGTCATTGTCTTTCTCATATTATCTACAAATTCTTCCTTTATTTCAACAAACTGGTTGCGATCAGGTCTAGATATAAATCATTAAAATTCAACTGTAATCTAGGAAGATGTATTATACCAAAATTTGGATTACTTTATTACTATATGAAAAGGTATACAATGTTATTACTAATCATATTAATATATTTTTTTGGTTACAAAAATAGGCAATAAAACTATATTTTTAATAAAACATTACAATTTAAAACAAACTTTTTACCTATTTTGCTCATGTACAAACCCAAGAACATGCACCAATTCATGCAATATGATTCTACCTCAGAATATACGTTTAATTTTTGAGTTAAGAAAAAAAATATTTTTTAAAGCTAAAGAAAAAATAGAAATCTCTTTTAAAGTAATTTAATCATTTGTTTAGATAGATATTATTGAATAACATTTTATCCATCATGTATCATTTCATCTAAAAAGAATACCAACAGTGGTTCTATTTAACCTAATACAAAGAAAATCTAAGAATTTCATAGCCTTTATTTAAAGATCCAGATTTATCTTAACTTGTTACTTTAGCTAACAGTTTATAATAACCTTCTTCTCCAAAGCATCCAGGGCTTCCAAGATTTAGTCCTTTATATGGAATATCATTGTAGCCTAAAATTTTTTAATATAAAAATGATATTTAAATCTTAGAACTTTTAATTAATCTTTACAATATTTTTAATCTTTTCAAGAATATAAGAAACTATGTTCAGTTTTTCATAGTAAATTCTAATTAAAAATAACCTATTGAACCATGACAATCATATGCATCCTTTTTGTGAATTTTCAACTCTTGTGTAAATGTTTGGTTTGCCAATTCTTTATCAAGGAATTGTATGCAACCTAAATTAAGCAACCTTTCATGATATTCAGTATAATTATGATTTAGTTTCAATAAAAATAAATCATGTGTAGAAAAAGACAGTCCAAACCATTTCCAGTTTTAAAATGTACAATGGAACCAAAATAAATATTTATGTATAAATAACTATATTTATAGTAACAATTTAAAGTTTTACCTTTAGGTAATTGATCCTCTATTATTTTCATTTGTGACATTATTAGGTTCTTCTCATTATCTGTATACCTGGATAATTATTTTTGCAAATAAATGTTCATTATACAAGTAAAATGTTTTGTTATATGCTCATTAATCCCTTCATATTCAAGCTAGCTTTGTATAATATTAATGTTTGGCAGGCTTCTATTGAAATTGGTGAACTTAATTTGATGACCTGCATAGTTAAAGTTGCTGAGGAAATGTGTTAATATCTATAGATTTGTTATACTTAGTAAGCTCTCACTATATTTTATTGGTTTATATTTTTACCTTCTTCCATAGTCCCATTCATCCATAAATTGGAATGGTATAGTGCCATTATACCATCTGTAACTTGTATTTCTATAAAAAGATTAACCTTATTCATGGGGGGCTCATAAAATCCTTAGATTTTGATGAAAAGTTTTGTTGGTATTTGAAAAGTCAGAAAATTTTATAACTGTATTGTAAACAGAACTGAAATTAAAGCAAAACAACCTGATATAACCCCCATAATATTAAATAAAATTGATTAAATCAAATTTACCTGACAGCACTGTACCCAGAATCATAATCAACATCACCTGTTTCATTAAAACAATAAATTATTTGAAAGTGGCTTATTCATTAGTTTTTTTATTATATAAATTTTTATAATACATTTACTCTCAATAAAATTTGAATATTATTATATAAATGCACAGGTGTTTTTTTTTATTAGATTAAAAGTCAAGAATTATTAGACCTACAAGGATATTTATATTGCCTTGTAGGAGTCATAGAATCAAAATGATACTGAAGTAATTTTGTTTTGGTAATTCAATTAGCTAAATGGAGGCAAAACTTTACTTTACCAACATTTGAAAAATAAATTATTGCATTAATCAAATAATTGTAATAATTCATATTTACTATATTTACTATACTGTCTATATCTTACACTTATACTTATTATATTTACAAGGTGAAAAATGTAACTACTTTTTATTTGAATTTAAAAAAAAAAAACACTCTAATCTAATCACAATTATCATTGATAATTTATGCAGCTAGATTAAAAATAAAAATTTGGAACAAATAAAAGGTTTTTTAAAATCCATTATAAATAATCTATTAGTAATAACCTAAGGATAAATCATCATAGTCCTGAAACTCATCTTGTCCAAAAATATTTTCATCACTTCCAGCATTGTCAATTCTACTTTCATTTTTCAATATTTTAAGAATTAATTATAAAATCATTAAATATTTAGCAATGAAATAAATGAAATGGACTATAAACATCTGTTCTTTGATATGATTTTTGTATACAATCCAAAATTCAAATGCTGCTTCACTGAATTGGTTATGTTAAATGATAGGTTAAAAAGAATTTATTATTCTTATTTCATATTGGTGGGGAGTTGGGTTACTTTCTTTCATTCCAGGGCATTTGGTATTTTATTAATTTTACTTCTAATATTATGACAAAAGTTTGAATGTCAAATAGCCAACATTCTAAAACTATTGTTCTCAACTCCTTATAAAAAAGTACCTTATTTCCTTTGGTCCAAGTCCTATAACCTTTACAAGTTCTTGCAACATTGAAGGTCCTGACATTTAAATTAGTTTAGAATAAAAAGATTTTATCAGTGTAATTTAAGGAGACTTTAAAATTGTAAAGGATAAAATATATTTAAAACAATTCTAATAAAACATGATTATTTTAGTTTAGAAAATCACCATTGGGTTGAAAACAGGCTGGGTGTCCAAGTGTCATAGAAGCATTACATTGACCTAAAATAATATTTTTATGAAAGATATGTTGGTAACATGACAAATTTACCAGAAGACAAACATACTAGATGGACATCTCTAAAGTTAAATGCCCTCCATTTTTTTTTAAATTAGGCGATTTTAATTTAATATTTGGAAGATTTATATTTTAATTCATTCCAGTTCTACATAAATAATATTTTACTTACAGTTACAATTGTTTTTTAAAATATCTATTTAAGAAAATAAATATTTTTGTTTTAATCTGTAAACCAATTATTCTAATCATTACATTATATACCTAAACTTTTTTAAACAGTGAATTTTCTTTATGAATATGTTGTTATTATTATTTGTTTATTTTAGCCACATTTAAAACTTTTAACATTAAAAAGACATTATTGGATATCTGGATTAACCCATTAGTGCCGAGCGCCACTTTTATGGGCCGATCAAGCTGTAAGTTTCAGGGAAGCTTTATAATGGTCAAAACGGAATTCATATTTTTTTGTTTTGCTCTAGTGGCGTGCACAGGAAAGTTGCAAAAAAAACCTGTTCGGCTTGGCCATAAATACCAACCAGGCATTAACACCCGTTTTTGGTGCTTTCCCCCAGTTTTAACACCCGGTTGACCTGTATAAACCCGGTTATTTTGACCAAAAATTGTAAAATGTAATTTTTGAACGCCAAAAGTGAGATGAACACTTTTTAGAACTTTGATACAATACATGTAATCTAAAGAGCTACAAGTATAATACGAAGCGATTTATTTCAAATTTCGTGTTTAGCCGGCGATTTTGGGTAAAAAAACCCTGTTTTGTTGTTGTTGTCAAAAAAGATCTATTAGTGAAACCGGGTAATAAAAATTTCAGACTCAAAATGGAAATGCCGAACCGGGCCTATATAGGGCGTAAAAAAATCATATAAAAAATAATAATTTAAATAAAACGAATTCACAAATAGATGTACTTGTCAATAAACTTTAGATTTAACAAAAAAAATCAGCGACTTTACTATAAAAACAAAAAAGTTAGATGGGGTATTTTAAATTTTCATGATTTTCAAACTTTGTTGATCTATACCGGCAAACGGAAGTAAGCAAAACTACCTGCTCCAGGAGGCAATGAAAGCCAGGGTAGTAGAGGGGGGACTCATACTGAGAATGATGCAATTATGAAGCCGAAAACCAGTTTTTTTACATTTTCTGGCACCGGGTTTTAAAACCCGGTTCGGCACTAATGGGTTAATTTAAAAGGTTATATTTCAATTTAACCCTTAACGGTCGGGGGGGGGGGGGGCGTTGAACGCCCCCCCATCTGGTTTTTTCTATCTCATTTTCTGTGTGTGAAAGATAAAAAGCCCAAACTGCTTGACTTTTTAAGTATGGGTATGACACATAACTGAAAGTTGGAATTTTTTGAATATCTCCATCCTGGCGGGCACAGGATGCCAGCAAACCTGGCAGGGTCATCCAGGTAAAGAGCAAAAATGTTTTTTTGACTAAAACAAAGCATTTTATCATACTAAAATACTAAAAAATCCTCTAGTAGTACATCCTTATATGAAATACAGGTGTTCAAGTCACTTTCAGGTTCCAGGTATAATCCTGCAGGTCCTGATCCTCCAGGTCTCCAGAAATCTTTAAAAGGCTCCTGTGGCCGCAATTTTTGACTTAAAGACTTCAAATTTTAAACTTAAGCTTTTCTTACATGTCTACATAACGTATTAAAATTTCATGAAGATCCGCCGCTGTTTTCCCGCTGACCGACGACTGCGGCGGCTGGCAGCTGCCAAGTACAGCTGCGGCCGCTGAAATTTATATTTTGATATTTCTAATGTAAAATTTACATAAAAATAAACATTTTCTGGAAAAAAAATTTTCTTCTAGCTTCAAAAATAAGAAAATTACAGCTGTTTGAAATTTTTAAATAAAAAAGACCTAAAAACAAAGGTTGTTAAATAAAAGGGTGAAGGAAGCGAAAATTGACTTAGACTTAGAAAAGGTCGAAAAATTCATTATCAAACAGAGGACTTGCACAAAAAAATTTAGCCATCTAGCTCTAATAGGAACTGAGATAATTAGGGGGGGCATGGAACGCCACCCCACCGACCGATTAAGGTGCGGCAAGGGGCCCTACTGTAAAGGGTTAATAAAACTTCTTTTTGTTGCAATGAAATAGAATAAGCAGTCCATTGAATGAGTACACTATGAGTAAGACTAGAGCTCTTAATGAATGCTCAATTTTGAAATTTTAATTAGTGAAAACTGATTTAATTTAAATCTACTTACTTTTCCATCCAGAACACTTAATTGAGGTATCTTTCTTGTCAAAAAACAAACAGTTGCCACATTCTTTCCTATCCTCCACTTCAACAAACTTAATTGTGTCTGAAAATTTAAATATTAATTTAACAAATCAAAAGATATAAAGGCTAATATGAAGTAAATAAATATAATTTTTATGAGCTGAGTTTATGTTTATTATAAAATCAAGATTATAATCTATGACCAGTGAAGAAAAAACAAGACCTTGAAAAGCTTCTATCATTTTCATTTGCTTTTTAACAAATTTTTTTTCCTCATCTGAAAACCTAGAAAAAAAAATTTAGATAAAAAAGGACAAAATTACGATAAAAGGAATGTACAAACTTTTTGAATTTGATATTATTGAAAAAAATATTACATTTAATGATAGCCTATTGGGAAGGAATACACCACAAGATCTTATTATGGTGCATTTCTAAACTAAATCATTCTTAATAGTTGTGCATGGTATTATGACAACCAACCCTTTAGTTGCATGACCTTTCTCTGTGCATGGTATTGAGTTGCACCTGTTTTTGATCAATACATTCTCCCTATTCCAACTATTCATGACACACATCTGATAAAGCTGCAGATTTAGTGTCTTTTGTTATGACTAAATAATGTGCCCAGTTTTGAACCTTCCCAATGTTCTATATGTTGTGACATTTGTGGGTCACATACCAATAATTAGCTTTAAATCTTAATATTATTAAATTTACACTCTTTATTTGCCACATTAACTTTACCTCCGACCATATCCATGTTCATCCATGAACATATACATAACTTTTCCGTCAGACAACAAAGTTGTGTTGGACCTATAATAAATGTCTAACTTAAAGTAATTCTGCAAGAATTACACCATTCTAACTGCTGAAATTAAGGTAGACCCTAGAAATCTTTTTTGCCTGACATTCTAGTTGTGTCGAATGTAGAGTTTTTTTCTTTTCAAATAGCACAAATATGGTATATTGGAATATCAACCATTATCTTTTTCTAGAACCATTTTACAGATACAGCAGTTTTTGCCAACAATTGGCTGTGACAATCTGTTGTTAAAGGGAGTGTGAACGTAAATATTTCTCATCTGGTTATCAAATCTTAACATTTTCTAAGCACATTTCACTACACTGATCAACCAAAAACGTCTTATTAACAAAAATATCCAGGAATAATGCCTTGATTTTATGGTATTTTGGGAGGGAAAAAGGAAAAAACAGGGAAAATCTGAACGTTTTTGTTTCTTATAATGTTTGTAGGGATATTTAACTTGTCATATATAGTTGAAACAATTTACTTACTGTTAAGGATTTATTTTATGATATAAAATTGCCAATTAGTTTTTTTATAACAAAGTAAGTAGGTAATAAAGAACTATTTTAAAATCGTATTATTGCCAAAAAAGAATACCTCACTGTGTACAAAGGGTTGAATCTCATAGGTTATTTAAAATAATAATATCCTTTTTTATTGTGTTGGACAATAAATAACCCACTTTGGAGAATTAGTTTACACTTTTATCAGACTGTTTATAAAGAAATATTGCGTCTTTTTTATTTACAAATTTGTAATTAAAGGTGGGCAAGAGATGGGCCATCTAAAGTTAATTGGATACTAAAAAAAAACCTGTTTCTAGTTTTGTTATTGTATTTGGTTTTCAATAAAAAATATTGCTTATTTTATCAATTTCTAAGTAACTATACATTGGTTTAAAGCAAGGATTATGTTAAATGTCAGCTTAACCGTTAGGAAAAATCAAGAACTATGTGAAAAAGTTTAATTTTAGCTATAATGGGAGAAAAAAGCAATTTAATGCACATTTTATATAATACGGAAAATTTCTTCCTTTCCCTGTACCTTATAAAAATCGTCGGAAAAGGCCGTTTTTTAAGCAAACAAAAGCGCGTTTTGCTCTATCTGTGAGATATTATGAATGAGATAATGTTAAGATTTGATATTAAGATGAGAAAAATTTACGTTCACAGTCCCTTTAATGATATTGAAATAAAAAATTTGTTCATAACTATTCTAAATATCTTTAATCTTGTTTATAGAGAAAATTCTAGGAAGCACAATGAAATTTTTTACTGATTTTTACTTTTTACAGTGGGCGGTTGGTGGGAAAATAGTGTAGATGTAAATGTATTATGTAGACATGTAAATAGCTTAAGCTTAAAATTTTAAGTAAAAAATTGCAGTCACAGGAGGCTTTAAAGATTTCTGGAGACCTGAAATATATGGATGGTTTGCTGGCATCCTGTGCCTTCCAGGATGGAGATATTCAAAAATTTCCAAATCTAGGTAATGTGCCATACACATATTTAAAAAGTCACATATGATTTTTGGAATAATGATTCCTATTACAACAATAAGAATAGTATAAGGAGAGCTTTTCTATAATAAAGTCCTAAAAATGTAAGTATGCCCTTTAGACATAATCCTGTATTTAACAGTTTTGCAACAAATTTACATGCATAAAACATATCACCTTGTACAGTTTTCAGATAAATCTTGAATCAGAGAATCTAAGATTTAAAAAAAGAAATTAAATTATTATCTTTTATATTTTTGCTGAAAGATAAGATAAGTTTTTAACTTTTGTTTCCATAAATACTTTTTATATATCTAGTCAATCATGTGTTAAAAAACTGTTTATTTTAAAATTTAATTCAAAGCAGAATTAGAAAGCTTTTACCATAGGATTAACTCAAAATTTCAGATTATAAATTTCTAATCTATAAACTAAAAACCTGTTCTGATTGGAGTTTTCTTGGAAGCCAGAACATTTCCTCCTAAAATTAAAAAATTATGAATATCTATTATTTTAAGTGTGGAGGCGACAAAATTCACTCCCATCTGGCTTTCCTTACAATTGAAATTGCAGCAAAAACATATGTTTTTAGATTTCTAATATAAAATTTACATAAAAGACATTTTCTGGAAATATTTTTTGAGCTTATGAAATAAAATAATCCTACAGTAACTATATAGTAGGAATATTTTTCAAACTTAACAACATATTTTAGCTTAGATTTGGGATAATAAAGGTGAGCATTTAACACCCCCCCCCCCCTTGACCAATTAAGGTGCAAAAGGGGTGAGACTTTCAAAGGTTAAAACTTAAAAATGTTGTGATTTTTACCATTAAAATATTACACTAATAACAGACAAAAGATGACAAATGTAGTCATGAAGTAGCTTTGCTACAAAAAATTATACAAACCTTGGTACAAGAGTAAGCATATTATGTTAACCCAAAGTGGGTGAAAATGTTTCATAGTTTTTTTTTCTTCTGAAATAATAGAAAAGTGACATATCACCTCCATTTAATATCAAATCAAAATTTCTACAGTAACTCAATGTCAAACAGCAAGCCACCTTTATAACATAAACAAATAGTTGTAATATCCTCTTTAAAAAATTTTATACCACCCCCTCCCCCCACCAAATAATTAATTGTAACATTAGAACATGAATATATTACATACTTTTATATAAAAGTAATATTTTGTCTATGTCTATGTGTACCAAACCTCTGAACTGATATGATTCTCCTACAATGCATAAGTACTCTCTCATAGGCACATAGGGCACCACCACCCTCAAAAGGTTAATCACCCTAGAAAGCAATGCAACCCCCCCCCCTCCTCCCTCCAATAAAGGCGTTTTACTGTATACTTTTGCAATCAAAATTTAAATTGTTAGGCTCAACTCACACCTCTCTCCCCCCCCCCCCCCCCCCCTCCTACATTCACATCTTGGGAAAAAAATATCATTACAAGGTTATTCTATATAAAATTCTGGATACAAGAAAAGTAAAATAGTAATAATGCTTGCTTAAATTTTCTGAATTAACAAGCTTTACACAAGTTTTTCATAGAAAAGTTGCATAATTTCACATTTAAAGGCATAAAATTAAATTCAGAGGCACAAATTGTTAGGGAGGGGAGGTCATTTACCCCCCCCCCCCCCTCTGAAATAGGGTTAAAAAAAAAAGTTAACAATATCATTGTTGTCACATGCTTAAAAAGCTAGTTCTCAATAATTGAGACATAAACACTAAATCATATGAGCAGAGAATCTTGTAATAGACAAAATACTTTAGAGATATTTTTGAAGAACTGTACAAATATATTATTTATATCAACTTTAAAAAATGATGTAAAAATAGTTTATCTCATCATATTAAAGACAGCTTTCCACAGATATGAAAATTAAAAATTCTGAGATTAATAATTATATTGGTTCTAATAAATATCTATAATACAAAGTAGAACGATGTCTGTCCGTCTGTCTGTCTGTCACTTAAGATCTTGGTAACCACTGAACCGATTGGATTCTACTCTTCAGGGAATATACCTACTGGTCCTGTGGTGGTTTTAGACTATTTTCTTGGGGGGTGGGACACCCCCAACCCCCCCAAAAACAAACCCCCCCCCCATTTTTTTTTTTTTTTTTTTTCCTTGGTCCTTTTACGAATTTCGCCAAAAAATTTTTTGATCACCTCTTGGGTCAAAGCCCCTAGAGGCTAGGGGCAAAGCCGCTAGTATAATACAAAGTAGAATGATGTCTGTCTGTCTATTTGTTTGTTTGTAACAAAGGATCTTGCTAACTGCTGAACTGATTGGGTTCTCCTTAAGAGGGTAGCTTCTTATAAGTGCCCCTAGAGGCCTCTAGGGGCGTAGTTGCTAGTATGATATAATAAAGAACTGCATGTTTAATCTAAAACATGTTTTTAGCCTAAAGTTTGTGCTTTTTTATTAGTTAAAGTTTTTAAAATTAATTACTCTAATAAATATCTATTAAAACATATGCTTGAAAAAAACTGGCCTAAATATTAGTACACACACACATATGCACTCTTAAAATAATTGTAAACAGAAATAATATGAACAGAAAAGAAAACTCATAAAACTTACTCTTATAGTTTTTAATATTTACATTTTTAATGATGACTGACAGACTGACTGTCAAAGTAAATTACATATTGAAATCACCAAAGAAATTGAGAAATATGTGAAAAATTGAAAAAAAAATTACTTTTCTTTTAATCTACAGATACAAAAATACAGTGTATCCCAGGTTCTACGAAATACCACAAAATTTCACCCTTTTTACCGGAAAAGTGGTAAAGCTGGTCAAGTCCAGATTTTTGGACTTTGACAAAAAAAAACACTTGGTAAAATTTGACCAACTTTTTGGAAAAAATTGACAAGGTAAATTTTTAGGCTAAGTCCAGATTTTTGGACTTTGACAAAAAAAAAACTTGGTAAAATTTGACCAACTTTTTGGTAAAAATTTTTACTTTTTATTGAATTTTTTCGCATAAAAGAAGCTAACTTTTTTTTAAAACCTTGAAAATTATTTCATCATTTCTTTTAAAACATCCTCCCGCATCGTCAAAAATATATCAAATTTAATATTTACTTATTAGAGCTAGCTTCATACGAATTAAAATTAAAAGAAAAAAATCCAGGTGTGTGTGTTTACGCAGATGTGCCGTGTGCATTTGAATTTATCGATTTTTCATCTTTAATATAAATATAAGCTTTCGTATATTCCCCTGAATGTTTCTAAAAGAAAGACAGAGATTTCGAATTATAGAGTAATTTCGCTACAAAACTTATATTTTTAAGTTTTGAAATTTATGGCACCTCTGTGCGCGCATGCGCACTATTGATAAGCTTATGATTATTTGAATATAGAGTGCCAAAAATAATTATTAGTTTTGATTCAATTTAATCAAATATTTTGAATCAAGAAGTAAATTACTACTCAATTTTCTCTAAATATTTAAATTTGTAGAATTTACAATTTGTTTGGAAGATTTTTTTTAAGCAAGATGTTTAAAAATGTGGCAAAATTGTGGAACAACAATGTTTCATGATTTCTATATTTATGTTGTCTTTGCCAACCGGAAATACCACCAAGATGGGTTTTTAAAAGATGAATGCCACATTTTTTCGGCGTTTTTTAGACATTGATTGATTGAACGTTGACGATAGAATTTCAAACAGAGTATATAACATAAAAATACTGATTTTTAAATTATTTTTTTAGCAATTTTTCTAATGTCTAACACAGCTCTAAAAAGATGCATTAATTAATATGCAGCAAAAATGGATTGAAGATAATCTTTTTTTTTCTATGAAGGCCGTACCATCAAAAGCGAAATAATTAAATAAATCATTGTATACTCTTTTAGATTTCGTGAATGTCGCGCTTGTTATTCATAGCGTAAAAAAATGTCGAAAAAACGCGGCATTATCTTTTAAGAACCCGGCCGGAAATAGATTCATATATGGTTAACAACTATATATATTTAAATATTTTTTTTAATATTGAATGCACTATATTTTTTTATATTCTATCGAATATATTTTATATGTCATTACAAAACTATATTACATTCAATATTAACATTAAAAAAAAATAACATCAATTTAAACTTTCGTAACCCTGTAATTTGTTATTGGCTTCAGAAATTTAGTTCTACATAAACCACGGTCCACGCTTGAGCTAGCATCACCAGCATGGCTCTGCCTAGGCTTATAATTAGAAAGGCCAGGGTATTATTATTGGTTGAAAAGTTTGTACATTATTATTACAGGTATTGTGTCTTTAAAGGGACTGTGAACGTAAATTTTTCTCATCTTAATATCAAATCTTAACATTATCTCATTCATAATATCTCACAGATAGAGCAAAACGCGCTTTTGTTTGCTTAAAAAACGGCTTTTTCCGACGATTTTTATAAGGTACAGGGAAAGGAAGAAATTTTCCGTATTATATAAAATGTCCATTAAATTGATTTTTTGGTATTATCCTCTTAGAAATTTTTTTTTTCAATATTGAAAATTCGAGTACCCCCCCCCCCCCCCCGGACAGCGAACTATGAACTCTGGCCGCAGCGCTCGGCTCCCTAGCCTGCCTAGCCGCAGCGCTCGGCCCCCTTGCCTGCCTAGCCGCAGCGCTCGGCCCACTTGCCTGCCTAGCCGCAGCGCTCGGCTCCCTAGCCTAAAACCTAACCTAACCTAAAATAGTTGTTCCTCGGTAGTTGGGGGGGGGGGGGGGGGGGTACAAAATTGAAAAAAATTGAAATTAAAATTTCTAAGAGGATAACGCCAATTTTTTCTCCCATTATAGCTAAAATTAAACTTTTTCACATAGTTCTAGATTTTTCATAACAGTTAAGCTGACTTTTAACATAATCCTTGCTTTAAACCAATGTATAGTTACTTAGAAATTGATAAAATAAGCAATATTTTTTATTGAAAACCAAATACAATAACAAAGCCAGAAACAGGTTTTTTATTATTATCCAATTAACTTTAGATGGCCCATCTTAATTACAAATTTGTAAATAATAAAGACGCAATATTTTTTTTATAAACAGTCTGATAAAAGTGTAAACTAATTCTCCAAAGTGGGTTATTTATTGTCCAACACAATAAAAAAGGATATTATTATTTTAAATAACCTATGAGATTCAACCCTTTGTAGACAGTGAGGTATTTTTTTTGTCAATAATACGAATTTAAAATATGTCTTTATTACCTAACTACTACGTTATAAAAAAACTAATTGGCAATTTTATAGCATAAAATAAATCCTTAACAGTAAGTAAATTGTTTCAACTATATATGACAAGTTAAATATCCCTACAAACATTATAAGAATCAAAAACGTTCAGATTTTCCCTGTTTTTTCCCTTTTTCCCTCTCAAAATACCATAAAATCAAGGCATTATTCCTGGATATTTTTGTTAATAGGACGTTTTTGGTTGATCAGTGTAGTGAAATGTGCTTAGTAAATGTTAAGATTTGATAATCATATGAGAAATTTTTACGTTCACACTCCCTTTAATGGCTTTTCACATGTCTTATTTTATAAAGTAGGAAGGCTTTTTTTTGTCTGAAGCTTAAAATCTCGGAATTTCACCTTGCATAGAGCATTCGTAAAATGTACTGGGGTGCCCTTTCTTTACTGTTTAGTTTTAATAAGAATTAAAAAAAAAAACAATATTAGGGTTACTTTTCCTAGGAGTGGAGAATATATATATATATAGTTATAAACATTCCCTGATCTTATGAGAAGCTAATTGAATAGGAGAACCATACAGATCGATCCAGCGGTTTGTAAGCTCAGCATTGTTAATTTTTAAAACATGCATTTTTAAACTCTCTTTACAAACTAGAATGGAAGAAAATAAAACCAAACAAATCAAATACATATAAGACCGATCTTTATTTATCCATCTTTCTTTATTACTTTAAATATATAATATTTATTTCCATATTTTTATTCTGTTCTTTACTTAGGAATGATAACTTTTTAACCTAACCAAAATATTCAGGGTCTGCTGTATTCCGGGCTGTTCCTGTACCACCTGGCGTCGTATGAGAGCGGCGGCGAGGCGCTGGTGTCCTGCGGCATGTTGGAGTCACTCCTTAAGGTCATACAGTTGGCCAGCAGTGAATTGGAACACATTACTTTTGTTACTAGGTATGTTTTTCATGGTTTGATATACAAGTATTACACTGAAAGCTAGGTAAAAAAAACAAGGTTGACATCATCCATAATGTATATCATAGAAATAAAGAAAAATATGCACAATTTATAAAAATAAGTTTCTTTGTCTTTTAAAGCATGACTGACGGACGTAGTAAATTATATACTGGTTTCTCGCCGTCTGTCTTGAAAAGGATCGCATGTTAAAGATTGCATCACAGACGTATAAAGCGGACAAACAAAGCGTATTATAATAAAGTAGATTCTTTATAATAAGAAATATATTCAAAAGTTTAGAAAAATTTGTTTTTCATTCTTTTTCCAGCGTGGCTTCGAAACAAATTAAAATCGATTAGAAATGGTACTCAGCCATAATGATAAAACATGTATACTGACCATTTTCCAAATAAAAATCATAATACAAGTACCAGTTTTGGTAGCCTAAGCCTTAAGCCTCTCAGGGCTAACAAAACTGGCTTTAATTATATGATTTTTATTTGAATATCCACAGAAAGCTATCTATAATACGATGGAATAAAAAATATTATTTAGGGCTGTAAGAGTGATAGATCAGAAACTATTCATATGACGTAGCGGCCATAGCCGCTCAGGAGGAGCTGGCGGAAGCTCAGGATGCGGATGCTGTTGATCCCATTGGTGGTCCTAGTGGCTCAGGTTCTAGCTCTAGGCTAGCTTCTCATCTTATTCAACAGGTATGCATTGTTTATTTATACAGGGATCTTAAGGGATAAGACAATGGACGATAAGTTTTTTAAGTTGCAAGCCAACGAATGAGAGATGTGTTGATTAAACCTTCAAGACCAGTAAAACTTACAGTCCAGTGTAACTTCCTTTCCTGGCATTTATAGAAGTTGAATAAGAAATGATAAAATATTATAAAGATATGCGAAAATGTAAAAAAGAGATAGGATATATGAAGAAATATTGATTTTAATCTTATATTGTATAACACAAACTTTGCTTAAATAAAAATAAAATCCTATAACGTAGCCCTATACTATTGAAAATAGTTAAATATAACAAAACATATTATTAATATCAATCTATCTGATTATTTAGGACGTACCCAAGCCTGGTTTCACCTGCCTACCCCAGCGGGCTGCCTTGCTAAAATCTATGCTCAACTTCTTAAAGAAGGCTATTCAGGAATGGGTTATTAAATGATTTAAGACGAAGTAAAATATTGTTTAAGTTTAAAAAAAGATTGTACTAAAATAATTTACGTTTCTGTAGACACAACGGGAAACATGGTTCTTATGGGATAGGACAAAAGACGAAGTATTGAAATTAAATCAAGATTTACCTAATAAAAATTAGGTACTCAAAGTTTTTGAGTTGACGAATAAGTAAACTTGTTTCTGAAACTTTGGATACCATTATGATATTTACACCATTTTACCCACCATTTTAGGTCTAAATTTATCTAATATTAGTACTTGTTTGGGACAGGGATCTAAAGGGACAAGACAATGGCGGATAAATTGATGTACATCAGCAATGATGATACACAAAATTACCCCTTCTGTGGAGTATAATTAGTTGTTGAAAGCTTTAGACACTTAACTTGATTAATCAACCATTCAAAATTCAATAAAAGTCCCTAGAGTTGTTAAAGCAACGAAGAAGAAAATAAAGCTTTGGGGACTAGTGTAATAAACAGTCCACTTCCTTCCTTCATTTAATCCTCCATAACTTAGGACCCCGCGTTCAGCGACTGCATACGCCACGTGTTGGAGGGAAGTTTGCCCAACAGTTTGAAGCATATATTCAGTAAAGCCGAGTACTATGGCCCCAGCCTGTTCTTGTTAGCCACGGATGTTGTTACTGCTTATGTTTTCCAGGTAAGCTTTCCCTTTATTTTTTCTCGTTCTGCGTTTTCAAAGATGTTTAGTTAGATAAGTTTGCTGATTTTTTTGCCACGTGTCAAGATGCCTGTAGGAAATGAATGAGGGGGGAGAGGGGGAGTCGAACCTACACACTTTTATTTTTGCTTTCAAAAGAAAATTTTAGGTGTGAGAGTAAGGGGGGGGGGAAGTTCTGACACATTTGCGTAAACAGCGAGTATAGGCTTTATCTTTGGGACGGATGGACAGACAGACAGACATCGTTCTACTTTGTATTATAGATTAGATATTTAGTAGGGAGGGATGGGACATTGGGCTGTAAATTACACTAGCCCCCAAAGTTTTCAAATAACATTTTCTTATTCTTTGGCCTAACAACCTTGGGTACTTTTATTGATTTTTTATTGGTTGGTTCATTAAGTTGAGTGTCCTAACATTTCAATCACTTATTGTAATCTACAGAATGGGTAACGATGTGTATCATCATTAAAGATGAACATCAATTTATCAGCCATTGTCTTATCCCTTTATATCCCTGTAATTATCTAATTAACTAATGAGCAATTTTATTCCAGGTTGAATATCATGGTTATACGAGGGAATGGGGCCGGTGCCCAGCAATTCCAGGAGGTTGCGCAACAGTTTTCGGCCAGAGCAGTAGAATCAAGAACACTTGTGTGTTTGGCGGCGCACCCAAGGGTCCTCAGCTGCGCGACATTGAGAACGGCTGCTGATTTATTAGAATTATTATTTTATGTTCAAGTTAAATAAATATAAAAATACAACAAAAAATTTTATAATTTTTTCTATTTTTAAAAACAAAGCTTCTCTATAATTAGGGTCAGTCGTTTTTTACTACTTTCTCACGATTTTTACCACCCGATTTTACCACAATTTTTGGTCAATTTTTACCAATTTGATTTGATTTCCGGTAAAATTTTACCAATTTAGGACAAAAATATTACCAGGTGTTGAACAGTTTTACCACTTTTTCGGTAAAATCTTACAGAAATTTGCGGTAAGATTTTACCAAAAAAGTGGTAAAAATTGGTCAAAATCTGGTATAAATTTGCATCCTAAAATGGTAATATTTTACCGGAAATCTGGTAAAATTTTACCGATAATTGTGGTAAAAATTGCTGGTAAAAAGCGTGAGAAAATACCACAAAAAGTGTTTTTACCACGGTTATGGTAAAATTTTACCACCTTTTAAATCGTAAAGGCTGGTAAAATTTTACCGTAAAAGTGGTAAAAACTAGGTTTTTTTATGGTATTAATTAAGTCCTGGGATATACATGATTGTTTCATTTGTTGCTTCAAAATAAGGTTAAATCCCATCATGACTATAGATAACACATGCATAATTTACTTTTTTTAAAAATGTTTAAGGGTACAACCCTCTTATTTTTCAATTGACCACATAAATTTGCTCCCAACAAAATTAGAGGGTAATTTTTCTATTCTTGTGAGGTGATTACAATTACTTTCCCTTTGTTGCTCTCGTAAAATTTACTTGACTTAAGCATCACACAAAAGTTTATTAAAAAGTTATAAATAAGAGGGTGGCATTGTTTGTCTCACTATCAATTATGAAGGATATTGCCACTGTGTGTAAGAGTACAAATCTAGCTTGAAAACGTAAGTGGAGATATATTTAAGACACATCACAGAAAACAAGTTTAAACAGTAATAAATATAAATATACTTGTATACATTATTTTACAAAATATTGGCTTTTTTATATAATTTCCATTTTGTGAATACAATTCTAAATGCCCCAAAATATTTAATTAAACTTTAAGTATACAAGTACAAAATTTTTTTTGCAGTTTATTATGTATATAATTATTATTTGTAGGAGGATGGAGAGGATGGGTGTTTTTTTATCTCATTTTCATCTATCTATCTATTTATCTATCTATCCATCTATCAATCCATATATCTATCCATCCAACTTTTTATCTATCTATCAAACTATCTATCTATCCATCCAAATATCTATCTATCTATCTATCCAACTATCTATCTATCTATCTATCCAACTATATATCTATATATCTATCTATCCAACTATATATATAGCTATATATCTATCTATCCAACTATCTATCTATCCATCCAAATATCTATCTTTCTATCTATCCAACTATCTATCTATCTATCTATCTATCCAACTATCTATCTATCTATCTATCTATCCAACTATCTATCTATCTATCCAACTATCTATCTATCTATCTATCTATCCAACTATCTATCTATCTATCTATCTATCCAACTATCTATCTATCCAACTATATATCTATCTATCCAACTATATATATATCTATCTATCCAACTATATATCTATCTATCTATCTATCTATCTATCTATCTATCTATCTATCTATCTATCTATCTATCTATCTATCTATCTATATATCTATATATCCAACTATCTATCTATCCATCCAAATATCTATCTTTCTATCTATCCATCTATATATATATATATATATATATCTATCTATCTATTTTATCTATCTATCCAACTATCTATCTATCCATCCATCCAAATATCTATCTTTCTATCTATCCAACTATCTATCTATCCATCCCAATATTTATCTTTCTATCTATCCATTTATATATATATATCTATCTATCTATTTTATCTATCTATCCAACTATCTATCTATCCATCCAAATATCTATCTTTCTATCTATCCAACTATCTATCTATCTATTTATCCAACTATGTATCTATCTATCTATATATCCAACTATATATATATATCTATCTATCTATCTATATATCCAACAATATATCTATCCATCCAAATATCTATCTATCTATAAACTATCTATCTACCTATCCAACTATATATCTATCTATCTATCTATCCAACTATATATCTATCTATCTAATATTAGTCCTAAAATTTTTGAAAGGTTTAGTGATTTATATATTTTTTTAAAACATATAATACTGTAATATATTTATCTAACTAGAGCTTAAGAGCATGTTTGTATCAGTCCAATGTCCCCCCCCCCCCTCTCCCTACAGGGATATAAAAATCTATCTATCTATCTTTCTATGTATCTCTATATGTATCTCTTTATCTATCTATCTTTAATACAAATTAGCAATTTTCAAATCTTTGCATCAATGATTTTTAACTACAGAAAAGGTTATTTTGTTCATCATAACTGGTTTTGTACATTAATTCTTTTTTCATTGTATACCAAAAAGATTTATATCCATGCAGCTACTCCCCTTTAGTCCTCAAATTTGGTTGACCAAATTTTTTTATTTCGGATTCAAAATTTTTTTTTTAATTTGTTATATTTTTGAATGGTGGAATTATTTTACAAGGGTGTGGTATCCTCTTTTAATATAGATAAAAACCTTCTTAGGATCAATGATAAGCTACCCTGTAAAGGAAAACAATATCATTCAAGCAGAGATTCTTTGGTATGCACACACTGAGACAGACACACAGACAGAGATCCTTTTACTTTATTATGATGGTTATATTAATATATTATGTACAAATTAGATATTATTTAAAGTGTATACCAGTTATAATATAAGAAAAATAAATATATAATTTAGTATTGACAAAATTTAGATTTCTAATTTACACATTTTTTTATTTTTATGAATTACAAACAAATAAACTCATATTTCCATAAAGATGAATTAGACCTGCTGTCTGATAGGTTTTGGGTTCATCCCCTTAATTTTTAAAAATAAATTATGAAATCTCTCTGTTAAATCATTTATATGTAAACAAGAAAGACAACATCCACAATAATCAAATAAAAAAGATCATGGATAAACAAACGGACAAGGTGAAATATCAATTAAATGTTCTATGGTTGTAAAAAAAAGATAGAGAAGGATAGAAATAAGAATTGAAGATATTGAAAAAATCAAAAAATATCTTTGATTATTCTTTCAAATAAGACGACATTTGAGTTAGTTTTTAAAATATATTTTTCATACAAAGCTTCCATCCAAAATTTGACAACTGAAAGCATTATTTCAAAACTATCCTGTCCATGTGTAATGATAGTAATGGATAACTATCTTTTTTAATTTAACCCATTAGTGCCGAACTGGGTATTAAAACCCGGTTCCAGAAAATGTTTTAAAAAAATGGTTCCTAGTTTCTTAATTGCATCATTCTCAGTATAAATCCCCCCTCTATTACCCTAGTTTTCATTTCCCCCTGGAGCAGGCAGTTTTGCTTACTTCCGTTTGCTGGTATAGCTTAACAAAATTGGAAAAACAAGAAAAAAAGGTTATTTCAAAATACACCTCCTAACTATTATTATTTTTTATATGATTTTTTTATCGTTTTTTTACATCCTATATAAGCCCGGTTCGGCACATGGGGGAGGAGTCTGAAATTTTTATTACCCAGTTTTGACAACAACAACAAAACAGGGTTTTTTTAACCGAAAATGGCAGCACCTATAGCCGAAACACTAAATTTGATATAAATCGCTTTGTATATTACTTGTAGCTCTATAGATTACATGAGGTTATGTAGTTTTCAATTATGGATCGTATCAAAGTTCTAAAAAGTGTTCATCTCACTTTGGGCGTTCAAAAATTACATTTTTCATTTTTTTGTCAAAAAAACGGGTTTTTACTACAAAATCGGGTTTTAATACTGAGGGAAACTGCCCAAAACGGGTCAAAATGCCCGTTGTGCATTTATGGCCATGCCGAACCGGGTTTTTTTTGCAACTTTCCTGTGCACACCACTAGAGCAAAACAAAAAAATACGTTTTCCGTTTTTACCATTATAAAGCTTCCCTGAGATTTTCAGCTCGATCGGCCCATAAAAGTGGCGCTCGGCACTAATGGGTTAAGCATGTAAAAATTGTCATATCAATTTCAAACTTGAATGATGAGTCCTGTAGCAGTAAAGCACAATTCTACAATTACACAATGGTCTTAGAAGAAAAAAAATTATTAAAAAAGTCTCAAAGTATAAATATGTATATTTGTATTAAGCATCCTGTATAATTTAAGTAATCTTTATAACAGATTCAAATGAAATTTTGTTTTGTTTTATGGAGTATATTGATTGAATTGCTCCTTTATATTTCACTAGCAGCTTGGCCCCTAGCCTCTAGTGGCTTAGCCCAGGAGGTATAATTAAATATTAAAAAAAAAATCTTTAGGGGGGGGGGGGGTCAGGTCCAGTAGGTATATTCCCTGAAGAGTAGAATCCGATTGGTTCAGTGGTTAATAAGATCTTAAGGGACGGACGGAAAGACGGACAGGCATTATTCTACTTTGTATTATACAGTATAAGTTATCTATCTCAACATATTATGATAAGCTTTCCATGGATATTAAAATGAAAAATTAAACCACTCAGTAGCCCCAATATGCCGCAGGTGAAATAAAAGAATCAATTGTGCAGTCAGTCAGATGCAGAAGGATTTACTTAGAAAGATGTTATGCATTTTCATGAAAAAACTAGCTGCTACGCCCCTAGAGGTCTCTAGGGGCACTTAAAGTGAGTTTTGGTAAGTCACAACCCCCCAGCCCCCCATCAAGATTTCAATATTAATGTTTTTTGTGGCGTCAAAACTTATTTCATAATGTCTTACTCATTTTTGATTATGTCATCCCTTTGTCTAATGGTGCTTTTCTACAATAAAGTCTTTATAACACTGAACTACTCCCCCCCTCTCTATTTTTTTTTAGTAAATTGAAATATATTCTGCTGTAGAGTGAGGGGATGCCACCCTTGTTCTTAAAATAAGATAGATTAATTGCTCATCAAGGCACTTTTAGGGAAAACAACAAATGGTTTAATTGTGTTTGTTGATGGATCAAGGCATCACACTACCACTGTACCAGAGACAACAGAAATACTATAATACTATTTTATTAATACTATTCATTGAAAAAAATATGCTTTCTAATTAACTGGGTAATTGTAGAGAAAGAGTTTTTTTTAAATATTATAATATTATTAGATAAATAATATTGCAATTAGATTCTAGTCTTATTAAAGACAGCATCATATTGCACCAAATTTGCTGAGTAAGTAAAAGTTGGCATACTCTGTCAAAATGCAAGTTAAACGCCCAATCCCCCAACCCCCTTGATCATAGAATAAATTAGATAAAATAAGGGGGAGGGGGGTTATGACAGTTTAAGTTAGGTTATATTTAAAGCTTGGTAGGCCTGTAGGACCTTTAGGTTTAGACATTGGAAAGAGATACCCCTACAACAAATATATTTTCAAATTCTAAACAAAAAAAAGGGGGGGGGGGAGTGAGAGGTAGGAAGCTCAAAAAAATTTTTGGGAAAACAATTATTAATCACAAGAAACAAAATGCATCTTTTATCATTTAATTTTTGTGAGAGTTAGGAGTGAGTATTAGTGAGTTGCAGACATCAAACTTTAAATTGAACTTTTAGCTAAAAAAAAAATGTCATCATTAATTGGCTCAAAATCTTTGGGGACTTAATATCAAATCTTAATTGAATGATATAATATAGCAAACTCCATGGCTAATCTTTACTTCCAATCATTTTAATTTAAATATATAGTAATTTTGTTTCTCATTGAAGGAGATGTTGCCCATCCCCTCTTAATGTTTGCTTGTTGAACCAACTTATCTGTTGAGCTCGGTTTTTATGGATTTTATTAACTTTGTTCACATAGAATCACCATTTTAAAAATCATTGGAGCTGCACAAACAGGTCTTGTGCACATATGCTTCTCTCTCTGCCTCAAATTGTGATATGTAGTTATCAGTTTTTATTGAAATTTATTTTGTAGGGGAGCTATTATATAATTCCAAATGTCGCTACTTCTGTACACCATCTCTCTGTTAGACAAAAAGTGGAGGAATCATTATTTTCTCTGCTCCTATTCAAGATTGAAGGCTGAAACTTGTTGTCAACATTATCATTATGGAGCATAATTAATCATAAAACATCTATGACAATCAGATTAGCTTTTTTGGCTATTAATATATTATTAATTATTATTATTTCTCCTCATACCATCAGTATTTTAGGTGAAGTAATCAAGATCAAATTTCTTGTCTTTCAAAGGGATTTTTGTGTCTGTAGATGAAAGGAAAAGCAACTTTTTTTTATTTTTCTCATATTTTTTCATATCATTGGTGTTTTTTAAGCTGATTTAAATTTTTATTTGTAAATAGTATCAAAATTATATTACCTTTTGTTTCATTAGATTTTTGTCTGTAGATGAAAGGCCAAGTAGCTTTACTATAATTTTTTGTACATATTTTCATGTATTTTTATAGTTTTTAGTATAATTCTCAAAAAAATTTAAATACAGTATCAAAATAAAATTTTCCATCATTATAAGGTAACAATTCTTAACTTACTCTAATTTATTCTGATCCACTCTAATTGATACTTTGTTATTCTCTTTGTTTTCTATACATTTTTTTATGTTATTGTGCTTTGCTACTTATAGATGTTGTCATCCATTTTTTATGAACTATCAAATGTTTTTTATCTAATTTAATCTCTGAAAGTCTACTTCCAATATCATAAAATTTTCTTTTTCAGAATAAGTAAATTATATTTATAACTGACTGACTGACTGTTGTTTGAAACTAAATTGAGGCCAAAATGGCAACAAAGGACTTAGATGATGATGATAGATATATTGATGACCATGCTCTGATGGTTGACAAATTACTAGATGATATTATTATATCATTAATACAAGAAGCCAAATCTAGATGGGTGAGTGAATTATATTCATTGGTTGTTCTCATTTTATTTCTGCAAAAGATAAAAGTAATTTCAATAACAAATATTAGTAACTGCGATTTTGTAATTTCATAACAATATTGTTGAAAATTTATTATCAACATGTTCTTTTCCTTATCAAACAGTACACAGGTATTCTGGTACTTTATTGTACTTTATTTTGTGTTGGTTTGTTAATTTATAAAATAGATTTTTTTTTATTTTTAGAAGGACCATGTTATTGATGATTCAACCAATGGGGAATCTACCCTTGAAGTTATAAATGCTCTTGTAAATGACATTATTGATTCAGCTAAAAAGGTAATCATAGTAATCATAGGGGTAATTTTAAACATTATAGATTATATGTTGTACATTGCATTCATTGGTAAAATTGATAATTGATAGGATTAAGTAAATTTTGTACTTGAAACTTTTAGAAAAAGAAATTTACATTTTATTTTACAATTACAATATCAGTTTTGTACTTTTTACTAAAAAAATCATTAATGAATATTTAGGACTTTGTTGTTGATGATTCAACCAATGGGGGATCTGCCTTTGATGTTATATTTGTCCTTGAAAATGACGATACTGATTCAGCAATAAAGCAGGTTAGCAAGGTTAATATACTTTTTTTGGGTGATTAATATAAAAGTGATTTTAGCTAACAAAAAAAATTTTGCTATATTTTTTTGCTGACCTTTAACGTCTTGTTAAAGGAAGTGTGAAGTTAATAATTTCTCATCTGATTATAAAATCTTAACATTTTCTAAGCACCTTTCACTACACTGATCAACCAAAAACGTCCTATTAACAAAAATATCCAGGATTAACCCATTAGTGACGAACCGGGCATTAAAACCCGGTTCCGAAAAATGGAAAAAAAAACAGGTTTCCGGATTCATAATTGCATCATTCTCAGTATGAATCCCCCCTCTACTACCCTGGCTTTCATTTCCCCCTGGAGCAGGCAGTTTTGCTTACTTCTGTTTGCCGGTATAGCTCAACAAAGTTTGAAAATCATGAAAATTCAAAATACCCCTTCTAACTTTTTTGTTTTTATAGTAAAGTCGCTGATTTTTTTCGTAAAAAATCTAATGTTTATTGACAAGTACATCTAATTGTGAATTCGTTTTATTCAAAATATTATTTTTTATATGATTTTTTTATCGTTTTTTTACGCCCTATTATGACCCGGTTCGGCCTGGCCATAAATACCCGACAGTTTTAATTACCAGTTTTTATTACCCGGTTTTAACTTTTCAACCAATAAAAATAACAGTTTACGTCATTAGTAAGGGTTTGAGCCACCCTAATAACCCTAGTAATCTCTATATGTGTAACCCAATAGTTTTATGCTCGTTTTCTGATATGTAACACCCAAATTTTATATGTTTTTTTTTTTTCTAGTGTGTGTCTTTTAAATCGGGTTTTTTTTAACCGAAAAGGGTAGCCGAAACACTAAATTTGAAATAAATCGCGTTGTATATTACTTGTAGCTCTATAGATTACATGAGGTTGTGTAGTTTTCAATTACGGATCGTATCAAAGTTCTAAAAAGTATTCATCTCACTTTGGGCATTCAAAAATTACATTTTTCAATTTTTGGTCAAAATAACCGGGTTTTTACTACAAAACTGGGATTTTAATGCCTGGGTAAACCACCCAAAACGGGTCATAATGCCTGGTTGGTATTTATGGCCAGGCCGAACCGGGTTTTTTTGCAACTTTCCTGTGCATGCCACTAGAGCAAAACAAAAAAATTTGGAATTATGTTTTTACCATTATAAAGCTTCCTTGAGATTTTCAGCTTGATCGGCCCATAAAAGTGGCGCTTGGCACTAATGGGTTAATGCCTTGATTTCATGGTATTTTGGGAGGGAAAAAGGAAAAATCAGGGAAAAACTAAACGTAAACATAAACATATTTAATTCGGCATAAAAATTAAACAAAAAACAGTAATAAAATCAAAAAAATATAATATACAATTAAAATTACTATAACAATAAACAACCTAAATCCTAATCAGTTCTGCCTTGGTAACCATGAATAGATCACTATGGATCTGTCTACTTTGCCCAAAATATATCAAACAAAGGTATCCTGGATCCCTTTAAACTTATAGAACCTAGGTAGTATCGCCAAAATAAAAAGAACATAAAAAAGATTGCAAAATTTACAGAGCTGGAGATTTAGATTATATGATAAAAAGTTATTGCAAGGCATTAATTAGTTTAGACTTGATAGATTTAGCAAAAAGGTTTCTATCTTCAATAGATTTAAGCTCATCACTTAGATTATTCCAAAGAATGCCAAAGTTGAAAATTGGATGTTTTTTAAGATATTCATATCTATGAGGCCTTATATAAATATCATTGCCATTTCTAAGATTGTAATTTCCATTTAGGTGATTATTATTAATCCAGGTTGGATAAAAAGAAGGAGATGGAGTTTCATTCAAATAGTCATGCATAATCATTTGAATCATATTCAAGAGATGAATATTCTATTTGTTGCATTATTGGTAGGATATTATGTTTCTTAAATAGAGGTGTAGTGCTTTCATTATACTTTACTTTTGAGACTAATCTTATAGCTTTCTTCTGCATTTTAATAATAGGATCAAGTGTAGTTTTAGTACACATAGACAGAATATTTGAACAATAATTGATATGAGATTGGAAATTAGCATTATATACCAGTTTTAATATTGATGTATGAATAGATTACTTATTTGTCTAAGTGAGTATAAATTTCTGGATAATTTTGAGTGTAGGGATTTAACATGTTCTACTAGAGTGAGATCTTGATCCAATAGAACTCCTAGTGCACATACACTTTTTTCATCAGAATTAGGAACATGCTTTATCATTTTATTTTTAGTTATATTACATTCATTAGTGTCATTCATGTTAAGATAAAGGGGAAAATAAGGGCTTACATTGTTAATAGACAATTGTTCCACATTGTCATATTTGGATTTAAATAAAATAAAATTAGATTTATCTGGATGCAGAGCAAGCTTATTTGCACTATACCAGTCACAGATTTTACTAAGTTCTTTATTTACTAATACATTTAGTTCATTTAAATTGCTATGTGAAAACAGTGGTGTTGCATCATCAGCAAACAATACAGTTAGGGCTTTATCAGAGGCTCTATGTAAATCGTTAATGAATATTATAAACAGGATTACGCCTAAAATGCTACCTTGAAGAATGAAAATGTTAATGTTTTGTAATTCAGATGATGTTAAGGTTTGATAATCTGATGAGAAATTTTCTTGTTCCCAGTCCCTTTAATTTATGATAAGGACTTTTTTTATTTTAGAAGGACCATGTGGTTGATGATTCAATCAATGGGGAATCTGCCCTTGAAGTTAAAATGCTCTTGTAAATGATGTTGTTGATTCAGCAATAGAGCAGGTTAGAAAGGTAACTAGATTTTTTAAATTTTTTATTGGGGGGGGGGGCTTATTTTAAACATTATAAATGATACTTTGTACATTGCATTCAATGGTAAAGTAAACAAGGATGACAACAGTAGTGAAGCACAAAATATATTATGAAATAGACAAAGGGACAAAGTCGGTTATGTGCCGAGAAAATTTGTTCCTTAATGAGGGGATTGTTGTTAAAAAGTGTAAGCTTTCTGTCTTTTACAGCAGCTAAGAAAAACATGTTTCACCCTATTGATTACTAATGGACAGATGGATGAATGGACATTTTGAATTGTAGAGTAGCTTTGCTACTAATAATTGAGAGGATTAATGCTAAAGGGATAAAAAGCTGCACATTGCTGAAAAATCTTCCAAACCAAATTGCTAATATTATTTGTCGATTGTATAGAGGCCTGATGCTACCTAGCCAGCAGAGATAGAGAGCTAAATTTTCTACATTTATTTCTAGATTTTAAACAATTAACCATAATCTAATATAATATTTTTATGTACATCCTTGCATTGTCAACAAATATCTACTATAGATTTCACTATTATTTCACTAATATCAATTAAAATGTACAGGATGTATTTATGACACATTATTATTAAAAAGTTTAGATGTAAATTTGGTGTATTTGACAATTTTGAATGTATAAATGCCAGTATGAGATGTAAATTTGTCAGCCTACCTACGATATTAAGCAATTTTGACAAAAATACATCCACTGTATTTCTGCCAGTTGTAGAAATGACATTGTCTTTCTTAAACATCAGCAACATTAATCAATTTCATCCTTTAAATTAGGTTCTACTTCAGCATTGTGTATCAAATGGCAGAGATACTACTCAAGAAGATGATTTAAATATCAAATTTTCAGAGGTATGTTTAGAAATATCTTCTTTGAAATCAAAACAAACTCATGAGAATAATTGTGATATTAGATTGTTGATAGATGATAAATACTAGGTGAAAGTAAAATTATTTTTGTTATACAAGGAAATTAAGTTCTTATAATTTAAAACTTCTTTATTTTTAGGATCAGGAAGAAAAACCATCATATTTTGTCTGGCTTAGTCAATTGTTGCTAACATCTTGTTCTTCTTTCTTGATGTTTGTTTGCCTGCCTGGGATTTTATCAGTGATATGAAAGTTATTACATTTGTTTATTTTCCTAACTCAAATTTCTCTTGGGTAAAGATTTTTTTTCTTTGCATATACTAAAAAATGTTATAACTTTATAAAAAGTATGTAATAAACTGAATTTTTTTAATTTAGCTATTTAAGTCTTTTTTATATTTTAACAAACAGTACAATCTCTGATTATTTCTTATATTTTTTTAGAATAATCATGTGAAAATAGAAGGAAAACCCCAATATCTTTTAAAATGATTTTATAATCATAACTATTGAATTCTAATTATAATATGAACTCAATATTTGAATGTATATTAAGAAATATTACTTGAATTCATTTGCATTAAAATGTATTGCAGCTTACCATGACAAAAGGCTTTTCATATTTAGTTTTTAAAAAATATTTTAGTAAAATTAAGATATTGTTGTTGAAAAGGTGAACAGGATTTATTCAATGTAAAAAACAGATATATAAAGTTTGAAAAAGAACAGATGTATTCTGTGGGACTTATTGCTTCAGGTTTTTATTAATAAATTAAACCTAAATAGTTGTTTAATGTAGTAATAAGATATGTAAATGTAAATGTAGTATTCAGACACAAAAGAAAGTTGGATTTTTTTAACTATCACTATCCTCAAGGGAAAAGGACACCAGCAGAATTAATATAACCTATTGTTAACATGTTAGCAAAATTAATATTTCATTTTTTACAGTTATCATATTGGTGTTGCCAAGCTTATCTCTCATTCTTGATCTTGTTATGGAAGGAAAAACATGCCTTATGGATCTAATAATTGCATTTGCTTATCAGCCTGCAATGTGGTTAAAGGTTAAAGTTTATCTAGTAACATCATTTCCTAATTTTCCTTTATTGTGAAGGAAATGCCCACCTTTCCTTATCTGTAATTGAGCAACTTCTAGTCGAATATATTTTAAAAATTGTACAATTGTGCAAATGAAAGTTCAGAAAATTTTGTTAGTGTACTTTTCACACAATTAAATTCTCCTTCCTCCCCCCCTCCACAGAATAAGGCTAAAATTTAATCATTCATAATATATGTAATTGGACAATCAGAATTTTCAAATCTCATCTGAATGTTATATCTTTCTAATATGATATTCTGTTAATGATATTTTAGAGTTTCATTTGTTTTATTAATCCAGATGATCTTGTACTAAGAAGACAATATCAGACACAAAAAATATGAAAAATATTTCAATAAAGTCTTATATAAAAATTTAAAGATAAGATCTTTACATAAAACTTTTATTCTTCTGTCTTCATTTAAACTTTTTGCATAATCTACTAAAGCAATATACACAATTAACCTTTAAAGCTAGAATCTGAAATAAAGAAACTGAAGAATGACTTTTTGTAAATGAAAATATATACCACCTTGTTCCTATAATTCAAAGGATGTAATGTTAATCACCTTTTTTTTATTTTTTTGTAGGTTTGTTTTAATCATTAGATCATTATTATTCAACATCATTGCTTCCAATCAGGACTATTGTCAAATATGAAATATAATATTTTGCTTTATGTCCCTAGGTAATATTCATAACTTATCAAATTAGACCATTTAATTGAAAATTAGCTATAAAAATGATTTTTTATTTCTATCCAACATTCAAATTTTGAATTATACTTTTACTGATAATTCAAGCAAATTATATCAACTGTCATAATTTTATTATAATTATTATCTTAATATTGCAGGTATATGAAATATGCATTGAATCAACCTTGCAAATAATTCTACAGACTGGAATTCTATTGTTTCAACTCTTTAGCAGTGATCCAATGTCACTTGACTTTATGGCAAATAAGGATTATACAATTGAAATTATCAGCATTACTACATCCCTCATTTCTATTTTGTGGGGACTGAGCAGCTACAAAATAAATGTTTTCCAGACTGAACCCAAGGTTTTTCATAAATTTGTGTTGATGATTCGAAATTCTGTTGACATTATTGCAAGGTTAGTGTGCTTTTGCTAATTTTTATAAGATACGTTTATTTTGGAAAAGGACCATTTAATAAACATATTCTTCCCAATTCATTTTAGAACATAATATACATAGTAGTCAAATAAATAAGTTGTACCTGTCACTTCTCATAATAAATAATCTTTAATAATATATCATATTATCTTCATTCATGATAATTTAAAAAAAAAACTAATTTATAACAAAAAAAATTATTGAAATATTTGCATCATTTTTATTTAGATTGGCCACACTGATGAGTGTTATACTCTTTAGTCTTGGATGGATATATGGTGTACTCATCTTCAGTTCTTTCATGTGCAGCTTAGTAATTGTCATTCCTTTTCTAGAAAATGTGTATTCCAGAATTTCAAATAGTCAAACTTTTCTTCCTGACAGATCTGTTATTTTTTATTCCTGTTCAGTTGCCTCAAAAGAAAATAATCATGGATAATAAGCAATATAAGGAAATCAGAAGATTAAGAATATGTAACAAACTTAAAGCCATTGTCCTAATAGGATTAGTTTTGTTACTTCAATATATATTTTACAGCAAGAACTATTACCTTTTCCTCAACAAGATTTATGGTAATAATTTTATACTCAATGTGTTTACAATCATAATTTTAAAGTTATTAAACTTACTACTTAAATTTGTAGCATTATATAATATCTTGCACACAATTATTTATTTTGTAATGAAGGTGGGATTGTCATAACAGATCAATAATGATTGCAAAGCTACTAAAGATTTTGTGGATAATAATTGGTTGTTGTCTGGCCTTTTCTTCTGTGGAATTTATACACTATATGAAGTTCTCAACAAGCTGGGTTGAGTTTGTATTTAGGCCAAACACAATTTATTCAAATTTTGAAGTTGAGGAGTTGTATAAAAAGAAATATAATAATAGACATGTTCCTTTATTTATAAGAAATAATTTTTATTAGAATCAAAGTTTGACAAAATTTTTGGAAGATTAAATTGGAAAAGGTTTGTATGTATATTGATTTACTAATTACTAATTGAAGTGATATAAAAACAATTCATTTTGCATTCAATTATAGATTGCAGAGAATCCTAAAGACAGGGGTGAGGGGCATAATATAAGTTGCACACGTTGAAAATACTTAATAAAATTTTACCAAATAATCAACTTTATCACAGTTTTTTTTTAAACTTAAAATATTATAGAACAGCTGTTTGCCACTGCCAATGGCTATAAATCTGCACACATAATATCACTGTTTCTCAAAATAACTTAGAGTAAAGGGAAACAGATATGTACTATATATAAATAGAATTAAATATATTTAAATCTATTTTTTGAATTTTATGGCTATTTAAAGTCAGCAAAATGCTCCAGATACCAGACACTTCTGGTTCCAGGTATACCTGTCAAAAGCCTTTAGATTGCTAAATAAAATGCTTAGTACAAGCATTATCAATGTTATGTTGTGTTTGGAGCAAAATAAAGGCAAAAATAAAATGTATTTTTTAGGAACCTCTAAAAGTATACCTGGATTATAGATTCCATGGCTGCCAGAATTAATGGAACCAAAAAATATTAAATAAAAAAAGTTTCATATCTGTGCCATTTGAATTGTCAGAATTGTCAGAATATGAGGCAGAGATGGTTGTGCATTAAATGTTCATACTCTTCCATCCCCCTTCCCCCCCCCCCCTCCCACACTATGTATCACATACTCTAAACAACCCATAACCACAGCCATCAATAGTGAAATTGAATATTCATGCATACTTTTATAAAATCTATTTTAGGTCTTATACTTTTTGTATTTGTTACTGGATCTTTTTTTGTCATTGTTACTAAAACTGCAAGGAGTCAATATTTTGTGGAAGTTCAAGAATCCATTGATACATCAAATCTAATTCAGTACATTGAAAAGAATGTTAACAAGTAAGAAAAACTAAATCATGAGAAAGGCATTTCTTGAAATATCATATGAAATAATAAACCTAGTTTACTTTCAGATCTGAAGCCATGTGTTTAATAATGCAAAATTCATCTGATTCTGCCAGTAAGATATTTATTTAAAGTTAATAATTTGTATCATTGAGATGATAAATCTAAAATTAGTTGTGTCTGCTGTTCATGATATGATTGAAAGTCACAAATATGAAGTATCAGAAAGCTTTATAAGAATGTGTAAACCTGAACACAAAATGTTAAACATTTCTAGGTAAGTTTTAAAATTGTATGAAAGTCAAACACATTCCATTCTTTTGCATTTCTTTTATAATAATAAAATTCAAGTTAATTATGTTTAGTAATATTATCAAAGTTCATACTGGATTTCACCATTTGATTACCTCATGCCAAAGTTATCAACAAGAAAATAAATGTATTAATGTCAAAATAAGAATAATTTATGAGGAAGATAAATGTGAGAAAATAATTGTTGATTGTGAGAGCCTTTTTAATACTTTGTTGGATGTTTACATAAAGGATATAAATACAAGAGATGAAAAAGGTACATTTATTAATTGTATTTATATCTATATTCCTTAATCAAATTATAAATGAAATACTATTACATCATATTTTGCTGAAACATGAAACCAAATTCAATTTAGAATTGTAAGATTGTATGATTGCACATATATTTCTGAATTTTAGATTAAGTTTTTGACAATCACTAATCTGCACTCTGGCATAACCATAATCCATATTTTTATAAATACTTGTTTTCATTCTCAACACAAACTATGTTATAAATAAAGACATTAATAGTATGATGTGTAACATTATTAGAAAAAGCAGGTAGTACCTTTGTCTAAAACTTCCAGAATTCATTAATATATAAGGTTAACAATCATTCTCATAAGTAATAATCCTGTCTAAATAATCACAAATTTGTATTTACTTGTATATCTATTATTCAATATGGTCATTGTTTAGGAAGAACACCACTTGTACTTGCTGGTGATGATAACAATTTTGTAACAAAACTTCTAGAAGCAGGAGGTGATCCCACAATTGCAACATATAATGGTGGCTTTATTACCAATGAAAAAGATGCTGACAAATTGCAATGTAGAGGTAGATCTATTGACAAATATTTTTTATATAAAACATTTTTCTACTTTTTGAAAAGAAAAAAAACATTCTTTACTTAAAGGTGTTTCTTTTTTTAGCTTCTGAGAAAACTTACAAGAGTAATGGTAAGTATTAATCTTAATAAGAACTTAAATAGATATTTTCATTAGTGTTCACAACTTTCAGCAAAATTGTCAAAAATGAATATCCTATATACATACTGAAAGGGTGTTACATACTAAATTAACAGCCCCTTTCCCCTGTTTTTTTAATGAGAGAGTCGGGTTGTAAGTTTCATATATACAATATCCTAATAATAAAGTAACATGATGTTTGTATGTTTGTCTGTCTGTACCTAAGGATCTCACCAAATGCTCAACTGCTTTAGTTTTCCTTTACAGTAAAGCTTCTTATAGATCCTGAGATGGTTTTAGGCTTATTTTTATAAAGAAGAATTTATAATACCTATGTTTCTAAGCTATTTTCTGCCCTTCCATAAACATTTGATTATAGATCCCCTAGATGCTAGGGGCCTAACCGCTGGTAATAGACTAAATTAAGAGAAAAACATCTGGACAAAAGCCATTCTGCTTTGCATTTTTAATATCTTGATTCTAGCTTTAAATATTGCATCAACTAAAGGAGATAATTATGTAATATTGGACATATTGAAAAATGGATATTCTGTCAACTCTACTTATAACTCTGGTAAGTCAATGATTCATTAACTTCAATTTTTAATCTATAAGGAAAAATACTTTTTAGTATAAAGATAAATATTGAAAATATATTTAACTTCTAACCCAGTTTCTTTTTCTTGACTATGCAATTCTAGTTGTGTAATTGGCTGAATGAGGGATAATTTAATCTTGTATTTCTCATGGTGGCCCTGGCCCAGTTGTACTTTAAGATCTCTAATCAAATAGTATTTTTAAAATGAATTTTTTATCATTTTTCATTTCTTATATTAAAAGTATTCTTAAAGAACAGGAAATACAAGAGATTTAATACCATAAAAAAAACATATTCAATTTTAATATTATTGAAATTTAGCAATTTTAATAGTAATTTATTTTAGCAATTTTAATAGTAATTTATTTTAGCAATTTTAACCCTTTACAGTCGGGCCCCTTGCTGCACCTTAATCAATCAGGGGGGGGGGGTGAGCGTTCAATGCCCCCCCTTATTATCTCAGTTCCTGTTAGAGCTAAAGGGCTAAATTTTTTTGTGCAAGTCCCCTGTTTGATAATGAATATCCAACCTTTTATAGTCTAAGTCAATTTTCGCTTCCTTTACCCTTTTATTTAACAACCTTTGTTTTTAGGTCTTTTTTTACTTAAAAATTTCAAATGGCTGTAATTATCTTATATTTGAAGCTAGAAGAACAATTTTTTTCCAGAAAATGTTTATCTTTATGTACATTTTACTTTAGAAATATCAAATATAAATTTCAGCGGCCGCAGCTGTACTTGGCAGCTGCCAGCAGCTGCAGTCAACGGTTGGCGGGAAAACGGCAGCGGATCTTTATAAAATATTAATACGTTATGTAGACATGTCAGAAAAGCTTAAGTTTGAAATTTGAAGTCTCTAAGTCAAAAAGTGCGGCAACAGGAGCCTTTTAAAGATTTCTGGAGACCTGGAGGATCAGGACCTGCAGGATCATACCTGGAACCTGAAAGTTATTTAAACACCTGTATTTCATATAAGGATGTACTACTAGAGAATATTTTACTATTTTGGTATGAAAAAATGCTTTGTTTTAGTTAAAAAAATATTTTTGCTCTTTACCTGGATGACCCTGCCAGGTTTGCTGGCATCCTGTGCCCGCCTGGATTGAGATATTCAAAAAATTCCAACTCTCAGTTATGTGCCATGCCCATACTTAAAAAGTCACACAGTTTGGGCTCTTTATCTTTCACACACAGAAAATGAGAAAAACGACCGTTAAGGGTTAATAGAAATTTATTTTAGCAATCTTAATAGTAATTTATTTTAGAAACTCCGCTTCATGCAGCAGTTAAGACAAGAAAAACTGGCACTGTAGAGTTGTTGCTTAAACATGGTGCAGATATAAATGCAAAAAACAATATAGGTAAATATTTTTATATCAGAGCCATTTTGAAGTTGTGGCTATTATTGTTCATAAGTTTTCAGCAACCAGAAATATAAATATAACAGGTTCCAGAAACTAGGAAAACTCTGTTACCAGTATCATTTTACTATGAACTTCAGATCACTAAATATATATAGCACTATTCAAGCTTTTGATTGTACACCTAGGGTCAGAATTTTCAAAGTGATAATTAGCTATGTGAAGATCAGTGTCATTCAAAATTTAGATTGAAAATTTAGCACTTTACAGCCAAAATTAAATTAAATCTTTTATCACATTTCTCATTTAAGTTTTTAGAAATACCATGCAGAAAAATATCAACAGAAGGATATATTTATGCTCTTCTAAACGTTGTGCTATATCTAGACATGTAATTAAACAACAGTCTCATTTTTTGTTAGGTCTTATGATTATAATATTATAATATGATTTTTAAATTAAATATATTTAATCTGACATACTTAAATATTTGAGTATATCAATGTTTTAGAAAAATGTATTTATCAAAATGATGAAAATGAAGTACATTTGTACCTAGGAAAAACTAGTCTTAGTAAGCAGCAACACACTAATATATTTGGACTAGTATTATAACATGAAGCCTATTATTTGTTAGGTAGACTAAAGAAATGCAGTCACAATAAATGCTCAAAGTTCCATTGAGGTTGTTTAAAATTTTACACATTTTCTAAATTTGAGATAGCTGTATCAATTTTTCAAAAAAGTTACCTAAACTCCTCAAAGAGTCAATAGTATTTACAATCCACTGTTTGACCACCAGCTGCTGTAAAAGTTAACTGAGACACCCTGTACCTATATATATATATCTACTTATCTTTATTTCTATCAACCTTAAGGTGGGTTGATATTGGAATGGGTGATTTTCCCAATATGGCGAGAATAATATGTCACAATATAACCTAGAAAATTGCATTTTCAATTCAAAATATGTTTTTATAAGCATCGCTGATATAAAAAAAATAATCGTAATTTTTTATTTTTGACGCCATTTTTTTTGTAAGGTTTCGTGATTTTTCAAAAAAATATCTACCAAATGGTTGACTCTACATAAAAAATGAACCCATTTTTGAATTAGTCGACCCCAAAAACCCCCATTGTCGTATATAATACTTATCAATAACACATAAATTTACGGAAATATTATAAATTTACCTATAAACGGACAATTAAGATATTATGTTAAGATACAAAAATTGATATATAATACGTAAGGGATTCAAGCATGCACTAATAAAATGTGTCTTCAAGCTAGTTAATATAACAATAAACCCCCATCAACCTACTTTACCCCATTCCCTCCCCTCCTACTGTAGGAACAACCTGACCAATAAATTATATTAATATTAGCAACCGAAATTGACGGAAAACTTTCCACTCTGATAAAATCTATTCTATCTATCTATCTATTTATTTTATATCTATTAATTGTTTTAAGCAAAGCTACTCTGTAATTCACTTTGTATGTCCGCAAGTCAGTCTGACAAAAACTTCAAGTGCTTTTATTGTATTTAGATGTAAAGTTTTTAACAAATAATATTTATTTTCAAATTATTATTCATTGTCTTATCCCTTAAGAAGGCTGGTATTTTGGAACTTGTTCCTTATGTTGATAGCTTTTAGGACTTTTTGGTTTGCTAGGTATCCAAAGTTTTATAAACATTTTATTTTATTTTAAAATTATGGGAACTTTAATTGAATTTGATTATTTGATTGGTTTGTTCAAAACAAGTAGTAAACAAAGTTATAAAACAATAAATTTAATCTACATATATGTATATCTATCATAATTATATCTAGGAAGGACCAGTCTTATGGATGCAGCAAGTTTTGGAAACACAGATACAGTCAGGCTTCTCCTGGAACATGGAGCTGATGTTAACCATAAAGATTTTTTTGGTTAGTTACATAATAAAATTATACCTACTAGCAGCTTTGCCATTAGCCTCTTTACTCAACCTATTTTTGTGTTATTTAGATTTAAAAAGAAAAAGTAAAAAAAATTTGTTTTGGTGGGGGTTATTTTTCATTTTTTTGGGGGGGTTGGGGGTGTCCCACCCCCCAAGAAAATAGCTTAAAACCATCCCTGGACCGGTAGGTATTTTCCCTGAAGAGTAGAGCCTAATTGGTTCAGTGGTTACTGAGATTAAGACAGACATACTCACAGACATTGTACTACTTTGTATTATAGATATTCATTTATCTATCTGTATATCTCTGTTCACCTCTCTCTATATATCTATAAATGTACTCCAGATTGAAATCTGTCTATCGATCTGTCTATATGTCTGTCTGTCTGTTTGTCCGTCTGTCTGTCCCTTAAGATCTTGGCAACCACTAAGCTGATTAGATTCAGGGAATATACCTACTGGTCCTTTTTTGGTTTTAGGGGTTCATCGACAAACCTCCTAATGCAACAAACGTTCTAATGCAACAAACCTCCTAAATGACAAACTTCCTAAACCTCAAACATCCTAAAGGAAAAACCACCTAATGCAACACCTCTTGAGTAAAACCTCCTAAATTTTTTTTTTATTTTAAATTTTTTAAAAAAATTTAGGACGTTTTACTTAAGAAATGTTGCATTAGAAGGTATGTTGTTTAGGAGGTTTGTCGCATTAGGACAATTGTTGCAATGTGAGGTTTAGGACGTTTGTCCCTTTAGGAGGTTTTTCAGGTTTAATGAGTTAAATATATTGATATATAGGGTATACCAGTCTTATGGTTGCAGCACAGTATGGAAACACAGATACAGTCAGAATACTTTTAGAACATAAAGCTGATGTCAACCAGGAAAATAGATCTGGTTAGTTACATAATATTATTAAATCATTTTATATTTTGAATTGCATCCTTAGTATATTTTATCTATTTGTTTATCTTTACCCATATAAATATCTACTCTTAACTATACAATATATAATGTAATTAACATATTTTTATCTAGGTGATACAAGTCTAATTCTTGCAGCACAGTATGCAAACAAAGAAATAGTGGAGTCACTACTAGAACATAAAGCTGATGTTAACCATAAAAATAATCTAGGTTAGTTACATAATATCATTATACTATATACTGAAAGACCCACAAAAAAATTTCTTTTAGGGTTTACAGCTTTTACTTCTTCATCCTGTTATTTTTTTACTAGAAGAAACTTTATACAAAAGTGTAATTTTAGGTTTAAAGTTAAAATCCTTTTTATACACATATATTTGTCTTTTTAGGTTAATGATATTTTTAAAAAAACTTACTTGACAGGCAAAATTGTTTTATACAAAACAACCAAATGAATAATTATAGCAAGTAAATTATTTTTGTTTCATAATTTTAAGTTTAAAAACAAAAAAGCTATAAATAAAAGAAAATTTCAACAAAAGGATTGTTTAGTCCAAAAAGGATAATCAACCATTTTATAAATGTTGACAGGTCAAAAAAGTAGGGGGGGGCAACTGTCATGATTAACCCATTAGTGCCGAGCGCCACTTTTATGGGCAGATCAGGTTAGGTTAGGTTAGGTTAGGTTAGGTTAGGTTAGGTTAGGTTAGGTTAGGTTAGGTTAGGTTAGGTTAGGTTAGGTTAGGTTAGGTTAGGTTAGGTTAGGTTAGGTTAGGTTAGGTTAGGTTAGGTTAGGTAAAACTAACCTACCCTTTTGTGCAGAATCTAGGTTAAGTTGACTAACCTAGCTTTTAAATATTAACATTTTTAGGTTAGCAAATTTATTAATAGGTAGTTTGGGACCTACTAAGGCTTCCCTAAAAAATGCTAACCTAAAAAGTAGCTTAGAAGTGGGTTAGGTTAGGCCTCAAACCTAGAACTGTGCCGCACACTTGCAAACTGTGCGAAAAGCAAAAAAAGTGTGCGAGGCCTGTAGCGCGCTTATTTTTCAACAAAAATCTTAGCATTTTATAACTTAAGCTTTCATGGGCATGTTCTTGATGCCTATAAAAAAAAATTTTCAAAAAATCGACTCCTCTTTGGTTAGGTTAGATTTTTAACCTATACCCCAGAAAATAGACCATATTTTGAAACTTACATATATATCCCTATTTTTGTCTAGATTAAGAAAATTCGTAACTTCGGTTCTAGTTGACCGAATCTAACATTTTAAGTGTCTACGGATATCAGCGCGACGAGCTCTTCAAAAGTGTCCGATGTAATCGACCTCGCCAGAGGCCTCTGGCGGCCTCCAGCCTCGAAAAACTAAAAAAGACACTTGTAATTTTTTTCTTCAAAATCCTAAAATTTTATAAAATTGACGCCAATCAGTCAATTTTTAAGCTATATTGACGTGTAAGTACTCTAAAAATTCGTCTTTTCAAGACAAATTCAACCACGTTGGTCATGTCCAAATCGGTCCAGTGGTTCACCGTAACCTAACTTAACCTATGAAACGTAATTTTTAGCCTCATCGCTTTACCTTGTAAAACGTGTCTTAAAATTAGTCTCAGCTCCAGACCATGGAAAACAAAGTTGTTTGTCTCGTTGAGACGATCATTTAGAGTACTTGACCAGCTTCCTAGGTCTAACCTAACCGAAATGAGATCAAAAAACGTCTTAGCTAGTTTTTTGATCTCAATTCGGCTATGTTTAAGCTACATTGACGTGTAAGTACTCAAAATAATTGTCTTGTCAAGACGCGTTCAACCACGTTGGTCTTGTCCAATTCGGTTCAGTGGTTACCGAGTAATAACGATTTGAAAATTAGGTTATGTTTTTCCTATTTTCGTAAAGGTTGCGTGATTCACTCAACCTAGAGGGTTCTAGTTTTCATCATAGGCAAGGGGCAGTTAATATTTATCAGCACATGTAAAAAAAAGTGCAAAATTCGAAAATTTAGGTTAGACTAGGGCGATTTTAAGCAAAAACAGGTCTTTTATCGTACAGGGTGATTCCTGGACCAATTTGGCTTTTAAAGACGACAAATCGCATGTACATTTTGAGAGCTTTTGAATGGTTTTAATTTTAAACCGATTGGTCCAGTGGTTCGTCCGCTACATTCATTTAAAGTTTCAAAAAATCATTTGACATTTTTTTTAAAAAATGTTAAAAATACATCTGTCAAACAGTCAATTTTTGAGCTACAATGACGTGTAAGTACTCAAAATAATTGTCTTGTCAAGACGCGTTCAACCACGTTGGTCTTGTCCAATTCGGTTCAGTGGTTACCGAGTAATAACGATTTGAAAATTAGGTTAGGTTTTTTCTATTTTTGGAAAGGTTGCGTGATTCTCTCAACCTACAGGGTTCTAGTTTTCACCATAGGCAAGGGGCAGTTGATATTTATCAGCGCATGTAAAAAAAAGTGCAAAATTCGAAAATTTAGGTTAGACTAGGGTGATTTTAAGCAAAAACAGGTCTTTTATCATACAGGGTGATTCCTGGACCAATTTGGCTTTTAAAGACGGCAAATCGCATGTACATTTTGAGAGCTTTTGAATGAAATTAATTGCTGGACTCTAGCTAAAGGGGTTCGTGCGCTACACTCGTTTAAAGTTTCAAAAAATTTGATTTTTAAAAAAACGTTCAGGGGGGTGGGAGGTAACCTAACCAAATATCATTGATTTTTCTTAAAAATGTTTAAGGGGGGTTGACCTAACCAAACATCTCCCCCCTGAACATTTTTAGACCATTGTTGTGTTAAAACAAGTGGGGATTGAACCCATTCCCTTAACTATTATTGTGTTAAAACAAGTGGGGATCGAACCCATTCCCGGATTGAACCCATTCCCAGATTGAACCCATTCCCTTAACCACCCTATGAATCTGCATGGAATATTACTTTGTTTATTGTGTTAAAACAAGTGGGGATCGAACCCATTCCCTAAACCATCCTATGAATCTGCTTTGAATATTACTCTGTTTATCGTGTTATCGTTTTTGGGGGGGTGTGGTCACCCCCATGTCCCTGAAAAAAAAAATTTAAAAAAAAAAATTTTGAGTGGGTCACCCCAATGTCCCTGACAAAAAAAATAAAAAAAAAATTTAAAAAAATTTTTTTTTTTTGGGGGGGGTGGGTGGGTCCCTCCCACCCGCCGAGACTCCCCCACCTCCAACCCTAAGGGATGTTGAAAGAATTTTTAAAATCGGTCCATAAACAAAGAAATTAGGTTTTTGGGGGGGTTTGGTCACCCCTATGTCCCTGACAAAAAAAATTTAAAAAAAAATTTCGAGTGGTTTACCCCCATGTCCCTGAAAAAAAAATAAAAAATTAAAAAAAAAATTTTTTTTTTGGGGGTGGGGGGGTCTCTCCCCCACGCCCCTGAACAGTTTTAGAAAAATTTACAATGTTAGGTTAGGTCACCCCCCCCCCCTGAAAAATGTTTGTTTAGTTCACCTATCCATGGTCCCCTTACCCCCCTAAACATTTTTAGAAAAATTTATAATGTTAGGTTAGGTCACCCCCCCCCCTGAAAAATGTTTTTTTAGGTCCCCCCACCCCCCTGAACATTTTTAGAAAAATTTACAATGTTAGGTTAGGTCACCCCCCCCCCCTGAAAAATGTATTTTTAGGTCCCCCCACCTCCCTGAACAGTTTTAGAAAAATTTACAATGTTAGGTTAGGTCACCCCCCCCCCTCCTGAAAAATGTTTTTTTTAGGTCCCCCCACCCCCCTGAACAGTTTTAGAAAAATTTACAATGTTAGGTTAGGTCACCCCCCCCCCCCTGAAAAATGTTATTTTAGGTCCCCCCACCCCCCTGAACAGTTTTAGAAAAATTTACAATGTTAGGTTAGGTCACCCCCCCCCCTGAAAAATGTTTGTTTAGTTCACCTATCCACTAAAAACGGACAATATATGATGAAAAGTTAACTTTGGTTAGCTTCCTTCCCTTTTTCCCCCCTCCCCCTTTCCCTTTAAAAACACCTTGGCTGTATTGGTTAGCTTCCCCTGTTTCCATAGAGGTCAGGATGGTTAAAATCGGACAATAAATAAGGAAGTTATGATAGTTAGGTTAGATTCCTTCCCTTTTTCTCCCCTCCCCCCACCCCCCACCCCTTTAAAAACACCCTGGCTGTATTGGGCAGTTTCCCCCATTTCCATAGAGGCCTGGATGGTTAAAATCGGACAATAAATAAGGAAGTTATGATGGTTAGGTTAGATTCCTTCCCCTCTCCCTCCCCCCCCCCCCCCTCGCCCTTGAAAAATCCCCCAAAGTTCACCTATCCATGGATACTTCATCACTAAAAACAGACAATATATGATAAAAAGTTAACTTTGGTTAGCTTCCTTCCCTTTTTCTCCCCTACCCCCACCCCCCTCCCCTTTAAAAACACCCTGGCTGTATTGGTTAGCTTCCCCCGGTTCCATAGAGGTCTGGATGGTTAAAATCGGACAATAAATAAGGAAGTTATGCCACAAAACATTGAACCCCCCCTGATACTCCAATAAAAAAAGACTAAGTTTGAAACCTAACTTAGCCCGCACAGTTAGCTGCACGTTATTCAAACCTACCTTAGTGTGCAAGTGTGCAAGTGTGCGAGAAAAGGGTAGGTAAGCTCTTGTTAGGTTAGGTTAGGTTAGGTTAGGTTAGGTTAGGTTAGGTTAGGTTAGGTTAGGTTAGGTTAGGTTAGGTTAGGTTAGGTTAGGTTAGGTTAGGTTAGGTTAGGTTAGGTTAGGTTAGGTTAGGTTAGGTTAGGTTAGGTTAGGTTAGGTTAGGTTAGGTTAGGTTAGGTTAGGTTAGGTTAGGTTAGGTTAGGTTAGGTTAGGTTAGGTTAGGTTAGGTTAGGTTAGGTTAGGTTAGGTTAGGTTAGGTTAGGTTAGGTTAGGTTAGGTTAGGTTAGGTTAGGTTAGGTTAGGTTAGGTTAGGTTAGGTTAGGTTAGGTTAGGTTAGGTTAGGTTAGGTTAGGTTAGGTTAGGTTAGGTTAGGTTAGGTTAGGTTAGGTTAGGTTAGGTTAGGTTAGGTTAGGTTAGGTTAGGTTAGGTTAGGTTAGGTTAGGTTAGGTTAGGTTAGGTTAGGTTAGGTTAGGTTAGGTTAGGTTAGGTTAGGTTAGGTTAGGTTAGGTTAGGTTAGGTTAGGTTAGGTTAGGTTAGGTTAGGTTAGGTTAGGTTAGGTTAGGCTTGGCCACCCTTTTGTGCAGAAACTAGGTTAAGGCAGTAAACCTAGCTATTAAATATTAACATTTTTAGGTTAGCAAATTTGTTAATAGGTAGTTTGGGACTAGTAAGGGCTTCCCTAAAAAATGCTAACCTAAAAAGTAGCTTAAAAGTAGCTTAGGTTAGGCCTCAAACCTAGCTCTGTGCCGCACACTTGCAAACTGTGCCAAAAGCCAAAAAAGTGTGCGAGGCCTGTAGCGCGCTTATTTTTCAACAAAAATCCTAGCTTTTTCTAACTTAAGCTTTCATGGGCATGTCCTTGAAGTCTGTAAAAAAAAATTTATAAAAAATCGACTCCTCTTTGGTTAGGTTCGATTTTTAACCTATACCCCAGAAAATAGACCATATTTTGAAACTTACATATTAATCCTTAATTTTGTCTAGATTAAGAAAAGTCGTAACTTCGGTTCTAGTTGACCGAATCTAACATTTTAAGTGTCTACGGATATCAGCGCGACGAGCTCTTCAAAAGTGTCCGATGTAATCGACCTCGCCAGAGGCCTCTGGCGGCCTCCAGCCTCGAAAAACTAAAAAAGACACTTGTAATTTTTTTCTTCAAAATCCTAAAATTTTCTAAAATTGACGTCAATCAGTCAATATTTGAGCTATATTGACGTGTAAGTACTCTAAAAATTCGTCTTTTCAAGACGAATTCAACCACGTTGGTCATGTCCAAATCGGTCCAGTGGTTCACCGTAACCTAACTTAACCTATGAAACGTAATTTTTTGCCTCATCGCTTTACCTTGTAAAACGTGTCTTAAAATTAGTCTCAGCTCCAGACTATGGAAAGAGAAGTTGTTTGTCTCATTGAGACGCGTATTTAGAGTACTTAACCAGCTTCCTAGGTCTAACCTAACCGAAATGAGATCAAAAAACGTCTTTTTAGTTTTTTTTATCTCAAATCAGTTAGGTTTGAGGTACAGAAACGTGTAAGTACTCAAAATAATTGTCTGATCTAGACACGTTTAACCACGTTAGTCTTGTCCAATTCGGTTTAGTGGTTACCGAGTAATAACGATTTGAAAATTAGGTTATGTTTTTCCTATTTTTGGAAAGGTTGCGTGATTCATTCAATCTACAGGGTTCTAGTTTTCACCATAGGCAAGAGGCAGTTAATATTTATCAGGGCATGTAAAAAAACCTGCAAAATTTGAAAATTTAGGTTAGACTAGGGCGACTTTAAGCAAAATCAGGTTTTTAATCGTACAGGGCGATTCCTGGAACGATTTGGCTTTTAAAGGCGGCAAATTGCATGTACATTTTGAGAGCTTTTGAATGGTTTTGATTTTGAACCGATTGGTCCAGTGGTTCGTCCGCTACATTCATTTAAAGTTTCAAAAAATCATTTGACATTTTTTTAAAAAAATGTTAAAAATACATCTGTCAAACAGTCAATTTTTGAGCTACAATGACGTGTAAGTACTCAAAATAATTGTCTTGTCAAGACGCGTTCAACCACGTTGGTCTTGTCCAATTCGGTTCAGTGGTTACCGAGAAATAACGATTTGAAAATTAGGTTAGGTTTTTTATATTTTTGGAAAGGTTGCGTGATTCACTCAACCTAGAGGGTTCTAGTTTTCATCATAGGCACGGGGCAGTTAATATTTATCAGCGCATGTAAAAAAAAGTGCAAAATTTGAAACTTTAGGTTAGACTAGGGCGATTTTAAGCAAAATCAGATTTTTAATCGTACAGGGCGATTCCTGGAACGATTTGGCTTTTAAAGACGGCAAATTGCATGTACGTTTTGAGAGCTTTTGAATGAAATTAATTGCTGGACTCTAGCTAAAGGGGTTCGCGCGCTACACTCGTTTAAAGTTTCAAAAAATTTGATTTTTAAAAAAAATGTTCAGGGGGTTGGGGGTGACCTAACCAACTATTGTTGATTTTTCTTAAAAATGTTTTGGGGGGGGATGACCTAACCAAACATCCCCCCCCTGAACATTTTTAGACCATTGTTGTGTTAAAACAAGTGGGGATCGAACCCATTCCCTTAACCATTATTGTGTTAAAACAAGTGGGGATCGAACCCATTCCCGGATCGAACTCATTCCCGGATTGAACCCATTCCTTAAACCACCCTATGAATCTGCATGGAATATTACTTTGTTTATTGTGTTAAAACAAGTAGGGATCGAACCCATTCCCTAAACCATCCCATGAATCTGCTTTGAATATTACTCTGTTTATCGTGTTATCGTTTTTGAGGGGGTGTGGTCACCCCCATGTCCCTGACAAAAAAAATTTTTTCAAAAAATTTTTGAGGGGGTCACCCCAATGTCCCTGACAAAAAAAATAATAAAAAAATTTAAAAAAAATTTTTTTTTGGGGGGGGGTAGGGGGGCCCCTCCCGCCCGCCAAGACTCCCCCACCTCCAACCCTAAGGGATGTTGAAAGAATTTTTAAAATCGGTCCATAAACAAAGAAGTTAGGTTTTTGGGGGGGTTTGGTCACCCCTATGTCCCTGATAAAAAAATTTTAAAAAAAAAATTTCGAGGGAGTCACCTCCATGTCCCTGACAAAAAAAATAAAAAAATTAAAAAAAAAAATTTTTTTTTGGGGGGGTGGGTGAACATTTTAAGAAAAATTAACAATGTTAGGTTAGGTCACCCTCCCCCCCCCTGAAAAATGTTTTTTTAGGTCCCCCCACCCCCCTGAACATTTTTAGAAAAATTTACAATATTAGGTTAGGTCACCCCACCCTCTGAAAAATGTTTTTTTAGGTCTTTAAAAAAATTTTCAATGTTAGGTTAGGTCACCCTACCCTCTGAAAAATGTTTTTTTAGGTCCCCCCCACCTCTCTGAACATTTTTAAAAAAATTTTCAATGTTAGGTTAGGTCACCCCCCCCCTAAATAATGTTTCTTTAGGTCCCCCTACCCCCCTGAACATTTTTAGAAAAATTTACAATGTTAGGTTAGGTCATCCCCCCCCCTAAAAAATGTATCTTTAGGTCCCCCCACCCCCCTGAACATTTTTAGAAAAATTTACAATGTTAGGTTAGGTCATCCCCCCCCCCTGAAAAATGTTTGTTTAGGTCCCCCCACTCCCCTGAACAATTTTAGAAAAATCAACAATGTTAGGTTAGGTCACCCCCCCCCCACTGCCCTGGCTGTATTGGTTAGCTTCCCCCATTTCCATAGAGGTCTGGATGGTTAAAATCGGACAATAAATAAGGAAGTTATGATGGTTAGGTTAGATCCCTTCCCCCCCCCCTCGCCCTTGAAAAATCCCCCAAAGTTCACCTATCCATGGATAACTTCATCACTAAAAACATACAATATATGATAAAAAGTTAACTTTGGTTAGCTTCCTTCCCTTTTTCTCCCCTCCCCCCACCCCCCACCCCTTTAAAAACACCCTGGCTGTATTGGGCAGTTTCCCCCATTTCCATAGAGGCCTGGATGGTTAAAATCGGACAATAAATAAGGAAGTTATGATGGTTAGGTTAGATTCCTTCCCTTCTCCCTCCCCCCCCCCCTCCCCCTTGAAAAATCCCCCAAAGTTCACCTATCCATGGATACTTCATCACTAAAAACAGACAATATATGATAAAAAGTTAACTTTGGTTAGCTTCCTTCCCTTTTTCTCCCCTCCCCCCACCCCCCTCCCCTTTTAAAACACCCTGGCTGTATTGGTTAGCTTCCCCCGTTTCCATAGAGGTCTGGATGGTTAAAATCGGTCAATAAATAAGGAAGTTATGCCCCAAAACATTGAACCCCCTCGATACTCCAATAAAAAAAGACTAAGTTGAAACCTACCTCATTCCGCACACTTAGCCCGCACGTTATTCTTGCCTACCTTGGTGTGCAAGTGTGCATCTGTGCGAGAAAAGGGTGTTATAGCCTATGTTAGGTTAGGTTAGGTTAGGTTAGGTTAGGTTAGGTTAGGTTAGGTTAGGTTAGGTTAGGTTAGGTTAGGTTAGGTTAGGTTAGGTTAGGTTAGGTTAGGTTAGGTTAGGTTAGGTTAGGTTAGGTTAGGTTAGGTTAGGTTAGGTTAGGTTAGGTTAGGTTAGGTTAGGTTAGGTTAGGTTAGGTTAGGTTAGGTTAGGTTAGGTTAGGTTAGGTTAGGTTAGGTTAGGTTAGGTTAGGTTAGGTTAGGTTAGGTTAGGTTAGGTTAGGTTAGGTTAGGTTAGGTTAGGTTAGGTTAGGTTAGGTTAGGTTAGGTTAGGTTAGGTTAGGTTAGGTTAGGTTAGGTTAGGTTAGGTTAGGTTAGGTTAGGTTAGGTTAGGTTAGGTTAGGTTAGGTTAGGTTAGGTTAGGTTAGGTTAGGTTAGGTTAGGTTAGGTTAGGTTAGGTTAGGTTAGGTTAGGTTAGGTTAGGTTAGGTTAGGTTAGGTTAGGTTAGGTTAGGTTAGGTTAGGTTAGGTTAGGTTAGGTTAGGTTATGCTTGGCCACCCTTTTGTGCAGAAACTAGGTTAAGACAGTAAACCTAGCTATTAAATATTAACATTTTTAGGTTAGCAAATTTGTTAATAGGTAGTTTGGGACTAGTAAGGGCTTCCCTAAAAAATGCTAACCTAAAAAGTAGCTTAAAAGTAGCTTAGGTTAGGCCTCAAACCTAGCTCTGTGCCGCACACTTGCAAACTGTGCCAAAAGCCAAAAAAGTGTGCGAGGCCTGTAGCGCGCTTATTTTTCAACAAAAATCCTAGCTTTTTCTAACTTAAGCTTTCATGGGCATGTCCTTGAAGTCTGTAAAAAAAAATTTATAAAAAATCGACTCCTCTTTGGTTAGGTTCGATTTTTAACCTATACCCCAGAAAATAGACCATATTTTGAAACTTACATATTAATCCTTAATTTTGTCTAGATTAAGAAAAGTCGTAACTTCGGTTCTAGTTGACCGAATCTAACATTTTAAGTGTCTACGGATATCAGCGCGACGAGCTCTTAAAAAGTGTCCGATGTAATCGACCTCGCCAGAGGCCTCTGGCGGCCTCCAGCCTCGAAAAACTAAAAAAGACACTTGTAATTTTTTTCTTCAAAATCCTAAAATTTTCTAAAATTGACGCCAATCAGTCAATTTTTGAGCTATATTGACGTGTAAGTACTCTAAAAATTCGTCTTTTCAAGACGAATTCAACCACGTTGGTCATGTCCAAATCGGTCCAGTGGTTCACCGTAACCTAACTTAACCTATGAAACGTATTTTTTGGCCTCATCGCTTTACCTTGTAAAACGTGTCTTAAAATTAGTCTCAGCTCCAGACCATGGAAAGAAAAGTTGTTTGTCTCATTGAGACGCGTCTTTAGAGTACTTAACGAGCTTCCTAGGTCTAACTTAACCGAAATGAGATCAAAAAACGTCTTTTTAGTTTTTTTTATCTCAAATCAGTTAGGTTTGAGGTACAGAAACGTGTAAGTACTCAAAATAATTGTCTAATCTAGACACGTTTAACCACGTTGGTCTTGTCCAAATCGGTTTAGTGGTTACCGAGTAATAACGGTTTAAAAATTAGGTTAGGTTTTTCCTATTTTTGTAAAGGTTGCGTGATTCACTCAACCTAGAGGGTTCTAGTTTTCATCATAGGCACGGGGCAGTTAATATTTATCAGCGCATGTAAAAAAAAGTGCAAAATTCGAAAATTTAGGTTAGACTAGGGCGATTTTAAGCAAAATCAGATTTTTAATCGTACAGGGCGATTCCTGGAACGATTTGGCTTTTAAAGACGGCAAATCGCATGTACATTTTGAGAGCTTTTGAATGGTTTTAATTTTAGACCGATTGGTCCAGTGGTTCGTCCGCTACATTCATTTAAAGTTTCAAAAAATCATTTGACATTTTTTTTAAAAAATGTTAAAAATACATCTGTCAAACAGTCAATTTTTGAGCTACAATGACGTGTAAGTACTCAAAATAATTGTCTTGTCAAGACGCGTTCAACAACGTTGGTCTTGTCCAATTCGGTTCAGTGGTTACCGAGTAATAACGATTTGAAAATTAGGTTAGGTTTTTTCTATTTTTGGAAAGGTTGCGTGATTCACTCAACCTACAGGGTTCTAGTTTTCACCATAGGCAAGGGACAGTTAATATTTATCAGCACATGTAAAAAAAAGCGCAAAATTTGAAACTTTAGGTTAGACTAGGGCGATTTTTATTAAAATCAGGTTTTTAATCGTACAGGGCGATTCCTGAATTGATTTGGCTTTTAAAGACAGCAAATCGCATGTACGTTTTGAGAGCTTTTGAATGAAATTAACTGTTGGACTCTAGCTAAAGGGGTTCACGCGCTACACTCGTTTAAAGTTTCAAAAAATTTGATTTTTTAAAAAATGTTTAGGGGGGTGGGGGTGACCTAACCAAATATTGTTGATTTTTCTTAAAAATGTTGGGGGGGGGGGGATGACCTAACCAAACATCCCCCCCCTGAACATTTTTAGACCATTGAAAAATCTTTTGACATTTTTTTAAAAAAATGTTAAAAATACATCTGTCAAACAGTCAATTTTTGAGCTACAATGACGTGTAAGTACTCAAAATAATTGTCTTGTCAAGACGCGTTCAACCACGTTGGTCTTGTCCAAATCGGTTCAGTGGTTACCGAGTAATAACGATTTGAAAATTAGGTTAGGTTTTTTCTATTTTTGAAAAGGTTGCGTGATTCACTCAACCTACAGGGTTCTAGTTTTCACCATAGGCAAGGGGCAATTAATATTTATCAGCGCATGTAAAAAAAAGTGCAAAATTTGAAACTTTAGGTTAGACTAGGGCGATTTTAAGCAAAATCAGATTTTTAATCGTACAGGGCGATTCCTGGAACGATTTGGCTTTTAAAGACGGCAAATTGCATGTACGTTTTGAGAGCTTTTGAATGAAATTAATTGCTGGACTCTAGCTAAAGGGGTTCGCACGCTACACTCGTTTAAAGTTTCAAAAAATTTGATTTTTAAAAAAATGTTCAGGGGGTTGGGGGTGACCTAACCAAATATTGTTGATTTTTCTTAAAAATGTTTTGGGGGGGGATGACCTAACCAAACATCCCCCCCCTGAACATTTTTAGACCATTGTTGTGTTAAAACAAGTGGGGATCGAACCCATTCCCTTAACCATTATTGTGTTAAAACAAGTAGGGATCGAACCCATTCCCGGATCGAACCCATTCCCGGATTGAACCCATTCCTTAAACCACCCTATGAATCTGCATGGAATATTACTTTGTTTATTGTGTTAAAACAAGTAGGGATCGAACCCATTCCCTTAACCATCCTATGAATCTGCTTTGAATATTACTCTGTTTATTGTGTTATCGTTATTGGGGGGGTGTGATCACCCCCATGTCCCTGACAAAAAAATTTTTTTTTAAAATTTTTTGAGGGGGTCACCCAAATGTCCCTGACAAAAAAAAATAAAAAAAAAATAAAAAAAAAAAAATTTTGTGGGGGGGGGGTGGGGGGGTCCTATCCCCCCGCCGAGACTACCCCACCTACAACCCTACGGGATGTTGAAAGAATTTTTAAAATCGGTCCATAAACAAAGAAGTTAGGTTTTTTGGGGGGTTTTGTCACCCCTATGTCCCTGACAAAAAAAATTTAAAAAAAAAATTTCGAAAGGGTCACCACCATGTCCCTGACAAAAAAAATAAAAAAATTAAACAAAAAATTTTCTTGGGGGGGGTGGGGGGGTCTTCCCCCACGCCCCTGAACATTTTTAGAAAAATTAACAATGTTAGGTTAGGTCACCAACTCCCCCTGAAAAATATTTGTTTAGGTCCCCCCACCCCCCTGAACATTTTTAGAAAAATTTATAATGTTAGGTTAGGTCACCCCCCACCTGAAAAATGTTTTTTTAGGTCCCCCCACCCCCCTGAACATTTTTAGAAAAATTTACAATGTTAGGTTAGGTCACCCCCCCCTCCTGAAAAATGTTTTTTTAGGTCCCCCTACCCCCCTGAACAGTTTTAGAAAAATTTACAATGTTAGGTTAGGTCATCCCCCCCCCCTTAAAAATGTTTGTTTAGGTCCCCCCACACCCCTGAACAATTTTAGAAAAATTTACAATGTTAGGTTAGGTCTCCCCCCCCCCCCTTAAAAATGTTTGTTTAGGTCCCCCCACACCCCTGAACAATTTTAGAAAAATCAACAATGTTAGGTTAGGTCACCCCCCCCCCACTGCCCTGGCTGTATTGGTTAGCTTCCCCCATTTCCATAGAGGTCTGGATGGTTAAAATCGGACAATAAATAAGGAAGTTATGATGGTTAGGTTAGATCCCTTCCCCCCCCCCTCGCCCTTGAAAAATCCCCCAAAGTTCACCTATACATGGATAACTTCATCACTAAAAACATACAATATATGATAAAAAGTTAACTTTGGTTAGCTTCCTTCCCTTTTTCTCCCCTCCCCCCACCCCCCACCCCTTTAAAAACACCCTGGCTGTATTGGGCAGTTTCCCCCATTTCCATAGAGGCCTGGATGGTTAAAATCGGACAATAAATAAGGAAGTTATGATGGTTAGGTTAGATTCCTTCCCCTCTCCCTCCCCCCCCCCCCCTCACCCTTGAAAAATCCCCCAAAGTTCACCTATCCATGGATACTTCATCACTAAAAACAGACAATATATGATAAAAAGTTAACTTTGGTTAGCTTCCTTCCCTTTTTCTACCCTCCCCCCACCCCCCTCCCCTTTTAAAACACCCTGGCTGTATTGGTTAGCTTCCCCCGTTTCCATAGAGGTCTGGATGGTTAAAATCGGTCAATAAATAAGGAAGTTATGCCACAAAACATTGAACCCCCTTGATACTCCAATAAAAAAAGACTAAGATTCAAACCTACCCTGTTCTGCACACTTAGCCCGCACGTTATTCAAACCTACCTTGGTGTGCAAGTGTGCATCTGTGCGAGAAAAGGGTGGTCTAGCCTATGTTAGGTTAGGTTAGGTTAGGTTAGGTTAGGTTAGGTTAGGTTAGGTTAGGTTAGGTTAGGTTAGGTTAGGTTAGGTTAGGTTAGGTTAGGTTAGGTTAGGTTAGGTTAGGTTAGGTTAGGTTAGGTTAGGTTAGGTTAGGTTAGGTTAGGTTAGGTTAGGTTAGGTTAGGTTAGGTTAGGTTAGGTTAGGTTAGGTTAGGTTAGGTTAGGTTAGGTTAGGTTAGGTTAGGTTAGGTTAGGTTAGGTTAGGTTAGGTTAGGTTAGGTTAGGTTAGGTTAGGTTAGGTTAGGTTAGGTTAGGTTAGGTTAGGTTAGGTTAGGTTAGGTTAGGTTAGGTTAGGTTAGGTTAGGTTAGGTTAGGTTAGGTTAGGTTAGGTTAGGTTAGGTTAGGTTAGGTTAGGTTAGGTTAGGTTAGGTTAGGTTAGGTTAGGTTAGGTTAGGTTAGGTTAGGTTAGGTTAGGTTAGGTTGGTTAGGTTAGGTTAGGTTAGGTTAGGTTAGGTTAGGTTAGGTTAGGTTAGGTTAGGTTAGGTTAGGTTAGGTTAGGTTAGGTTAGGTTAGGTTAGGTTAGGTTAGGCTTGGCCACCCTTTTGTGCAGAAACTAGGTTAAGGCAGTAAACCTAGCTATTAAATATTAACATTTTTAGGTTAGCAAATTTGTTAATAGGTAGTTTGGGACTAGTAAGGGCTTCCCTAAAAAATGCTAACCTAAAAAGTAGCTTAAAAGTAGCTTAGGTTAGGCCTCAAACCTAGCTCTGTGCCGCACACTTGCAAACTGTGCCAAAAGCCAAAAAAGTGTGCGAGGCCTGTAGCGCGCTTATTTTTCAACAAAAATCCTAGCTTTTTCTAACTTAAGCTTTCATGGGCATGTCCTTGAAGTCTGTAAAAAAAAATTTATAAAAAATCGACTCCTCTTTGGTTAGGTTCGATTTTTAACCTATACCCCAGAAAATAGACCATATTTTGAAACTTACATATTAATCCTTAATTTTGTCTAGATTAAGAAAAGTCGTAACTTCGGTTCTAGTTGACCGAATCTAACATTTTAAGTGTCTACGGATATCAGCGCGACGAGCTCTTCAAAAGTGTCCGATGTAATCGACCTCGCCAGAGGCCTCTGGCGGCCTCCAGCCTCGAAAAACTAAAAAAGACACTTGTAATTTTTTTCTTCAAAATCCTAAAATTTTCTAAAATTGACGTCAATCAGTCAATTTTTGAGCTATATTGACGTGTAAGTACTCTAAAAATTCGTCTTTTCAAGACAAATTTAACCACGTTGGTCATGTCCAAATCGGTCCAGTGGTTCACCGTAACCTAACTTAACCTATGAAACGTAATTTTTTGCCTCATCGCTTTACCTTGTAAAACGTGTCTTAAAATTAGTCTCAGCTCCAGACTATGGAAAGAAAAGTTGTTTGTCTCATTGAGAC